>NC_053114.1:37683327-38369577 GCF_010015445.1 Perca fluviatilis | reverse complement strand
TGCACTATTTCTGTGATAGGGAACGGTTTCAAACACAGCTATTGTCTTTGCCTGCTTTGATGTGAAAATAGGCAAAAAGAGGGATGACATTTGGTCCCGAGCCACGTGAACACAACTGAAGGAAGAATGAATTTAAATGTGAAAAATAACCATAGCTTCTCTTCTACCATCTAAGGAGAAATAGTGTGTGTCATTAGGTTGAGCCTAAATGTTATTCTCCTCTCACTCTGCGCCACAGTTTGATAATCAGTTGTAACATAACGCCAAATCTTTCAGCAAAGTGCTACCAGATTCAGAGTGAAGTGCTAGTGTGAAAGTCCTGGTATTATCACAGTCAGCGTTTATGGAGAAACATACTTTCCCACAGCAAACACGGTGAGGGCCACAGATGACTGGTTTTGGATGTGCATTTGGTCATAAAGAATGGGGTCAAACATCCCCTCCCAGATGATAGGAGCTTTCCAAGATGTGCGTGTTTCAACCCCCTGTCTGGCTCTGAAATGGAAGATGAAAACAGATATATGTTGAACAGCCATATGAGGAGGAGATTTATAGATTTTCAACCGCTTCACCGAAACCTGGTTTCGAAGCCCATCCCAGGTACACCACACCTGCTGGGCTTCCAACTCCTCAGAGCTGACCGCCTATCAAGGAAAACTAGGACAGGTGTAGTCTCACTTTGCCAGACCTTTTCTCCACAGTGCTGCGAAGGAGGGTCTGGCTAGTCTGCATAGCATTCCTGGATGGGAGAAAAAACGTGCTCTGGTGTATTGGCATTTCTTTAAACCAATCACAATCGTCACGGACGGCGCTATGCACTGGTTAGAGCCACGGTGCCGCTGCAAAATAGTCTCGGTAAGGAACTTGTTTTGGTGGAACATACACGTTCAAAAGGTTGTTTTAGTTGTGCAAAAGAAAACTCAGATTGGACAGATAGTCTAGCTAGCTGTCTGGATTTACCCTGCAGATATCTGAGGAGCAGTTAACCATAGTCCCCAAAAAAAACGACCGGTGTTTAAAATACTAAACCCAAAGATAGCGGAAGGTAATGGACATCCGGCCGAAAAGAGTGAAATCCGGCGGAATTTCCGGCGGCACCTGGGAAAAAACCACATCAATTCAGGAAACCTCTCCACTGTAAGGAATCATGAAACATAACTTTAGACCCGTCACACCCTGGAAAAAAAACCAACCTGTATCAACTTCTCCCCTCTGGCAGGGACCACAGAACATTGTACGCTTTAAGTGATGGTTCGGAGTAATTTCACCCTAGGGTCCTTTGCACCATGACCTCTAGCCAAACACCCCCCCCCAGAAGCTTTTTTCACCTGGGTCGAACATTGGGAGAGTTAGCGTAGAGTAGCGTTATCAGCTGAATAGCTTAGCGCAGGGGCTAATGGATCCGAAGTGTCTCTTAACATTACCCCACTAATAATGCCCGAAATGATACCAAACGTCTACAAGTAGTACAAATAGGTTATGCTCTCATCAAACGATGGATTGGAAAGTTTGTAAGTACACCAGAAGTTTATGTAAATAACACTTGCCTGCTGGCTTCTGCTCTCTGCTTCGGTGTTTGGCTCGAAGTCATGGTGCAAAGGACCCTAGGGTGAAATTACTCCGAACCATTACTTTAAACAACCAGGCACAAGATCAGTTTCTTTCCACATGCCATCACTTTGATGAGTAGGGAGTTTTGTTTAGACAGACCGACATTTGCAGTTTTGCTTATTTAAAACTAATGTACTTGCACTTACTACTTGTTGTCTGGAGTTTGTACCTTCAAGGTTGAAAGCACTTAGTCAAATATTTGGGTCCTGCCCTACAGATCGCTTACCTATAGTCAAGCGTGTCATCTAAATTGATGCTCTGTCTTATTTTGCCTTCACCGGTCACCTCACCAGTCCCCAGCAGGTTGTCCTCAGGGATGAGGCTCGCTAAATACCTAGTATAGAAAAATTACCATCACGAGACAAGAATAAAATCATACTGAAGTGACATGTGAGCCAACAAATTTGCTCACATGTGCTTTTCAATCACAAAAATGAGGACTTTGTTTACTCACCGTAAATATAAGGAAGTGAAGCTGACAATGATCAACACATGAAAGCAGAGGATTCCAGCACTTATTTCCTTGAGCCCACTGAAACGATGCAAAAGCAAACAAACACACCTCAGTTCAATCTATACAACATATGGTTATTTACAACATACAGCGCTTGATGTTCTACTGTGCGTGCAGAGATACGGCCAAACAGTATGAGGAAGGAAGACTAAAGTGGCTGTTGGCTTAAGAACAAAGTGATGTCAAGTTGTGTGAGCAAATCTGATCTTTGATTTAATTAAAGTCACAGTTACTAAAAACACTCTAAACCAATTAAAAAAAAACAAAAAAAAACAACAACATGGAAGAAAGTATCCCTAGTGGCATTATAACGACAGATACACAGCATTTAAAACTTAAATAGGAAAAACGCTGCATGTACAGAAACAATGTACCCAGCTACTCTGGATAGTCCACAGACAGGGGTGGATTAAGGACCCCTAAACTAATCTTTGTGTTGGGCCCCCTCTTATTCATCACTTTACCCGAAAAAAAAAAAAAGTTAGTTAGTGCCATGCTTGTGTGCTAGGAATATTACATGATACAGGCAGACTTGCGTGCACTCACAAATTGAGATAGCCTTTACTATGAACAGCAATGCCACAGAAAAAGGCATTCACAGAGCATCTGTAAACTGGTAACAGCTTTTAGTTGTTTTAGTTCTAAACCAACAGAAACAACCTCTGCAGCAGGACAAAACACACGGTTTTGTTTCTTTAGGTGATCTTGGTGTCCTTAGATGTTGTGCTTTTAGTTTTTGCTCTCGGTTATCAGATGTCGTCATTAGCCTCTTTGCATTCCATTAGCAGTGATTTGAAAACCAAACTGGCCTCTTAAACCTCACCACATGATTTTGCTGTTGGGACGGCTGATCGGGTAGATGTGGTCTACCCAATCAACTGCTTAACGTTTTGAATATAGGTTATCAGCCAACAGGGTTCACGTTTTTTGCTCTCAAGTAAATTTAAATAAACCACATTAGTCTGGCCAACCTGGGTCCCTGGGCTGTCCAGCAGCTTAGACCAGCCTGTGTATCAATCCACACCTGTCCACAGACCTAGTTTCGTACATCTTACCACAGGAAAATGAATAAACAAATAAAATAAAATATATAAGATCAGTTCACCGGGTTTTGGTTAAACGTCGCTGCATTTTCCAGGAAACAAACTCTCGCAGGAGGGGAAGGTATCCGTTGCCTGGTGAATTAAATGACACCTTGAACAAAAGGAAAAAAACAATACTGCAGTGAAACCAGTTAACACAACAGCCCACCAGTTTTCTTTACCCATGGTCCCTTTTAGCAAACATGGCATGAGGACGACAGAGGAGAAACTCAAGTTGTTTGAGGTGCACACCAAAAAAATCACACTTGGGCTGCGATTTTATTGATTTCATGAGTAGAACACATGACCAATTCGTTTTAAAATAAGTTTTAAAAAAATTGGAGAAAAAAAAATGACGTGACATTCATGACAGTGAATTAAAATGTGCGTTGTTTACAGGGCGAAAAAAAAGTCCCTTTGGAGGTTATAGATAAACAAACTTATTACAACAGTCTAAGGGAGCCTCAGTTTTTTTTCTGCCAGAGACACTGGTGCTGATGATGACTTACCTGCGTGCGGATGGATTAATTTTTTTTTTTTCAGGTTTAAATGCAAAGCACGCCAGGGCATTAACAGGATCAATGGCGCTTGAGAAACTTTTTTTTCAAATGGCCAAAGTGACTCCACTGCAGCAGAGATCTCCCTCCACGTGTCACACTTATCACAGGTAGGGGTAAAGATGGACGACGCCTCTCTAGTGCCTCCCACTTCTGCGTGTCATTATTAGTAGTTCCACTTCCCCTCAGCAGTCAGCCGTTCATATCACGTAACAGCGTGCGTCGCATGGATGCCGCAGTGAGCAGAGTGATAGTGGTTGTGGCAGGAGCGGGGGATTAAAATGGAACGCACCTGCCCTGATTCAGTTTTTTTTTTTTTTATTGACAAAATTCATCAAACAAAGAATCACGTTCACCCCCCCGAACGTAGCAACACGTTTTTTTTTTTTTGCTATAGGCTACAAATATTATTTATAAAATGTATTATTAATGTAATTAGGCCCACTGCTTTTTACAAATCATCAGAAATACCCGCAGACTCATTTCAATGAATCTTAGAACCTGCAAGAGTTTGTGATTTTGAAAGTTTGTTATTGGTATCATGGTGGCTCGGAACTATTATTGCTACGGGTTTTATATTATCTTGCAAAAAACAAATTCCTTCCATATGTGAATGGGAATAAAGAAACCACATAAGTACAACAAAGTAAATATTTATTGACACTAGTCTACATACACATACATATTGCACGTTTCAGTAAAATATTCAGCTATCAATTTGTTTTTATTAAGAAAAAAGACATTTTTCTTAAAAGCCGAAATGTATAATTCAGTTTATTTATTTCTTTTGTGGTCAGCAACCAGAGTTTTCCTGATTACTGCCACCTAACCGTGGATGTATTTTCTTGCACCAAATGCATAACTGCACTGCATTGTGGGTGATATCCTCACCTCTAAGCTGCATCTCTTGACCCTTATTTGATAGCTCCTCG
Organism: Perca fluviatilis; assembly: GCF_010015445.1. NCBI lineage: Eukaryota > Metazoa > Chordata > Actinopteri > Perciformes > Percidae > Perca > Perca fluviatilis. The sequence goes on along the minus strand of NC_053114.1, from coordinate 38,364,881 downwards.
ACTCCTCGGTCCTCTGCTGAACCGGAAGTTGTTCTGTCCCTCCTCGGTGAAGGCCGTCTCAAAGCTCTTATTTCTGCCCCAAGCAGCAAGCATCGAGGAGGGATCATCGAGGAGCTATAGCCGAGGATACACGAGAGCAGCCTTCACGGAAGCCGTGCGGCTGAAGGAGTTGCTAACTTCGCCCATACAGCTGACAAATTCATGTGACGCTTCAGAGGAAAGGACATCTCATTCCCCTAAAACACATTTGCCCGTTTCCTCTCTCCTCCGATGATTTCCTTGGAGTCGGGGATGCAATTTAAGGGCTATGGGACGTACCATTTGTTCACTTGCTCCCTCAGCCCTCTGAGGGTCAATCTCACCAAGTTCGCTTCAGTTTTTCAGACAAATGGAACAACTCTGGCGGTGGGGATTCCCCCAAGGGCAGGTGCTAAGGGGAAGTGATTGAGGGCATGTTTCACCCGTAGACTGTAAAAAGGTTGAACTACTAATTAAACAGTACAATAGTAATGCCAAAATATCCCTGGTGAGAATTTGCATGAATGGCAAAGGAATGTCCCGCCTTAATTTGCCTTACTCTGACTTAGTCTGCCTCTAATTAGCTAGTCTCACATTGCCAGACCTTCCTCCACAGCGCTGTGGAGGATGGTCTGGCTAGTCCACACAGCATTCCGGGATTAAAGAAAATCGTGCTCTGGTTTATTTATTTTTGTAACAATATATTTATTGTTTTGCAAATAGAAAACATACAGGTACAGGGACAGTAACGTTATGAACATCCCCCCTCCCCCAACAGCATAAACATAAAAAAATAAAAAAATAAAATGGAAATAAAAATGGATGAAACAAAATCAATACTGGTTCTGTTTTTTTTATTTTATGAGAGACATGCCAGCTTCCATAAGCGGCATTTGGCATTCCCACATGCAGTGCAGTAAAGTGCCAACACTATCACTACATTTAGTACAGCTGTCAGGAATGTTAGGGTTGTAGCGATGTAGTTTTACAGGTGTCACATAAGTTCTGAATAACCACTTGTATTGTATGAGTTTTAGTGCTGTGTTTATAGTCTTTGTTTGTGCCTTTAGACAAGCATTTCCCCACTCATTTTCTGTAATATTTATTTCTAAGTCGTCTCTCCATGCATTGAGTCTACAGTGGGAATTGGATCGTAACATACCATACAATACTGACAGCTGACCTCGAGCATGCTTATTACTTACAATAAACTTCTGTGCTCTGGTTTATTGGCATTTTCTTTAAACCCATCACAAGCGCACTAAGCGCCCGACAGAGCCACAGTGTCAATAGGCAAAATAGCCTCGGGAATATGGCGTTATATATGTGCCTCATTCCTGAGCGAGTAACTATACTGTATGTTTTGAGCACAGAGAACTATATTTTGCATTTAATTTTATGTGCTTGCACAATATAGTTCTCTGTGCTCAAAACATACAGTTACTCGCTCAGGAACGAGGCACATATTTAACGCCATATGGGAAGGAACTTGTTTTAGTGGAAAATGTATACGTTCAAAAGTTCTTTTAAGAGAAAACTCAGATTGGATAGCTCTAGCTACCCTGCAGAGATCTGAGGAGCAGTTAACCATTAGTCCTCATAAATCGGCCGGAGTGTGGAATTCCAAAACAAAGAAAGCAGAAGGTAACAGACACGGAGCAATCCCGTAAGTGGAACATCATGGATATATACTACTAATAAAGCTCAGCGTAAATTCTTAAAGGAAGACTTCATTCACTTTTTCATCACTCATAATGATAAGCTGTTTCACGGTACGTCACTTGTCAGTAGTAATCAGAACAGCTGTGTTGTTGTTGTTAGTTAAACCAATCAGGGTCGACCATTTGTCGACGAGCCTATCACAGCTTGATACCCTGCTTTAAATCTGCTCTCTCTTCCACGGTTGGCAGTTGTCGTTTCAGGAAATAGAGTCGTCCGCCTCCTCCCCTTCTGCCACCCACGGTGGTCACGCCCCGGACCTGGGTTGCATCTCGGCTTGGCTGTTGATGGTCCCTCTATTTATTCTCCACCACCAGTGTCTGGACTCCATCAGGGGATTTGTTTGGGTTCCTTAAACCCTTTAGGATATTTGGGTTCGATGGAGTCCAATCTCCAGAGACTCGTACATTTACATGTTGTATGTACAATAAATATGTTCATAATTGCAAAGAAGTCTCTCCTGATTGAAATTAGCTTACGCTGGTATTCTTTCCCTAACCCTAACCAATCTCACTCCCCATGCCTGAACCAAACCAAACCAACCAACAAAGGCAACAAGTACTAGCCAAACAGAGGCACAGTAGGGCGAGACATTCCTTCGCCATCCTAGAAAATGCAAATTTGCATCCCGGATAAGGGCACTGCCATCTTATAATTTTGGAGCCAGAGTCTGCACAGTAGATCAGGCATCTGCCCGAACCATCGCGAGTAAATCACAGCTGTCAATCATGACGTTTCACCCTGCTTTTATAGCATCAAATTAATCAAACTAACCAAATTTATGAGAAAAAATGAACACTTGGACATACATCAGCATGATCAGAATCATCAGAATCAGAATCACTCTATTCGCCAAATGCATCAGCAGACACACAGGAATTTGACATGGCAATCAGTAACACATTTCAGGTTGTTTGTGATAATAGTGCCTAAAAATTTAAATGACTCCACCTCCTTCACAACAGAGCTCTCGATGGTTAAGGGTGAGAGAGAGCAGGGGGATCTGCGGACGTCTATCACCATTTCCACTGTCTTTTGTTGGTTAAGCTCCAGATTGTTATTGTCACACCATCCAACCAAATGAGACACTTCCTGCCTATAAGCAGACTTGTCATTGTCCTTAATAAGGCCGACCCAGGTGGTATCGTCTGCAAATTTAATCAACTTGATGGAACTGCTGTTGGAAGTGCAGTCATTGGTGTACAGTGAGTAGAGAAATGGTGACAGCACGCACCCTTGAGGTGCTCCAATGTTGGTGTACCGGGGATCAGACATGTGCTGGCCAAGCCGCACCTGCTGTTGTCTATTGCTAAAAAAATCCATTATCCAGCGACAGATAGAGGGTTCAGGCAGGACTTACGGCAGCCCCCAGGGGGTCATCAAGATGTTTTAGCTTCACAAGCCATCCATCAGTTTCAGTCTGCTGTTGCCACTTACTGCACATCTGGTTCCACCCTCTTCAACCAAATTTGGATTTTCTCTCTCCAGTAACTGCCAAGCTGGTGATAGGAGGTATTGCTAAAAACACATCTTCCAAATGTGAGGCACCATATGCTTCAATCTCTCAAAAATTATGTATTTGCGCTTTACAAAAATTGCTTTTAATACAAATATTTAAAAAGATATCATATACATCATATCTTTTGACAACATAATCCTTCAGACATTCTTGACAAAGACAACCATTAAAAAAAAAAAAACTTGGAGTAAACACTTTTGCACTTTCCTGTTAAAGTTTGTGGCTCTTCTAGCCACTCTACCGAGTACCAGGCCTGGTGAAGAAGTAAGGTCATTTACACAAAGACACCAACGAAAGTGTTTAACTGGCAAGACAAACAGATTCGGGAACGGCAAAATCGTCAGACAAATTCAAATAATGGCAATAGACTTTGATGTGACCAAACATATTTTTTTGCCAATTATGACAGCCCTACTTAGTACGAAGTGTGTCATAGTGTTTTGGTGCCCATATGAGGCGGGTGACGTTTATGTCTCTGTTGTCACTAATAACCTGGTCCCAGCAGTACTCGGGGGAGAGCAACCTGGTTGGTTTGTGAAGCCAAAAGTACTTGTTTAGATGACTCTCATCGTGCCACAGAGCCTCCACATCATTTAGTTTGTCCTCCATGATACCCAGAAAGCAGTGATCTGCCAAACTCTTCACATGTTCACACAGGCCTCCAAAGACAGCAGCATGGTAGTAGTAATCTCCGCTTTCTATGAAGGCTTTGGATTTGGGGTTTCTGTCATAGGTGAAGCTTTGCTTTTGAGCTTTGTAAAACCATGCATGCATCTGAGCTACAGAATCCCCCAGAGCCTCTGAGCCAAATCTTCCCTTAAACTCCTGATCCACATCTAAGCAGAAGACGTAATTGCAGCGGTGACGAATCTCTGATTCTATGGTATCTGATATCGTTTTCATGCGCATCATAGAGATGTCCTGCCACCTGGAGTGCTTTTCCACCTGGATAACCTTCAGGCTTCGCTGAGGACCAAGGTCGATGTGTGGTACCTTGTCTGGTTGATCCGTGAACACGTAATATGTCACTTGTAATCCCAACATGAAATGTTGTTCTGCAGAGATAAGGAAAGTCTTCAGGTAGGCATCCAGGTACCTTAGGTAGAGAAAGAGAGAGAAAAAACAATTGATGTTGCTCATAGCTCATGATGAGGGAAAAAAATACAAAACATTTTCATACTATTGTTTATATATTTCATTATTTGAGACAACTGTACATATGTGTTAATATCTGTGGACCTTTTAGTCAGTTTTAACACTGGAGTCATTACTTTGAGTCTGAACCCAAGCTCAGTTGTCCTCATTACTCTAACCCTGCAGTTCTGCTGTCATGTGCGGTACATTTGCGTGATGGCTTTCACATAGAAATGCAGACGTTCACCAACATTGTTACAAAGTCATTGTCCACATTTGAAAAAAAGGCAAAAAGAGGGATGACATGTGGACCGATGGTTGTGCTGTGAACCAAAGTGAAGGGAGAATGAAGCAAAAATTAAAATGAAACATCCAATTCCATCTATTTTTTTTACGTGTGTTTTAAAAAAAAATTTTTTTGATTTTAAGTCGTATGATTCAACTAAATTTTGGATTTAAACATTTAGACAGCAATGTCACATTAAGAGCCACAAGATGGCTGAAGACTATTTCGTTGAACTTTGAGAGCAACAGAAAGCTGGAGTCAAATTATGTGTTTACACTTACTTGGCCATTAAAACTGACTCTGATGGCAGAAGGCACTTTGCAACAACCGGTTCAGTTTCTCAGACTTAATGAGGCACAATTGAAAGCGCCATAAGTTGAAGAAGGCACTATGGAGACTCGTCGGAGTGTTTGCTTTCATATCTCACTCAAGCAGAAGAAACAATGTTGACACAAAAGCGACATCAGAGAAGCAGGAGGATTTTCCATTTCCATTGTTTCTTCATTGTCTCTGACTCTGGCAGTTGTCATGGTGTCTTGAATAGTCAAGTTTCAGGCCACCGATAAGCTACAGTTACACTGTGCTGTGACTGTGCATGTAGGCGATGGAGAAAAATACTGGGGGAATTGACAATCCTGCTTTTGATTTCGATAGTCGAAAGCTCATTTCGATAGTCGAAAGCTCATTTCGATAGTCGAAAGCTCATTTCGACCGATTTTTTTATTTAAAACACACAGTTTGATATTCAGCTGGAAGCGATCTAATTGTATCTCGTTCAGGGGGATTCAGGGAAGGTTTCTTGATCTACACCCAGGTTTGGAAAAAGCGTTCATAGGGATTTCATTGTTAATGTTAGGGATGTTAATTACCGTTTAACCATGAAGCAACAAAAACAAACAAGAAAAATAAAAAAAAACGTTTTTGTATACACATAATACATAATGTCTTGCATGATGTTTTGCCTACACACAGTAGTATGCCAGGCAGACACACAGCTAAAAACCTTGCAAGGGGACGCAGTGGTAATGGGCTCGGGCTCCGCTGACAGCTGTGGACTTGTGTCGGTTACGTGTCGCGCACAAGTGATTCCAGCAAAAACAGCGACATGTGCCACCACCGGTAGCTACAAGTCCACTCGTTCCCACGGAACGCGGAAAGTATGTCCGAGCCTCCGGATGTGTGTGAACTGGGACTCAGTTTCCTGCTTGTTGGTTAACGGTAAATTATCGGTTAACAAGGGTCGGCTGTTAGTCAGTAAAAAAACATCTGAATTAGCATCCCTAGTACATAATACCAAAACCTTTGGCAAAGTGCTACCAGATTCAGACTGAACTGCTGGTGTTTAAGCGCTGGTATTCTCACAGTGATTACAGAGAAACAAACCTTCCCACAGCAAACACAGTGAGGGCCACAGATGACTTTTTTTGGATGTGCTTTTGGTCGTAAAGTTTGGGGTCAAACATCCTCTCCCAGATGATAGGAGCTTTCCAAGATGTGCGCGTTTCAACCTCCTGTCTGGCCCTGAAATGGAAGATGAAAACAAACTTTATGTTAAACAGCCATATGAAGAGGAGATTTTATGTTGTGTTTAGATAATTCAATGGTATTTATTTAGAAGCCAGCTGGTTGGCTGGTTAGTTAGCTAACGCTAGCTTGCTAATTCCACCATGCTACATAAATAAGCCGGACAGAGTTGTCACTCATGTGTTGCAAAAGTCGAGGCGCGCAGATTCGCCACTTTTTGTTACGAGAGAGCACATACGTGAAGTTGCAGTGACAGATTTGAGAGGTTGTAATCACTGAGTTGTGGTTGTGATGGACCAAGGTCAAAAAATGAATGAGTAAATGTTGACGGCAAGGCCAGTGAGCCGTTCCTGGGACATAGTTGACCTCAGGTATGACTTGATCAAGTTTAGTTTGGAAAAGCTCCTCTCTGTTGGAGCCACAGTGACTGGCAGGGACAGACTGGGACCAAAAATCTGCCCTGGCATTTTGGCCCAGACTGGCCCACCACATAAGATCACAGACAGACAGACAGACAGACAGATAGATAGATCGATTTTTATTGATCCCAAACAAATGGGAAATACCAGTGTTGCAGCAGCACAATATCAGACACACAGCACACATACCGAATATAAATTAAATAATAGGATAGAATATACATGAAATAATAATAGGATAGAATATAAGAACAAATAATTTAAAATATATACAAGTTGGGAATAAAACTGTACAACTGTTTAACTAGTATTGATAAAGCTGTACCCATCCTTGCGCTCCCCTGAATATGTATACCAACTCCTACTCCTTAAAAGTAAAAAAAAGTTGACACATTAAATACTTCAACAAAGTGCCATTTATTAATACAGTAAAACGATATACTCCTAATGAATCACAAAACAAGCTCTCTCTCTCTCTCTCTCTCTCTCTCTCTCTCTCTCTCTCGCTCTCACAGGATTTCTTTTCATTCTGTGACTTCAAATTCAGATCACGTGTGTGGAATAATTTTTTTTGCAAGTGCAAATTTGAACATACAGGTTCAGATTTTTTTTTCTTCTCACATCGTATTCTACAATCTCTCTCATTTTGCGCCATATTTACCATCATAAGATTTACATTGTTTTCACAATCATGAGCAAGTAATGAAACAAAAAGTGCTAAAAGGAATTTGTAGCAGTTGTGCCATAACCTCCTCGTCAAATATGTGTTTTCTTGTAGTTTTCATCATAATAATGATGAAACATAATGTGTTTTATGTAATGCTTTTGGTTAATTAACATTTGATTTGTTGTTATTCCCGGAAAAAGTAATTTGCAAACTGTTGCCATTTATTGCCGCAGTAGTCTTTGCTCAGGAGGCCTGTAGACGTGCATTCTAACAAAAATCCAACAAATGTTTAAATGCTGAAATTATGACTGCATAAATACAAATTTCAAACAGCTTAGTAACTTCAAGGTCTCCCAAACGTTAAGTTTAGATATTGTAAGACTCAACAATGACTAACAAAGTCACTTGCAAAGAGCAAACAAGAGGGATGGCAGGTTAACAAGGGGGATGGCATCCCCCCAAATTGTCTACTGACTATTAGGCTACTTCAATATATATGGCACTGAATCATTACACAAGTTAGACAGTATGATGCCCCAGACCTTTGCATGAAGAAATGTTCTCTAACACTTTCTCTGACTCGCCAATAACCACAAACTTTGTCTGACTTGTCTCCTATCTCTTCCTTGTGTCTTGTGTCTCACTGACTTGAGAACAAAAAACAAAAAGCTGTGAACTCTACATATCAAACACAAATCATTTGTATTTTATGTAAATGGTCTTATCTCATTCATGCAAAGGCATGATAACACGGAACATTTTACTTCCCTTTATGCAGAGCAAACAAGTTATGGAACAACCACTTATGCAATGTTGCGTTTAGCAACAGTAAAGTCCAAACTTCAATACATGCCTTATTCTCAGACTTTGTTCATGCCTCAAGCAGTGACATCTTTGATTTTATTTGGCCCATGCTACAGTACAGTAGAAATGTAGAGGCAATATACTGGTTTACAATGCAGTGGGTAAGGAAAACCTACAAGATGTGTTCGCTGTAGTGGAGGTTATGTTTTCAGTACACGACTCTTAAACATTGTTTAAACCCTTTACAATGAAGATCTCTTAAGTTATCTTGAAAATACAGTGTCCTGAAAAAGGGGCGTTTATTTTTTTGCTGAGTTTATATATATATATATATATAATTAAATCGAATTGCAGAAGGGATAAAAGAATTAGAGTGGCAATTAGTTTTAAAAGCAGGTAAAATATAACGTCTTGATGACAACAGAGAAAATTCACTCTGAAGAACATGATCTGAAGAAGACCAGATAATTGTTGCTTTACGCAACATTTGTTGATTACAAAGATAATTGAAATCCCTTTGTTTCACACCAATCATTTCAGAGAAGGTTTTGACTATGTTGTTAAGGCTGTTTCTGTCTTTCGCTGTGAGGCTGTGAAACCAGGCTGTGAATCTTGCTGATGTTGTTTTTAAATATGGCCTTTAGATAAATTGACTTGATTTCTGAGCCTGCAGCCAAAACTAGAGTGTACAGAACAGATCTCTTACCCAAAGTTGAGCGTGTCGTCTAAATTGATGCTCAGATTTTCCCCACTGGTCACCTCACTGGCCACCAACAGACTGTGCGCAGGAACGAGGCTCGCTACATATCTAGTATTGAAAAAATTCCATTATGACACTGCAATAAAATCATTTTGAAATGACTCTTGCCAATACATTAGATTGGCTCGTATGTGCTCTTGTAGCGCTTCAAGAGCCTTCATGCTGACTTTGTCTACTCACCTTAAATATAAGGAAGTGAAGCTGGCAACGAGCAACACAAGACAGCAGAAGATTCCAAAACTTTTTTCCCTGAGCCCACTGAAACGATGCGAAAGCAAGCAAACAAAAATGAGAGTGTTAAGTTGTGTGAGCAATTCTGGTCTTTAATTTACTGTAACTGAAAGATATTTGCCTTAAAAGTCTTTTCGTGTAAACTTTCAACACATTCTCACTCCCATTGCGTAAAATAAGGACGCTTGGGCATGTGCCTTTGGCGTTGTTGATGCTAAACGTCTCCTTTAGCGTCATATCTAAACGCGCTTTATCTAAACGCGCTGGGCTGGGACAATTGGCGTCGGGATGTAACTGACATGCGGCACAACTACCGGACAGTTAGGTTTAGAAAAAGATCGGGCGGGCTTATAAGAGGTACGTTTCACATGACACATGGGACAACAATGGGACACGAACCTCTGTCTCTGGGGTGAAAGTCCTTTGTTGTTTGACCCATCCACCACCCCAACCAAGCTCCCTACGCGGCATTTCGGTCTTTCATACTACATACTACTTTCATGTTTTGTAGGACGGCAATTCTACAGTTTTTCCACCATCTAGTGGTATCACACCGATATATAAAGAGCATTTAAATACTTAGATTAGAAAAATGCTCCAGAATCAATGTCCCCGGTCACTGTGGATAGTCCACCGACCTCATAATTGTACATCTTACCACAGGGAAACAGATAAATAAGATCAGATCACCAGGCTAGTTTAAACAGATCCTTTAATTAAAATTCTTTTAATTGGATTTTTTTCTCAATTGCCGTGCTTATATTTACACATGCTATTATTCAATATTTGTTTATTAATTGGCAAGAATGACATCACCAAATATAAAAAGAAAACCCTAGAAGATGAGAGACATACATACCTCATAGCTGTGGAAAAACTGCTGCCTTTTTTTACCCAGCAAACAAACTCTCACAGGAGGTGAAGGTATGTGTTGGCTGGTGGATGAAATGGCACCTTGAACAAAAAAACATTCAGGTTACAATGTAGTGAAACCAGTTAAACAACTCGCTGTAATTCAGGTTCTTACAAAACCACACAAATGGCATGCCCACGATCACTTTCTTTTTGTCACTATTCACAATATAGTAGACAATCAATAGTCCTAATCTCTGTCATGTTGTGGCATTAATCACAGATATGGTTTTGCATGAATTTTTGGATTTATTAAATGTGTCACATCACATTGGGAGATTGTTATCAAAAAGCAGTTTATATGGCATGGACACAATTTCATTTTACTGTGAGAATGTTTATGGCAATATATCATGCATGCATTTCAGAATTCTAAAACTCACATTAAATGGCAGGGAGTAACTACTAAATAGGGCATGATTTTTGGAAAGGTTAGGATCATTTTCAATCAAAATAAGCGAAAGTAGCACAGCCAAATTCCAACTATAATTATTTAATTTAAATTATTACTTGATATCATATTACGATTTATTAAAGGAGACCTATTATGCTCATTTTCAGGTTCATACTTGTATTTTGGGTTCCTGCGAGAACATCTTTACATTCTTTAACGTTGAAAAAACCCTTTGATACTACTGCCAATGGCTGCTATACCTGTATTAACCAGACGCTGTGTTGTAGCACCTATCTCTTCAAGTCCCCTGAACGCTCTGTTCGGTCAGCGTTTCCTTGTCTCCGAATCCGTGCTCTGCTCTGGTTGTCTCTGTACCGACCGTTCTACCGTGAAAAATCATCAATAAAGGCTTCTTAACCAAAAAACTACACAACCAGACATGTTCCAGCAGGAATGTGTTCTGAAATTAGGGAGAAATTAACGTTTGGAACCACAATTTCAGCTTTTCCTGACATCAGCATCTCAATGTATTTAAGTGTAATGTAATATAATATAGGAGGTACTTGTACTTTACTTGAGTCTTTTCTTTTCATGCCACTTTCTATTTCTACTCCACTACATTTCAGAGAGAAATATTGTACTTTTTACTCCACTACATTCATCTGACAGATTTAGTTAATAGTTACTTTACAATTTAAGATTTTTGAACAAAAAACACATGTAGTTTATAAAATACAATGCCTTTATAAATTAAACAACCCAACAATATAACGGCCTACAAGTACAGCTGAAATGATTAGCCGATTAAACACTTGATTGATCATTTCCAGTTTCTAAAATGTGAGGATTTTACTGCATTGAGTAACATTTTCAATGCAGGACTTTTACTTGTAGCATTATTTTTGTGTGCTATTACTACTTTTACTTAAGTAAAGGACCTGAATTCTTTTTCCACCACTGAATATATGTAATGACCATATAAAGAAATCCAGCACGAAATGACATCAGAAAACAGTCATACAGTCAAACAGGAAGATGAGTCTGAAATCTGAGGTTTTTCCTCACTGGGATAACTTTTTCATAGGTTTACTTCGACACATATTTAATGTGATCATCCGACATTGTAATATTATTCAGGCCTATATGACAGAAAATAAGGAAAAGCATAAAAGGACTCCTTCAAAATAATTGTAACAATTGCAATGCCTTTTCTCTGTGCCGTGACTTAATCAAAATGCATACGTCTCAAAACCAAACAGACTTTAACTTAAAATCTTGCAAAATGTTAATGAATTGAATGGTATTGCAAAATATAGCTTTTTCAAATAGCTCCTGTTAACATTTACACTAGAAAAGAAAAAATGAAAATCAAACAGTTTTTTTAAATAGTGTATTTTATAATTTTATGAGTAAAACACATGGCCATCACATTTCTCATTCCTAATTAACTTTCAACTTTATTTTAAAAGTACTACTGCAGGGAAACAAAGAATTTGACATCTAAGACAAAGAAGGGAACTATTTTATGTCAAGTTTTTCTGGGTTTGTAGGTTCAAGATAAACTGCACCTTATGCTCAACAGTCAAGGGGAGGCACTCTTTTCCTGGCAGACAGTGCTGATGAATTACCTTCATGCAGGTGGTTTTCAGGTGTAAATCCACAACACGTCCAGAACCGTAAAAGGATTAATGTTCGTCTGGAAACTTTGTTTAGATTTTCCTCTGGTGTAATTTTCCAAATGGCCAAATTCATTCCACTGCTTCAGAGATCTCCTTCTGTACCAGTTTATGCTCCGTATACTGACAATACATGGAAAGAGGACAAAAAGGGAGTGGCTCCTTTGACATGGTTGATATTCTGGTTTCAGTCACTACCCTTCAGCAGTGAGAATTCTCACTTGAAACTTTGACTGCACAGGAGGTATACTTTGCTGTAATGGAGAGGAGAAGCGGAAGTTGATTGTGTTAACAGCCGCTATATACAAACTGCAGTGTTAGGAGGGTGTATCATTTTGGTACACACTTATTATACTAGGATGGCTGCCACAGTCTAGCCAGGTCAACAGCACACTATGCACAGGTGTTCTTACAAAACATGTTCAAAAATTAATCATTTCGTCATTTTTATCTTTAAAAAAAAAAAAATCATTTGTTTTATTATTTATTTATGTGCGTGCGTGCGTGCGTGCGTGCGTGCATGCGTGTGTGTGTGCGCGTGTGGGATATGTATTGTTCACAGAGGATGAAATGTTTCCACTAGCCAATGCCACTGTGGACTTAAGACCGTTTTACAGTTGTGCGGAGGCTCCACGCAGAACTCTCGCCGTAGCCAACATAAGTGGTCGGATGTTTATACTTGTGCGCTGGTGTGTGCGTCGAGCCGGCATTTGTGTGTGTTAGGAGTGGGCGATGGAGCGAGGGAGAAGTGAGAGAGTGACGGCGATTAGCTTTGGAGCAAGTACCCACTCTAGAGTCATAGTGAGGGAAACAAGGTGTCTCCCATGTGTTTTCTGACCACGGTGGGAAATCTGGAACAGGAAAAGTTCACCCTCTCCTTGATTTCATGTTCTTTATGGAGAAAGAGAACCAGGAAATGAGCCGGAGGAAATGCAATGCTACCAAGCCATGGCCGAGCAACGTGTAGTTACATTTTTCGAGAGGTGCGTGTCAGACTATGGCAAAGGGTCCAGCGTAGACACAAAGGGGTCTGCGGGGGTCTGCAGGGCTACACCGTCAATTTTGCGCATGACTATCAAATGGCCTTTACTCCTACCATTTACCATGTACTATTAGTCTACATTTACTTGACAACTTCAATTTCTCCTGGAACTGTGCCAGAAAGATGAACTTCCATTCCAGGCAGAATGGTGCTTAGAAACTGTGCTTGCTTAGTCCTTTTAGTGAAACTTTCCTGTAGAAATAAAAAAAAAGAAAACGTCCTCTGCAAACATGTACTTTGTTCTCCTAGATTACAGATGTAAATTTCATCCCCTGAAACCTCATAAAACTCCCCGGCCTACCGGATAATAATCTATACCTCCCTCCCTCTTATATTATCACTACCAAGGCTGCTATGGCAAGCAGTTTTAACATTTAATAAAACCATATTCCCATCTGTAATTACATTTTGGATATCCATAATAGCATTTCTACTGGATAAAATTGTATTCTCACTAGTTAGAATGGTAATTAAAGAACTCCACAATAACATTTTTACAGGATATTATTTTGATATTTTTCAAGATATCTACAACTTTGATTGTACTGGTCAAAACTATAAATAAAAGATATCAAAAATTGTTTTAAAATTGTAATTGGTAGTTCAAACTTTTAATAGCTGGACTGGATATTTATTGCAGATATCCTTAATCCAACTCTTCCTAGTCAAAAAGAACAATTCAGATATCCACAATGACATTCTTCCTATCTACAATGGTCTTCAGATAATCACGTCATTCTTCATAGTACAAATGATGTCATGTTTCCCATTCATGTGTATGGGGCTTCCAGTTTCAGATATCCACAACGCCATTTTTCCTATCCAGAGTGAACATTCCAGATATCTGCAATAGAATTATTACCGTATTTTCCGCGCATCTATAATTAAAAAACAAGCCTTTTAAAAAAACTTTTTAAAAAACCTTAAAATACTGAGCGCCTTATATATGGATCAACCTCTCCGGATCACTGCCCCGTTGACGGGACTTCGTCGCTGTAACCTCGATAAAACTTCCACTCATTCGTTTTTATAACTTTAAAGCATTAAATATTCAAAATATACAGCCATGCGACACACCAATTGAAAGCTTAGCCTCTAATGATTAACTTAAGCCCACATACAAAGCATACGATGATTTATAGCAGTTACACAACTGTTACAAAGTAAACAATTTACAATAAAACAATTTAGCCATAATCTGCGCAGCTGTCGAGAGTGCATCCATACCTGATTTCGTTGTCCTTTCAGCAACAAAGTGGTATTTTGGCCAAAACTTGATTTTCATAAATCCACAAAAGTCCAAGGAAATGTAATATCCAAGCTTTATATTCCAAAACGATCTGTTCGCCTCACAATGTTGAAGTTTCTGGCCGAATCACAACGGAAAAACGCGTTTTCCATTTCCGCGCTGTGCCGTCGCTAGCTTCTCTGCCCAGCTTGCTACATGATCGATGTGGGCGTCATCGTATTCTAGCTTCCAAGCTTTCGATTGGTAGCGGACAAGCCGATGACAACATGTCCAGGGACCACGTTGGAGACGATCGCTATTTAATCGGACCACTTAGATTTAAATGTTATAAGGAGGGAGTGACGGAGTTGTCAGCGCCGCTTCATAAAGTTTGACTTTATCTGACGGTTTTGTTGACATTCCCTTTAGCACAGCTCCATCTAGTGGATGCATAACGCAACCCCAGTCAAACGTTTGACTGCAGTATCTTCTATTCTATGCGCCTTATAATCCGGTGCACCCTATATATGAAAAAAGTTCTAAAATAGGCCATTCATTGAAGGTGCGCCTTATAATCTGGTGCGCCTTATAGTGCGGAAAATACGCTACTAGGAAGAACTCCCATTTCAGATATCTACAATACAATTGTTACTAGTCAAAACTCTAATTTCAGATATCGAAAAGGAAACAAATTATATTGTAATGTTGACTACAGACACAGGTACACAGTCCAACTTTATACTTTAGCAAATGCATGTATTGTTGATACTGACATAAGGAAGATATAAATGATATTCTGCTTACTGAGTCAACAGTGGCAACCAGGAAACATCACATGCTCAACACGCATTCCGGCTCAAATTAAGCCCTGGTTAAACCCACTTGCCAAACATTACTATGGGACCTTTTCAAGATTGTTTGGATTAATAATTATACAGGTAAGGTAACGGTTCAGCAACTTACTGTCATGGTGTATACAGAAAACAGTTTATTAATAACTTAGTTGCTGTAAGACAGGAGGACACAATTGTGACCTCCAACATTAGCATTTCCCAGAAAGCGTGTTTGGCTGACTCATGTAATAGTCATACCTTACAGGGTTTATTGCTCTGTAATCTTATCTGTTAAGAGCTATACAAATGTTTCTCTCTTAAATATTATGTATATGTCCTTTGCACCATGACCTCGAGCCAAACACCCCCTCAGAAGCTTTTTTCACCTGGGTCGAACATTGGGAGAGTTAGCTAGAGTAGCGTTATCAGCTGAATAGCTTAGCGCAGGAGCTAATGGACCCACGTTTGTATCTCGTAAGTTATCCCACTAATAATGCCCGAAATGATACCAAACGTCTACAAGTAGTACAAATAGGTTATGCTCTCATAAAACGATGGATTGGAAAGTTTGTAAGTACACCAGAAGTTTATGTAAATAACACTTGCCTGCTCTCTTCTGCTCTCTGCTGTTGTTGTTGCTGCTGTAAGACGAGTGCTTAGGGCCGTCTACAAATTACAACACCGAAAAAAATTTATTTTTTTAAGTAAGTGCTGTAGTATAACTAGCAGGAGACAAGTAATAATTGAGGTAAGTTTGGAGACATTACCTTATTTAATCATTAAATTAATACATATTTTTGTTGTAACTCTTTTCGGTGTAGTAATTTGTAGAGCAGGCAAGTGTTCATAAACTTCTGGTGTACTTACAAACTTTCAAATCCATTGTTTTATGAGAGCATAACCTATTTGTACTACTTGTAGACATTTGGGCATTATTAGTGGGGTAACTTACAAGATACAAACGTGGGTCCATTAGCCCCTGCGCTATGCTATTCAGCTGATAACGCTACTCTAGCTAACTCTCCCAATGTTCGACCCAGGTGAAAAAAGCTTCTGAGGGGGTGTTTGGCTCGAGGTCATGGTGCAAAGGACCCTAGGGTGAATTACTCCGAACCATCACTTTAAATAGACACTCAAAATATCTTCTGATGTATGAAAATGGGATCTCTAAAAATGAGGTTTAGTGGATTTGAACAATGCATGCATATTATGAATTTCCCACACAGCTTTAAAGATTTAAGAATCATTGCCAACACAGCATTACAAAGTCCACACCATCAGTCTCACTGTATAATATAGATAGATACATAGATAGATAGATACACTTTTACACCAGTTACCCTTTAACTCCTGCAGGAAGGGTTTCATAGCAATCTGAGTTTTAATGTAACACT
This sequence comes from Perca fluviatilis, assembly GCF_010015445.1. Taxonomy (NCBI): domain Eukaryota; kingdom Metazoa; phylum Chordata; class Actinopteri; order Perciformes; family Percidae; genus Perca; species Perca fluviatilis. The sequence goes on along the minus strand of NC_053114.1, from coordinate 38,348,321 downwards.
ATGTTTACAGTATGTAGCCAGCCAGCAGTTAATTTGACAGTGAAGATTTGTTGCTTTGTACAATCCTTTCCCCCACAAGCCTCTTAATCTCGCTTGATTATACCCCTTTCACACCAATGACTCAATCAGGGTTATACCCAGGTAGAATGTGTGTTTAATTGGGGTAACCCTCCTCGATCTACTCGGCTTTGCGACCCAGGTAGCGAGGTGGGTTGGATCAGGGTAGGACAAGGGTCGATTTCAATGTGAATTCAGCACAACCTGGGTCGCTCAGAGATTGGGACTTGAGTCTGAGACTCAAACTCAAGTCGCACTTAAGTTGCACAAACAGCTAACTTTAGACTTGCGACTCGACCCAAAATACTTCAGACTTGACTCGGACTCGAGCTTCGAGACTCGTCAACAATCTGTTTTCATGCAATTATTGCTTTTTAAATCTAAATGTATTCATGTATTTCTAATTTCTTTTATTGGTGCATATACGTTGGGGAAACGTATGACGAGCTGCATGTCCCCTGCCCTTTGCCATAATGTGCAACGTAACGCATGCGCTATGCCTTATGTGCGCATACTCGCATATCAAAAAATGCATTGACGATGGCGACACCAAGCCCTCCCGGAGTTGTGCCTTTTGTCATTAGTTTTGCTTTCAATAACTTCATAAACAGTGGTAGTAAGCTAACAGCTACATGCAAGGTGTGTGGCACCAAGATAAATGATGCCGGATCAACAACGTTGAACTTCATCAGGCATCTCAAGACGCACCCAGATAGGTCAGTCGCTTGCTAATGTGAAAGAGATGTTACATTTAGCATATATCGTCACAGGTAACAAGCTAACAATCGCAAAGTGCTGTGCTAAAGCTGGGAACAGGCAAATTGTATCTTTATAGTTGTATCCATATGATGTTACAGACTTAGGTTAAGGTTATGGTTATGGTTATGGTTATGGTTAGGTTATCCTACAACTGATTTTGATACTGTACTGTATGGATGGTGGCTACAGGAAATGCTTTGAATTCATAAGATTTAACAATACAGTATTAGGGACAGATCAGATGGCCAGAGACTTGAGACTTGACTTGAACTTGCCCCTCAAAGACTTGAGCCTTGACTTGGACTCGAGCTCAAAGACTTGAGACTCGACTTGGACTTCCAAAAAATGACTTGTGAACATCTCTGGGGTTGCTAACAGCTGTGGTGAGACAAATGATGTGATCTTTTGGAAATGACAGTGGGGCAGTCGTCACATGTCGCCGCCTATGTTCTATGTTTGTCTCACTGTGCTTTGCACTGGGTTTTCACCATATAGACTGTATAAAACTAGGTTGTTCACAGGCAGCTTCAATAACAGCAGAGCAGAGCGGTTCAATTCATTTCCGGACGTTTTTCTCATTTTTTCCATGGTGGCCAGCACGAAATGGTCTATACGGAGATTAATGGGGAAAGCAAATGTCACACCCCGGGGGGAGGATGCCTCACACGCCGGGAGATGGCCGCGGGGTACGCGCAACAATAACGGGATGGCGGAGGTTGGGATTAGGAAAAAAATCAACAGGGAAAGGATGCCTCACACGCCGGGATACGGCCGCGGGGGAGTGTTGGGGACCAAGAGTTGGTTAAACAGCGTTTTGGCTCAACTTGAGTTGACTGCAAGACAAAGGATCTTGGCTTACATGTAAATTCCAAAACCAGTCTCACGAAACTCATACAAGCCGCCACTTCGCAACATGGAGAAAGTGCATTTAACACGTGTGGGACAAGGCAGACTGGTGGTGAGACAAAGAACTGCTTCACACCTATGACCAGGTTGCAGTTTTCTCATTGGTCGTCGGTCCTTGAATGCACCACCCGCCACTAGGAGGCGGAGGGAGGATAAAAGCTGTTAGGCGTGTGTTTTTTTCGCTTTCACCGTGACTCCACGTTGCCATAGGAAGCACTCTAGCCGGGTTAGCTAGCTAGCTAGCAAACTAGCATCACCTCGCTGGCCGAGTTTCGAGCTGGTACAAAGTATATTGGCCTGATATACAAAGGGGATCCGAGGAAATACTTTGTCGAAGTATTCCTTCATCTGCAGCGGGCTTAATCAGCCTGGATTTAATAAAAGGACTGTTCTTTTTCTTGTTTGGTCGACCTGGAATCCGTTTTTCGTTCTTTTGCTCCGGACGAAACGGATTGTTAAGCTCTGGCCAAGAGACTTAACTGACAGACAACGCACAGTAAGGAGGCTTTTACACAGTTCTGGGCAGAATATTAGAACTAGTGCGTTTTGTTTTGTTACTAATGAGCAAAAGGGTTCGCTACCACTTGTTTGCCATTATGTGATCTGATTTAATCATGTACATGGACCATATGTGATTATTAATCTGTCTGTGAATATATAACTGATCATTATATCGTTTGATTCTGGTTGTGTTAAGTAGCTGGGTATAACTGTAATCGCTACCTGCTAATTCATTCCTTTCATGGAATTTAGTTACTGTCTGCGATAGAATCGCGAAAATCACCTGCTAGCTACTGGAGTGGTTATAGTGACGTTTCCCTCAGCAAAACCAAAAGTCTCAGTCTGTAGGACAGTGGCTGAGGGGAACTAGGTCATTATCAATATCTTAAGATCAGAAGTGCCTCTTTTCTTTACTCTCCTTCTCTTTCGTCCTTTACTAACCACACACACACACACACACACACACAACACGACACAGGCTAGCGGCCGCAATTACCAAGCTAACGCTGTAGCTTCACGACCGGGATCTCCCTACGTTAGTACAGAGCTAAAACAGGGACTAGCTACCAGGTCGTTAAGCGTGCCCGTTGCCTAGCAACTCCCCGGCTTCTTCAGCCCTCTCGCACGCAGCACCACTACCAGCCCTCTTGGGGCTAAATAGTTTTGTGCAGCTCACAGGAGTAGCCATCTTTGGAGTTGTTTTGGTGTTTAGAACTACACTCCGACACCGCCCCCTCCTTTGTCACTCACTCTCTCTCACACACACTCACACACAAGGCAAGGCAAGGCAAGGCAGCTTTATTTGTATAGCACATTTCAGCAACAGGGCAATTCAAAGTGCTTTACATAAAACATTAAAGAGCAGTTAAAAACAATTGAAAACAATTTAAAAACATTAATAAACAAATTAAAAACATTAAAAGACAAGAATAAAATTGATAGTGCAGTATAAGAATAAAAGTTACAGTGCAGTATAAGAAATTAAAGTTAATAGATTATTTAAAGAAAAGCAACATCAAAAAGATAGGTCTTTAGCTTAGATTTAAAAGAACTGAGAGTTGCAGCGGACCTGCAGGTTTCTGGGAGTTTGTTCCAGATATGTGGAGCATAAAAACTGAACGCTGCTTCCCCTGTTTAGTTCTGACTCTGGGTACAACAAGTAGACCTGTCCCAGACGACCTGAGAGGTCTGGGTGGTACGGTGGCCGGGAAGTGCAATGCAACATTACAAAGAATGAAACACTTTTACATTTTGGAAAACAAAATAACATTTTGGAAAACAAATTTACATTTTGGAAAACAAAATAACATTTTAGAAAACAAATTTACATTTTGGAAAACAAAATAACATTTTAGAAAACAAATTTACATTTTAGAAAACAAATTTACATTTTGGAAAACAAATTTACATTTTGGAAAACAAAATAACATTTTAGAAAACAAATTTACATTTTGGAAAACAAAATAACATTTTAGAAAACAAATTTACATTTTGGAAAACAAAATAACATTTTAGAAAACAAATTTACATTTTAGAAAACAAATTTACATTTTGGAAAACAAAATAACATTTTAGAAAACAAATTTACATTTTGGAAAACAAAATAACATTTTCGAAAACAAATTTACATTTTAGAAAACAAATTTACATTTTGGAAAACAAAATAACATTTTAGAAAACAAATTTACATTTTCGAAAACAAATTAACAAGATGCAAAACACTTTTACCAGTCCCGAAACAAATTTACAAATGACAGATTCTTCCGCAGGAAGGGAATGTACCACATACCGGAAGTGATGAGGTTTTGTATACATGTCGCCTTGACTACGGCAGTTATGGATCGAATGCGTCAATAGAGCGCCATCTTGGAACAGGGGAGGCACTGCCTTATATACCGTCTATGGGCCTCCCTTAATGCATCAGCGTCAATGTAGGCAAAGGTCTAACGGAAATAAAATCACTATAAATCGTCAAAATCTCATGCGATGTTCTAGTTTTTTTAAACAAAAGACAAAGAGACTAATTAATGTGTTAATACAAAGAATATTTATTATAATCAGTTCACAGATATGAGTACAAACGGAAACTTCACCCTTCTGAACTAAGAGGTTCTGCTTCAAAGTGAAGTTTAAACAGACTGAAATGTCCAGGCTCACTCCCCCACTAATGATTCATTTATTTCTGCATGTATTTATTTATTTAACGAGACTTTAAGTCGTGTTTCGTAGTCCACAGTCCGAGTCCGCGCAGACTCCCTTTAGGAAACCTGTGATTTAAACTTCAGCAGGCTGTGACAGTCCCGCCGCTCCATTCATGCTGGTCTGATTCTCCCGGGCTTCCCTTCCCTCCAGCGGGCCCAGCAATACGGCCTGGGTCTCCAGCTGCGTGGTGTCGTTTTGGCTCCCAGGAATGGGCAGTGAGCTCCAGGTCCTGCAGCTGCAGACGGACTCAGCTGCCCCCTGCTGTAGCTTCGATCCGGCCGCGGCTGTCGATACGTTCCCTGTGTTTCCGTCAGGTCCGCGTCATATAAAAACTCCAAACACCCGCACCACAGCGCAAAGTCACCATAAACTTCATTCACGCCATATACTCACTCACAACAACACAAATTGACTGCGCTCACCAACAACACCTCATCACTTCCGGTATGTGGTACATTCCCTTTCCGTGAAGAATCTGTCATTTGTAAATTTGTTTCGGACTGGTAAAAGTGTTTTGCATCTTGTTAATTTGTTTTCTAAAATGTAAATTTGTTTTCGAAAATGTAAATTTGTTTTCTAAAATGTTATTTTGTTTTCCAAAATGTAAATTTGTTTTCCAAAATGTAAATTTGTTTTCGAAAATGTTATTTTGTTTTCCAAAATGTAAATTTGTTTTCGAAAATGTTATTTTGTTTTCCAAAAATGTAAATTTGTTTTCTAAAATGTTATTTTGTTTTCCAAAATGTAAATTTGTTTTCCAAATGGTAAATTTGTTTTCTAAAATGTTATTTTGTTTTCCAAAATGTAAATTTGTTTTTCTAAAATGTTATTTTGTTTTCCAAAATGTAAATTGTTTTCCAAAATGTTATTTTGTTTTCCAAAATGTAAATTTGTTTTCCAAAATGTAAATTTGTTTTCCAAAATGTAAAAGTGTTTCATTCTTTGTAATGTTGCATTGCACTTCCCGGCCACCGTAGGGTGGGTCATAATGTAGTAGCAGATCAGAAATGTATTTTTGGCCCTAAACCGTTTAGTGATTTATAAACCAGTAAAAGTATTTTGAAATCAATTCTTTGAGGCACTGGAAGCCAGTGTAGAGACTTCAGTACTGGAGTGATGTGATCCACTTTCTTGGTCTTAGTGAGGACTCGAGCAGCAGCGTTCTGAATCAGCTGCAGCTGTCTGATTGAGTTTTTGGGAAGACCTGTAAAGACTGCGTACAGTAGTCAAGTCTACTGAAGATAAAAGCATGGACAAGTTTTTCCAGATCCTGCTGAGACATAAGTCCTTTAACCCTTGATATATTTTTAAGGTGATAATAGGCTGATTTTTTAATTATGTTAATGTGGCTTTTAAAATTCAGGTCTGAGTCCATGACTACACCAAGATTTCTGGCTTTGTCTGTTGTTTTTAACATTGTCGTTTGAAGCTGAGCTGACTTTCAATCGTTCCTCTTTTGCTCCAAAACAACCACCTCCGTTTTTCTTCATTTAATTTAAGAAAGTTCTGGCACATCCAGTCATTAATCTGTTCAATGCACATATTTAATTGTTGTATTGGGCTATAGTTCCCTGGTGATAAGGTTATGTAAATTTGGGTGTCATCCGCATAACTATGGTAACTTATTTTGTTGTTTTCCATAATCTGAGCCAGTGGAAGCATGTAGATGTTGAACAGAAGAGGCCCCAGAACTGAGCCTTGGGGAACTCCGCACGTCATATTTGTATGCTCAGATGTATAATTACCTACAGACACAAAGTAGTCCCTATTCTTTAAATAGGATTCAAACCACTTTAGTACTGAGCCAGAAAGACCAACCCAGTTTTCCAATCGGTCAAGCAATATGTCATGGTCTACCGTATCAAATGCAGCACTGAGATCAAGTAATACTAAGACTGAAATTTTGCCACTATCTGTGTTTAAGTGGATGTCATTAAAGACTTTAACAAGAGCTGTCTCAGTGCTGTGGTGTGGTCGAAAACCTGACTGGAAGGCATCAAAACTGTTGTTTAACGATAAGAAAAGGTTGAGTTGTTGACAAACCACTTTTTCTATGATTTTACTTAAAATGGAAGGTTTGATATTGGCCTATAGTTGCTCATTAGTGTCGTGTCTAGATTGTTCTTTTTAGGAGTGGCTTGATGACTGCAGTTTTCAGGGCCTGTGGGAAGATACCTGAGAGCAGAGATGTGTTTACAATCTGTAGAAGATCTGAAGCCAAACAATTCAAAACATTTTTGAAAACACCCGTTGGTAGAATATCAAGGCAACAGGAGGAGGTTTTCAGACGTTGTATAATGTCCTCCAGGTTTTAAGGTTGATTGTATGAAATTGTGTCATGTTGGAATTTGTTTTGCATGCACACTGTGACAACACATATCCTGTACTTGATATGGAAGCACTTACTGTTTGTCTAATTTTCTGAATTTTGTCTGTGAAGAAGGAGGCAAAGTCATTGCAAGCCTTGGTAGACAACAGTTCCGATGCTACTGGTACTGGAGGGTTAGTTAATCTATCAACAGTAGCAAACAAAGCACGTGAATTATTATTGTTTCTGGCAATAATGTCAGAGAAGAAGGACCGCCTTGCATTTCTTAGTTCCAGATTATAAATGCGAAGTCTCTCTTTATAAGTGTTATAATGGACCTGGAGATCAGATTTTCGCCAACTGCGTTCAGCTTTTCGACACTCTCTTTTTCTGTTCTCACAACTATAAAATTTCTCCATGGAGATCTTTTCTTACCAGAGACAGCTTTGATCTTAGTGGGAGCAATAGCATCAATAACATTCGTAATTTTACAGTTGAAATTATCTACAAGCTCAGTGACTGAGGCCCCAGTAAGGGCGGGTGTAGAGGAGAAAAGCTGAATGAATTTTTCACTGGTGTTTTCAGTGATATACCGTTTTCTGATTAACTTTGTTTGAACACTTTTTGGCACAGAGATAGTGCCGTTAAAGAAAACACAGGAATGATCAGAGAGAGCAACATCAGTCACCACAACCTTGGGAATGTTCAGACCCTTTGTGATAATCAAGTCCAGAGTGTGCCCCTTATTGTGCGTGGGCTGTGTCACATGCTGAGTCAGTCCATAGCTCTCAAAAACACAACACAGTTCTTTGGTCCCTCTGTCCTGGGGGTTGTCAACATGAATGTTAAAATCACCAGCAATAATTACACGGTCAAAGTTAATACAAATTATAGACAGCAGTTCAGTAAAGTCGTCAAAGAAGGATGCACAGTATTTAGGTGGCCTGTAGATATTTAGAAGTAGAGCTTGAGGGGAGGATCTTAGCTGAAGAGCCACATATTCAAAAGAAGCAAAATTTCCGTAAGATAATTGCGTACATTGAAATGAGTCATTAAACAAAATGGCGACTCCACCTCCTTTCTTATTCACTCTATTCTCACTCATAAAACTAAAGTTAGGGGGGGCTGACTCAATGAGAACAGCAGCACTGTTATTATGGTCCAACCAGGTTTCAGTTAAAAACATAAAATCAAGATTGTGCTTGATAATAAAATCATTGATTAAAAATGATTTACCCGCCCCAAAGAGCCTAACGTTTAGTAGGGCGCAGTGTTGATGCGTTTTTTTTTTTTTGGGACAGACTGTGGCTGACGAGGAATGGATGTTAAATTTGCAAAGTTTGCAGTTACGTGCTTATTCGCCATTCTTTTTCTATTACCTATCACAACATAAATTGTGGAAGAACCATACGTAGGGCCCAGGCTTGTCTTGGAAAGAGTCATGAGTGCTACTAGGCATGCAGCCTGGACCCGGCCCATATCAGTTAACGCTTGCTGCATTTTGCACACAAGCATCCTTATCAGTTTTGGGGAGAAGGAGTTAGCTGCCGTCCTTGAAGGGCAGAAGGTGCGCCGTGGCGTTTACGATGGGAGGAAGGAGGGGGGGCATACTTGGTTCCAGCATTCACCAGCTGCTTCATCTGGTCAGTGAACTCCAACATGGGGATGGGGGAAAGAGGGGAGAGCGGGCGATATGTACCTAAAGAGGTCCTCAAAGCTGTGCGTGGTTGTCCAAGGGGTTTGAGGAGTGTTGGACGGGTGAGAAGTGGTGTTGAGATTTCTCATCTCCGCTTTTTGGTCTCCCATGGTTAAATCTTTGCTCAGGTGGGGGCTGTGGTGGCTCACTGCCGCACTTTGTTGTGTCTTCCTCTTGTTTTGGTTCATCTTGTCCGTGTCCGTCTTGGCCAAGGGAGCAGATGTGTGGCGCAGAAAGTAAAGTAGGCTAGAGGTGAACAGCTTTACTCCTGACTTGTTAAGGAATAGTCCATCTGCTTTAAAAAGATGTCTGCAGAAAATGTTAAAATTGTCAATGAACTGCAGAGAATGGTTGTTGGTACATGCAGTTAAAAGCCATCTGTTCAGTGCCAACAGTCTGCCGAATCTCTCAGCTCCTCCTCTGACTGGCGGTATAGGGCCACTGATAAACACCTTTGCATTTAGGGAGCTGACTGCGTTCAGCAGATTCTTAAAGTCACGATTCAGCACTTCAGACTCTTGCTTTACAACATCATTTGACCCTATATGCAGTATAATGTTCTTCACAGTTGGGTGTGCTGCTATGATATCCCGGATTCTTTGGGCCGAGCGTCAGACACCATGTCTTTGGGAAAACAGAGTATTTTGGTGTTTTTACTGCTTTTATATCTTTCACAGCAGAGTCACCCACAATCAGAGTTTGGGGCCCAGTTGTTAGCTTTCCCTGTAGCTTTTACTTTTAGAATTGCTCTCAGTCCTTACCCTGCTGTGTGACGATGAGACGTAATCCAGGTCATGTCCAGGGTCCTGCAGCAGAGGAGCAAATCTGTTCTTCACCTGCACACTCAGTTGTTGGGGAGGCATTTTGTTGCTGATTTTCCCTTTTGCAGCTGTCCACGACTGTGTCCTGCGAAGTACAGGGGTTGAAGAGGCGCTCTGCCTGGGTGGTAATGCAGGCCAGCCGGTCATATCACAAATCTCAGGGCGCTGTGCTCTGCCCGTTAATTAGTCCTCCCATTTCCCAGGAAAATGATTTACTCTTAGTCTTTGCACCAAAAGAGTTCCAGGGAGGACTGCCACTTGTTGATTTATTATCCGTTCCACAGCCCTCTTGTTTCTTTGTGGTCTTGCTGGTGCTAGTTAGCCGTGTGTTAGCATGCTTTTGTCCATTGTTTTGGGTCACTGGTAAAGTGGTGTCATTTCCAAATGATCTGTTCACTTCCACGTTTACTTCTAACCCGGTAAATTTTGGTTTCCAGAACTGCAATCTTCTGAAGGAGTTTGTAGTAGTCCTCTATGGAGAAGGGTGGCATCTTGCTGCTAATTAGCTTTAGCTACAGTCACTTTAGGACAGGCTTAAGCTATTGGTAGGCCCGCTCACGGCGAAAAATGTTCAAAAATGACAGTAGCCTACTATGTCTACAAAAATGTATAGTCCAGTGATTTATAAGTATCCAAGAGCCGCTGCTCATAGTTTCTCTCAGAGGAAAAGCAAGATTATCAGCAGAAATATGCAAGCAGAAGCAGGAGCAAGCAGTAGAGCGTCTGCACTGTAAGAAGCAGGAAGACGTGTCCATGACACATGCTGCTTTGTTTTTGCTTTGTTTTTGGTTGTGATATTATAAAAAGGTATATGAGTTTATTATTGAAGGATTATTGTTTAGCTACTGATAATTGTGAAGTTAATAAATCTTATTATACTTAATTAGCAGTTGCTTGTGATTATTTGTGTACTGGTTGTGACAATTGCTGGTCGATCAGGTCCGTTGCTTGGATTCACCCCTTCCTTTATTTCCTTTTTAAAGGATTACCACAGAAATGAGACTGTTCCACAGTTTGATTATTGGTCCCTGACTAGCAGGGTGGTGCCCCGTTTTGATTGTTTGTCGATTTGATAAAGTTATTAATAACCATATTCATAACTTTATTAATATTGATAAAACATCTTTGATAATTTGCCAATGATCAAATCTGTACCCTACGAGAATCCTACATTATGGTGCCCCGTGTGAGGCTGTTAGAACCAGCGTTGTTACAATAATTATACATAATAATCCATAATTTTTGAATATTAATTTTGTTTTTTGAAAAAAAAACAGTTATTTTTGAAAATTACAATTTTCCCGCAACATTTAACACCCTGTGCGAGCGTTGAATACCAGCTTTAGTGCAACATTTATTCATAATTGTCCATGCCTTTTCATTTTTAAATATTCTTTTTGAAAATCAATTTTTCTGAAATTTTTATTTTTGAAAATTAATTTTTCTGCAACCTGCCAAGCATACATTCAGTTGTGGTCTGTGATTTTTTCAGTGTGTACATTGGTTAGTAGACAACAACATTTTTCACGCCCTTGACAGTAACGGCTATTACTCGACTGAGGTGTCCGGGCCTCTACGGCTACCTGATAGAATCGGGTTGGTGGTAAATGGTAGTAACTAGCTTAGTTAGCAGTCAAGATTTTCACGCCTCTACTCGATCTTAAAGTTATTGATACTAACACTCAGATTTTTGACAGTAACAGCTATTACGCGACCGGAACTGGTGGACCTCTCGCGACTACCCAATAGAATTGGGTTGGTGGTAAATGGTAGTAATAAGCTTAATTAGCAGTCAACACTTAAAACTAAAGGAACTACAGGTTAAGCCTTTCACCTGCTCCTTGAATCAACTTGTTCACAGTTAATTTTCCTTTGTCACCACAAAGGAATTGAGCCCTGGTAGCAATCTGTTTGCTAGAAGTAAAATGAGTCGCTTCGAGTACCAGAGGCTGGAGGCGAAAGCTTCCGACAAGCCGACCGACACAGTCCTGCAGAATGTGGTCGCTTGTCTCATCCTAGACTCTGAAGAGAATAACCGTGATGGTTATGAAACTACCTGCGATGAAATACTCCAGGAACTTGTAGCTTACATAGCACAGCCGTCCTGGATGCTAAAAGCTTGCATACAAGGCTTGCTTGGCCAATTGGTGCTAATCTATCAGAGCCGAACCCATCGGCAACGCGCTGTCCTCCAAGCACAGCTCGCACTGCTGAAAGGCAGCTATGAAGCTGAGCAGCGCAAAACAGCCTGGCTTAGACAAAGAGTCCAAGCCAGGCGTGATGAGGTCTCCCGGTTAGAGGAGAGCCGTGAGGACCTCTCGGCACAGCTCCGGCGTGCCAAGCAAAGAACAGCGTTCTATTCTCCTCCCCCTGGGTTTCCTCACAGTCAGAGACACAGTTTCTCTCCGCCACCTCGGCGAAAAACCCACCACTTTCTCTTCTTCCCAGAGAAGAGACCGTTCTTCATCTTCTTCTCGCCCTCCTACCGAGAGACCGATCTTGTTCATCTCCGCTACCTCGGAGGAGAGATCACCCTCTCCCTGCCAAAGGGGGAGGAAGGTCTTTGCCAACATCAGAGGAACACAGCTAGAATCAGAGTTCCGTCCACTGACAAACGGTGCAAGCCACAAAGCTCGCCATCCCGCTTTGATCAGGCCCCCTCCCCACTGCCAAAGGGGAGGAGCCGTCCTCAACTGAGTGACTATGATTCTCCTGATGTTCTGAACGACCCCCCCCGGCTCCAGAGACATTATCTGATCGAGCCTCTGCTGCATGATACTCTCCAACTACGACAGAGTGACCGGTGTGACCCAACGGAACGGGTAAGTATGCTGACACCGTCACACGTCCAAGAAGCACGTGATGCTGCCTTTGACCCTGAGCCTGACCCTCCTACCACATCCAACGGTCCAGCCGACCTGGATGAACCTACTTGGCTCCCCTCGGAGCCTCCAGTCACTTCGGGCTATTCAGAGACCACAGCTAGCAGCCTAGTGAACTCCAGTAGGGAGGCGTCAGAGCTGGTCATAGGTGAGAGTTATCAAGAGCCTCTATCGGGCCGTTTGCTGGAAACAGGTGCTCCACTCCGCAAGGAGACACCCCAGCTAATTTCTGATTGCAACATCCTGCTTCCTGAAGAAACCATAACTTCGCCACTCGTTAAAGAGGAAGAAAACCTCCACACCTTGTGTGGTAAAGGTGGATCAAAACCTTCACCCACTGCAATGGATACTTTGTGTAGCTCAAAGCCACACTCTGCCTGGACTCCACCCCCACGAAAGGGGGAGGGAGCTCCCGATGACTCGGACAACAAGCGTCCATCCCCAAAACAAGGTCCGTATCCAGCAGAACTGTCAGACTCCTCAAAGGGGCCTGACACTGATTTGTCATCAGCAGAACTAGACCAGGGAGGTAACTTAAAGGAGCCCAGAGTGCCCCCCGAAACCACGCGCCTAGCGTCTCACAAACCCCTCCCCTTGACATCCTTGGGAGACCCTGCCCACAAGGGCAACGCCCACGGTACAGATAACCGCAGCAGGGGAGAAAGTGGGTGTGAGCACCCTAGCCCTGCTGGACTGCGTCTCCAGAGTAAGTCAGACACCTTCTAACACTTCTGCAGAAGTCGTTAAGACAATGCTTCCCCTCAGTACACCAGTATTAGGCGTAGCATTTAGTGGTAGCATTCCCAGCTACCTGCCTGATAAACCGCCCATCACAAAACCTGTTTTGGTCGATATCACACCCCAGAGGATGACTCTGGTGCATCCTAGTCTCATCTGTGTGAGTGACACAGAAGACTTGGGCAGCGGTCACAATCACCTGAGGCCAGGCCCACTCGCTGACAGCCACCGGGGACACATTCAGGCTCAGGTCGACACCCTGAGGCCACTTGATCCTGCAGGCAGCCTGCCAGCCCCAGACGGACAAGTCACCGTCATTCATGAGCAAATTGCCATGATTCTTCCGGAGCCTGATCCTGGCTCTGACTTTTCTTTGCCGCCGGCGAGCACACAGCCGCCGCAGTCTGGCAGCCTTGACTTTTCCAACCCTCACAGGTCTCTCCTTTGCTCGCTGAACAACAGCGATGCACCGTGCCACACCTGTATGGTTAAAGGTGCACCCTTTTATGGCGCCACGCCAACAGACGTGCCCATATCACTTTGGCCAAAGAATCCGGCCGTCAGGCCAGACTTGCACCATCACTTGCGCCCACCTGACCCGCCTCCAGCTTTTGCACAGCAAAACCACTGCCTTTCTTCAGAGTCCCCGCAGACTCTCCTCAAGGTGGCTGGAGCAGGCGCCTTCTCTGTACTCCAGGGAAAGGGGGTCATATGTTTTTGGCCCCACCTCCAGGTAAACTTGATCGGCCCAGTTACCAGAACTGGGCGAGGTACCCAGTACCTCCTCCTCGTCACGTGCAGCCTCACCATGTGGGTTGAATGCCTCTCAGCACCCAACTGCACAGCCGTGACAACCACTGTCCCGCTCCTGAACCACACGTTCAGTCAGACCAACTCCCCATGCGATCCTCACTCCCAGGAGAAGAGCAGCTTCTGCACCTGGAAAGGGGGAGGGAGACTTCCCTCCCCCAAGAGGATAAGACTCAAACCAGTTGAGTCATAGGGATAGCTGCATGCCTCACCTCACTCTGTTGACATGCACTTCCATCCTAATACTTTTCAAACAGTAATCAAACTACCTCAAAGCTTCGGTAGTAAAAATCTTTTCAGGATACAGTTTACTGTTAGTTCCATTCTGTTCCTCAAGAACCCAGTGCATGCTTTAGACTGTCAGGTGTCACAGAAACACAACCAGGTACTAGTAGCGAGAGATTTAATGCAAAGCATCGGTAGAGAAGGAATCTCTTTGGTCAACAAACTCGAGCCTTGTTGTAGACCCATAAATCTGCTACTAACCGTATTGTGCGATCTTCACAGGTACATCTGACGTATAGTCTTGGCAGTGCAATTCAAAATTTACGTAGCTCATAAGAATGAGAGATAGGACTCAATTTTATTTACCTACGCATCAGAAGACAGAATGTATACAGACTAGAGTCTGCATTGAGTATTTGTTTTGACATTAAAACATACATACACCAGTCCACAGGTACATGCACACAGTCACATGTACATACACTGGTGAACCCCAATTCTTTTCTGGAGTGAACCTGTTAACCCCTAACTACTTCACTTTCCTTTCCTATCTTCCTTCATTTGTTTTTGTTTCACTATATTTTGGGATAATGTCATATTGAAATAACTACAATGATTGTACAAGGGATAATTCATTGCTTACCTATTGTGTTTTGTTTAAACATTTGGTGTTTAGCTACAGTTAGAATTTTGTCTGCCCAGACAACTGCCTCATTTGTCTGCCCAGACAACTGCCTCATTTTGTCTGCCCAGACACTGTAGCCTCAGCCAACAGATGAACATTATGAACTTGTGAACTGCCTCTCATTCCCAGGAAGGCATGGACTATGTTGATATCAGTTTAACCTTTTCTCCCATGAACTGTATGGTCCTTTGGTTTGCTCCAAAGACCGGGACGTACCGCTCTTCAGAGCAAAAAGGGGGACTGTTGGGGACCAAGAGTTGGTTAAACAGCGTTTTGGCTCAACTTGAGTTGACTGCAAGACAAAGGATCTTGGCCTACATGTAAATTCCAAAACCAGTCTCACGAAACTCATACAAGCCGCCAATTCGCAACATGGAGAAAGTGCATTTAACACGTGTGGGACAAGGCAGACTGGTGGTGAGACAAAGAACTGCTTCACACCTATGACCAGGTTGCAGTTTTCTCATTGGTCGTCGGTCCTTGAATGCACCACCCGCCACTAGGAGGCGGAGGGAGGATAAAAGCTGTTGGGCATGTGTTTTCTTCGCTTTTCCACCGTGACTCACGTTGCCATAGGAAGCACTCTAGCCCGGGTTAGCTAGCTAGCTAGCTAGCAAACTAGCATCACCTCGCTGGCCGAGTTTCGAGCTGGTACAAAGTATATTGGCCTGATATACAAAGGGGATCCGAGGAAATACTTTGTCGAAGTATTCCTTCATCTGCAGCGGGCTTAATCAGCCTGGATTTAAGAAAAGGACTGTTCTTTTTCTTGTTTGGTTCGAACCTGGAATCTGCTTTTGTTCTTTTGCTCCGGACGAAACGGATTGTTAAGCTCTGGCCAAGAGACTTAACTGACAGACAACGCACAGTAAGGAGGCTTTTACACAGTTCTGGGCAGAATATTAGAACTAGTGCGTTTTGTTTTGTTACTAATGAGCAAAAGGGTTCGCTACCACTTGTTTGCCATTATGTGATCTGATTTAATCATGTACATGGACCATATGTGATTATTAATCTGTCTGTGAATATATAACTGATCATTATATCGTTTGATTCTGGTTGTGTTAAGTAGCTGGGTATAACTGTAATCGCTACCTGCTAATTCATTCCTTTCATGGAATTTAGTTACTGTCTGCGATAGAATCGCGAAAATCACCTGCTAGCTACTGGAGTGGTTATAGTGACGTTTCCCTCAGCAAAACCAAAAGTCTCAGTCTGTAGGACAGTGGCTGAGGGGAACTAGGTCATTATCAATATCTTAAGATCAGAAGTGCCTCTTTTCTTTACTCTCTTTTTCTTTCGTCCTTTTACTAACACACACACACACACACACACACACACACACACACGCACAACAACACGCCACAGGCTAGCCGCGCAATTACCAAGCTAACGCGTAGCTTCACAGCGGGATCTCCCTACGTTCGTACAGAGCTAAAACAGGGACCGCCCCCAGAGCGACGGAGCGCGCCCGTTGCCTAGCAACCCCGGCTTCTTCAGCCCTCTCCGCGCCGCAGCACCACTACCCGCCCTCTTGGGGCTAAATAGTTTTTGTGCAGCTCACAGGAGTAGCCATCTTTGGAGTTGTTTTGGTGTTTAGAACTACACCCGACAACGCCCCCTCCTTTGTCACTCATCTCTCTTACACACACTCACACAGACACAGACGTGTCCATGACACATGCTGCTTTTTTTTGCTTGTTTTTGGTTGTGATAGTATAAAAAAATAAGGATATGAGTTTATTATTGAAGGATTATTGTTTAGCTACTGATAATTGTGAAGTTAATAAATCTTATTATACTTAATTAGCAGTTGCTTGTGATTATTTGTGTACTGGTTGTGACAATTGCTGGTCGATCAGGTCCGTTGCTTGGATTCACCCCTTCCTTTATTTCCTTTTTAAAGGATTACCACAGAAATGAGACTGTTCCACAGTTTGATTATTGGTCCCTGACTAGCAGGGTGGTGCCCCGTTTTGATTGTTTGTCGATTTGATAAAGTTATTAATAACCATATTCATAACTTTATTAATATTGATAAAACATCTTTGATAATTTGCCAATGATCAAATCTGTACCCTACGAGAATCCTACAGGAGGACGCCTCACACGCTGGGAGACGGCCGCGGGGGAGGACGCCTCGTGCGCAGGGACACGGCCGCGGGGGACACGCGACAATAATGGGATGGCGGAAGTTGGGTGAAGGAAAAAAACAGCGGGGAAAGGACGCCTCACACGGCGGGAGACGGCGGCAGGGAACGCACAACAATAATGGAACGGTTAACGGGGAAACAACACGCCACATGCGGGACGCGAGTATTGCTCAAATGGTTTTCTCAATTCAACCTCCTTTGTCTTACTGGTGTCTTGTCTCTTTTTAGCTTATGTCTTGCTCCTAAGGGACCCTTAGGAGAAGTAACTAAGAAACAAATGATCACAGAATGATATGAATATGAGAAGCTCAAATTGATCTCAAGAGATGAGATTGAACAACAGATGAGCAACACATTTTTCCTATGGGAACCTATTCCTTGTCCAACTGCTTTAATAAATATGCAGAGGAGGAGAACTCACTCTGCACAAAATTCATCTGAGAAGTGTTATTTGTAATCACTGCGAACTAATCATGAAGTAAGCTTTATTTATATCTCTGTACAATGAAAGATTCAAGTATCTACAAAACATTAGTTCTGCTGGTATACAGATGGACTGGAGTAGGCTATGTGATGTTAGCTGTTCACTGAATATGAATTGTGAAGCCCCGCCCATTTCTAGAACTCAATATGCTCGTTGGAGACGAGCTAGGTCTGCGGTCCGTGTACTTGGCGGCCAACGGATTTTCGTTTTGAAAGGAAAAGAACAAAAACGAAAAACGGCCAGTTTCCCAATTACCATTAGTAAATAGGAAAACAAAAAACGGAAAACAACCCATTATCCGTTTTTTGTTTTGATATTAAAAAACGGAAAACGAAAAACTATCTCGTTATCCAATTTTCTTTGATGTGTTTGTAGATGGAACTCGGAAATTAAATTGTGTGTATAAATCTTATTCCTCATTAATTTTTTTTCGTGACCCGGAAGTCATTGGTAGGTAGTAAGCGGCTGCATACCGGAAATCATTTGGACATCAATGAGACCATGGACAGTTAGAATGATACGGACGTAAAAATGTTTTAGACCGGCGAATATGCTAGTTTTATATTAGAAAACCGAAAGAATGGGATGTCTTATGGTGATATAGCAGCTGTGCTGGGTTCACAGTTTGGAACGATACGGGGGCTTTCTTGAGAGGAGTGTGGAGGTGGTGGTGCTCAGCAGGGCGGAAACACAAGTTGACTTTTATTATGAAGTGGTCACAGGAGATTAGCCTGACTGCTCTCATTCATCAAAAATGAGTCTACACAACAAGACAACCATCATAGTCTAATAATAATAATGAAGCGAAAACATTTTCAAAATTTCTCATTTTCATTGCCATTGCTTTGGCAAATATCTGTCAAACAAACTGAAATCGAAACCATGATTTGGCTTTCCCTTATCAAACGATCAAGAAAAAAACAAAGTGAAGTGAAACAGCTGCTGCAGGCTGAACCAGTCCGTCAGCATCAAAGATGAATAAACTCCAACTCTCATGCTTTGATAGCCTTTACTAAAAGTCCTTTCCTGTCATAATCCTGCAGGACTGGTTTTGCATTATTAAACATGCTAAATGTTCAATGTTGCATTCACAGTGCGACACACGTCCGAGCAGAGACCTCACTAGGATTTAAAGACAGGAGGTGATTAGCCCCCAGGGTATTTGTAACTTGCGTTTTGCAAAATCTTTGCACTCACTTCTTCTGTTACTTCATTATTGCAACGAAGGGGATTCCCTGTCTCCCTAACATGGAAGTGACTGCAACAATTCGCCTTTAGTACACTCTTCTCTCTGCTATCTCACTTGCTATCATCTGTGCAACGTCTCCCTGTCCCTCTCATTCATCAAAAATGAGTCTACACAACAAGACAACCATCATAGTCTAATAATAATAATAATGAAGCGAAAACATTTTCAAAAAATGAAAATTTTCACATAAAAGGTCTCTAACGTTGTTTTGCACCATTGCTTTGGCAAATATCTGTCAAACAAACTAAAAACGAAACCATGATTTGGCTTTCCCTTATCAAATCGGAAAGACCCGATTTAATACAACAACATCTGTCAAACAAACAGGGCTATAATTAGTATAAATATAAAATCAATATAAATGTGATTTTTGGAGGTTAAAAAGTAACTAAGTAACTCTACATTTTAAATTAGCTACTTTTACTAGTAATTTTACTTGTACTTGAGTAAACAACAAAGTAACAGTACTTTTACTTAAGTAGAACATTTTTTACTCTTTTCACTTCTGCTGATTTATTTAAATCTAAAAATTGCATAGACCTAGCCCTGGTCTGCATAATCGCTTTTAATATGCAAATATTAAAATCATTTCACTGGCGAAACAAAGTTGACTTTTATTATGAAGTGGTCACAGGAGATTAGCTGACTGCTCTCATTCATCAAAAATGAGTCTACAAACAAGACAACCATCATAGTCTAATAATAATAATAATAATGAAGTGAAAACATTTTTCAAAATTTCTCATTTCTTATTGCCATTGCTTTTGGCAAATATCTGTCAAACAAACTAAAATCGAAACTATGATTTGGCTTTCCCTTATCAAATCGATCCAAAATACAAAGTGAAGCGGAAACAGCTGGCGCGGCTGAAACCAAGTCCGTCTATGCATTAAAGATTGAATAAAAAGCAGAAGTGAAAAGAGTAAAATTACTAGTAAAAGTAGCTCATTTAAAATGTAGGCCTACTGACTTCCAAAAATCACATTTATATTGATTTTATATCTTATTTATACTAATTATAGCCCTGTTTGTTTGACAGATATTGTTGTATTAAATCGGAGTCTTTTGCAATTTGATAAGGGAAAGCCAAATCATGGTTTCGATTTTAGTTTGTTTGACAGATATTTGCCAAAGCAATGGCAATGAAAATGAGAAGTTTTGAAAATGTTTTAGCTTCTATTATTATTATTATTAGACTATGATGGTTGTCTTGTTGTGTAGACTCATTTTTGATGAATGAGAGCAGTCAGCGCTAATCTCCTGTGACCACTCGGTTTTCTAATATAAAACTAGCATATTCGTCTAAAAACATTTTACGTCCGTATCATTCTAACTGTCCATGGTCTCATTGATGTCCAAATGATTTCCGGGTATGCAGCCGCTTACTACCTACGATCGCTTCCGGGTCACGAAAAAAATGAATGAGGAATAAGATTTATACACACATTTTAATTTCCGAGTTCCATATACAAACACATCAAAGAAAATCGGATAACGAGATAGTTTTTCGTTTTCCGTTTTTTAATATCAAAACAAAAAACGAATAATTGGTTGTTTTCCGTTTTTTGTTTTCCTATTTACTAATGGTAATTGGGAAACTGGCCGTTTTTCGTTTTTGTTTTTTTCCTTTCAAAATGAAAATCCGTTGGCCGCCAAGTACACGGACCGTCTGCGCAGAATCGATCATCGGCGATCGCCGGCCAATGCATGCCGGTTAGATTTGTGTCCGAATTGATCCCGACTTGCTCTGACGTCATGCACACGTGGGCAACGATAACCTCACGAGATCATGGCGGCCGCAGTTTTTAGAGCCAGTTGCTCTCCACCAACTCCAAGACCCAGGCGGACCCAAGGCATATATAAACTTTATATAAACTTTCTATTGATTTTGAATCGGAGGGATTTTAACTGTGATTTGTCTGATTTAAAGGCTTATTCTGTACAGAACACATGTTGTGTGGCTGATAGAAGTAAGAGAGACTAAATCTGTTCAGATTATGGATCATCTACAGTGTGTTGTTAGAGCATTTTGACAGCTACTCTGTCATAATAAAAACAACTGGAGACTGTGTAGGAGCTGATATAGGGGTCTGATAACATTTTATTACATCGGAATCGGACCACAGTGTTTCTGTGACTTCCTGCTCAGCCTGAAGGCTGCTGGAATCGGCTGGAAACTGTCCGAGTTGACCGCAGATTTTTGTCACCGCTCCCAGCTGCTGCCGCCTGCTCTCGTCCGCTTTACAGCCGAGGCGCAGTTCATCTCAAACGAGCCTAATGTTATTGTTATGCATTGCTCCGCCGGATGCATGTCTTTTCGCCGATGTCCGTTTCCTTCCGCTTTCTTTGTGTTGGAATTTTATACTCCGGTGGATTGTCAACTATGGACTATGGTTAACTGCTCCTCAGATCTCTGCAGGGTAAATCCAGACAGCTAGCTAGACTATCTGTCCATTCTGAGTTTTATCTTGCACGACTAACATACACATGTTCCACCAAAACAAGTTCCTTCCAAAGGCTATTTTGCAGCGGCGCCGCCCATTACGATTGTGATTGGTTTAAAGAAATGCCAATAAACCAGAGTATGTTTTTCTCCCATCCCGGAATGCTGTGTGGACTAGCCAGACCCTCCTCCGCAGCATGTGGAGGATGGAGGATGGTCTGGGAAAGCGAGACTAGGTTGCAAATAAACCATATAAATAGCAAATGTAACTGAACAGCAGTCAATACATGTATCAATAACTGAGATAATTGCTGGCATATGAGTTAACAGACTGGTTAAAAAAGGACAGCTGTGTCCTGGGAAGCCCCCTAAATCCAGTAGATGGTGGGAGAAAGGAAAATGATGGCCAAGCTATCATCCCTGATGGAGAACATGTCCCACCCGATGCCATACACTCTGACAGACTGAGCAGCTATTTCAATTAAGCAATATTACACGAGAGGGTTTGATTTAACGTCAGCTATTTTCTAGATAGTGCCGTCACCGGCACAGCTGATCCAAACATATGCAGTGAAAGTTAACATCAGAGCGTTGTAACAAATAAGTCGTTTAATCTGATGAATCACTTTATACTAGTTGGAGAGCTTTTGTGTGTTCCACTAGAAAAAATATGGCGGAGTGATATTTGATGCGCCAGGTGTTCTCAAATGGCTCTGGGTGTGCTGTCATGCTGATTTGAGCATGTTCAAAATGTCTAGCTGTTTGTTGTATAATCACAGGTTGCTTCACCTCTGGTGTTTGAATGAGAGGTAAAACAGGTCCTACCGGTTTTTGCTGCTGTCAGACTTTACAATCAACCAACAAGTACACTGCACACAAAAAGTGACAACTCACTAATGTGCAATATTTAAGTTTACTTAATTGTGCAAAATCTATTTTTCTGTGAATACTGTATTCAACTTTTCAGTCTGTTTACTGAAATATACATTTTGCCTCTACTGTTTTCTGCTTTTCACTGTATTTATTTTTATTTCTTGCTATTTTTTTTTTCTTTTACTGATTTGATCTCTTTTACTGTCTCTTATTATACTATCCCCTTTGCTGATATTGCGAATTTTTCCCACTGTGGGACTAAAAAGGGATTATTTTATTTAAAAAATGAATATTTTAAACCAGGCACCCATTTATAAACACTCATACTGCCATCTACTGGTGAGAGAGTGAACACTAAATATCAGACAGTGCTAACGGTACATCTATGAACCTATTTTATAAAGTCTATGCTTTTTAAGGGGGGAGGCATTGGACCCCCGGGCCGGCTTGGGGACCCTTCACAGTGTTGCCAATTCACTTGGCACTGAATTACCGCAATTACCTTAATTGTGTGAATGGTGATTCAGCAGCATTCACTGCTTTCACTCCAATTCATACATCAAAACGTGTCTGTTTTTCAGTCAATGTGCTCATTTAAGCAATAGGCCTTATAGTTTTTGAATTAGCTGCTTCAAAGCAACAAGATACCCTCTTCTCCTTATCATCCACGGCAATGTTATTTTGCTTAATCCTGTCTTGAGCACAAGCCCTTATTTTAAACTGTGATATTAGAGTAAGGTTTAACCTTATCTACACAAATAACATGTCTACAGCTTCAGCAAAGTCTTGGGATGCTCAAAGTGAAGAGATTAGTTGAGCTGTTTCAAAACCATGAACTGGGAAGCAACCAGCAGTGTGCTGCAAATCATTCTCTGAGATTCTACCTCTCCCAAGATTCACTATCACTATGACAACCAGTTTATGAACCACACCTGCACACAGCACTTTCCATAGACTGCCTGCCTACCTGCCTGTCTCTCTTCCTCTGTCTGCATCAATCATTCATTAAGAGTTTTATACATCTTTTTAATTCTATTCTTACTTTTTTTTAAGTTAGGCTATTCATTCAAATTAAAGCCGGTAATTCAATTTTTTACATCAGCTTTTACAAAAACTTTCATACAATGTTAGTATTATTCAACTTGTTAAAGACATTCATATACATATACATTCGCCCGACTTTCCAGACCTCCCAGAGTCTGCGTCGCCCGATCTCCCAGAGTCTGCGTCGGGTGTGCCGGGTTTCAGTACCCCGGAGACTTTGCCGGTCTCCGGCGCCCCAGAGGCTGCCCCGGTGACTTTACCGGTCTCCGGCGCCCCAGAGACTGCCCCAGTGGCTTTGCCGGTCTCCAGCGCCCCAGAGACTGCCCCAGTGGCCCCTGTCACCGCCCTTGAGACCACCACAGTGACTATGCCCTTGTCCTGTCCCCCAGAGACTCTGCCTTTGTCGGTCAGACCCACTCCTGCCCCCCGTGTTTTGTCGGCGGTCGGGCCGACTTCTGCCCCCCGTGTTTTGTCGGGGGTCCGGCCGACATCTGATCCTGTTGCCTCGTTGGCAGACGCTGGCTCGGCTGACTCGTCGCCTGTCTCCAACCCAGCTGACCCGCTGTCTGGTCCCAGCCCAGCTGTCCCGCTGCCTGCCCGGGCCTCGGAGGGTTTTGGCCTTCACCGGCCTGCCAGGTCTCCTGAGGGGTTCAGCCAGAGCAGTCCTGCTCAGCCTCCTGAAGGGGATTCGCCTTCGCGGACGTCCTCCAGAGGGGATTCGCCTTCGCAGACGTCCTCCAGAGGGGATTCGCCTTCGCGGACGTCCTCCAGAGGGGATTCGCCGACGTCTCCCCAGAGGGAGATTCGCGGACGTCCTCCAGAGGGGGGCTCGCGGACGTCCCTCCAGAGGGGATTCGCCTTCGCGGACGTCCTCCAGAGGGGATTCGCCTTCACCGTCAACCTGCTTGGCCTTCAGAGGGGTTTCGCCTTCGCAGACGGCCTCCTAAGAGTCCTCGACGTCCTGCGCTGCCGTCTGAGAGGCTCTGCTTTCACTGTCCTGTTCAGCCTCCAGAAGGGTTTTGCCTTCGCCGACGGCCTCCAGAGGGATATCGCCTTCGCCGACGGCCGCCAGAGGGATATCGCCTTCGCCGACGGCCGCCGGAGAGGTATCTCCTTCGCTGCTGACCTGCTCGGCCTTGTGATGGGTTTCGCCGACAGCCGCCAGAAGGTTATCGCCTTCGTCGACGGCCGCCAGAGGGGTTTTGTCTTCATCGACGACCGCCCGAGAGTCTTCCTCATCCTGCTCGTCCTCCAGAGGTTCTTCGCCATCCTGCTCTGTCTTCAGAGGGGCTCTGTCTTCGCCGACCTGCCTGGCCACCTGTGAGGCTCTACCTTCGCCTTCCTGTTCGGCCGCCTGAGGGGCTCTACCTTTGCCGACCTGTTCGGCCGCCCGAGAAGTTTTGCCCTCGCCGCCAACCGCCTGAGGCTCCTCGCCGTTCTGTTCAGCCGGCTGAGGGGCTTTATCTTTGCCAACCAGTTCGGCCGCCCGAAGGATTCTGCCTGCCTCGCCGGCCGCCTGAGGGCTTCTGCCTTCGTCGCCAGCCGCCAGAAGGCGTCTGCCTTCGCTCTCTGTCCCCTGTTGCCCAGGCCTCTCTGTCCCCTGTTGCCCAGGCCTCTCTGTCCCCTGTTGCCCAGGCCTCTCTGTCCCCTGTTGCCCAGGCCTCTCCGGGCCTTCTCTGTTTCCTGTGCCCCAGTGACTTTTTTTGCTGTTTTTCCCTCCTTTGTGATTGCCCTAATGTGCTTCACCTGTTTCCCAGCCTAGTGTCACCTGTTGCTTGTTTTCTCATTACCCTGTGTATTTAGTCTCTGTTCTGTCTTTGTCTCTTGTCGGATTGTTGTTTGCTGTTCGGTGTTTCTTGTTTGTCCTGGTTTTGCCTGTTCCTGCCTGTTCCTGTTTTTGGGATTCTGCTTGTACCTGTTTTTGCCTTCTGTGCCTGTGACATCTTTTGTTTGGTATGGCTTTCTTATTTTTGTTTATTAAATCCTCCACTCTCACACTGCCTGTTGTCTCTGCATTTGGGTCCTACATCCTCTGACACCCTGACAATCAGGGCTTTTAGCTGGATCTGGTTTGACGCATATATTACGTTATCAATGGAAAGTGCTGAATCTCACCTGTCTTCAAGTGTAAGGTGTCCAAATGTAGAAAGGATAGGACACAACCAAAAAAGATATGATGCACAAGGCGACCATATGGTGAAGAGCATAGGCTACATTTATTACAAATAACTAACTGCAAATGACAGCCTATCATCTTGCATCAGAGTTGTAACTAAACCAGAGAGACAAGGTAAGCTTGTTTTAAAATAATGTGCGCATTTGAGGAGCGTCCTCACAAACCCTGGGGGTCCCCACGGAGGTTATAATTGCTGGAAAACACAATTTTCCATTTGTGCACGCACATATAACATGTTTTCACGCGTGACGCGGTTATCTTTTCTAAACTGCGACTGTCTAGAGACTAGAGAGAGAGATTCACTGAAAGTTAAAGCAACAACTTTACTGTTATTTGCTGACATCAAACTTGTAGAGAAAAGAACACACGTTTAGCTGATAGGCAAGATGGTGCCGGCGTGGCTGGTTCGCCGTTCGGCTCTCCTGGCTGTTGCAAGTTTTATACTGTTTTTATTGAATAACATCAGGACCACTGACTCTCTACGGACGTATGATCGTATAGAGCTTCTAAATATTAAAGGGTTGGTGGATTCATGTGCGGAATACAACAACAAGGGATCTTCAAAGTCGCGTCCCTCTTTCTTGGCTGACATACCAGAACACCTGCTCCACCTGAAGGCTCTGCTTCCCAGGAAATGCCGCAGAGGAGTGCGCAGCGGTAGGCTAGCACTTTCTCAAAAAAAAATGTTCCTGTTCCCACACTGTACTCCTACAACACATTCTCACACCCAACTCGTAAAATATGGACGTTCGGTCAGGAGCCTTTCTCGTTCTTATTTGACGTTAAAAGTCTCCTTTAGCGTCTCATGTAAACGTGCTTGGTCGCCAATATAAAGCGACTCCAGCAAGCGGGGGAGGACGCCTCACACGCCGGGAGACGGCCGATTCGCAGAGGTTGGGTTTAGGAGAAAAACAACGGGGAAAGGACGCCTCAAAAGCCGGGAAACACACGCCGGAGACGGGGAAACAAAATGCAGAAAACAACGGGGAAAGGACGCCTCAAAAGCCGGGAAACACACGCCGGAGACAAAACACCACACGCGGGGCGCGAACCCGAGTCTCCTGAGTGAAAGTCCAGTGTTTTACCCACCCACCCCAACCAACATCCTTATGCAGCAATTTCCCCTTACATACCACTCGCTAAATCTCATCCAACTGCGGCTCTCCCCAGTACGTTACACAAATACGGCGAAGGGTGCCTTTTTCGTCGCATCAGACGCTGAAGGACACTGCCCAAACGTACTTATTTTACGAGTTCGGAATGAGAACGGGTTGACTCCTATCGGGGGCATAGTCTGGGAGTTGCTTTTTTCTCCTCGTCTCTCCTCATTTCATGCTGTATTTTCTTTACCCCATTGTATGTTTGTATGTACCTTGTAAAGCGCTTTGTGATTTTTATCTGTGAAATGCGCTCTATAAATAAACATTGAATTGAAATTTGGCGCGGTCCCACGCAGGTATCCTTAAAGAGTATGAGGCTTGTTTTTATCGCCTTATATCTCGGCGCATCTTCGCTCCTGCTGGCAGCTATCTGGTCCCTGTAGTTGGTATACTGGATGAGTGTCCTGCTGTTACTTTTTGGCTCGCGTGAATATGGGCCCCCTTCCTCCTTGTCGTTCTCGACCCTCAATCCTCAAATGTCACAGGGAGGGGTATCAAAAGTGCTGATATGGTGCATACAATGAGCAGCTGATTACTGTAACTGTAGACAGATTTTCTTTTACCTGTTTCCTTGTTGAAATGTCCTTATGACAGATGCCACTGTATATCTACTAAGAGTTGGCTGAACTCTTAGTTCAGCCTCCCTCAGCGTCAATCCATGGTTCACAACATGGTCCATTAGTGTTGCGCAACTTTCATTTGATAAATTTGGTCCTCTTCTTCTTTGAGCATATTCTCTGGCTTCAGGTCTCCCTCCCCCTCTTCCTCTACCTCTGGCTGGGCCTCTTCCTCTACCTCCTTCTCCTCCTCTGTGGATTCTCCCTCTCACTCTCAGTCTTCTTCCTCTGACTCCTTCCATTTTGGTTGAGGGCAGGTGACCTTACCTGCTGCATTTTATATAGCGCTTAAACCTGATTGGTGTGTAAGCAATACATGTGTTTTCATACCTGGTGGCTGTGTTTAACCAATTGGTTCATGGGTGTGTTCATTTGAAAGCCTTTGCTTTGAAATTGCAAGGAAATGACATCATGATAAATCATTGTATGCACCATATCAGCACCTTTGATACCCCTCCCTGTGACATTTGAGGTTTGAGGGTTGAGAACGACAAGGAGGAAGGGGGCCTATATTCACGTGAGGGTTTACGATCTCCGGCCCCAGGCTCAGGTACCCCTCATTCAGGCCATGGAGGACACCTGTGACCAAGTCGACGCCCCAGCTGTGCAAGGATGGATTCGACATTCAAGAAGGATGTCTTGCCAATGAGGATATCGCCTGGGATGTTGATGAAATTCTCTGGCCAGATCCAGCTAGGCGAAGAGATAATGTCTAGTATTTTCTGTGTTTTTTCAGATCTTTTTTTTTGTTTGTCTGTTTTTTCTGTGATTGTAACCTGTACTGGATACCATATTTTAGGTTTGTCTGTTGTTTGTGGAGCTAACCGTGTTATGCACACTACTGTAGTAGCATGAAAACTGGGACTTGTTTTGTTTTTGATTCTCCATGTCGACATGTTGACTGATTTGGTATATGGAGAGAAATAAATTATATTTTCCTCAGTCTGCAGCATTGGTCTTGTGTAGTGTTTGGTGAACTTATTGTATATTTTCACTTGTATTTTATATTTTCACATTTTCTCTGTGTAGTTCATTTAGAGTACTCTAATCACTGAGAAGTAGAATTGCTAAAAGTGTTTTAGGTTAGCAACAGCAGTGTGTAACTGGTTCAAACATAATTAAGCCAAATGAAATGTGTGTGTTTCATATGGTAACAAAATGTTTTTCATAAATTAGTGTATAGTTTTTGAAAGACTATTTCATTTTGCAAAGGGTCTGAGGTGTTCTGCTAATTGGGTGTGTGGTTGTGCTAATTGTGTGTAGTGTTTTGAAAAAGACTGTCCCTGTTTTCAAAATTGTGCTTAAGCAATTGAAAAAAACTGTAAGTAATGCAGATTTGATATCAAAACTTTTTGTCAAAATAATCCTGGACAAAGACAATTAAGATTTACCTGAGTTGGATTTTCAACAAAGGCAAAAAGAATTTCTTTCCTAGGTAAAGCCTTACAGTAAACAATCTTGCACTGCATTATTGCAATTTCTTGCTCTTCTAGCCACTCTACTTAGTACGAAGCGTGTCATAATGTTTTGGTGCCCATATTAGGCGGATGACTTGTATGTTGTCCTTGTTGGAAACCTGGTCCCAGCAGTACTCGGGGGAGAGCAACCTGGTTGGTTTGTGAAGCCAAAAGTACTTGTTTAGATGACTCTCATCGTGCCACAGAGCCTCCACATCATTTTGTTTGTCCTCCATGATACCCAGAAAGCAGTGACCTGTCAAATTCTTCACATGTTCACACAGGCCTCCAAAGACAGCAGCATGGTAGTAGTAATCTCCGCTTTCCATGAAGGCTTTGGATTTGGGGTTTCTGTCATAGGTGAGGCTTTGCTGTGGAGCTTTGAAAAAGCCGGCGTGTATCTGAGCTACAGAATCCCCCAGAGCCTCTGAGCCAAATCTTCCCTTAAACTCCTGATCCACATCTAAGCAGAAGACGTAATTGCAGCGGTGACGAATCTCTGATTCTATGGTATCTGATATCGTTTTCATGCGCATCATAGAGATGTCCTGCCACCTGGAGTGCTTTTCCACCTGGATAACCTTCAGGCTTCGCTGAGGACCAAGCTCAAGGTGTGGTACCTTGTCTGGTTGATCCGTGAACACGTAATATGTCACTTGTAATCCCAACATGAAATGTTGTTCTGCAGAGGTAAGGAAAGTCTTCAGGTAGGCATCCAGATACCTTAGGTGGAGAAAGAGAGAGAAAAAACAATTGATGTTGCTCATAGCTCATGATGAGGGAAAAAAATACAAAACATTTTCATATTATTGTTTATTTATTTCATTATTTGAGACAACTGTACAACTGTACATATGTGTTAATGTCTGTGGACCTTATAGTCAGTTTTAACACTGGAGTCATTACTTTGAGTCTGAACCCAAGCTCAGCTGTCCTCATTACTCTAACCCTGCAGTTCTGCTGTAATGTGCTGTACATTTGCGTGATGGCTTTCACATAGAAATGCAGACGTTCACTAACATTGTTACAAAGTCGTTTCCCACTTTCATGTGAAAAAAAGGCAAAAAGAGGGATGACATGTGGACCGATGGAGCTGTGAACCAAACTGAAAGGAGAATGAAGCAAAAATAAAAAATGTCACGTTTCTCCAAATTCAGGGGATTCAGGGAAGGTTTCTTGATCTACACCAGGTTTGGAAAAAGCGTTCATAGGGATTTCAATGTTAATGTTAGGGATGCTACAGTTTTTTACAATTGCTAAAACACAATTTTGCAAACTAGT
This sequence comes from Perca fluviatilis, assembly GCF_010015445.1. NCBI lineage: Eukaryota > Metazoa > Chordata > Actinopteri > Perciformes > Percidae > Perca > Perca fluviatilis. The sequence continues at coordinate 38,318,794 of NC_053114.1, read as the reverse complement.
GTGGTTTTATCAAAATACTTAACACAATTCATAAAACCACACACCCAAACTGCAAAATACCTCATATATCCTGCAAAATGAAGCACTGCAACCAAAACTACATATAGCATTATCAAAATCAAACTTTTGCACCACATGGCACACACTTCATTCATATTACCAGATTGTTGTCTAACCAACTACACACTGTTGGGCATAAAGAAAAGCACTCTCATCTTTAGAATGCTTTGCCATAATACTAAAATAGTTCAAATTGTAGAAAATTTGTCAGATTGTTCACATGCACAGATCTTATCATGTCATTGCACAGATCTTATCATGGTCATTGCATTTCTGTGCGTGATTTTCATTTTTATTTTTATTCTTATGTATGTGTGATATATGTGTGTATATGTGTTTGTTGTGTTACAGTAAGGTTGTCTAAGCTACTGGATCCTAAAATTTCCTTCGGGATGAATAAAGTATCTATCTATCTATCTGCAGATACACACACATGATGTTGAAACATTTATGTTTTAATTTTTAACTAAACAAGTCAGTGCAACATATGCACAGCTGATATATTTTTACATAGGACTGAATATAAATATGCTCACAACAAACAGTAAACTGAAAAAGAAAATTGCAGAAAAAATATATAGAAAAAAAAGAGGTGCTCACATGTGGTCTTTTTGTAGTGCTTACTTCCTGATTGAAGTGGTAACAATAAAGCATTGAGGTGTTGGCCAGGTGGCGCATATGTTGGCCAATTAGCTCATGTAGTGTCATTTTGAATGGCAGTGTTTAGAAATGGCAGACATGTGACTTTATGTCAGATTGTTGTGTCTTATGCAGAGAACCGTGTTCAGTGCATTTAAAAAGGGCCATTTCGAATTGCAAAATGTGTGTAAAGCAGAAAATGTGTTTAGACTTTTGGAGACTTGAGAAGAGGTTTTGCTCTCTGTGTGTCAGTTTAAATAATTGTGCTATGCATGTCATTTTAGTGTGTTACCAATTGGAAAAAACTGTAATTACCGTTTAACCATGTAGCAACAAAAACAAACAAGAAATAAAAAAAACGTTTTTGCATACACATAATACATAATGTCTTGCATGATGTTTTGCCTGCACACAGTAGTATGCCAGGCAGACACACAGCTAAAAACCTTGCAGGTGGACGCAGTGGAGATGGGCTCGGGCTCCGCTGACATCTGTGGACTTGTGTCGGTTACGTGTTGTGCACAAGCGATTCCAGCAAAAACAGCGACATGTGCCACCACCGGTAGCTACAAGTCCACTCGTGCCCACGGAACGCGGAAGGTATGTCCGAGCCTCCGGATGTGTGTGAACTGGGACTCAGTTTCCTGCTTGTTGGTTAACAGTAAATTATCGGTTAACAAGGGTCGGCTGTTAGTCAGTAAAAAATCATCTGAATTAGCATCCCTAGTACATAATACCAAAACCTTTGGCAAAGTGCTACCAGATTCAGACTGAACTGCTGGTGTTTAAGCGCTGGTATTCTCACAGTGATTACAGAGAAACAAACCTTCCCACAGCAAACACAGTGAGGGCCACAGATGACTTTTTTTGGATGTGCTTTTGGTCGTAAAGTTTGGGGTCAAACATCCCCTCCCAGATGATAGGAGCTTTCCAAGATGTGCGTGTTTCAACCTCCTTTCTGGCCCTGAAATGGAAGATGAAAACAAACGTTATGTTAAACAGCCATATGAAGAGGAGATTTTATGTTGTGTTTAGATAATTCAATGGTATGTATTCAGAAGCCGGCTGGCTGGCTGGCTGGCTGGCTGGTTAGTTAGCTAACGCTAGCTTGCTAATTCCACCATGCTACATAAATAAGCCTCATGTGTTGCAAAATTCAAGGCACGCAGATTCGCCACTTTTTGATACAAGAGAGCACATACGTGAAGTTGCAGTGACAGCTTTGAGAGGTTGTAATCACTGAGTTGTGGTTGTGATGGACCAAGGTAAAAAAAATAATATGAGTAAATGTTGCAGCTGTCATTGTGTTCATGTAATTATCAATCTACACATTTGTAAATATTTTTCCTATGACTTCATATTCGAGTGAAGACGGGTGTGTGACCCTTTTCTACGAGTGCAAATTTCAATTTACAAGTTCAGATTTTTTTACAAGGCAAGGGCAGCTTTATTTGTATAGCACATTTCAGCAACAGGGCAATTCAAAGTGCTTTACATAAAACATTAAAGAGCAGTTAAAAACAATTAAAAAATTAAAAACAGATAAAATATGAGAATACAATTTTCAGTGCAGTATAAGAAATTAATTATTTAAAGAAAGGCAACATCAAAAAGAAAGGTTGTGATGGGAAAAATTACATTTAAGCATAATTCCTTATATTTTTATGTTTTATTTCTACATTAATTCTCTCAAAAATGCTGAAAGAGTTTATCTCATTCCCACATGTAGATTCTGATTCTAACTAAGTGAGACATCCAGTCTGGAACAGCACTGTTTGTCTGAACAGATAGGGGCTACAAGGTCACCCTAAAACTATCTCTAGTTTTCCCATGCCAGTTAAGATGTAACTGGGGGGGTGAAAGTCATACAGGGAGGAGGAGGTGAGATGGCTCCGAGATGTCTCTTGTGTTTTTTCTGATTTTCTTCATGTGTATCAGATTGCCTGTAAAAATTGTAGCGTCATAATTAGCCAAGTGCGTGTGTGCTGTCACTCTGAAGATGCATAGTGTTCGGATCACTCATTTGAGAAACTGACACTGGGCTGCTGTGCCTTTTGTGAAATCATGTTGCTCCTATATTTGCAAATATATATTTTTTTTAATAAAATACAAAAACCTAAACTTGGTTTAGTTTCAACTGTCTTATTTGTTTCACTTTACTAAACTTTGAAAACTCTTCCCCTGCTGGAACAGGAAACTTCCACTACAAGGTGTTCAGCCTTGATTTAAAAGAACTGAGAGTTGCAGTGGACCTGCAGTTTTCTGGGAGTTTGTTCCAGATATGTGGAGCATAAAAAACTGAACGCTGATTCCCCCTGTTTAGTTCTGACTATGGGGACAGCAAGCAGACCTGTCCCAGATGACCTGAGAGGTCTGGGTGGTTCATAGTGTAGTAGCAGATCAGAAATGTATTTTGGCCCTAAACCGTTTAGTGATTTATAAACTAGAAAAAGTATTTTGAAATCAATTCTTTGAGGCACAGGAAGCCAGTGTAGAGACTTCAGAACTGGAGTGATGTGATCCACTTTCTTGGTCTTAGTGAGGACTTGAGCAGCAGCGTTCTGAATCAGCTGCAGCTGTCTGATTGATTTTTTTAGGGAGACCTGTAAAGACACCGTTACAGAAGTCAAGTCTGCTGATGATAAAAGCATCGACAAGTTTTTCCAAATCCTGCTGAGACATAAGTCCTTTAACTCTTCATATATTCTTAAGGTGATAATAGGCTTGACCTTGTAATTGTCTTAATGTGGCTGTTGAAATTCAGGTCTGAGTCCATGACTAGATGAGAAGATTTCTGGCTTTGTCTGTTGTTTTTAAAATTGTCTTTTGAAGCTGAGTGCTGACTTTTAATTATTCCCCTTTTGCTCCAAAAACAACCACCTCAGTTTTTTCATCATTTAATTTAAGAAAGTTCTGGCACATCCAGTCGTTAATTTGTTCAATGCACTTAGTCAGTTTTTGTATTGGACTATAGTCCCTGGCGATAAGGTTATGTAAATTTGTGTGTCATCCGCATAACTATGGTAACTTATTTTGTTGTTTTCCATGAGCCAGTGGAAGCATGTAGATGTTAAACAGAAGAGGCCCCAGAACAGAGCCTTGGGAAACTCCGCACATCATATTTGTATGCTCAGATGCATAATTACCTATAGACACAAAGTAGGATTCAAACCAGTTTAGTACTGAGCCAGAAAGGCCAACCCAGTTTTCCAATCAGTCTAGTAATATGTCATGGTCGACCGTATCAAATGCAGCACTGAGATCAAGTAATACTAAAACTGAAGTTTTGCCACTATCTGTGTTTAAGTGGATGTCATTAAAGACTTTAACTAGAGCCGTCTCAGTGCTGTGGTGTGGTCGAAAACCCGACTGGAAGGCATCTGTTGTTTAGTAACAAGAAAAAGTTGAGTTGTTGATATCAGCCTATGTTACTCATTAGTGATGTGTGTAGATGGTTCTTTTTAAAGAGTGGCTTGATAACTGCAGTTTTCAGGGCCTGTGGCAAGATGCCTGTAAGTAGAGACGTGTTTACAATCTGTAGAAGATCTGAAACCAAACAAATTTAAATTTTTTTGAAAAAGCCCATTGGTAGAATATCAAGGCAACAGGAGGAGGTTTTCAGATGTTCTATAATGTCCTCCAGGTTTTTATGGTTGATCGTATGAAGTTGTGTCATATTGGAATTTGTTTTGCCTGGACACTGTGACAACACATATCCTGTACTTGATATGAAGGCACTGACTGTTTGTCTAATTTTCTGAATTTTGTCTCTGAAGAAGATGGCAAATTCATTGCGGTTCAGTTGCTACTGGTACTGGAGGGATTGTTAACCTGTCGACAGTAGCAAACAAAGCACGTGAATTATTATTGTTTCTGGCGATAATCAGAGAAGAAGGTCCGCCTTGCATTCCTCGGTTCCAAATTAAAAATGTCACAATGGACCTGGAGATTAGCTTTTCCCCACCTGCGTTCAGCTTTTCGACACTCTTTTTTTCTGTTCTTACCAGTATGACATTTCTCCATGGAGATCTTTTCTTACCAGAGACAGCTTTGACTTTAGTGGGCGCAATGGCATCAATAGCATTTGTAATTTTACAATTGAAATTATCTACAAGCTCAGTGACTGAGACCCAAGAGAGGGCGGGTGTGGAGGAGAAAAGCTGAATGAATGTTTCACTGGTGTTTTCAGTGATATACCCTTTTCCAATTACCTTTGTTTGGACACTTTTGGGCACAGAGATAGTACCGTTAAAGAAAATCAGAGAGAGCAACATCAGTCACCACAACCTTGGAAATGTTCAAACCCTTCAAGTCCAGAGTGTGCCCCTTATTGTGTGTGGGCTCCGTCACATCCTGAGCACAGTATTTAGGTGGCCTGTAGATATTTAGAAATATAGCTTGAGGGGAGGACCTCAGTTGAAGAGCCACATATTCAAAAGAAGGAACATTTCCATAAGATATTTGCATACATTGGAATGAGTCATTAAACAAAATGGCGACTCCACCTCCTTTCTTATTCACTCTATTCTCACTCATAAAACTGAAGTTAGGGGGAGCTGACTCAATAAGAACAGCAGCACTGTTATTATGGTCTAACCAGGTTTCAGTTAAAACATAAAATCAAGATTGTGCTTAATAACAAAATCATTGATTAAAAATGATTTTCCTGCCAAAGTCCTGATGTTTGCCATATTTACCTTCAGAATATTTACATTGTTTTCACAATCATGAGCAAGTAATGAAACAAGAAGTGCTAAAAGGAATTTGTAGCAGTTATAACTGCCTCATTAAATATGTGTTTTCTTGTAGTTTTCATCATAATAATGATGAAACATTATGTGTGCTTATCGGAATACACAGATTTGATCAGCTGCGTAGCATTACGTGAGAGGATTTACAATGTTTTGTTTTGCAGATGCAAGTCTGTTTTTTATTAAAGTGATATAGACTGACATACAGTATTGTGATTGTCTAAAAACAAAAAGCTGTGAACTCTACATAAAGAAACTTAAATCATATTGTATTTTATGTAAATGGTCTTATCTCATTTATGCAAAGGCATGATAACACAGAACATTTTACTTCCCTTTGTGCAGAGTAAACCAGTTTTGGAACAATGTTGTGTTTAGGAACAGTAAAGTCCAAACTTCAATACATACCTTATTCTCAGACTTTGTTCATGCCTCCAGCAGTGACATCTTGGATTTTATTTGGCCCATGCTACAGTACAGTAGAAATGTAGAGGCAATATACTGGTTTACAATGCAGTGGGTAAGGAAAACCTACAAGACGTGTTCGCTGTAGTTTTTAATTTAAATTTTTTTTTTATTTAACCTTTATTTATTCAGGGAAGGTTCACTGAGAGGCAGCCTCTCTTTTGCAGGAACGCCCTGATCACATTTACACAGTTACGCATTCATACCTGGAAGCTGCCCAGTACAACCACAGTCTGATCTGCTGGCCACTGAGCAGCTCCACTTATTGTTGAATTGCAGAAGGGATAAAAGAATTAGAGTGGCAATTAGTTTTAAAAGCAGGTAAAATATAACGTCTTGATGGCAACAGAGAAAAGTCACTCTGAAGAACATGATCTGAAGAAGACAAAATAATTGTTGCTTTATGCATGATTTGGTGATTACAAAGATAATTTATTTCTCTTGGTTTCACACCAATAATTTCAGAGAAGGTTTTGACTATGTTGTTAAGGCTGTTTCTGTCTTTCACTGTGAAACCAGGCTGTGAATCTTGCTGATGTTGTTTTTAAATATGGCCTTTAGATAAATTGACTTGATTTCTGAGCCTGCAGCCAAAATTAGAGCATACAGAACAGATCTTTTACCTAAAGTTGAGCGTGTCGTCTAAATTGATGCTTAGATTTCCCTCACTGGTCACGTCACTGGCCACCGACAGACTGTCCGCAAGGACGAGGCTCGCTACATATCTAGTATTGAAAAAATTCCATTATGACACTGCAAAAAAATCATTTTGAAATGTGGAATTGTTGGGTCTCTGTAAAATATCATGTGGTCTAGACCTTCTCTTTCAGTAAAGTGTCCTGAGCTAACTCCTGTTATGATTTGACACTATAAATAAAATTGAATTGAATAGTATAGACCAGGATGTAGGTTCGATGTAATTCAATTCTTACTAGTCAAGAAGAACATTTCAGATATCCACAATAACATTCTTTATATTCACACATCATTTTCCTGGAACAAATGGCGTCACTTTAGTCATTCCTGTGTATTGGGCTTTTAATTTCAGATTCTGGGCCTATGCAGTGTCAGATTTCTTACCCAAAGTTGAGCGTGTCGTCTAAATTGATGCTCAGATTTTCCTTACTGGTCACCTCACTGGCCACCGGCAGACTGTGCGCAGGGACGAGGCTCGCTACATATCTAGTATTGAAAAAAATTCCATTATGACACTGGAATAAAATCATTTTGAAATGACCCTTGCCAATACTTTAGATTGGCTCGTATGTGCTCTTGTAGCGCTTCAAGAGCCTTCATGCTGACTTTGTCTACTCACCTTAAATATAAGAAAGTGAAGCTGGCAACGAGCAACACAAGACAGCAGAAGATTCCAAAACTTTTTTCCCTGAGCCCACTGAAACGATGCGAAAGCAAGCAAACATAAATGAGAGTGTTAAGTTGTGTGAGCAATTCTGGTCTTTAATTTACTGTAACTGAAAGATATTGCCTTAAAGGTCCCATCTGCTCTTTGGATGCTTTTATATAGACCTTAGTGGTCCCCTAATACTGTATCTGAAGTCCCTCATCCCCAAAATTCAGTCTTGGTGCAGAATTACAGCCACTAGAGCCAGTCCCACAATGAGCTTTCCTTAGTATGTGCCATTTCTGTGTCTGTAGCTATTGAGGAGAAGATAGAGGGGGGCAAGGTGGAGGGTGGGGGTGTGGCCTTGACCAACTGCCACATTGCTCGTTTGAAAGCCATGATGTCTCTTTCTCATGGGTGGACCAAATTCTCTGGGTGGGCAAAGCAGAGAAAATGGAGGTGATTCCACATCAGCCCATCTGAGCTTTCATTTTCTCAAAGGCAGAGCAGGATACCCAGGGCTCGGTTTACACCTATCACCATTTCTAGCCACTGGGGGACCATAGGCAGGCTGGGGGAACTCATATTAATGTTAAAAAACCTCAAAGTGAAATTGTCATGCCATGGGACCTTTAAAACTCCTTTAGTGTAAACTTTCAACACATTCTCACTCCCACTGCGTAAAATACGGACACTTAAACGTCTCCTTTAGCCTCATATCTAAATGCGCTTTATCTAAAAGCTCTTCAACTATACGCACTTTATTAAACGCGCTGGGTTGGGACAATTGGCGTCACTTTTGACGCTATGGATCGGGACGTAAGTGACGTAACTACGGGACAGTTAGGTTTAGAAAAAGATCGTGGGTGGTCTTATAAAGGGTACATTTCCGTGACACGCGGAACAACAACGGGACAGTTGGGTTTAGGAAAAGTTTGAGTGGAATAATAAATGAACGTTTCAGTGACACGCGGGACAAGAACGGGACACGAACCCTCGACTCTGGGGTGAAAGTCCTTTGTTGTTTGACCCATCCACCACCCTAACCAAGCTCCCTACGCGGCATTTTGGTCTTTCATATTACTCGCTACCGTTGCCGCTCTTAATACCACGTCATCTTAAAGGCATACTAAGTAACTTTTCCTTCTTCTGTCCCCCTGCAGGTTGTCTCGTTGGAACTCCAGCTCGCGCAGCTGTAGTTCTAATGAGACAACCTGTAGGGGGACAGAAGAGGGAAAAGTTACTTAGTATGCCTTTAAAGCGCAGCGGAGCTGCTGCTCTGCCCGGTGCGTTACATACAGATGCTGAAGGGTTTTTGCATCGCTGAGAGCCACTGACCAAGCGTCCGTATTTTACGAGTTGGGAGTGAGAACGGGTTGAATCCTTTCATGTTTTGTAGGAAGGCAATTCTACAGTTTTAATTATCTCCTCATCCAATTTACCAATGAAAACAAAATGGGGAAAATGTATCCCTAGTGGTATCATACCGATAGTTAAAGAGCATTTAAATACTTAGATTAGAAAAATGCTCCAGAAACAATGTCCCCGGTCACTGTGGATAGTCCACCGACCTCATAATTGTACATCTTACCACAGGGAAACAGATAAATAAGATCAGATCACCAGGCTAGGTTAAAAAGATCCTTTTAATTAAAATGTTTTTAATTGGATTTTTTTCTCAATTGCCTTGCTTATATTCACACATGCTATTATTCAATATTTGTTTATGAATTGGCAAGAATGACATCTCCAGATATAAAAAGAAAACCATAGAAGATGAGAGACATACATACTTCATAGCTGTTGAAAAACTGCTGCCTTTTTTTACCCAGCAAACAAACTCTCACAGGAGGTGAAGGTATGTGTTGGCTGGTGGATGAAATGGCACCTTGAACAAAAAAACATTCAGATTACACTGTAGTGAAACCAGTTAAACAGAAGAATGCCAGTCTTCTTTACTCGCTGTCACACCATAGTTTAGTGTTATGACAAAAAAAACTTGTTATTCAGGTTCTTATTAAACCACACAAATGTCTTTTCGTGCATATTGTGTTATTTTTGATCTACATCACTACCTAGTCCACTATTTGCACTAACTGTATAATGACTTTCACTACATTCAACATCCACATAGACTGTCTATTCCGGTAAACTGTGTTATTACTGACCTATATCACTAACCAGACCACAATTTGCGCTAAGTAGCTATTGACTTTTCACTACATTTCAGCATTTACATAGACTGCCTATTCATATATATTGCGATATAACTGTCTATATAACGGTTTCTGTTTTGTTTTGTCTGGCTCTTCACTATATATCAGCAGTGTTATAGGCTTTATGTATATGGTGTTATTACCATATCACTTTCGCATATCCTTCGTCTTACTTATACCTCACTTTGCACCGACTTTGTAATGCCTACTTAATCTGCACTTTATGTAGCCTTTTGTGTTCTGTATTCATGTATTGTATTGAATGTGAAACTGTGTGTTGTCCTGCACACTTGTGCTTTTATTGGCCAGGTCCAAATGAGAGCCCTTTCTCAACGGCCTACCTGGTTAAATAAAGGTTAAATTAAAAATTAAAATAAAATGGCATGCCCAAGATCACTCCCTCTTTCTCATAGTCACTATTCACAACATAGTCAACACTCAGTCCTGATCCCTTCCATGTTGTGTCATCACTGACAGATATGGGTTTGCATGAATTTCTTTATGTATTAAATGTGATGATGTGTCAACATCACATTGGGAGATTGTTAGCAAGAAGCAGTTTTCATGGCATGAACACAATTTCATTCTGTTGTGAGAATGTTTATGGCAATATATCATGCATGCATTTCAGAATTCTTAAACTCACATTAAATGGCAGGGAGTAACTACTAAATAGGGCATGATTTTTGGAAAGGTTAGGATCATTTTCAATCAAAATAAGCAAAAGTAGCACCGTCAAATTCCAACTATAATTATTTAATGTAAAGTATTACTTGATATCATATTATGATTTATTAAAGGAGACCTATTATGCTCATTTTCAGGTTCATACTTGTATTTTGGGTTCCTGCGAGAACATCTTTACATTCTTTAACATTGAAAAAAAACCTTTGATACTCATACTGCCAATGGCTGCTATACCTGTATTAACCAGACGCTGTGTTGTAGCGCCTATCTCTTCAAGTCCCCTGAACGCTCTGTTCGGTCAGCGTTTCCTTGTCTCCGAATCCGTGCTCTGTCCGTTCTACCGTTAAAAATCACCAATAAAGGCTTCTTAACCAAAAAACTACACAACCAGACATGTTCCAGCAGGAATGTGTTCTGAAATTGGGGAGAAATGAACTTTTGGAACCACAATTTCAGCTTTTCCTGACATCAGCATCTCAATGTATGTAAGTGTAATGTAATATAACATATAAATATATGCAGTGGTGGAATGTAACTAAGTACATGAACTTAAGTACAAATTTGAGGTACTTGTACTTTACTTGAGTCTTTTCTTTTCATGCCACTTTCTATTTCTACTCCACTACATTTCAGAGAGAAATATTGTACTTTTTACTCCACTACATTCATCTGAGGATTTTACTGCATTGAGTAACATTTTCAATGCAGGACTTTTACTTGTAGCATTATTTTTACAGTGTGGTATTACTACTTTTACTTAAGTAAAGGACCTGAAATCTTTTTTCGATCACTGAATATATGTAATGACCATATAAAGAAATCCAGCACTAAATGACGTCAGAAAACAGTTGGAAGAGGAGTCTTCCAACTGTTGGAAGAGGAGTCTGAAATCTGAGGTTTTTCCTCACTGAGATTACTTTTTCATAGGTTTACTTTGACACATATTTAATGTGATCATCCGACATTGTAATATTATTCAGGCCTATATGACAGAAAATAAGGAAAAGTATAATAGGACTCCTTCAAAATAATTGTAACAATTGCAATGCCTTTTCTCTGTGCCGTGACTTAATCAAAATGCATACGTCTCAAAACCAAACAGACTTTAACTTAAAATAATTGCAAGATGTTAATTAATTGAATGGTATTGCAAAATGTAATTTCATTTACAGTAGCTTTTTCAAATAGCTCCTGATAACATTTACACTATAAAAGGTAAAAAAATAAATCAAATTCTTCTACATTTAAACTTTTTTTTTAAATAGTGTATTTTATAATTTTATGAGTAAAACACATGGCCATCACATTTCTCATTCCTAATTAACTTTCAACTTTATTTTAAAAGTACTACTGCAGGGAAACAAATAATTTGACATCTAAGACAAAGAAGGGAACTATTTTATGTAAAGTTTTTCTGGGTTTGTAGGTTCAAGATAAACTGCACCTTATGCTCAACAGTCAAGGGGAGGCACTCTTTTCCTGGCAGACAGTGCTGATGAATTACCTTCATGCAGGTGGTTTTCAGGTGTAAATCCACAACACGTCCAGAACCGTAAAAGGATTAATGTTCGTCTGGAAACTTTGTTTAGATTTTCCTCTGGTGTAATTTTCCAAATGGCCAAATTCATTCCACTGCTTCAGAGATCTCCTTCTGTACCAGTTTATGCTCCGTATACTGACAATACATGGAAAGAGGACAAAAAGGGAGTGGCTCCTTTGACATGGTTGATATTCTGGTTTCAGTCACTGCCCTCCAGCAGTGAGAATTCTCACTTGAAACTTTGACTGCACAGGAGGTATACTTTGCTGTAATGGAGAGGAGAAGCGGAAGATGATTGTGTTAATAGCCGCTATATACAAACTGCAGTGTTAGGAGGGTGTATCATTTTGGTACACACTTATTATACTAGGATGGCTGCCACAGTCTAGCCAGGTCAACAGCACACTATGCACAGGTGTTCTTACAAAACATGTTCAAAAATTAATCATTTCATAATCACAATTTCTTTTATTATTTAATTATGTGTGTGTGTGTGTGTGTGTGTGTGTGTGTGTGTGTGTGTGTGTGTGTGTGTGTGTGTGTGTGTGTGTGTGTGTGTGTGTGTGTGTGTGTGTGTGTGTTACATACCTCCCTCCCTCTTGTCTTATCACTACCAAGGCTGCTATGGCAAGCAGTTTTAACATTTAATAAAACCACATTCCCATCTGTAATTACATTTTGGATATCCATAATAGCATTTCTACTGGATGAAATTGGATTTTCACTAGTTAGAATGGTAATTAAAGAACTCCACAGTAACATTTTTACAGGATATTATTTTGATATTTTTCAAGATATCTACAACTTTGATTGTACTGGTCAAAACTATAAATAAAAGATATCAAAAATTGTTTTAAAATTGTAATTGGTAGTTCAAACTTTTAATAGCTGGACTGGGTATTTATTGCAGATATCCTTAATCCAACTCTTCCTAGTCAAAAAGAACAATTCAGATATCCACAATGACATTCTTCCTATCTACAATGGTCATTTCAGATAATCACGTCATTCTTAATAGTACAAATGATGTAATGTTTCCCATTCATGTGTATGGGGCTTACAGTTTTAATACCACCTGTAAATGATTCTCTACTGTAAAGAGAGGAGGCGTGAACTTCTAAAGATAAGGAGAGAAAGAAAGGAGGAGGACAGATGAACCGTAATATAGCATTGCTCTAATGTCACGTGGCCTGTGGTTGAAGGAAACGCAACGTGCTCAGTGTGTGCGTGCGTGTGTGTGTGTGTGTGTGTGTGTGTGTGTGTGTGTGTGTGTGTATTTACAAGGTCCGTCACTATGTCCAGATTCAATTCTGCTTTAACACGTAATAAAATGTTAAGCTCATTTAAGGGTAACTACCGTTTTTTTTAACCTGGACCTTATTTTTCTATGTTTTTGTGTCTAAGTGACTGATGGGAACAACAATCTTTAACACTGGTCCAGTATTATTGATCCAGAAACAAAATAAAACTTTGGAAAGCCGTATTGGGTCGTCTTTACACTTTTCCAACCATTACACAAATTTAAAGGGGTAAAAGTTTACCGATTTAAATGTGAAATTATGTTGGCTCTATACACGCTAAAAGTACTGCTTTTTTAAATAGAGACTGGTGGGTTTAGCGCTAGTGACTTCAGAGCTGTTTCTGTTTAAACAGAAAGGTCTCAAATAGGTTTTAAAGGTATATGTCTGAAGGGATCCTTCACATAATGTTGTGATAATGACATAGAATATTAATATGAGCCTGTCAGTGGCAAAACGAGCACTTTTGTAAAGGTTAATACAAGCTGGACAATTGCCCTGATAACTTACATTGTAGCTTGTTTGCTTAATTATACCCCTTTCACACCAATGGCTCAATCAGGGTTATACCCAGGTAGACTGTGTGTTTAATTGGGGTAACCCTCCTCGATCTACTCGGCTTTGCGACCCAGGTAGCGAGGTGGGTTGGATCAGGGTAGGACAAGGGTCGATTTCAATGTGAATTGCGCACAACCTGGGTCGCTCAGAGATGTGGACTCGAGTCTGAGACTCGACCTCGAGTCGCAGTTAAGTCGCACAAACAGCTGACTTTAGACTTGACTTGCGACTCGACCCAAAAGACTTCAGACTTGGACTTGAGCTTCGAGACTTTTTGAGAGTTTTCATTTATTGCTTTTTAAATCTAAATGTATTCATGTATTTCTATTTTATTTTATTGGTGCATACACGTTGGGGAAACGTATGACAAGCTGCATGTCTCCTGCCCTTTGCCATAATGTGCAACGTAACGCATGCGCTATGCCTTATGTGCGCATACTCACATATCAAAAAATGCATTGACGATGGCGACACCAAGCCCTCCCGGAGTTGTGCCTTTTGTCATTAGTTTTGTTTTCAATAACTTCATAAACAGTGGCAGTAAGCTGACAGCTACATGCAAGGTGTGTGGCACCAAGATAAATGATGCCGGATCAACAACGTTGAACTTCATCAGGCATCTCAAAATGCACCCAGATAGGTCAGTCACTTGCTGACGTGAAAAGAGACGTTACATTTAGCATATATCATCACAGGTAACAAGCTAACCATTGCAAAGTGCTGTGCTAATGCTGGGAACAGGCAAATTGTATCTTTATAGTTGTATCCATATGATGTTACAGACTTAGGTTAATATTTCACCACGTTGTTGTTAAATAGCAATACTGAAAGTATCAGTTCTCACATGTTTGCACCATGGTTGGTGTATTAACTTTCAATACAGATGTTTCCCTCAACTTTGAACACGGAAAAATGTTATGCATGATGAGGTTGGGCATTACAGCCAGTTAGTAACACAGACAAACATGTATTCTTTGGTGCTAGTGTTAATTTTGTCAGATGAGACGAGACTAAATATGTTCGTCAACGACCTATTTTTCCATGACTAAGACGAGACGATGGCGAGACTGCACCAATGTCCAAAAATGCTGACTAAGACTAAAATAACATGCATTATTGTTGCCGAAAAAAGACGAGACTAAAATGTTTTGCATACAATAAAAACTAAGATAAAATCTGACTTCATTTTCATCTACAATCATCTCTACTTTTTCATCATAAGATAGATTGCTACACGAGATTGCTGATCCAAACATATGCATTGAAAGTTAACTTCAGAGCATTGTAACAAATAAGTCGTTTAATCTGATGAATCACTTTATATACTAGTTGGAGAGCTTCTCCTTATCATCCACGGCAATGTTATTTTACTTAATCCTGTCTTGAGCACAAACCCTTATTTTAAACTGTGATATTAGAGTAAGGTTTAACCTTATCTACACAAATAACATGTCTACAGCTTCAGCAAAGTCTTGGGATGCTCAAAGTGAAGAGATTTCAGGAATACAGTTTATGGTTTTGAACTGGGAAGCAACCAGCAGTGTGCTGCAAATCATTCTCTGAGATTCTACCTCTCCCAAGTGTCACTATCACTATGACAACCAGTTTATGAGCCACACCTGCACACAGCACTTTCCATAGACTGACTGACCTGTCTGCCTGCCTACCTGCCTGTCTCTCTTCCTCTGTCTGCATTTAAATCATATGCTCCCCATCTTTCATTCATTAAGAGTTATATACAACTTGTTAATTCTATTCTTACTTTTTTTTAAGTTAGGCTATTCATTCAAATTAAAGCCGGTAATTCAGTTTTTTACATCAGCTTTTACAAAAACTTTCATACAATGTTAGTATTATTCAACTTGTTAAAGACATTCATATTAATTACAACCATTTTCTACAACTTCACCTTCTTCTTACACATTAAAGCCAGCAATTCAGTGTAGTGACAGCTTTTCAGAAAACCTTAAAATATTCCATATTGTTTCATACATTTTTGGTGTTATTTAACATTTTCATTTAAATGTATACTAATTTAAACCATTCCCACTTTTCCAAATATTCTCACTGCTTTACCTTCTTCTATTCATTAAAGCCAGCAATCTAGTTTAGCTTAAGTAATTGAGCTTTTCAGCATTCACAAGCAACCAAAAAAGATATGATGCACACAAGGCGACCATATGGTGAAGAACATAGGCTACGTTTATTACAAATAACTAACTGCAAATGACAGCCTATCATTTTGCATCATAGTTGTAACTAAACCAGAGACAAGATAATCACGTGTGCGTGTGCACATTTGAGGAGCGCCCTCACACACCCTGGGGACCAGGGTAGAAGCTTGTTGTCTGCACTGGTCCCCACGGAGGTTATAATTGCTGGAAAACACAATTTTCAATTTGTGCACGCACATAAGAAAGCACATTTTCACGCGCGACACGGTTATCTTTTCTAAACTGCCTTTTCTAAACACGGTTGCCCGTTAATCGAATGTATGAAATGACGTTAGTTTGATTTCACTCTCACTAATTTGGCAGAGTCACAGAACACAGGGAGTGGCTGCAAGCCAGCGACTGTCTAAAGACTAGAGAGAGTGAGAGAGATGCACTGCAAGTTAAAGCAACAACTTTACTGTTACTGTTATTTGCTGACATCAAACTTGTAGAGAAAGTTGTAAAATACGCTAGACTAGGGGGACGCAGGGACCTTGCACAATTTGCACTGGCTTGCGGAACTAGTTTCACAGGCTGTTGCATTATTAGGCCTATAGTTCCATTTCCCCTCAGCCCTTACAGCATAAGTTAGCATCGCAAGGAGTATGGCAAGCCGTTGTAACATGGAATAGCTATAGAATTGATATTGCAGATATCCACAATTTTGATGTCAGATATCCACAATGTTATTTGAAACATTTGCCAAATTTGGATTTTCTTGGTAGAGCTGTTTTTTTGGGGAATTCAAGCTTTTTATTGAATTATTCACAGGCTTGTTACATGGCAACATTTTTTGTTTCAGGATACACAAATGTCATGGAAGCAGACTTCATCTTTTAAGTCCGATTAACATAAACAGATAAATAGCATGAACATGTTACAGAAGTAGTGCAGTATTACAAGGTCCCAATGAAGAGGGAAAAAAACAATCACTTAATCTGCTTAACATACATTTACATGATGCAGTTTCAGTTTTCAAATAGATGGCAGTATTGATCAGAATACAATGTGAAGCACCATGCTTCATTATACAATTGTCAATAAAGGGGCGATTCTAGGATCAGACCTTTAGGGGGGCTCAGCCCCTAATGAGAATGTGACACAGATACTGTGCCCTGCTAAAGTGTTAACCCCCCCCCCCTGCTAAATCAGTAATTTCATTAGCTAATAATCTATGAGTGAGCTACCAAACACGTCAGCTAACGTTTTTTGACACTATTAACACTATGATGGAACTAAAGCTGACACTTTATAAGTCACAGTAATAATGTCCAATTTGACACAATGTTCAAATTCAGCAGTTTCAGTTGCTTACGTTTCAATTTGGGTTCTAATCTGCGCCATGAAATACTGAAATGAAATGAAATTAGTCAGGTTACCGAAGAATACCATAATTTCTCCGTTCAATTAGGCCTAAGCGATGCACCCCAAGCTTCCATCCTTAACAAACAGCCATGTATATATCGGCTCTCCCTGTCTCTCCACTGCTGGCTGTTCCAATTTAACGGGAGAGAGGAGCAAGAGGGGTTGGGATGGTGAACGGCCTCTGACGAGCTGTTACCACCACCATCTTCAGCCAGAGAGGACATTATTTCTTCAGCTTCTTCTTGCGTTGTCACCCCGGCGGGAGGTGTGCTAACAGGGCTTGCAGCAGGTGAATCGGTCGTGCTATTTACGTATGCTGACTAAAGTTAAGCCGTTTTTATGTCCTCAAGCTTTTGAATGGGTGATACATGCATTTTTATCATCCCGACTGGACTACTGTAATGCTTTATATTACGGAATAAATTCTACAACTTTAACACGTCTTCAAACAGTCCAGAATGCGGCAGCGAGACTTTTAAAAGGCATTCGTAAACACGAACACATCACTCCAATTTTAGCTTCCCTTCACTGGTTGCCGGTTCGTTTTAGGGTCGATTTTAAAATTCTTTTATTTGTTTATAAATGTCTTAACAATCAAGCTCCCCTCTATTTATCGGAGCTCCTAGAGCAATACACTCCTTCATGGGATCTTAGGTCAGGTACACAGAAACTTTTATCCATACCACGGTACAGGTTAAAACACAGAGGTTATCGTGCCTTTGCCATTGCTGGCCCGACACTATGGAATAGCTTGCCCTCTCATATTCGTTCTGCTTCTGACTTATCAGTTTTCAAGTCACTCTTGAAAACACACTTTTATTCAATAGCTTTTAATAGTGTTTAATTTGTTTTTAATTTTTCTTATTTTGTCTGTCGTGTGATATTCTATTGCTCTGTAAAGCACATTGGTCAGCTTGTCTGTATAAATAGTGCTGTATAAATAAACTTTGACTTGACTTGACTTGACTATTAACGTCACCGCTACACAATTTCTTAGTAAAACCAAAATGAATTAAACTGTCTTGTTTCCTTTTTGCCATGGCTATATGATGCTAACAGCAGAATGGATTTCAAGGACTTTGCGCACAGATTAATGGCCTCCAAAGTTTATATTTTTTCTACGAATCTTTGAGTTAACATGTACTAAACATGAGTTGAATTTGCACCGCAGCGCCGCCACGCTTTGATGTTCATGACAAGAATAGCATGTATAGTTATCTTTATTGAAGTGAATTAGGTTCAAATCGCCACCATGCATGAATTAATAACATTTTTGCAATTTTACACATAATAATCCACGATGATCACATTACACAAAACTGAAATTGCACGTCAAATGACATACTGTTAATATTTTTAGAGACCCCCCCAAAATTTCACAAATCACGTTTTCAGGGGAGCCCATGTCTTATTAAGGGGAGCCAAGCTCCCCCGTAGTTCGCACCCTGGGTGCATAGCATCTGCGACAGTAAAACAGGATATTAAACCTGTTTCGAGCCCTTTGAACCTGTAATTGTTTGTCCTCTGTCACTAACAGACAAGTTCGCAAACTCTAACTTGAAGAACTAAAATAAATTTTTTTTTTTATTAATGTCTGGCACCATGGTGGAGTCATGACCGGGCTAGATGAGGATCAGGTGTGCCTTGTAAAGAAGCCAGCTCAGCCAGCCTGGCCCTTAACTGCACCAGCCCTGCCAGGAGAGAACAACCAATAAAAAAGGGAGGAGGGGAGAAATGAAAAAACACCCAAACACAAAATACACACAACCATGACAAATTCCCTCAGAAAGTCAAAAGATGGAGGTCAGAATTTCTTTGTATAAAACCATGTCTTGAAGACATCTTTAACATGTTAAGTAACGCAGATTTTATATCAAAACTTTATGTCAACATAATCCTTTCAACACATCCTTGACAAAGATAATTAAGATTTACCTGAGTTGGAATTTCAACAAAGGCAAAAAGAAAGGTTAATTCTGCTATTTCTTTCCTAGGTAAGAGTCCAACACAAAGCCTTTTCAGTAAACAATCTTGCACTGCATTTTTGCAATTTCTTGCTCTTCTAGCCACTCTACTTAGTACGAAGCGTGTCATAATGTTTTGGTGCCCATATTAGGCGGATGACTTGTATGTTGTCCTTGTTGGAAACCTGGTCCCAGCAGTACTCGGGGGAGAGCAACCTGGTTGGTTTGTGAAGCCAAAAGTACTTGTTTAGATGACTCTCATCGTGCCACAGAGCCTCCACATCATTTTGTTTGTCCTCCATGATACCCAGAAAGCAGTGATCTGCCAAACTCTTCACATGTTCACACAGGCCTCCAAAGAGAGCAGCATGGTAGTAGTAATCTCCGCTTTCCATGAAGGCTTTGGATTTGGGGTTTCTGTCATAGGTGAGGCTTTGCTGTGGAGCTTTGAAAAAGCCGGCGTGTATCTGAGCTACAGAATCCCCCAGAGCCTCTGAGCCAAATCTTCCCTTAAACTCCTGATCCACATCTAAGCAGAAGACGTAATTGCAGCGGTGACGAATCTCTGATTCTATGGTATCTGATATCGTTTTCATGCGCATCATAGAGATGTCCTGCCACCTGGAGTGCTTTTCCACATGGATAACCTTCAGGCTTCGCTGAGGACCAAGCTCAAGGTGTGGTACCTTGTCTGGTTGATCCGTGAACACGTAATATGTCACTTGTAATCCCAACATGAAATGTCGTTCTGCAGAGGTAAGGAAAGTCTTCAGGTAGGCATCCAGGTACCTTAGGTAGAGAAAGAGAGAGAAAAAACAATTGATGTTGCTCATAGCTCATGATGATGAAAAAAAAAACACAACAAAAACATTCCCATACTATTATGTTATTTATTTCATTATTCATATAACTATCATCACATTTGTTGACTTTTTAGCCTGTTTTAACACTGGAGTCATTACTTTGAGTTTAAACCCAAGCTCAGTTGTCCCCATTGCTCTAACCCTGCAGTTCTGCTGTAATGTGCGGTAGGGCTGCACGATATGAGGAAAATATGCGAAAATGTTGTTGAATATCTCAATAACGTTATATTTCTTGTAATAAATAAATTAAGCATGCTCAGTTGAACTGAAAGCAGCAGAAATGCAGAACTGAGTCAGTTCTGCTTTCAGTATTCTGTTAAAATACAACAGATTGCTTGTTGAATTTAAAACAAATGAAAGGAAGTAATTTCCAACGTTCCTTTAGTAAACAAATTGAATTGAATATAAACGTCACCACTAAAAAAAGAACGACGGTTACATTTTAATGCATGTTTTCTACTGATATTTTTTTTTCAACTAACACAGACAATCTCGGGTGCCTTTCGCAATGTGTGCAGTATATTGCGCCAGTTGATCTCGTGATGAGCCCAAACAACAAGATATTGTGCAGCCCTAACGTGCAGTATGTTTGCGTGATGGCATTTACATATGCAGGTGTTCACCAGCATTGTTAGAAAAGCCGTTGCACACTGTGATGTGAAAAATAGGGGAAATAAATAGGGATGACATATGGACCGGTGGAGCCATGTGAACACAACTGAAGTGAAAAATAGACCCTTTGCAAACATGTCACCACGACCACGTGACGACGCCATGACGGACGGCAGAATCACTGGAAGCACGAGCTAAACAGCGTAGCAGACGAGCGGAGAGTTTCATTAGTTTCAATCAGTTTAAAATAAATAACACTAAATAAACTGTAATAATAATACTATCTTCTTCTTTATGGCTTCTTCTATTGAACTACAAGTTGTCGTGCCGTTATCAGTCGAGGTAGGGCATCTGGTAGGTGCTCACAGAGAGCGGTATTTGGAGAAGTTGGAGATCGCAGGATTGGATACAGAGCCTTATCTTCTTCTTACTCAACTCCTTTATTGTTTAATTTAGCGGCTAATTGCCTGGATTGTATTTAAACTACAATACTACTAGCGACTGCCTCTCACAATTGTTGAAACGCTGTTAGCTACTTTTGTTTAGCTAATTCCTCTCCGTCTCCTGCTCTCCCTTGCTTGTGTCAAATGTTTAGCTATTCCTCTGTCTCCTTGCACTTATTACTTTTTGTCTGGAGTTTGCACCTTTATGGTTGAAAGCACTTAATTGGAAGTCACTTTGGATAAAAGCGGCAGCTAAATGACATGTAATGTAATGTAATAAAGATACATGTAATAAAGTTTTTTTCGCTGCTCTGGAGGCGAGGTTTAGTGAGTTTGAGGCACGGCTCCCCACCATGGAATCAAAATCGGATGCTTCCGTAGCTAGCCAGCGCTCCGTAACTGGAGCCTATGGTTAACCACCAACATCTTCGCCTTTCTAACAGTTTCTCCCCACTCAGTGACACACCCGCTGAGAAGCCAACTCTGGTTATTGGGAGCTGCCAGTCCTTTTCGGCTGATAGCAGCAACCCATCGGTGCCTTTTCTCCCCATCAAACGGTATCCGATAAAAAGATATATTGGCTTTACCCTGTCTATTGGCACAACAAGAAATAACAATTTTATTATATGAGCGAACCCTAACACGTACGCGTTTGCCTTGCCGTCCGTCTACAGCATAGCTCTTCCGCCATCCATCATGGCGCGCGAGTAGAGCGTGACGTCACGTGCAAAGGGTCTATAAGCATACCTCCTCTTCTACCATCCTATGACTGACTATTGTGTCTTTAAATTGGGATTACTTTAAATGTTATTCTCTCCTTATACGGCAACACAGTTTTCATATTCAGATGTAACCAAACTAAATGTATCTCGTTCAGACAGGATTCAGGGAAGGTATCTTGATACACCCAGGTTTGAAAAAATTTTTTCAAATAAAACCAAATCTTTTGGCAAAGTGCTACCAGATTCAGACTGAACTGCTGGTGTTAAAGCGCTGGTATTCTCACAGTGATTACAGAGAAACAAACCTTCCCACAGCAAACACAGTGAGGGCCACAGATGATTTTTTTTGGATGTGCTTTTGGTCGTAAAGTTTGGGGTCAAACATCCCCTCCCAGATGATAGGAGCTTTCCAAGATGTGCGCGTTTCAACCTCCTGTCTGGCCCTGAAATGGAAGATGAAAACAAAGGTTTATGTTAAACAGTCATACGAAGAGGAGATTTATATTGTTTTCACAATTATGAGCAAGCAAGTAATGAAACATTAAATGCAAAAGGAATTTGTAGCAGTTGTGCCATAATTGCCTTGTCAAACGTGTATTCTTGTAGTTTCCACCATAATAATGATGAAACTAACATCATTTTTGTATCATTTAATGTTTTCGGTTTATTGACATTTGATTTGAAATTATTCCCGGAAAAAGACATTTTGATACCGAAGGAGTTTAAAATGATCTAATGTTGCCATTTATTGCCGAGGTAGTATTTGTTTTCGGAGACCTGTAGACCTGCATTCTAATAAAAGTCTAACAAATATTTAAATGCAGAAATAATAGTTTAGTAATTTTTAAGGCCTCACAGATTATAATTCAAGATACTGTAAGACTGTAAGAGAAAAGTTAAGCAGAAGAGCAAGAAAGAAGGTCGGCAGACACACACACACAC
Organism: Perca fluviatilis; assembly: GCF_010015445.1. NCBI lineage: Eukaryota > Metazoa > Chordata > Actinopteri > Perciformes > Percidae > Perca > Perca fluviatilis. The sequence continues at coordinate 38,296,114 of NC_053114.1, read as the reverse complement.
ACACACACACACACACACACACACACACACACACACACACACACACACACACACACACACACTGAATCATAACAACTTTAGGCACCAAAATGACTAGTTAAGTAGTATGGATTAAAACACTCCCGAGGAACGGTCACACATTTCCTGGGTGAAAGTTTTAAAATGATATTATTATATTAACTTTGTATTAGATTTTGCGAGATTTTGTGTTACTTCCGGCCTAAGCTGTATCCATTCTAGCAATACCCCAGCGATGGTCACTCAACCAAGCACTGTATTCTATATAGGCTATATTGAAGGAAAAACATAAATAAAAAAGACGGAGCAGGGCGACTGCAACCTGTTGTACAAATGTAAGTCATTTATGTGTAATTTGCAATGATATGTTGAAGTTTGTGTTACCGGTTTATGGATTTAATTATGAATTTAATGCATTGCGCCAACAAGGGACAAATCAAATCAGGGGCAGCGAACCCAGCTTGCTAATGTTAGCTAGCCCTCTTCTGTACAGCACCATTCCATTCAAACTAGATGGGGTAAAAAAAAAAAAGAAAAACTGCTGCTGCGAGTCTGGAGGCGGATGTCTAGCAGGAACTTTGCACTTCAGTGCACAATTCTGATATTATACAACAACATGTAAATAGGATATTATTAAAACTGATAAGGCTATCATAAAATAAATACTGTGACTGAAAGCTATGTGCCAATATAATCACACTGTAATAGTTTACTGCATGTAATGTTAAAACTAAATTGTGCCTAAGTTTTCCTAGGAGGGGATGTAGTCTGACACAATATGTATTTCTTTTAAATATTAATGAAAATGCCTAGCATCATCATCTTCATCTTTTCACTTAAAGGTTGACAACGTCTTGGAAATGTAGCAAGAGCAGCACGTCTGTTTTCTAGTTATGCTGTTTCTTTTCCTAACAATAATATTGAAATGATTGAGAATGAGAACAGTGAGAATGAGAATAAAGATGAGAACAAAGAAAGAAAGATTGTATGGGCTGGCATTTCCACAGAGCTTTAAAACAGGGTTTCTGTGGCCTCTTAAAGAATCTAAAATTTCAAAATCTTTTTAATTTAAAAAGTCTTTAATTCGCTCAAGTATTGTTCAATCATTTTAAACAGGTCTTGATTATCCTACGTCCATGCAAAGCTAATTTGAATGCTCTTTTTTAATTCCATGGTGTTGTAGTTCTTTCTTTCGCTAGTCTAAATATAATTTTGCTCTATAAATGAGACTAACATGCCACCTACTGTATATTGCAGCCAATCAGCTTTTGTGTTATTGGCGCAAGTCTCTTTCGGGTTGTACCACAGACATACACTACTGGTCAAAAGTTTGGGGTCACTTAGAAATTTCCATTACACTCCATTACAGACAGAATACCAGCTGAGATCAGTTGCATCAGGGATTACATGATGTGCTTACATAAATGCAAAAGGGTTCTCGACTGTTGTAGAAAGAAGTGGCTGATCTTTAATGCAATATCTACATTGCCCATTATCATCCAATGTTCCAAAGGCACATTCTGTTTACTAATCTGATATAATTTTAAAAGGCTAACTGAGAAAACATTGGAGAACTCTTTTGCAATTATATAAGCACATAATGTCATCTGAAAACTGCTGCGCTGGTTAGAAAAAAACAATGCAACTGGTATTCTGTCTATAATGGAGTGGAATGGAAATTTCTAAGTGACCCCAAACTTTTGAGCAGTAGTGTAAAAAGGATTTTATTCTTTAACTATGGGGAAGTGCAAGTTAAGCGATATTTGGCTTGATAAAAAAAACTGAATTTAGGGCTTAGTTGTTGTTGTGATAAAGTCTTAAATGTCATTCATAGTGGTTTAAAAAGGTCTTAAAAAGTCTTAAATTTGACTTGGTGAAACCTGCAGAACCTCTGTAAAAGGTGTTTATACAGAGTACAATTAAGAAGTATTTCGATGGAAGTTCGTCGAAAGGGAGCAGAGTAGAACTCATCACAACACTACCACAACATACTTATGTACTTACTCAACGTACATTGTATACCTTCAGCAACAATATAATCACTCTAAATAGGCTACTGTATGTAATGTAATACACATAATTGTGCCTAAGTTTCCCCATGAGGATGCAGTCTGACACTAAATGAGAGTTCATTTTTACTGTGAGGACTCACAAACGTGTTGAGATAGGGCGCCATTTTAACATTAACAAGGCTTCATTGACTATCCATAATCGCATTTCTCCTAATCAAAGTTATATTCTCACGAGTCAGAATGATAATCAAAGATATCCACAATAACCTTCTTACTAGCAGAAATTGTATTTCAAGAAATCAACAACTGTATTCCCATAAAATTAAAATTCAATATGTCTTTCAATTCTTATGAAGTATAAGTGGAAGTTGTAACATATAGAATAGCCAGACTGGATTTCTATTGCAGATCAGAATCAGAATAAGAAAGGGATTTATTGTCAAGTGAGTTGATAATACACTTACAATGAATTTGCCTTGGTGGTTGATACATAAACAAACATATTAAACATTAATATGAAGTAAACAATGAATACAGAAACACATATATATATATATATATATATATATATATATATATATACAAAATAGCTGTTTAACAGAAGAAAAAAGAGGCTGAATTGTTTAGTGCAGAATCTGCAAGAACATATAGGCTAGTATGTGCAAAGGGCAGGGGTATATTGGTGGAATTGTTGGGTCTCTGTAAAATATCGTGTGGTCTAGACCTTCTCTTTCAGTAAAGTGTCCTGAGCTAACTCCTGTTATGATTTGACACTATAAATAAAATTGAATTGAATAGTATACACCAGGATGTAGGTTCGATATCTGTAATTAAATTCTTACTAGTCAAGAAGAACATTTCAGATATCCACAATAACATTCTTTATATTCACACATCATTTTCCTTGAACAAATGGCATCACGTTTGTCATTCCTGTGTATTGGGCTATTCATTTCAGATCCCGAGCCTATGCAGCCAAACTAAAGTGTCTGATTTCTTACCCAAAGTTGAGCGTGTTGTCTAGATTGATGCTCAGATTTTCCTCACTGGTCACCTCACTGGCCACCGGCAGACTTTGCGCAGGGACGAGGCTCACTACATATCTAGTATTGAAAAAATTCCATTATGACACTGGAATAAAATCATTTTGAAATGACTCTTGCCAATACATTAGATTGGCTCATATGCAGAGGTGGGTAGTAACGAGTTACATTTACTCCGTTACATTTACTTGAGTAAGTTTTTGAAAAAATTATACTAGGAGTAGTTTTAAATCTCTATACTTTTTACTTTTACTTGAGTAGATTTGTGAAGAAGTAACTGTACTCTTACTCCGCTACATTAGGCTACAATGAGCTCGTTACTTTTCTTTTTAACTCTTTTGGTATTCTATTTGGCTTTCTATCATTGTTTTTATCCCCCCCCCGCGTACGCCTCATTTTTATGTTTTATTTTGACAGAGAGAGAGACTTCCGCTAAAGGCTCTACCACGTGACTGTGTTTCACCAATCAAACGTACTTGTGCAGTCTCGTCTCGTCACCATACTCTCAAACTCAGCGGCGGGATGGGTTAGCTTACAGTCGCAGCAAAACAAAAATGGCAATAGGCTCGTTCGAGATGAACTGCGCCTCGTCTGTAAAGTAGACGAGAGCAGGCGGCAGCAGCCGGGGGCGGTGACAAAAGTCCGCTCTCAAGTCGGGACAGTTTTCCAGCTGCCTTCAGGCTGAACAGGAAGTGACACAAACACTGTGGTCCGTTCGGGTCCGATTCCGGTTTAATAAAATGTTATCAGACCCATATATCTGCTCCTACACAGTCTCCAGTTGGTTTTATTATGACAGAGTAGCTGTCAAAATTCTCTACATGTGATCTGTTGCTGATTTTAATCACCAACAGACTGTAGATGATCCGTAATCTGAACAGATTTAGTCTCTCTCACTTCTAAACATCACTATCAGCCTCACAACATGTGTTCTGTACAGAATAAGCTTTTACATCAGACAAATCACAGTTAAAATCCCTCCGATTCCAAATCAATAAAAAGTTTATATAAAACGTCATCATGTTGAGTCGATTCTGAACCAATCAGCTGTTCGATCAGGTGAGAGGCCGGCGTTTCCCAGCATGCCCTGGGTCCAGCCTGCGTCCGCCTGGCTCTTGCAGTCGGTGAAAAGCAAGGGGGTAAGCTTTGCTTCAGAACTCGAGCCATCATGGCACCATTTTGTTGCTAACTGGCCATCACCTCCTGTTAGCATTCCGCTTACCGCCATTTTCTTTTTACGTCACTTGACTGAGAATAACTTTACATCCGAAGCGTTTAAAGACTCGATTTGTCCATTGTTTAGTTTTAAAGAAACACGACAACGTATAAAAGGCTCCATTACCTTGTACCTCACGTTATGGCTCCGTAGCAGACGTTTTTGTTAAAATAGGCTAACGATTGTGTCATAACCAAGTGACTTACTGTCGCACAGTAGAGGAATTACGGGGGCGTGCCAAGATGGCCGAGTGAGTAGACGCTTTCTACCGAGCTCTGCAAAGAAAAGTTTTGGAAACGGTAAAACTAAATTTATTATCTCGCCAAGCACTACTTTTTTTCTCAGAAATACTACAGCACTCGTAAGACGTATTATTGAGCAATGCCAAACCAACGCGACAGGAAAAGAGGCCAAGAGAGCGCCGGACTGAAGCTAAATCCAAATGCTAGCAACATTACTCCTAAGGCTTGCAATGCTCTAGTTGACAATTGTCACGATTATACCTCCACTCTCCTGCCTCTTGCCACTGCGGAAGACTTTATGGATGAATTTCCACCTCTTCCCATCACTCCCAGTAAGTCGTCAGCACCGAAGAAAATGTTGTACGCAACCGGATCTGAACAAACCAACACCAACGATATCATAGCCAGCCTCTCAGCTCTGATAAACACGAGGTCAGACAACATTGAAAGCATGGTCAGTGCCAATGCACTTAAAATTGAAGGTCTTAAAAAGACAATTGACTTTGTGTGTGCAGAAATCAAGGATGTAAAAAGCAAAGTGTGTACACTCGAAGTGAAAATGGCAAAAGAAGAAAAACGAGTAGACACTTGTCGGCAAATGGTCTCGGAGTTAGAGAGATACTCCAGGAGATGGAACCTTAGACTTTACGGAGTCGAAGAATCAGAAAAGGAAAACATACGAAAGAAGGCCATCGAGGTCTGTCAGGCTGTTCTGCCGGAGGAAAAGAACAGGCTGGCTGACGCTATCGACACCGTACATCGGCTCCGGCATTAAGCGGCAGAATGACAACAAACCCAGAGGCATCATCATCAATTCATTTACGCGTGTCTGCAGAGACGCCGTGTGGAAAGCTGCGAAGATGTCAACGCACCTGCGCGACAACGGATTAAGATTTGCGGAGGATCTCTCTAAAGAAGACCGAGAACGAAGGAGCAAACTTTGGCCAGCGATAAAAAAAGCTCGAGAGGAGGGCAAACCAGCCTTCTTCATTGGTGGTCGCGGATTTGTCAACGGTTCAGAAGTCCCTCTGCCCACCTAAGAAACAGTCTTGCCTGCTACCTGTTAACACAAGGACACCCACTGGTTTGATCTGCACTACACTCAAAGTTGATATTGTCATATTTTTTTGTTGGTCTGTTTGTAGGACTTTACAAAGCACTTTAATTTACAAAACCACTGCCTTTTCTATTATATGTTCTGTTCTTTTAGTCCGTTTAATGAACGAGGCAGCTGATTGGGAATGCTGTGCTTTTTAGTTGGCCGGAACTATATCCTTTTCTCCTTACCGTACTTTTTTATTTTTTTATAGAAGCAGCACTCGGTCCCCTTATCCAGTATTACCCTTCTAACCAATTGGTTATTGATCGCTTTCTAGTTTACTCCTTGTCCGTGTTCGTTAATAACTTTGTCTTTATCTATTGTTTCTTTAAATGCAGAGGAACTAAGACAGATTTGTAAAAGGAAAGCCTTATTTTTATTTGCCAAACAACTTACATTTTGTTTTTTTTTTTCAAGAAAGTCATTCCACATCTGCTGATGTCAATTTTTGGAAATCTCAATGGGGTAACGATATCTGGTTCTCTCAGGGCTCAGAAAGATCTGCTGGAGTAACCACGCTCAAAAATACTTTCTCAGGTGATGTCTTACACTCAGACTGTGACCCCCTAGGGCACTACGTATGTCTTATTATTAGAGTTGACAACATTTCTAGCATTGTTATTAATATTTACGGTTACAATAACAAACTTGAGAATGATAAATTACTTGATTCTATAGAAGAAAGAATTACATTTTGGCTCACCAGATACCCAAACTCTATTCTTTTAATTGGTGGAGACTTTAATATTGCCCTAGATAATGCTATTGACAGGTGGCCCCCTGGGCGGTCTTCCTCCATCAGCACAAACCTTAAAAGATTTATGGGAAGATTTAGCATTGTAGATGTATGGAGAGAGAAATTTCCTGATGAAAGATCCTTTACTTGGAGCAACAGGTCAGGATCCAGCCAGTCTCGCATAGATTTTTGGTTATTATCCAATAACCTTGAAAAAAATAAAGTTACAGTAACTATCCATGCCACACCCCTTACTGACCATAGAGCAATTCATATAAACATCCACTTTAGTGTATCTAATACATTCCATAGATCGTGCTACTGGAAATTAAACAATTCCCTGTTAAGACATGAAAAGGTTAAGATTGAAATGATTAGGTTAATTACTCATTATTACAACAAGGCTAAAAAGGAAAAATCCTACAACACTAACTGGGAACTGCTTAAGTTCGAGTCAGGAAAATTTTTGAGACAGTATGGAACCTTTGTTGCTAAAACCAAAAGAGCAGAAGAAGATGAAGTCATAAATACAATTTCATCATTTTATCAGAGACCACCCGAGGAAGTTTCAGAGGAGGATAGACTACTTCTCTTACAACTCCAAAACAAATTGGACGAATTATATCGACAAAAAGCAGAAGGAGCCTTTGTAAGGTCTAGGAAAAGATGGCTGGAGGAGGGGGAGCAAAATTCTGCTTACTTTTTCCGTCTTGAAAGATACCGATCTAAATTCAATTCCATCCATAGTTTAAATATTAATGGGATCGTTACTGATGATGCTAAATTAATTGCAAATCTTTGTTCCAAATTCTATAGCAACTTATACAGCTCCAAGTATAATAAAGAAGCTACGTCTCATTTTCTTAACTCCTTAAATAATGTAAGAAAGATTGATGTGGCAGACAAAGATTATTGTGACACCCCGCTTACATTGGCAGAGGTCGCTGATTCGGTTGCTCGACTTAAAAACAATAAATCCCCCGGCACTGACGGATTAACTGCAGAACTTTATAAAGCGTTCTCAGAGCATTTGGCCCCTTTTTTACTACAGGTTTTTACGGAGAGTATAGAGAATGATTCCCTCCCTCCTAGCCTCACTCAAGGGCTGGTCACACTGATTCCCAAGCCTAAAAAAGATCCGCTCCTTATTGACAACTGGAGACCTATTTGTCTGCTTAACAATGATTACAAAATTATGGCATCAATTTTTGCCAGAAGAATTAAAGAAACTCTTGACACAATTATAGATGAGACACAATCAGGCTTTATGAGAAACAGACATATTTCTAATAATATTAGACTTGTATTAGATATTCTTGACTACTCTGACTTAATATCTGAAGATAGCTTCATCCTCTTCTTAGACTTCTATAAGGCCTTTGATACAATAGAACACCAATTTATTTTTCTATCCTTAGAGAAATTTGGTTTTGGTCACTTTTTCCGCAAAGCAGTTCAAACCTTATATGTTAATGGAAATAGCTCTATAAAACTGAAAAATGGAACTTCCCCTAGATTTAATCTGGAACGGGGTATTCGTCAGGGATGCCCAATTTCCCCTTATTTGTTTTTACTTTGTACACAAATTCTCACAACTTATGTATGTAATAGTACTATACAAGGAATCTCTATTGCAGGTAGGGATATCATCATCAGTCAGCTTGCTGATGATACCACAATCTTTTTAAAAAATGCAAGCCAGATACCTGTTGCTATTCAAGTAATTAAGCAGTTTTCAGAGGTCTCTGGTTTATGCCTAAATATTAATAAATGTGAGCTGTTGCCTTTAAAAGCCTGTAATATACAAACTATTTGCAACATTCCGATCAAGAAAGAAGTTACATACTTGGGTATTATTATCACTAAAGATCAGAAAATGAGATGTCCGTTAAATTTCTCTCCAATCATTAAAAAAACTCAGAACAAACTGAACCAGTGGTTGCAAAGGGACTTATCTCTAAAAGGCAGAGTGCTGCTTACCAAGGCTGAAGGAATATCTAGGCTTACATACGCTGCTCTCTCGTTACACTTGGATAGTAAAATCTGTAAAGACATTGATAGGATGCTTTTTGACTTCATTTGGAAAAACCGTATCCATTATATCAAAAAAAGTGTTGTTATGAATAAATATGAATCTGGTGGGCTAAATTTTTTGGACTTCAATACTCTAAATAATACCTTTAAGATTAATTGGACTAAGCATTTTCTTAAAAACCCTTTCTCGATTTGGAATTTTATTCCCCATTACATATTCTCTCGTTTTGGTGGTCTGGGCTTTATTTTGAATTGTAACTACAATGTCGACAAAGTTCCTGTAAAACTGTCGACTTTTCACAAGCAGGTCCTCTTAGCTTGGTCTCTTATTTACAAACATAATTTCTCACCTCACAGGTATCTAATTTGGAATAACAGAGATATTTTATATAAGAACAAGTCACTTTATTTTGAGAATTGGGTACGCAATCAGATTCTGCTGGTGGACCAACTGTTTAATGTAGAGGGGCGACTTTTCTCCTATAGAGAATTTTTATCAACATATAACATTCCAGTTACACCGAAAGAATTCGCAATTGTATTTGATGCCATTCCTTCAGGCACAATCATGCTTTTTAAGTATACTGGCAGACTTCCACCTACTGTCTCCCTCCCTGATGTGGCTGAATCACCAGTTGGAAGAATCTGTTTTTCCCAACTTCCTCATAATAATAAGAACATTCGTGCATTATTTCAGAAAGAGATTGTTTCTATTCCAAATGTTACATTTTATTGGAACAGATTTGTAAATGACATTGATTGGGAAAAGGTCTGGATGATTCCTCACAAATACTTGATAGTAAACAAGGTGAAAGAAGTATCCTTCAGAATAATTCACAGATATTACCCTGCTAATCATTACATGATTAAATTTAAAAGAGACATCCACACATACTGTTCTTTTGTGAAGACCACCCAGAGACTGTGTCCCACTTTTGGCATTGCCCACACACCAGAACATTTTGGCAAAACCTCAGCAGATTCATCATTGACCATATTTATAAAGACTTTGCCTTATTGTGGAAGGATGTTATTTTCTGCTTTTATAAACAAAGTAAAGAAAATATATTCTTCATTATAAATTTATTAATTCTTTTAGCAAAATTTCACATTCATAAGTGTAAATTCAGCACTAAAAAACCTAGTTGTGTACTTTTTCTCCATGAAGTTGAACATTATTTTAATTTGATTTCTGCCTCAAACAACAAAAAGGCTGTTAAAACTGTCAACATATGGTCCTCTTTCTCTTTATAATGACCTATAAGCTTCCCCTAGCAATTTTGTTTTATATAATGTTTATCATTTTCCTTGTTGTATGTTATGTACATGTTGGCTATTCACATGTGATTTGTACCCTTTTTTGCAATAAAAAAAACAACAACAAAAAAAACAAAAACAGTAGAGGAATTACCGTATAGTACAGGAGAAGCTCGCAGGCAGTTTCGACTTACATTAGCTGTTTAGGTTTAATTACTAATGTTAACTAGCATGTTAGTTAGCAATAATTAGCCTGTGCTTATGTTATCTCCTTACATATACCTACACTCTTCGTCTCTGTAAGATTGGGAATGATTGAGATTTCTCTTGGCACAGCTACCAGAAGACTTACAACTTTCAGACACGTTGCTCACGTCACATTTACGCTGTCTCTCTCAGTTGGAGGCTGCGCAGTAAAGCTGGCCATCACCGGAAAAGTGCTTCTAATAGCCTTCACTGGTCTCCGTCCAGAGCAACGGGGTCTATTGGTCCATTAATATATATGTCAATGGTGAAAAGCAACTGCGCTACCTGCGTCTCAGAACTGCGGCCGCCTTGGTCTCGTGAGATTATCGTTGCCCACGTGTGCATGACGTCAGAGCAAGTCGGGATCAAGTCGGACACCAATCTAACCGGCATGCTTTGGGCGCCGATCGCCGGTGAACAATTCTGCGCAGATCTGGCTATCTCGAACGAGCCTACTATCAGAATCAACGGTCGGCAACGCAGACACAGACGAGGAGGAACAGCCCAGAGGCCAGATCAACATGCCCTGGATTTCTTTCAGTTACCCGGCTTCACCTAACCTAACCACCGCGGTCCCGCAAGCTGTGTCATGACGGTGGTTAACTAGTTCAATCAACCCAGGGTTTCCCAATCCAGCGGCGCGTGTTCACATAAAAGAGGTGATGTTTGCACAACACGACAAATAGCCACATATTTTACATAAGAAGAGCAAACTATAATTCTACATAAATACGAAGAACACAGGCAAAACACAATACAGTCGCTGCTTCCTAAAACAGGAGGACAGCTGGCAAAAAAAAAAATAGCCGACTCTGTAGATGCGCACAACTCAGGCTATCAATATCATTTCATCAGTCAGGCACAAGATCTGACCATAATTACACTTGTACTTTCCATAAACTGCTGTTGCTTTAGCCTTTTATTTCAGTTGCAACCCTGGCAGTGGAAGCGATCGTGAGAGCAAATAAAAAATATAAAACCGCTGTGCGCATTACACATATAATTTGCCTAAATATGATTATTTTGTATTTTTGTCCGTCTGATTGAATGCTTGTGTTAAAAAATAACAGTTACTCAGTACTTGAGTAGTTTTTCAAGTACTTTTTTACTCTTACTCAAGTAATTATTTTGATGACTACTTTTTACTTTTACTTGAGTCATATTATTCTGAAGTAACAGTACTTTTACTTGGGTACAATTTTTGGCTACTCTACCCACCTCTGCTCGTATGTGCTCTTGTAGCGCTTCAAGAGCCTTCATGCTGACTTGGTCTACTCACCTTAAATATAAGGAAGTGAAGCTGACAACGAGCAACACAAGACAGCAGAAGATTCCAACCCTTTTTTCCCTGAGCCCACTGAAACGATGCGAAAGCAAGCAAACAAAAATGAGTGTTAAGTTGTGTGAGCAATTCTGGTCTTTAATTTACTGTAACTGAAAGATATTGCCTTAAAACTTTTCTTTTAGAGTAAACCTTCCATGTTGTGTAGGAGGGCAATTCTACAGTTTTAATTATCTCATCATCCAATTCACCAATTTCAAAATAAAACGGTGGGGGAAACCTGGTGGTATCATACCGATAGATAAAGAGCATTCAAAACTTAAATTTAAAAATGCTGCATGTCCAGAAACAATGTCCCCGGTAACTCTGGATAGTCCACCGACCTCGTAATTTTACATCTTACCAAAGGGAAACGGAACAATAAGATCAGATCACCATTGGGGGAACTGATCCTTTAATTAAAATGTTTTGTTTTTTTTGTCAGTTGCCTTGCCTATATTTACACATATACTATTCAATATGTGTTCATTATTTGTCAAGAATGACATCACCAGATATAAAAAGAAAACCCTAGAAGATGAGACATACATACCTCATAGCTGTGGGAAAACTGCTGCCTTTTCTTTAAGCAGCAAACAAACTCTCACAGGAGGTGAAGGTGAATGTGTTGGCTAGTGGATAAAATGGCACCTTGATGAAAAAAACATTCAGTTTACACCGTAAAACCAGTTAAACAACAGAAGGATACCAGTCTAATTTTACTCGCTGTCACACCATTGTTTAGTGATGTCAAAAGAAACTTGTTATTCAGGTTCTTACAAAACCACACAAATGGCATGCTCAAGATCACTCCTTCTCTTTGTCACTATTCACAACATAGTAGACACTCAATAGCGTACATGGACACAATTTATTCCATTGTGAAAACTTTTACAACACTAAAACATGCAAACATTGCAGAATTCTAAAACTCACCTTAAATGGCAGAGAGTAAATTTAGAAGTAAATAGGACATGATTTAGGAAACTTTACGTCTTGTTTAATGGTTGACAGGCAGGTGAGTAAATCAAACTCTTCTACATCCTTTTTTCATACATCACCGGCACATTTCTCATTCCTAATTAACTTATAACGTTTAAACCTTCCTTTTTTTAAAAGCACAATTGAAGGAAAAAGGGATGTTCCATTTATGACAATGAAGTAAAGAATTGTGTTGTTAAAGGAAGAAACAAAAAGGGAACTATTTAATGTAAAGTATTTGAGGTAGAAAAATGATACTTATTCTAAATAGTCAAGGGTAGCCACTCTTTTCCTGGCAGATGGTGCTGATGAATTACCTTCATGCAGGTGATTTTCAGGTAGAAATCCACAACACGTCCAGAACTTTTACAGAAATAATGTTCCTTTCGAAACTTTGTTTGGATTTTCCTCTAGTGTAATGTTCCAAATAAAAAAAATAAAAAAACATTCTAGTGTTGTAGAGGTCTCCTTCTGTACCAGTTTACGTATGCTCTGTACACTGACAATACAAGGCAGGGGACAAACAGGGAGTGGCTCCCTGATTCAGGTATGTCGGCATTGGGTTAACCCATTCTGGTGGCCGGATTTTTAGGTTGGCAATGTTGGTTTGTTGGTCGGTCCACTGATCTGGTCCAGACAGAAATATCCAAACAATTATTGGATGGTTTGCTATTTAATGTGTCACAGAGTCAGACCTTCACTTGTCCTGTGGTTGGATTGGTACACAATTATGTACAGATATTTATGGTTCACAGACAATGAAATGAAATGTATCATATTCAAATCATCTATCCCTAACCACTGATCCAGTTGCCACCTTGGAGTTTCGGTATATTGCAGCCAATCAGCTTTTTGTGTTATTGGCGTGAGTCTCTTTCGGATTGTACCACAGAAAACGGATTTTATTCTTTAGCTATGGGGAAGTGTAAATTAAGCGATACTTAATAAAAACTGAATTTAGGGCTTAGTGAGAAAGGTCTTAAATGTCATTCATTTCATAGTGGTCTTAAAAACGTCTAAAACTTTGACTTGGTGAAACCTGCAGAAACTCTGTAAAAGCTGTTTATAAAAGGTACAATTAAGAAGTATTTCGATGGAAGTTTGTCGTAAGGGAGCAGAGCCACCTTGGAGTTTCGGACCTTGACCTTTCCTACCTTTTACCATTTATTGGTCTGAATTACAACTGTGATTTCTACTGGAGCTGTGCCAGAAAGATGAACTTCCATTCCAGCAAGACTAGTGCTTGCAAACTGCGCTTGCCCCGTCCCTCCTTACCACCACTGATGTGCCCCTGAGCTGCTCAGTGTCCAGCAGATAAAAGAGGTGTTTTACTGGGCAGCTTTCATGTGTGAATTTGGGTATACATATGTGCGTTGAGTATGAGTGTTCATGCAAAAGAGGGACTTCCTCCAAGTGAAACTTCCCTGAGGAAATAAAGGTTATAAAAACATATGGCTCTGCAAACATGTACTCTATCCTCCAAGATGACAGAGATGGTTTAGTTCTTCCACTCCTAGGAAACCTCTAAATCTCCCAACCCCAGCGGATCATTTACATACAGTGCCTTGCGAAAGTATTCGGCCCCCTTGAACTTTTCGACCTTTTGCCACATTTCAGGCCTCAAACATAAAGATATAAAACTGTAATTTTTTGTGAAGAATCAACAACAAGTGGGACACAATCATGAAGTGGAACGAAATTTATTGGATATTTCAAACCTTTTAAACAAATAAAAAACTGAAATATTGGGCGTGCAAAATTATTCAGCCCCTTAAATATACTTTGTAGCGCCACCTTTTGCTGCGATTACAGCTGTAAGTCGCTTGGGGTATGTCTCTATCGGTTTTGCACATCGGAGACTGACATTTTTGCCCATTCCTCCTTGCAAAACAGCTCGAGCTCAGTGAGGTTGGATGGAGAGCGTTTGTGAACAACAGTTTTCAGTTCTTTCCACAGATTCTCGATCGATTCAGGTCTGGACTTTGACTTGGCCATTCTAACACCTGGATATGTTTATTTGTGAACCATTCCATTGTAGATTTTGCTTTAGGTTTTGGATCATTGTCTTGTTGGAAGACAAATCTCCGTCCCAGTCTCAGGTCTTTTGCAGACTCCATCAGGTTTTCTTCCAGAATGGTCCTGTATTTGGCTCCATCCATCTTCCCATCAATTTTAACCATCTTCCCTGTCCCTGCTGAAGAAAAGCAGGCCCAAACCATGATGCTGCCACCACCATGTTTGACAGTGGGGATGGTGTGTTCAGGGTGATGAGCTGTGTTGCTTTTACGCCAAACATAACGTTTTGCATTGTTGCCAAAAGTTCGATTTTGTTTTCATCTGACCACAGCACCTTCTTCCACATGTTTGGTGTGTCTCCCAGGGGCGTGTGGCAAACTTTTAAACGACACTTTTATGGATATCTTTAAGAAATGGCTTTCTTCGTTGCCACTCTTCCATAAAGGTCAGATTTGTGCAGTATACGCCGTGATTGTTGTCCTGGACAGAGTCTCCCACCTCAGCTGTAGATCTCTGCAGTTCATCCAGAGTGATCATGGGGCCTCTTGGCTGCATCTCTGATCAGTCTTCTCATTGTATGAGCTGAAAGTTTAGAGGGACGGCCGGGTCTTCGTAGATTTGTAGTGGTCTGATACTCCTTCCATTTCAATATTATTGCTTGCACAGTGCTCCTTGGGATGTTTAAAGCTTGGGAAATCTTTTTGTATCCATATCCGGCTTTAAACTTCTCCACAACAGTATCTCGGACCTGCCTGGTGTGTTCCTTGTTCTTCATGATGCTCTCTGCGCTTTACACGGACCTCTGAGACTATCGCAGAGCAGGTGCATTTATATGGAGACTTGATTACACACAGCTGGATTCTATTTATCATCATTAGTCATTTAGGTCAACATTGGATCATTCAGAGATCCTCACTGAACTTCTGGAGAGAGTTTGCTGCACTGAAAGTAAAGGGGCTGAATAATTTTGCACGCCCACTTTTTCAGTTTTTTATTTGTTAAAAAAGTTTGAAATATCCAATGAATTTCGTTCCACTTCATAATTGGGACCCACTTGTTGTTGATTCTTCACAAAAAATTAGTTTTATATCTTTATGTTTGAGGCCTGAAATGTGGCAAAAGGTCGAAACGTTCAAGGGGGCCGAATACTTTCGCAAGGCACTGTACCTCCCTCTCTTTATCATATCACTAAAAAGCTGCTGTCTGTTCTCATAGTGGAGAACACTTTCAACCCCATCCCTCTGGTTTATTCTAAGTGTTTTAACCTCAGCCTGGATCAGACACAGCCTGATGAGCCAGATGGTGTGTTACACAGAACCATCTGAGAAGCCGTCATTCAAAAGTGTTTGGAAAAGGGCAGACGATTGACGAACCATCTGTCTATCATGGCGGCCATTTTTGTTTTGAACGAACAGTCGTGGCCGTCACACACACTTCAACCACACCCGTAGCCGCCTGTAGCTCCCCGCCGTACGCTGGCTGTTCAATCAATTTAAAAGCTGCTTTATCTTTAGGCTCTAGCACACAATACATGTATTGTTGTGTGTGTGTGATATTCTGCTTAATGAGTCAACCATTTCAACCATACAGGAAAAATCACACAGTAAACAAACAGTTTTAAGAAAGTCCAACCCACTTGCCAAACATTTGTTAATATGTTAAGGATTAAAAATACCAAATTGTGGCTAATTCAGGAACAATATTGCTCTCATGTTTAGTTTTAACACTGTGCTCTTTCTGTATACTTTCTTTCATTTTTCAATTCCATTCTATTTCATTTCTCTCTTATTTTTAATAATGTTAGTTTGAATTTTTATTTTTAACCAACAGCCCTACTAGGGACAAGTGTCGTGAATTAGCTTCAGCTAAAAACACTATGATACATACATCAGATGACTGTTTAAAGGGGTGATAGAATGATTATATAGGGTATTTCACACTGTTCCTTATGGTCTCCTAATGGGGTATGTAACATTGGTTGGGCTGAAAATGGCCTGGTTGATATTTTACTGGCCCTTATGCATCCCTGTGTTTTGGCCCTATTTGTAACAAGAGCTTTTCTTCCAAATATGGTATGGTCATGAATATTTAGATGAGCTGCGCGGTGATTGGTTGAGCGACTTGCCATACGCAGACATTAGAGACGCTCGCTGATTGGTTGAGCGAATCCCCAATACACATACATTAGAGAAGCGACAGAATTTCATATTCCAGACACTGCAATGTTTCATTACCAAATTCACTTCTGAGACTTTTTTAAGCGAGAAATCAACTAGGCCTATATAAAGCTCAAATATGGGCCGTTTTACAAAAATTGATGGCTAATTGCAAATTTGGTAAGACATGTCGGACTTTAGGAGCTCCACACAGTCTGACGAGAAAGCGCCCACCCCCCGGCGCCATACCGGCAAACCACCCTTTGTGGATACTGCACTACGGGGCTCCGCGGCCAGCGGCCGGCATAACTATATCTATAAATAATACCAGGGCTCTCAAGTGTCACGCATTGAGCGTGACAGTCACTCATTTCGGTCTTTTGTCACGCACTCCCGCCACACATTGTATTTCTCACACATAAAAATTATTTATAATAAATTGAATATGCCGCCTAAAATTTCTCTGGCTGCGCCGCTCTCACACTATGGAACCGGCAGGAATCAAAAGCGTCTGGCCGTTTTACAGTTGTGCGGAGGCTCCACGCAGAGCTCTTGCAGTAGCCTAGTCTAAATAAGTGGCCTGATGTTTATGCTTGTGCGCTGGTGTGTGCGTCGAGCCACATGTGTGTGTGTGTGTGTGTGGGGGGAGTGTGTGGTAGAGGGAGAAGTGAGAGAGTGACGGCGATTATCTTTGGAGCAAGTACCGACTCTAGAGTCATAGTGAGAGAAACAAAGTGTCTCCTCCTGTTCTTTCTGACCACGGTGGGAGATCTGGAGCAGGAGAAGTTAACCCTCTCCTTGATTTCATGTTGTTTAAGGAGAAATAGAACCAGGAAACGAGTCAGGAAAAAAAACCCACCCACCCCCAAAAAACCACAACCCCACGGAAGAAAACTTGCTAACTTTCAAAAAAATTTTTTAATGTCTAAATCGAGCCTGCCACTTATCAGCCAAACAAAAAAAAGAGAGGGGCTACACAATAGCCAATCAGAAAATAGCACTATTTTATCTGGGTAAGATTTAATGCAGCAACCAATGAAAAAAAAAGCAAAGCATACAGACACTTCCCTAAACATTCGCTCATTCAGAGACCAGAGACCCAAACGGGGCTCTGTGTCTGTCAGACAGTCTGAGATCTACCGTATCAGCAGAGCAATCACGTAATGCACAGCAGACTATGGTGCAGGTAGATTATTTTCTGAAATATATTGACTATTATAACTTTATTTTTCTCAAAGTATCACGACTCCTCCAAAACTCAGATAAAAGAGATATTTTGAATGTGCACAAAGTTTTGAACATGAGCAGAATCTTGCTCTAACAAATCATATTACAGTCCAGGGGTTTATTAATGCATTAAAATGAATTAATGTATCATTGACGTGAATAATTGTCATATGCACATTTAAGGTGGTTACTTCCTCAACAAAAGATGCAAAAGGGAAGAGTAAATGATGCCTAAAGGCTACATGTGTGCTGACTCAGATATAATTAGAAAGGTCGATCTACAGGAGAATAAATAGATGAAAGCAATACAGAATGCCTGAGTCTAACTGCCATATATTCCATTATGTTTTTATATTTGGATTTTAATCTATGTCTACCTTTACATAAAGATTTCCAGCATAAATTGATTCAGAAAAAGGTATAAATAGGTACATACAAATTCACCAGAATGCAGGAAATGAAGAGTTTAATGCTCAAAATTTTCGGGGGGAGGACCCCCAGACCCCCCCATTATCATAAGTAAACATGCAGAAATTGAATAAATACTTTGTATTTGGTTGAATTGTCAGTGCCATGTGTCAAATCTTTTCTTTTATTTAATTATTCAATTATTATTAATTATTAACAACAAAAACACTAATTATAATAATATTAATGAAACACCCCTATTCCTGCGACTTGTCCAACCCGCCACCAATTTATGATCTTTTTTTGGGGGGGGGGGGAGGTGTCACTCTTGCCTGTCTTCAAAACTTGAGAGCCCTGTAATACATTTACGGTTTTGAATGTCCCAATGTCTTATAAAGCTAACCGATTTGATTTTAAGGCATTTTTATGAACGCGAGGAGTCTTTGTAGGACAAGCAGCTGCTTGCTATATGTCCCATTCATTACAATGGGGAAATACCGCAGCTAGCTAGCTACACTTTCGCCATTACTAAATTATATTTACTGTTTGAATTTCGTCACGCCACTTATACAACACATTCCCCAATGTCTTATAAAGCTAACCGTTGTGTCCGATTTGATTTTAAGGCATTTTTATGAACGCGAGGCGTCTTTGTAGGACGAGCAGCTGCTTGCTATATGTCCCATTCATTACAATGGGGAAATACCGCGTGCTAGCTACATGTCGTCATAACTAAATTATATTTACAGTTTGAAATTTTGTCCACACTTATACAACATCATTCCCCAATGTCTTATAAAGCTAACCGTTGTGTCCGATTTGATTTTAAGGCATTTTTATGAACGCTTGATCTTGTTTGGGACAAGCAGCTGCTTGCTATATGTCCCATTCATTACAATGGGGAAATACCGCGCTGCTAGCTACATTGTCGCCATAACTAAATTATATTTACAGTTTGAATTTCGATCACGCCACTTATACAACATCATTCCCCAATGTCTTATAAAGTTAACCGTTGTCCGATTTGATTTTAAGGCATTTTTATGAGACGTAAGGCGTCTTTGTAGGAACGAACAGCTGCTTGCTATATGTCCCATTCATTACAATGGGGAAATACCGAGCTTGCTCACTTTCGCATAACTAAAGTATATTTACAGTTTGAATTTCGTCACGGCATGAATATTACAGGTTCCTCAAGGTCTTACAAAGCTTAGCTAACAGTTGTCCGATTTCGGATTTCAATTGAATGTGTTTTTGTGAATGTCAGAGTTATAGAAGGCTAGCTAGCTCTCATTGATGGACTCCATCTCACCGCGGCTCTATCAATGAGACTTCGCGGACAAGAGGCGTTTATTTTCCCGATTGTTTGTTTAAATAACTCACCCACATACCCATTATAAGATTTACTGGAACCTGCGGCGCGCGGTAAAAGATTGCGGGCGTAATAAGCTCGCTGACACTGCGGTCAGGGCGGCGATGTAGCAACCCAGGCAGCACCAACACCGACTTACGCTCGACACACAGTCGGAGAAAATTTGCAATTAGCCATCCATTTTCGTGCGCCGCCATATTCGAGCTTTATATGGTTGATTTCTCGCATAAAAAAGTTTCAGAAGTGAATTTTGTAATGGAATAGCAGAGATCTGCGTGACCTAGCTAGATTCAGAAAACTACCTGATCTCAGGTCAGTTGTGTAGCCTATGTAAATGTTGGGGCGTGACTGTTCTCTTAAGGTTCCGGATTTTGAGATGCTTGCGCAAGCAACTCAGCTTTGTTGGGATTCGCCCGTTTTCAGAGGCAGTTTCAAAATATGAGATTTTCATAGTAAAGGGGTGTCAGTGGGATTTTGAGCTTCTATGTATGTCCTATTTACCCACCAAACTGTCGTTATTCAACTATGACAGGGTAAAATCGGTTTTGCATTCTATCACCCCTTTAAGCTTATCTATGTTTTTTGTATCTGTCCCTACCTAAATGAACTACAATAATAATAATAATAATAATAATAATAATAATAATAATAATAAACAATTAGGCAACTACAACACTAAAGCCTTGGGAAAGCGTGTTGTCATGGTTTAAACAGGAAACATTAACTGTCCGAAAATAAGTTAGTTGCTGTGAGACAGGAGGATGCAATTATGGCCTCCAACATTTGCATTTCCAAAAAGCAAGCGTGTATGGCAGATTAATCTAATAATCATACCTTACATGACAGTATAGGGTTTATTGCTCTGTCTGATCGTATCTCTTCTCTGTCACTTATGTTGTCTGTTAAGCTATACAAATGTTCTCTTAAATATGATGTATATGATTCATCATTATAATAAATGGATACTTTCTCAAAATATCTTTCGATGTATCTTTGAAAACAGCATCTCCTTTTGATATTTAAAATTAAGTTTAGTGGATTTGAACAATGCTCAGCCACATCAATCACCCACACAGCTTTAAAGATTTTAGAAACATTGCCAACACAGCCTTACAAAGGTCACACCATCAGTCTCACTGTATAATGTAGATAATGTTAAACACTTGGCCTAGACAGGGCCAGCATTTACCTTCTGGGGGCCCTAAGCAGAGGGTTTACTTGTGCTACTGACTTTTACTCTTCTCTTAAGTTTAGAATGTGTTTACCTTATTATGACATAAAGCAATGTGTGTGCATTTACAAGGTAGAAAAAAAGGCTGAAAAGAAATCAGGTGTTCATACCCAGCCCTTGCTTTGTAAATGGGAAAAAAAACAAGGTGGCTCAGACTGAGCCACACAACACTATTCCGTTCATGCTCGTGCACAGGACAGGGGAAAGGCCATGGATCGAGAAGGACGGTAAATCTGGCACATATGTTCTGAAGGAGGGTGTATTTGTTTGGGTGTTGAGTTCAAATATCAAAAACCTTTCTCCTGAGAATCACAGACTCCAGCTTTTAATTTCAAGTTGCCATTTTTCACAGAACGGTGAGGTACCCATGATTTTCCAAGCCATACAAAGCTCTAAATGGTTCTCAAGTCAAGTCAACTTTATTGTCAATTCTGCAATATGTGCCAGACTACAGAGCAATTGAAAATACTTTTCTGTCCGACCCACGGTGCAATAAGGACACGTACAACAAGTATAATATAAAATATAAGAAATATATACAAATAAAGATACAAAAGATAAGTCATATGTACAAATAAGATTAAAAAAAGATGAGTATACAATAAGTAATACATTCTAAATAGTGCAAATGTAAGGCAAAATCAAACAGTACAGAAAACTAAAGATGAAAATATTTGAAAGATATCTGTTGCTTTTCTACCCGGAGCAATAGGTTATGGCTATAAAGGACCTGCCTTGTCTAAATATGACGTCATATTACGTTGTCATTGTAATCAGACCGACGAAAAAATATAGCTAGGAAGCCATTTGCGGTTCATTTTGCTTCATTGCTCCACCTTTATTGTTTTGGGCAAATTTTCTTAATCAATGTGATGGCCTGAA
Source organism: Perca fluviatilis (assembly GCF_010015445.1). Lineage (NCBI taxonomy): Eukaryota > Metazoa > Chordata > Actinopteri > Perciformes > Percidae > Perca > Perca fluviatilis. The sequence goes on along the minus strand of NC_053114.1, from coordinate 38,274,617 downwards.
CTGTGCCAACGTACCATTATATATTACCTTCAAGTAAATGATATATCTTTGTGACGGCTCCTAGGACTTAAGACCTATTAAGTCCCTTTGGTCGCTGGGATCTGGGGATTGGCTAATAAGGACTGATTATTGACCCCTGGAGGAACTGATTGCTCACATAAATCCATAAATGGGAGTGCCTGGGCAGTCACTCCTCATCTCTCCCTCCTTAAGGTTGCTTGCTTTGTTTGCACTTTTGGTTGAGTACGTATGTGTTTTAAAATTGCTACACCTACACACATCTATTCTCCACCTTTTGTCATACCTTTGAGCCAGGTCATGACATGGGGGCTTGTTAAATCAGAATTTGGTAGTAATTATTTTCCTTGTTATGTTGGGGTGGAGTACATATGACTTTAGATGGTAAAGTTTAGTTTGAAGACCTTAAAGGAGGGCTTTTCTTTTGCTCAATGTGTTGATGTAAACAAGTAGTGCTTAAATGTTTGGTATGGCCTTGTGTTACATGTCAGACAAAGCACCTGTCGGCATGGGTGGAAGTCAATAAAAGGACTCCTGAGAAGCAGGAGCTCAGTCTTGCTCTGCATTGCTGGCTGGTTGCCAGTGTTCCTGTCCTTTATGCTGAGGCTGCTTTGTTATTAAACTTAAGAGTTTTGTGAGGTGGAGGTTGAGGACCGTAGGTAAGTTGGGGTACCCTGTACATTTTTGCACGTAGTTGATCATTGTATAGATACACCAGGCTTAGTGGTTCTTGCCGCCTGTGTAACGTTCTCTTAATCATTTTGTAGAGAAGCAGGCTAGGTATTTGGTTTGATTTTGTTTTGCTTGTAGAGCTAGTGGTGAGTTAGGCCCTGTTTTGTTATATTGATTTCATTTGTTTGGCACAACCTCCAGGTCCCATCCTCCACCCTCCTGTTTTGAACTATTTCCATGTTTGGAATAAAGACCAAATGTTTCACTTCTACACGGACTCTTTCACATTTTATTGATTGTCGTGTTACAGTCCCTGAATCCCTCAGAGGGGTCGTAACACCTTGTTTTAGCAGGTTCTATTAGAATCTGTTGCAGGGGACTTCTTTAGTGTGATGGGGAAAGTGATTGGAGCTATATGCACGGGATCACATCCGTGGTGTTCTGAGGGTAATGGCATAGCCAACAATTCATGTTTTGATGTTGCAAGCAATTTGAGGTTATTGCCAAAGTGTGTGTGATCTAAGCCCAAACGGTGTACACCTACCTGACCTGCCAATACAAATACATACTATATGTGTTAGTTTCAGAAACTTAAGAGGTCCCTGAAATGGAGAAGGCAGCATATAGAGTCTCGTCTTCAGAGACGCAAGCGGCCACTTGTCCAGAGCAAAACAATAAAAAATACGCCATATTATGGGCAAGGACAATGTGGTGGCAGATGCCCTGTCACATGCCCCATTGTCATGTTTGTTAGAACTGCTTATCATTTTCATGTTTCATGAACCATTAAAGTGTTTCCTTGGATTTATGGCCACTGGGTTATGTAGATAATGCGCTGAACTGAATGGGTGTTAGAGATAATATTGACGCGGTCAGGCGTTTAATATAACGTGATTTATTGTATCTGTTTGCTTTTTCAAGGTCGTGGTGGGACTTTGATCTTGAGGAGGGGAAGTTGCGTTCTAACGTTGCTACACCTACACACATCCATGCACTACACACATTACTGACAAACTGATGGCACGTTTACCTTTGTTCATTTAAATACATTTGATTTAACTGAGCAAACGTGTGTTCTCCACTTTCTGTCATACCTTTGAGCCAGGTCATGACAATCTTATAGTGTTAAACACACAAATTAAACATGTAAATGTCTATCAAATATACACTGAATATCCAGTTCAGATATGGGCAACAATCTGTTTGTTGTATGTACGTATGTGTAATGCATATGTAGCCTATGTGTAAGCCAATATGTTGGTATATACACTTAGTATATTACAAATGTATTTCTACAGAGTATCAAAATGTTCATGTTTACCTTTTTCTGTGTATTTACTCTAATAGCAACAAAAAGCGTCTAAAAGAGTCAAATTCCTTGTATTTGTTCACACTTACTTGGCCATTAAAGCTGATTCTTATCTGAAACCTTTTCACATCACGGAACCCTAAACTGACACAAATTAGACCACGGACCCCCCCATTTGATAAGATTTTGTCCCAGGGTCCTCCGCCTGATGGGATTTTTGCTTTTAGATGTTTTATTACAGAAAATGTTTGAAACCCATGAGCAAAATAGTTGTGCATTCTGTCATGACGGGCATACAGGTAACGTATGCTTTAAGCTTGTAATACTTTGATATTACTGTAGGGCAGTGGTTCCCAACCTCTTTTCCTTGGCGCCCCCCCTACTCATGTGTAAGAAAAGCTGAAGAAGAAAAACCTCTTCTCAAGTCTCCAAAACTCTAAACACATTTTCTGCTTTACACACATTTTGCAATTCGAAATGGCCCTTTTTAAATGCACTGAACACGGTTCTCTGCATAAGACACAACAATCTGACATAAAGTCACATGTCTGCCATTTCAAAACAATGCCATTCAAAATGACACTACATGAGCTTAATGGCCAACATTTGCGCCACCTGGCCAAACAACGCTTAATTGTTACCACTTCAATCAGGAAGTAAGCACTATAAAAAGACCACATGTGAGCACCTCTTTTTTTTTTATATATATTTTGTCTGCAATTTTCTTTTTCAGTTTACTGTTTGTTGTGAGCATATTTATGTTCAGTCCTATATAAATATATCTGCTGTGCATATCTTGCACTGACTTGTTTGGTGAAAAATAAAAACAAATATTTAGATAGATACTTTATTCATCCTGAAGGAAATTTTAGGATCCAGTAGCTTACACAACCTTACAGTAACACAACAAACACATATACACACATATATCACACATACATAAGAATACAAATAAAAATAAAAATCACGCACAGAAATGCAATGACCAAGATAAGGTTTGTGCAATGACATGATAAGATCTGTGCATGTGAACAATCTGATGAATTTTCCTGCTCTAATTTAACCCTTGTGTTGTCCTTCGGGTCCCAGTGACCCGAAGGACAACACAAGGATTATGTACTTCCCTTTACTTTGTTGAGAATTGCTCTCTAAACAAGGGTTAATACAGCACCTTAGTTCTTGTTTGTACAGCATTTTGGTCAGCTTAAACTGTGTTTAAATGTGTTCTAGAAATAAACTTTACTTACTTACTTTACAAGAAACAGGGTTTAGAGAGCAATTCTCAACAAAGTAAACGGAAGTACATAATCCTTGTGTTGTCCTTCGGGTCACTGGGACCCGAAGGACAACACAAGGGTTAATCAGAAAAGGTTTTGCTCCTGGTGTACGGCAGGGGGAGGGGTTCAAACAGTGTGTGTGCGGGGTGAGAGGGATCGGCTACAACGTTTCCTGCCCGCCTCAGCGTCCTGGAGGCGTACAGGTGGCAGATTGAAACCAATCACCTTCTCAGCAGAGAGGATGATACGCTGCAGTCTGCTTTTGTGCATAGCAGAGACAGCAGCGTACCAGATGGTGATGGAGCAGGTGACAAACCAACATTTTGAAGTACTAATAATAAGCTGAGAGCCAAGTTCAAGGATGTTGTCATTTACTTTCAAGAGGCCCCAACCCCCTTTTTCCAGACAGGTTTGTGGCAATATGATGTAAATGTATTTGTTGAGCTCTCATAAATAATCACAGAGTAAAGTAGTGATATGTTCAGATTCTGCTGCTGCAATTCAAAGTATAAAATCAGGTCAACCAGTTTGAGAGGATCTTTTAATTGAGGTGAATATGACATTATTGAATCTACAGCAACTAGGAATAGATGGGAAAATGAGGTTGCAGATAAAATTATTAAAAGTGCAGGTTGCAGATAAAATTGTTAACAGTAGATTAAACAAAAATGATAATGATATTTTAGAAATTAGTTTTGGGAGGTCAGAAGCAACGAGAATAATTAAAAAGTCTGTCAGAGTGAGAAGAAGTAATAGAGGTAAAGGAAGGAAAGTATAGTAAGAGGATGCAGATTTTTCTAGGTTCAGATTAGGACATAGGCCTATAGGCCTGCTACTGCTACTTTATAGCCTACATCACATGTGTCAAACTCAAGGCCCGCAGGCCAAATCCGGCCCCTCGCAGATTCAGATCTGGCCCGCATATCAATTTAGGTTCACGGTACATTTTGACCCAACTACTTTTTGACACTTTTCCAACATTTTTATTATTTTTTTCTGACGTTTTTGTCACTTTTGCCGAAATTTTTGAGCGCTTCTTTTCTGTGATGGCTGAGGAACTTTTTCCTGACTTCTTTAGGACTTTATGTTGTTTATGTTTTAACTGTAAGTGAGAAGACTATATGACACATGCAATAATACAGTCAAATATATTTTACTACTTACTTTACTTTTAATAAAAGCCTATCAACTAAACATTTCCGGCCCTTGAAGTGATTCTTATTTTGCAGTGTGGCCCTCTGGGAAGTTGAGTTTGACACCCCTGGCCTACATGATGAAAAGACAACGTCAGATAAATGTGATACTTGTTACTGCAAGGAAACCGTTGTGATGATAGGTTGTAGGAGGCTCATTGTAGAAATAGAAAGATTGAAGGATACAGGGGTGGATATGGGAAGGGAGTGGAGCACCAAAGGATTGTTAGAAACAGGGGAACACAAGTAGAGGTACAAAAATAAATAATAGGTTTAATATCCAGAATATAACTTCTTTATAAAGTGTAATATTATTAGTATTAGTGTTGGTTGTTTAAAGTAATAATGATAAATCCTCCGGTAGAAATAGAAAGATTGAAGGATACAGGGGTGGATATGGGAAGGGAGTGGAGCACCAAAGGATTGTTAGAAACAGGGGAACACAAGTAGAGGTACAAAAATAAATAATAGGTTTAATATCCAGAATATAACTTCTTTATAAAGTGTAATATTATTAGTATTAGTGTTGGTTGTTTAAAGTAATAATGATAAATCCTCCGGTACAGTAGGTGGCGGCCTGCATCTTAAATGTTGGTTTGTAGCCCGCCAATAAAACTAAAGAAGAAGAAGAAGCGGTCTCCTTTAGCACCACACAGGACGGTTAGGACGGTTAGCACTCACTGCGGTACCATGTTCCGAGCTGTGTTCCGACTGTCGGCCACAGGGGCCCGGAGTCTGGCTCGGTCCCGACCCTGCTACTCAGGTAGGACCATCCGCTTTACTTCTACCGTGAAACGAAATAGCCTCTGTTATAAAGATGAATACAATAGGCTTGCTCGGCTAACGTTAGCTGCCTAGCTTAGCTAGCTACAGCTGTGTGTAGAAAAGCTAACTTCTGGAGACAATAAATTCTTGTTATGGTTAGCTGCCGTTGTGGTCTTGAACTGAATATTTTTCTGGAGTTCCACCTCACGTAGCGTATTTTATTTAAAGAAACCGCGAAATGAATTTAGCAGAAGAAGTCACGACCTTGTGATGACCCCCCTTAGTTAGTTCGAGAGCGTCATTGACCGCAGCTTATGCGCAGCTGAACGTTAATGTCTAACTCGGACCATATGATGTATTATCATAGACAGTATATTGTATTATCATAGCTAGCTAGCTATTTAAAATGTACATATCGTTTACTACGGAAGCCTTGAATGATTTAGTTTGGGCCCTGTGTTGTTGCTAATATTCTCCCATATTAACTGTCATGACCTTAACTCTCTTAGGTCGTTAGCTTACAGCAAACTTTTCCACGTCAAGTACCCCTAAACTGTGGAATGCCGTTTTATTCACAATTAAATAAATGAGTAATACATAAATAAATGAATAAATACATGAATAAATAAATATGCCTTTGAAATACATCATGAAATAAATAAATGAGGCAATAAATACATAGATAATTAAATAAATGTAATTATTTCATGGTACTTTTATTTCATAAGTCCATATTTATTTATTTCAAGAGACTTTTATTTCATAAGTCCACATTTATTTATTTCAAGAGACTTTTATTTCCTAATGCCACATTTATTTATTTCACTCTCTATTTACAGTGCCTTGCGAAAGTATTCGGCCCCCTTGAACTTTTCGACCTTTTGCCACATTTCAGGCCTCAAACATAAAGATATAAAACTGTAATTTTTTGTGAAGAATCAACAACAAGTGGGACACAATCATGAAGTGTAACGAAATTTATTGGATATTTCAAACCTTTTAAACAAATAAAAAACTGAAATATTGGGCGGCAAAATTATTCAGCCCCCTTAAGTTAATACTTTGTAGCGCCACCTTTTGCTGCGATTATAGCTGTAAGTCGCGCTGGGGTATGTCTCTATCAGTTTTGCACATCGGAGACTGACATTTTTGCCCATTCCTCCTTGCAAAACAGCTCGAGCTCAGTGAGGTTGGATGGAGAGCGTTTGTGAACAGCAGTTTTCAGTTCTTTCCACAGATTCTCGATTGGATTCAGGTCTGGACTTTGACTTGGCCATTTTAACACCTGGATATGTTTATTTGTGAACCATTCCATTGTAGATTTTGCTTTATGTTTTGGATCATTGTCTTGTTGGAAGACAAATCTCCGTCCCAGTCTCAGGTCTTTTGCAGACTCCATCAGGTTTTCTTCCAGAATGGTCCTGTATTTGGCTCCATCCATCTTCCCATCAATTTTAACCATCTTCCCTGTCCCTGCTGAAGAAAAGCAGGCCCAAACCATGATGCTGCCACCACCATGTTTGACCGTGGGGATGGTGTGTTCAGGGTGATGAGCTGTGTTGCTTTTACGCCAAACATAACGTTTTGCATTGTTGCCAAAAAGTTCGATTTTGGTTTCATCTGACCACAGCACCTTCTTCCACATGTTTGGTGTGTCTCCCAGGTGGCTTTTGGCAAACTTTAAACGACACTTTTTATTGTTATCTTTAAGAAATGGCTTTCTTCTTGCCACTCTTCCATAAAGGCCAGATTTGTGCAGTATACGACTGATTGTTGTCCTATGGACAGAGTCTCCCACCTCAGCTGTAGATCTCTGCAGTTCATTCAGAGTGATCATGGGCCTCTTGGCTGCATCTCTGATCAGTCTTCTCATTGTATGAGCTGAAAGTTTAGAGGGACGGCCGGCTTCTTCAGATTTGTAGTGGTCTGATACTCCTTCCATTTCAATATTATCGCTTGCACAGTGCTCCTTGGGATGTTTAAAGCTTGGGAAATCTTTTTGTATCCAAACCCGGCTTTAAACTTCTCCACAACAGTATCTCGGACCTGCCTGGTGTGTTCCTTGTTCTTCATGATGCTCTCTGCGCTTTACACGGACCTCTGAGACTATCACAGAGCAGGTGCATTTATACGGAGACTTGATTACACACAGCTGGATTCTATTTATCATCATTAGTCATTTAGGTCAACATTGGATCATTCAGAGATCCTCACTGAACTTCTGGAGAGAGTTTGCTGCACTGAAAGTAAAGGGGCTGAATAATTTTGCACGCCCACTTTTTCAGTTTTTTATTTGTTAAAAAAGTTTGAAATAGCCAATGAATTTCGTTCCACTTCATAATTGGGACCCACTTGTTGTTGATTCTTCACAAAAAATTACAGTTTTATATCTTTATGTTTGAGGCCTGAAATGTGGCAAAAGGTTGAAACGTTCAAGGGGGCCGAATACTTTCGCAAGGCACTGTATTTCCAGTTCTTATATGCAAATCAGGGAGCGTGGCTATCTCTCACATTCAGAACAAGGTGAATGAGACTTCTTTGGCAGACCAACAACAGGACAATTTTAACAATTTTCGCCATCTTATTCATCACTGAATTCACTTCTGAGAACGTTTTAGGCGAGAAATTAACTTTTTAGATTTCGAATATAGGCAGTCTTGCGAAAATCGTTGCCAAATTGACAATTTGCTTCAAAGTTTTCGGAGTTGAGAAGCACCATATAGTGACGGGTAAGCCAGCTAGCGTCTGCCGGGGCTGCTAGCTCACAGTCTCACTTGGACACCCCGCTGTAAACCGGAGGTCTCTCAGACCGCTCTCGTAAATAAGAGGCTTTTATTTCGCCGTTGACGGATTGTTTGTTTAAATATCACGACACATGTCCGTCATAAAATTAATGGGAACCTGTGGTTAACTGTCTTTTCGGAGTTAAACTCAACAAGCATCTGACAACCTCGCTGGCCGGCCGTCTCACACACACACAGGGCCACAGCGCAGCAGGCAGAGGAGAGAGTGGATCACAGAGGCAGCAGTAAAATCAGCTCACTTCATAGCTACAAACCTCACCCAGGCACGAATCAGCCGTTTGTCCCGTTTGTGGACCCTCTGCCCTGTTTCTGATGTATTCGTACATCCCGCACAAACACAATAGTTTACCATTTTTGCTAGGTCTCCAATATAACTGCTAGCCTACCCGTGGTTAGGCTAACGGTAACTCTAGTCTTAGTGGAAGGGAGGGGGAGTGCTTAAAACCACTGTAAAAAGTTCCAACTTTTCATATTATATTCAGCATTTTGTTATAAAAAGCCATACAAAACAATGGTGGGTGGCTCTAATCTTTGTTTAATAAGCACATTGCTTAACTTCATGAAAAATGTAACCTGCAATTTACACTTTAACAACGCCTCAGCTGTCGTGTCAACCCGCAGTGGACAGAGTACCACGAGCTGCCTGTTGTGGTGCTCTGTCAGGTCAGCGCTAGTTGGTCGTCTAGTTACCCCAGAATAGGTGACTGTGGGCTGGGCACACAGCACCGCAAACTGCCTGTCGTGGTGCTCCGTCAGGTCAGCGCTAATTGGTCGTCTAGTTACCCCAGAATAGGTGACTGTGGGCTGGGCACAAAGCACCGCAAACTGCCTGTCGTGGTGCTCCGTCAGGTCAGCGCTAGTTGGTGGTCTAATTACCCCAGAATAGGTGACTGTGCGCTGGGTAAAGAGTACAGTGTTGCACTCTCACTTCGCCAGCCTTTTTTAGCCCACGGCTCTGTTCTGAATGTGAGAGATAGCCACGCCCCCTGATTTGCTCAACTCACATTCCCTGTATGCAAAAGCTCACTTGGCCAATAAAACTGATTCTGATCAGTCCGGTGTTAAAGGTTGGCACGGAGTGCCTGGCCAAACTTGTTTTAATAAGAGATTTACTCGTTCAAATCAAGATATCATAGACATGTAGACATTCTTGTATTACTGCTTGTGTTTGGCTTATTAAAACCAAAACTGGTATTGTAGAAACAGATTTATTTATTTGTATATTACATGTACTTGCAGGTTCTTGAAGCTTCGGTATTGAATTGTCACTAGTATTTACAACCGTATTGAAGAAATCTATTTCTAACTCATGGTTTCCAGCTCCATTGGCCTCCAGATGTTATTCCCATGGCAAGGTGGAGACGGATGAGGAGTTTGATGCCCGTTGGGTCACTTACTTCAGCAAGCCTGACATAGATGCCTGGGAGCTGAGGAAAGGTGACTTTGTTGACAATATATGCTTTTCATATTCAGATGATGTGTCCTCCTCCTGTTGTTCCTCGTTTGGACATAGTTATATTTCTGGTTTGGGTCAAATACCATACCCATGTAAAATAAATTGGCCTAATTATTTAATTCCCAATGTTATACAGCAGTAGACAGTTACAGTTGGCTTCATTCCCACGGTAACAACCTATAGCAAAACTGCTAGTATTGTATGGGTTTAATGGTCTACCAGATATTGCTTTTTCTCTTTTTTTATTGTTTGCATTTCCTCTTCTTGTTATTGCTGATTCTGTGAAGTAACGGGGGCTTTTTTTCATTCATGTTTAACCTGAAGGCATGAACACCCTGATTGGGTATGACCTGGTACCCGAGGCCAAGATTCTGGATTCGGCACTAAGGGCTTGCCGGAGACTGAATGACTTGGCCAGCGCCATCCGCATCCTTGAGGCCGTTAAGGTTAGTGTCCGTCCCTTAATAGGTTCACTCGGGGTCTGCCTAAAACCTTCTTTGCTTTGTTTCAGTGGGGAAGTGTGACTCCTGACAGACCCACAGCTTGAATGAGAATCCCTTAACTTACCAGAAGTTTAAGAATTTGTTTTTTGGTGTCGTGCAGTTCCGCATCACACACTTTCACATTAGGGGTTAATATTGTCACACGTTGCTTGAAAAAAGGACCCAACAATTTAATTAGAAATAAAGCACAACTAAAAATGTACTCAGATTTTACTGGAGGGTAAAAATACACAATAGTACTAATTTGTTTTTTACAAACATAATGCAACACCCCTAGTAGCAAATTAAATACTACATTATGAGATGAATCATAGCTTCTCGCTGCCAAGTTTGCAAGTATTGGCTATGACAAAATAATAATAACTTTTATTTATATAGCGCCTTTCATGAAATCCAAGGAACAGAATTCCAGTGGCTATACTAAGGGAGGTAGGCTGTGGTGTTTGAGGAGTTTTTGAAACCTGTCCAGGGATGTAGCATTTCGAATATCTGCAGGGAGGGGGTTCCAGAGGGATGGGGCTGCAACACTAATGGCGCTTACCCACTGCTAGTACCAGCTCGGCTAGATTCGGCTGCAGTGCCCCATTTTCCATTGCAGATTTAGTACCGCCTCATGCGTGAGGAGAGCGTGGCTGGTCGTCATAGCAACACCGCAGGAAACTGCCGTGACCTAACGCGACACACACAGAACGTCAAAGGTGTGTCTTTGATTCTCGGCATGTGGCTGTTTGCCGCAGCCAGAAGACAAATTTTGTTTCAAATGAAGCTGGAGGCAGCAAAAAAAAAAAAAAAAACACAGCTGGCTAAACTATTTAAAAATGGGGGGTTTGTTCAGGACACCCCCGTCTGTCGCTAGCTATGATGACGCAGTGATTAGTGACGATTGTCTCCGACCAATCAGTAGTCTGCAGGTTTTCACGTCACCTTTTGGTATCTCCTCAGCTCGCTTGGAACCTGGACAGAGGTGATACAAAAAAAAAAAAAAAGTACCTGTTAGCAGGTACCAGGGACTTTTTTTCATAATATAAAAAACAAAAGAGGCGAGTCAAGCAGGTACCATGTAATGGAAAAACGCCATAAAGGCTCTGTCTCCAAAGGTACAGAGTCTGGTGTGGGGAATGGAGAGCAGGCCGGCGTCTGAGGACAGCAGGTTTCCAGGTGGGGTGTATGGATGGAGGAGGTCTGAGAGGTACTGTGGGGCCAGGGCATGGAGGGATTTGTAGGTGAGAAGGAGGATTTTATATTTGATGCGGAGGTGGATGAGGGTTGGGGTGATGTGCTGCCACGTCTTGGTGTGTGGGTGAGGACTAGAGCGTGACAATTTTTCCATTTTACTGTCGGTAACGTGTTTGGGACGGATCAAGCATAGAAATCAACAGGAGCGGGATGGAGCCGGAGATTAAATTAAGAAATGACGCTGCAATGCGGTGAGTGCGCCCAAAGATTGCGAGGCGTTTCGTTTTAGAAAAGATAAACCACTTGCAACACACAATACGTTTGTTGATTGGGAATACCGTGACCCGCGGGGGTCTCGAAAAATTGTCACTACCTAACCCAGCCTAACCCTAATCTGCAGCGCTGCATTCACACAACATCTCAGCACCGCACAGGAGCTGCTCTCGCTTCCTCGGACCATTGCCGCGCGACACACACACACACACACACACACACACACACACACACACACACACACACACACACACACACACACACACACACACACACACACACACACACACACACACACACACACACACACACTCTGATAACTTGGGAACGAAACGGGAGAGGGATGGGATTCGGGAGTCTTTCTCTCCGGATTTTGCAGGACAGGAGTTTTTTTGGTAGGGGGGGGGAGCAGTCACGTGATCGGGATTTGACTTTGAGTGAGTATTTTCGTGGGGATGGGATGGGAGCGACAATTGATTCCTGTGTCACCCTCTAGTGAGGACCCTGGCGGCAGAGTTTTGGACATACTGGAGCCTGTCTAGGGTTTTGCTGGGGTCCCCAGACAGGACTCCATTGCAGTAGTCCAAACAGGAGGTAATGAAAGCATGTATGAGGGTTTCTGCCACGGAGTCAGAGAGTGATGGCCGGTGTCTGGAAATGTTGAAGATGAAAAAAGGCGGATTTGGGCGTCAACTTGATGTGAGTATGGAAAGAGAGGGTGGTGCTCATCATTTCTTTTTTTTGTGTGTGTTTTGCAGGACAAAGCAGGCCCCCATAAAGACATTTATCCCTATTTGATCCAAGAGCTGAAGCCAACCCTTTCAGAACTTGGCATCTCAACACCAGAAGAGCTGGGCATTGACAAGTTATAGACTGTCAAGGTGAGACTGCGCTATACTATACTACTACATGTTCCTTTGGAAGGCTTTTAGAAAGAAAATTGCTTCAGGCATAATGACTCATACTGTCCAGTGCTACCTCAAACCCCGAATGTGTTTGCTGGCCTACTCTATAAATGCACAGCAGAACATGAATTGTATTGCATATAACTTTCTTGCAGCTAAAAAATATCTTTTGTTCCTCTTTCCTCAGGTCGTTTGATGTATAAAGAGAAGAGCTCTCCTGATTCTCTCCTGTCAAATATGTCTATATTGTTGATTAAATCCATGATGTCCTGTTGTGTACAAAATGGTGGACCTAATAAAGTAAACAAATAATCAAAGAATGTGTATTATATTTTCTTTTCTGGTAAATCATTGAATACTTTCCAATGGGCCTTTTTATTATTTTTTACATAGCAGAAATAAAGCACAGGTGTAAATAAAATAAATGTTTTCTGCATTTCATTTAGGAGCTCCCCGCTAATATGCATGCTTCTTTAGTGACATAGCTTACTGGGCTACTTACATGAAATGGAGCCATTGTTAATGTTATCAGTCAGACTTTTGTGTTGACAAGTCAAAATGTCTGTTGTGAAAAAAAGTCTGTGCACCCACCTGCACATTCATAATAGACCTTTTTCACAACAGACTGTAAACAAACCACAACTAATTCCATTTTAGTGAATAGAAATACTAACATGTCTCTAACTGATTTAATGTAAACTAAGAAGACCACAATATCAACCAGTGTTGCAGATTTTGGTCAGTGCTTACATTATCCTATTTAACCTCTTAATAATCATTATTTTTTAAAACAAGGAAGAACACTGTTTTATTTAGTCTACCATTACAGAAATGTTAGGTTTCTTAAGACAGTGGTGTGTTTCCCCTCTAAACTTCTCTCATCCACCGGATGGCGACAGAAGGCTGGAAATCTTTCTCCTGCGTTCATTTTACAATAGTCTTACATTGCCAGACCTATTTAAAACGATACATGTGAGATAACCAACATGCACTCTGCCATTCAGTGTTATAAGCAATTCTATATTATATTTATGTATTTTACATATTCTTATTTATATTATAATTTTATATATTATTGAAGCTAACTCAATTAAAGCATTTCTTCCAATGTGATGACAAAAAGATCCTGTAGGTCATTATAATGAGAAAGTAAAAAAAAAAAAATACTAACTCATTATTTTGAGAAAGTTTCTCATAATGATTTAAATGGGCTAACGCTACAATTTTACTAAATGTTTGCGACAATGGGTTTTATTTTTGAAATTGTTGACCGGAAGTAGTATGAAACCTGTCACTGCTAGCATAATAGCATAGCTAACTAGCTAACAGAAGTGCCTGCCTGCTCCTGGAAAAAAACAACACCGTCCTACGCCGGTGGGACACTTGTCATCATCATGGCTGTGTTGTGGTGTAGATTCTGACAACTAACGCCAAGATGATGAACGACATCATAGAGGAACCAGAGAAGGACACCTTGCTGGAAGCGCAGCCGGAGCCTCAAGTTTTGTCGGTAATGTCAGCTAAAGCTAGTCCGGCTTACGCTAGAATGTAAATAGAAACTGGGAGGCTAGCTAGCTGACTAGCTTACTAGCTTAGCCTGTGGTTTTGACCGTTATTTAGATGAGACATGCTTACAAAATTAGTGTCCTAAGGGTAAACTTTCTGAGACATTGCTAAGTTTGTCTGTAAATGATAGTGAGTGACATGATTAAGGAGCTTTTAAACATGTTTAGCTACACCTCTTCCTATAAACCGAAGGGACTGCTAGGGACATTTGGATCAGTTACTCCATCTGGCTGGTGAAATGTTTGGGTTTACCACTGGAGACAAATTTAAGCTAATTTAGAAATATATCAAAATGAGTTACGCTACAAGAGAAATGTATAAACAAATTGGATTAATGAAGATTATATTGAAATCACATTGGAGGTGATTTAAAGACTTCAGGTTAAGTTAGCCCCCCCAAAAACAAACAAACAAACGAAACAACAAAACAAACAATCTTATCATTTAACTATCACATAATTCCATTTCATTATTATATTATTATCTTGTCATTTACTCAGCTGCCATACATGAATATTAAATACAAATTATCCCTCATTTCTCCAACCTCAGGGGCCCAGTAATGGCACAAGACCTAAGACCGCCGATGGAGGGATCAGGCCTGTGGAGAAAAGAGGACCTTACATCATGTCCAGAGCTCCAGCAATCCACCTCAAACTACGTAAGCATTTTCTTCTTGACTCATCATAACCAATGTTCTTATTACGCCTGTCTGTAAGTCAGGAGTCTTTTCATAATTGTTATTTTTATGAGTTCAGCTCTGGTTTACGCTATTGTACCAAGCACAAAATGGGACAGTTAAAGACTGTCGAAGGCGCAGCTGGCAGGACAGCAGAGTCTGAGTCATCATGGGCAAAGTCGGAACAGTTTTTTATTATTTATTATTATTCAGACTGTGTATAGAAAGCAGTCCATGCAGTCAACTTTTCATAAAGTATTTCAACGGCCTCAAGGTCTCTGCAACAAACATTTCTGCACTTTGTACTGCTGACTGACTGGCGATTCTAATTCCAATATTTATTTGGCATCTACAAGAAAAAAAGACTGTAGTTGCACATTCCTGAGTGAATCCAGTAAAATGTCATGGACAAGGAGGATTTACACACATTTACACAGAGGTTTTATGCACAGTAAAGTGACGGTCGTGTGAATCTGTCATGTGAGATTGGAGGGACACATTGCAAAAGGCACATGACATACTTCACAGACTCTTTAGTTTCTGTTTTAAATATGTTCACACACAGTAAATTGGAAAGGGAAATATAACAAGTCGTGAAACTGGCTTTATCTGGTGGTTTCCTGAAACCTTACTGACTTTTGGCATTTCTTGGCCTGTTAAACCCACCTTGAACACGTGCACTTTAATGTGCATTACATAAACATAAAAAATACAATTTGTTTAATTAGAAAATAGAAATGGTAGGTTATTGTTATCCCTGCATTATAATAACTTGTTAGAATAACATTTTTAACACTCTTGATTGAACACCTATTCTCGGCCTGTATTCATCATCACAAAGAAAAACGTTAAAGATTGTTTTTGAGGCTTTTTGCCTTTTAATTGATAGGAAAGCTGTAGACAGGAAAGGGGGGAGATAGAGTGGGGGAGACATGCAGCAAAGGGCTGTGGGTTGGAATCGAACCCAGGCCGCTGCGTTTGGGACTGAGCCTTGGTACATGGGGCTCACACTCCACCAAGTGAGCTACCAGGGCGCGCAATGAACATTCACATCAATATGCATTGATTCTTAAAATTATGTATATTTGATTTTTTTACTTTTTTTTTACTTTGTTTTTTTTTTTTTAGTCAACCTTACGAAGCTAGGAACGTGATCCCATCTGTTCCAGGGTTTAGAAGAGCTGCTTTAACCTGTTAATATTCCTAATTGGAGGCAGGTGTGGATATACACAAAGTTTAATACCCTGTTTAAACGTACATGGTTATTTAAAAAACAGAGACATTTCACTTCGTTTGTACCCTTCGTTTACACGCACACGGAGAATTTGCCTCTGAAACCGATTTCTTTCTAAAAACTCCGGCCAGAGTGGAGATCTTGGAGAACTTTGTTTGCACGTTTGCATTTAAACTGAGACAAACGGAGGTTTAGGCAGCCGAGGAAGAGAAGAGAGAGGAAGTGATTCGTTGCTGTTGTTGCCATTTTCGGGATTCTGATTGGCTAACGTGGGCTTGAGCTTCTCGTTACACTGCCACCTACAGGTTTGGCATGCTCTTGACGGCATATATAAACGGGTATGTGTAAACGAACACTTTTCTGAAAACTGACAGCTGTGCATGATGTTATTTTTGAAAACGGAGAGGTTGAAATGTCCGTTTATGAAATATCAAAAAGTTATGCACTAAAGCTTTAAAATAAAAACAAGCTTCTATAAAGGTATTGATTGGATTTAAACTTGTAGTCCCAAGCTCTGCTTGAATAATGAGAACAGAACAATAACAGAGCCAGCATGTTGTCATACAGGTAATGCAATTTTATGTTTTTCTTTTCCTTAATTAAATCGTTGTCTCGATCAGGCTTTTAAATGTGTTCAATCTACACCATGCAAAAAAAACCTATAAAACAAAATCATTGATTTTATTTGATAGGTCTGATCATCAACACGCTGTCAGTAATTCTCAAAGACCTTGCATACACCTGTTGGGAGTGTGTGTAGGACGCTTCTCAAGTCTCAAGTCCTACACTGAGATATGAGTATTATTTCAGTATATAGTGTTATCAGCACAATGCACTTCTTATGTGACCTTTTGCTTTGACTGTTATCATTCATAGAGAAACACCGGGAAATGGCGAGGAAAGCACTGAAGAAGAAAGCCCTTTCACCCGGACCTCCAGTGATGCACCAGCCCAGGCAAGGAGTTAAGAGGTAAGGAGAGGAGTTATGATGAGGAAAGATGAAGCGGCTGTTTGTGTTGTCAGCATAAAGCAGAGGAGGAGATGTTTGTTTTGCATTTGTCTCGCTTTGACAGACCTTCCTCCACAGCGCTGCCGAGGAGGGTCTGGCTAGTCCACACAGCATTCTGGAATGGGAGAAAAACGTGCTCTGGTTTATTGGCATTTCTTTAAACCAATCACAATCGTCTTGGGCTGCGCTAAGCGCTGGATGGAGCCCCGGTGCAGCTGCAAAATAGCCTCGGCCAGGAACGTGTTTTGGTGAAACGTGCACGTTCAAAGGTTGTTTTAGTCGTGCAACAGAAAACTCAGATTGGACAGATAGTCTAGCTAGCTGTCTGGATTTACCCTGCAGAGATCCGAGATTAACCATAGTCCTCAGAAATCGGCCGGAGTATAAGATTCCAACACAAAGAAAGCGAAAGGTAACGGACATCCAGCCGAAAAGAGTGCATCCGGCGGCAACGGACCAATCACGGAAGTGGAACGTCGTGGATACAGACTAGTTTTGCATGCTTTTTTACGGTTTCTTGTTCTCCCCTTTAGGACGGTGAAGTTTAACAAGGGCTACGCCGCTTTGAGTCAGCACGCTGAGGACACTTTGGTTGCACTGGACTCAGACAGGTAAGGTTACACCAGGTGTACAGGTGATAGTGTTGTTGAATTCCTATTACAGTGCCTTGCGAAAGTATTCGGCCCCCTTGAACGTTTCGACCTTTTGCCACATTTCAGGCCTCAAACATAAAGATATAAAACTGTAATTTTTTGTGAAGAATCAACAACAAGTGGGTCCCATATATGAAGTGGAACGAAATTCATTGGCTATTTCAAACTTTTTTAACAAATAAAAAACTGAAAATGTGGGCGTGCAAAATTATTCAGCCCCTTTACTTTCAGTGCAGCAAACTCTCTCCAGAAGTTCAGTGAGGATCTCTGAATGATCCAATGTTGACCTAAATGACTAATGATGATAAATAGAATCCAGCTGTGTGTAATCAAGTCTCCGTATAAATGCACCTGCTCTGTGATAGTCTCAGAGGTCCGTGTAAAGCGCAGAGAGCATCATGAAGAACAAGGAACACACCAGGCAGGTCCGAGATACTGTTGTGGAGAAGTTTAAAGCCGGATTTGGATACAAAAAGATTTCCCAAGCTTTAAACATCCCAAGGAGCACTGTGCGGAAGCGATAATATTGAAATGGAAGGAGTATCAGACCACTACAAATCTAACGAAGACCCGTCCGTCCCTCTAAACTTTCAGCTCATACAATGAGAAGACTGATCAGAGATGCAGCCAAGAGGCCCATGATCACTCTGGATGAACTGCAGAGATCTACAGCTGAGCTGGGAAACTCTGTCCATAGGACAACAATCAGTCGTATACTGCACAAATCTGGCCTTTATGGAAGAGTGGCAAGAAGAAAGCCATTTCTTAAAGATATCCATAAAAAGTGTCGTTTAAAGTTTGCCAAAAGCCACCTGGGAGACACACCAAACATGTGGAAGAAGGTGCTCTGGTCAGATGAAACCAAAATCGAACTTTTGGCAACAATGCAAAACGCATGTTTGGCGTGAAAAGCAACACAGCTCATCACCCCTGAACACACCATCCCCACTGTCAAACATGGTGGTGGCAGCATCATGGTTTGGGCCTGCTTTTCTTCAGCAGGGACAGGGAAGATGGTTAAAATTGATGGGAAGATGGATTGAGCCAAATACAGGACCATTCTGAAGAAAACCTGATGGAGTCTGCAAAAGACTCGAGACTGGGACGGAGATTTGTCTTCCAACAAGACAATGATCCAAAACATAAAGCAAAATCTACAATGGAATGGTTCACAAATAAACATATCCAGGTGTTAGAATGGCCAAGTCAAAGTCCAGACCTGAATCCAATAGAGAATCTGTGGAAAGAACGGAAAACTGCTGTTCACAAACGCTCTCCATCCAACCCCACTGAGCTCGAGCCTGTGTTGCAAGGAGGAATGGGCAAAAATGTCAGTCTCGATGTGCAAAACTGATAGAGACATACCCCAAGCCGAACTTACAGCTGTAATCGCAGCAAAAGGTGGCGCTACAAAGTATTAACTTAAGGGGGCTGAATAATTTTGCACGCCCAATATTTCAGTTTTTTATTTGTTTAAAAGGTTTGAAATATCCAATAAATTTCGTTCCACTTCATGATTGTGTCCCACTTGTTGTTGATTCTTCACAAAAAAATACAGTTTTATATCTTTATGTTTGAGGCCTGAAATGTGGCAAAAGGTCGAAAAGTTCAAGGGGGCCGAATACTTTCGCAAGGCACTGTATATGCAGGAAACTGAGCACTGAAAAACGATATACTGTAACGAGACATTTTACGTTGTAGCTATAAAGTCATGTCACCTGGACATTTATCAGTTCCAGTTTGCAGTTGACACACACACAATTCTTTACATCAGAATGACAGAACTTGTCCTTACAGTGATGAAGAGATCGATTTTGAGCAGTATTCCTCAGGATATTCTTCAGCTGAGGTGAGTTAACCCCACAGCACCTTCTTTTAGATGTTTTAAGAAGAATCTTAGTTAGTTAAACAGTCTAACTGGCTGTGTGACTTTTCAAGATTCTAGATGTTTATTGTCACACTGGTTATATGAGTCCACATGTGTGAAATGCTTATTCTGGGAGGCTCCATTAAAGAATAACAGGTGTGTGCGTGCGTGTGTTTTAGTTATTTATTTAGCATTCTTCAACACCACCCTCCCCAGCACCTTGCGGTCCATGCTGGTGCAGCTGCCCTACCAGGTGAAAAAGCAGCATGTCAGGAGGCTCTATTTAGTGCCCCGGTAGTTCAGGCCAAATTTCTTTAGGCGCCTGAGACCCCCTGGTATTTGAATTTGTCTACTATCTACACCGCTGTGCCGTTGATGGTGGCTGAGGGTGAGTGCTCCCCCCTCTCCCCCCTCCCCCACCCTCTTTCCTATAGTCTACAATGACCATCTTGGTCTTGGAGACATTCAGGGAGAGGTGGTTTCCCTGGCACCACTGTTCCAGGCGGCCCCCTCCTCCCTGTAGCCCTCTCGTCTGTGCTGGAGATCAGCCCCACCACTGCTGTGTCATCCGCAAGCTTTACAGTAGTGTTTGAAGCCTGCGTTACTGTGCAGACGTCGACGTAGAGAGAATACAGGAGGGGGCTGAGGACACAGCCCTGTGGCACTCCTGTGCTGAGGGTCAGAGGTTGTCCACTCTCACCACCTGGAAGGTCCGTCAGAAAGTCCAGTATCCAGTCGCACAGTGCTGGGTTTGAGTGAGTGCTATGGGCCGCCAGTCATTGAGACTGGCCACCTTTTGTTGTTTGGGAATATGGATGATGGTGGAAGATTTAATGGAGGTGGGGACAGTTGGGTGGGTATGCAGAAATCTTTTTTTCTGACCCATCCATATGTATAAGATTTGTGTTGTTATAAACCTGGGCTTTGTTGGTTTTTTTTCTTCCATTTGCCATCAATGTGACTTCTGTGCAATATTTCAAAATATATAATATTTCTGAAAAAGTGGCAAATTATTTGAGTTTTATTGGTAGGATAGTTGCACCACCAAGTTAAACACATTTGCCAACCAGTAAATAGGTAAGGGGTTAAAAGTAACCGGTTTATCTCAAAGTGATATAATAATATTAAACAACTTCGGTAAAATGAGTACAACTGCTATAAGTAAATCAAACTTTAGAATTTGTGCCAGATCTTATGTGTGTTTGTATGTTTTCATACTTATTGTAGGAACAGTATATATGTAATGCCGGTGCATAAACGAATGGTTTTTTTTATTCTTACTATTGTTTTTCAGTCACACACACACACACACACACACACACACACACACACACACACACACACACACACACACACACACACACACACACACACACACACACACACACACACACACACACACACACACACACACACAAGGAGCCTCTGGCTATTTCTTGATTCAAATATGTAGCCAGGGTTGTTTGCGCTGCCTTTCAACAGAGCTCAGTGTTACTTTTGAGTGACTAGAATTTCATCATAGCTAGGATGCATACAACAAATATATTTAAATTCAAAGATAGAGTTAGTTCATTAGTGGGGCATGAATCCCACCTAAGTATGTACAGTACACACTACTTGAAAGAGACTGGGTTTGGGGGATTCAAAAGTGACTTTGAAATTGCTAACAGTGACAGAGATGTCCAAGTGCCTTAGAACAAGTCAGGTGAGCTCATAACACAATTCTGAGAATTCTTGTTGACTTCTGTGGCTTATTTCCAATGTAAACAACATAGCTACTGTGGCTTGAGAACATTGTTTGATGTTTGAAGTTCCCATTTTTGAATATAACATTATAAACTGTATTTTGACTGCAGGTTAGAGTATGTTCCTAATTTAGGACCATAAAGAAGATCATACATAATACTATTGAGACCTTTTATGTCCTTACTATTAAACATGATTTTGCTGGAGTGCGCAGGGAAGAGGTAGCTAAAGGCATTAGACATACGTATTTAGTTTGGTTCAACAGGCATGAGTAATGAATGGGGTATGAAAGGGTCCCTTTTTAACAGATGAACCTGAGTGAGATGTCTACCAGGTTTAACCACCTTCCTCAGATGTTTGTGTGCGTGTAGTGACGTCCTTCTCTTTGCTCTTCAGGTCCATCCTGATTTAAGCAGGCAGCTGCTTCAGGATGGCTACCGTCTGGATGAGATCCCCGATGACGAGGACCTGGACCTGATTCCGCCCAAAGCCATGGGCTCCTCTGCGTGCTGCTGCCCCGAGGGCCCGTCCTGCTCCATGCAGTGATGCCGGTGCTGTGATTCGAACCTTTTCAAAGGCTTGGCACCAGTTCTGTCCCTGACTTTGGTCACTGGTGCCTGAGGCCCTCTTTCTGACCCAGCTCCACTGCTGTGCTGCCTGAGGACTTCCAGCTCTGAAGCCAAACTTCTGTTTATGCAGGACTACGTGCACCAGGATCGCTGAACCCACATGAAAATGCGAATGGACATAAGAAGCCTTATTCACTGTGACCCCAAAGCTTGACCTATTTTTTTTTTAATTTTTCTTTTTTTTCTTCTTCTTCTTCTTCTTTTTATAGAACTTGATGAAATGCTAACTATGCCACTGCTCTAAATAGAGTGGCAGAGTAAACCATAATTTGGGATATGTCGTCATTGACCCAATGGGGAGATGGTTACTGTCTTTTCTGCTCTGGTGAACAGGTCTGCAGCCCTCAAAAGCACGACATGCATACATATGGTGTATTGTGTTTTAATGTTCCGGCCCTTGGCGAATTTGAAACTTCCAGTTATTAACTAACTGCTGTGTGAAGGCAACTCTGTTATCATCAGCTATTGTTGCGTGGATGGTTTTTGTTTCTTTACTGTATCTGTCCTCAAAAAAGACTTTTTAATTCCAAAATGAGATGGCCACCACTTTGGGAAATAAATGACACGGAGTTAATTACATTTTACAGGTCATTGAGCAAACTGCTACATACCAAGGACTCACTCATCCTCTGCCTGTAGAAGATATACTTGGAGAGAATAGCATTATGAAAAGTTGTCCTACAAAGGAATTCACTGTTTTAAAGAGTAATACCTACTCTTACCAGATGTTACACTGCTGTGTATGGCAAAAATGTAGATGCAGATGAGTTACTTTGATAGATGAACCAATGATATTTGATTTACAATCTCTGTATTTACAATCTCTGTATTGTAGAAATAAGTTTCATTCCAGAACACAATACCCTCCACAAAGAAAAAGCTGTTACAAAAAGATTGAAAGCAAAAATATATTTTAGATTCCCATACAAGTCATCTTGTCATCTTACAGCATTTGAGTATGTGGTCAGATAATGTACTGTATACGTTTCTAATTTAAATGATTGGTTTTTTTTTAAACGATTTGGGGTTGATGTTAAAAAATCGATTTACATGACCTTTTTTGCCAAGATGGATAAGTTGCATTTTGGATTAGTACTCTGTCCAGGATCTGATATAACTCTTATAAAGGATGTGTCATCTTTAACACATCACAGTGTGTGTAGATGGCAGATTTGAGTAACTATTTTATTTATTTATTCATATATTTGTTGGGGACACTAAAACTAGTTGTTAGAGGTTAAAAACAGTAAACCACATTTGCATAAGGATTGAGGCATGTGTCTACCCTTATTATGTGTTAACCATATTTACATACATCAGTTTAAACTATGTGTTGGTATATTTTATGTTTGTGTTATGATGTGTCTGTTAGACACTGTTATTCCACTTTAAAAAAATGATCTGTTCACTCATGTTAGTCTGGTCAGATTTTTGGTCTTGAATTTTTTAACTGTGCAACAAAAATTGTTCAATATCAGAGCAAGTGAAAATGACGAGGATATTTTTTTGTGTGAGTGTGCAACTATAAAGTAATTTGGCTTTCACACACATTGTAAAATAAGCAGTTAGATTGCACAACTGTTTAAGTCAGGATAAATGTGTGACTGATGTTTTACTTACTTGCAGGCCACACTGTTATTTCTCATGCTGTGACGTTGGTTGTTACAATGCGTAACTCTGTCTTATAAATGAAAGGTATAGGAGACCACTTGGCCACCATTAAAAAAAAAAAAAGTATGGACTGGCAAGAATATGACATTTTGTGCTAGAAAAAGTAAGAACCTTGATTTTGTACTCCAGAGTCTGGATCAATTCACAAATTCAAATTCACTAAGTGGATTCTGTTAAAACATTTGCAATGAAAATGGTTAGTGTTCAAAATGTTATATTATTTACATGTGAAATGTCAACTGTCTCCACACAGCATTCTATTGTTCTAATGTGGATGATTTAGAAATGAAAGCTGATTCTGCTATTACACTAAGTGAGTCACTTGATACAAGCTTGAGGTAAATGCTTTAAATGTAACAGCTGAATTTATAGTGTATTGACCCCAGCCCTGGGTCTGCACAATGTTTTTATGTACACAAATATTGCACTTAACACCAGTGATCAGTAGCAAGTACACTTTACTCACCTGTACTATGCAACTATTGGGACAATCTGCTTGTTATACAAAATTGGAACAATGTAATGTTATTGAGTGCTAAATGCAATAACTTAGTTATTTTTTGATGGTAAACACTTAACTTTTTTTATTGTACTGTTTATTGGTTTTCATTATTAAAATGAAACGTATCTATACTTTCATGTGTGTGACTGTGACCATAATTATTAAGAATCGTTTCCGGTATTGCTTGCGTAATTAGGTAATATGTCGTTGTTTCCACAAGGGGGAAGCACTTCACTAGTAGGCCCCTTACAATGAGGCTTCTGTAATATTGTTGTCATTTAAACATTGCATCATCATCATAATCATTTCCATTTAGCATTCAGAGAAAGATGTGATACTGTAAACAGGCCATGTGTAACTTTTTCCACAAGGTGAATGACACACACACACAAACACACACACACACACACACACACACAACCCACACACACACACACACACACACACACACACACACACATCGAGGAAACTTTTGCTGTAGGCTTTTTATTGACCTATCTACATCTAGTTTCTGTAGCCTACTAAATGCTATATTAAACAAATGAAATTATGTATATGAATAAATTAACTTAATAAGAGTGTCATGAAATTGAAAAGGCGGCGAGACTTGTTGCTTTCACTGGGCGGGTCTAAAATGCTGTTCGCCATGCGGGGGGTGTCAACTGAAGGGGAGGAAGAAAAAAAAAACGACTGAAGGGAGTTACCTCAGCGCTTTCCGAGATATGAGATCGGGCCATTTTCCAGTCGGTCCCCTTTTCTATTAAAGAAGAAAATCACAGGGGGAAGAAAGACAGAAACACAGGTACATTTGGAGTGGTCGCGCCGAAGAGAGCATATAGCGCCTTTCTGCTGGCGGATCAGTCGGTATCTACGGTGCATGCACAGCTGCCCCCGTGCGCGCGCGCGTGTGTGTGTTTACAAGTGTTTGAACGAGTGCCACAAACAAGGGAAGGACGATAAAGCCAAGGAAGGAGGGATGGTGGACAATTCAAGCAGTAGTAAGGCACAAATGGTAAGTCGTGGATCCGGCTTGGCGTACCTTTACATTTCTGTGATCTGTAACGTTACGTTAACGAGCTAAGAAAACAAACTCCGAAAGACACACTTTGAACGCCTCATTTAACGTCACGGGAAAGAGTCAACGAGCTTAACGTGACCTTTTCCAAAAGAAAAAGAACTAAACAATTTAGGGCTAATTTGACCATATGGTAGGTTACTTTTTTAATTATTTTACAATTCTATGACAACACTAATACAGCTTTTAGAAAAAATGACTGACGTTAATAAGCTAGTTTCGCTTATTTGTACCGTTACAGTAATTCATCCTAAAACCCTATTACGCTTACGTTATCTACGTATTTTGAGGATGTGGCAGCTAAGCTAAATGCGGAAAGGGTGTACCATTTTTTTGGTTGTTATTTTTAACTGTTTTAATTGACTTCTATTCACTTTGGTGTTTGTGTGCTCTATTAAAGATGTCTGGATTTCAATTTACCCTCCTTTTCATTTAAAACTGACGTTTCTATTGGATGCGAACGTAATTTGGAAGCAGTTCATCTCCCAATTTTTCTAAACGCAATAGTTGGGGAAAGTTGTTCACCACTTGCTTTGATGAAGGCGTTTAAACGTGTAACGGATTTCAATATGAGAATGAACTAAACTGTAGGCCTACTACTCACAGTAAGTTAATACCTAAAGTGAATAACTAACATTTTCAATTTCCCCCCCCTTCTGGTACACCCAAATAATCTTTCGTGGTTGGCTGCTGTAACTTGATGTCTAATGTTAAGCGTAGCAAGTTTTAAATACAAGGACCTGATGTAAATTATATGGTTGGGTTATCCATGTTTTTGTATTATTAAAAAATCAGGCTCCTTCCTTTCCAGTGTGCGTTTGGCCTACACATGTGTGACATGTCTTTTTTTCATCCTGTAATTAGATAAAGGGGGTAGGAATTAGATTTTAGTATAGGTCATCCATGACTCCTTCTCTTCCTCCCACAGCCCAGCATGTCTCAGGACCCTAGTGTGGCCTTTCCCCAGAGCAGCTCTACAGGGGGGATGAAGCTAGAAGCAGTAATGGAGCAGCTCCAGCGCCAGCAGCAGGCCCGACTGGAAATGGAGCGCAAGGAGAGGAAGCTGCGAGAGGCCCACATCATGTATGCTCAGCAGGTTGCTGCCCAGCAAGCCATCCTGGCAGCTGCCCGAGCTTCTGGGGCCAGCTTCATGGGCAAAGGCCTGCCTGTAGGGGTCCCTGGTGGTGGGATGCCTCCCCGGGTCTCCAACCAGAGCAGTGTGGACTCGGAAAGAGAGGATGATGAGGACAGAGGCCGGGATTCCGGGGATGAGGATGACGACAATGAGATGATGGAGGGGGACGAGGGCAGTGACGATGAGGATGAGGGAAGTGCCAGTGGTCTGGAGTTCCTCCGCAAGCAGACCCTCGCTTTGCAGCAGAGTGCCTCCCGCATCCCGGCCCGTCCCTTTGGCAGTTACTCTGCGTCAGCCCCCCAGAGGGCCGCATCCCCACCTATCAGAGTGAAGCAGGAGCCTGACGAGGGCCTGTCCCCTGCTGGGCCTCGCTCTGCTACTTCTCCTAACGGACAGGCCGACTGGGGCTTTGATGACTTTCGACAGGTTAGTGCCCTTCCTTGGCTCCTAGCCACACCATTTGTTTTTTTTCTTTTTATATCTTCAATTCCTCAAGACAGAGCTGCATAATCAAAACACTGTTCATTGAGACCCAAAGGAGTAAGGGCCCTCTCCCGTTGAGTGCTTTTTGATTTCTCAGCCCAGCCCCCTGCTGTGAGCAACTGCTTGATCTTGATTGTGGGACAAACCTCTCCAGCACTATCTTTGTGTGACGCATCAAATCTCTGTGGCTGGTTGACCGCCGATTGGCTTTTGTGGCTAAAAATCCTCCTAAGTAAGGCCTGGCAGTGGGCCAGGCTGGGGCGCAATGTGTTCACACTCATTAGTTCTCTCCCGTGTGTGTGTGTGTGTGTGTGTGTGTGTGTGTGTGTGTGTGTGTGTGTGTGTGTGTGTGTGTGTGTGTGTGTGTGTGTGTGTGTGTGTGTGTGTGTGTGTGTGTGTGTGTGTGTGTGTGTGTGTGTGTGTGTGTGTGTGTGTGTGTGTGTGTGTGTGTGTGTGTGTGTGTGTGTGTGTGTGTGTGTGTGTGTGTGTGTGTGTGTGTGTCCCTCCCTCTTGGCTCTTTGCTCAGGCTTTGGTTTGGCTCCGATCCAGGTAGTGGAGTCAGCCAGGGCAGGACTGCTGCTGTGAGGCTGTGGGTGGTTGGCCGGGTCAGCACGAGGATTTTGGGTGGGTGGGATGTTTGGATGTTGTACACAGTAGCAACCTGTCACACCCCCCCCCCCCTCCGCAACCCAAGAGTTTCGGCTGTGTGCCAAGTGCACTTTCCCTTGAAGGTAAATATTGCCTCAGCACAGTGTTACCAAACACTGGCTTTTAAAATGGCAGTGTTTTCCATACATTGATTTATTTGTAGTGGATTGTATTGATTTTCTATATTTCTTAATATTGAAAATGGGTAAAATCCTATTTCATTGTAGCGCTGCGCACAGTGCATTGATTCGCTCAGCCCCTCCTTGTCCCTACAAACGCATTCGGACCTGTCTGGGAAAAGCCCTGCGGCTGCCTTCTCTGCCGACATGACTGCTTGACCGCAGTAAGCCTCTGGCTTTACCGTATATCTACTGCAACTGCTTTCACGAGTTCGGGGCAATCAGACAGTCTTGTCTGAACTGACTTACTGGAATATAGGTCTTCGTTACAGCCTATAGTTTGTAAATGACATAGGTTGTATAGAGAAAGCTAGCATTAGCTAGCATATTTGCATTTTTGCCAAGCCAGAATGTTCAGTCTGTCTTCAATTTGTTCAATAATAATTACCTGTCGGGATCACTGGGAAACCTCAAAGCTAGTTTTGGATTCTTACTTAGATCATTTGAGCAGAAAAGCTTGTGGTTCTTCATGATTGACATACATGTAACCAGGGTGCGATTTGCGGGGGGGGGGAGGGGCGGCGTGTGCGATTTCCCCATTTCTGATCTACATATCCCTGCCTCTGCTGAATTATTTTTATCCCGATGGGGACAAAAGAATCTCCCCCCCCCCCTCCCTCAAAGTGATCATCTACTTCACCAATAGCCTATACCATGTATTAATTACATACCTAAAATAGAAGTATTTTAAACTGCGCTGTAACATGACCAGTCTGTAGTGCCATAGAACAATAAAATCCAGCATTTGCTGGTTGTATTTAGCCGCTACAGAGCTCCGGGACGCCGGCTACCAACGGCAGTTGTTTAGCCGCAGACTGTGAGTTGGGTACAGGCACAGCCAGATAGC
The DNA here is from genome assembly GCF_010015445.1 of Perca fluviatilis. NCBI lineage: Eukaryota > Metazoa > Chordata > Actinopteri > Perciformes > Percidae > Perca > Perca fluviatilis. Next base: position 38,246,343 of record NC_053114.1, on the reverse strand, counting down.
GGCCCTTTCAGGGGCCATGGTAGTTGAGTTAAGCCAGAAAAAATGAGCATCATCCGGCGCTGACAGTTAAGTTTAGGCAACAAAACGACAAGTTCAGTTTAGAAAAAAGATCGGATTTGGATTAAGATGGAACGAGCGAGCGTTTCCTTGGTGAAAGGATTTTGTTTTCGCTGCAAAGTAAACTCCAGGCACTGCTAGGCACTGTCAGGCAAGGACACTAGTGGTGCCATCTAGCGGTCGGGGGTTTAAACACAACATAAACCTAAACCACTGTCTTACATTTTTGCATGTAAAAAAAAAAAATTATATATTTTTTTTAAATAAAAAATAAATAAATCGATATTGTCTTTTTGAAAGTCGATACAGTATTGCAAAATAAAATGTTCTTACACCCCTAATAAATAAGTGTTTTGGCATGCCTGGCCGAGTGTCTCTATATCCATGGTATTGAAAGGGGGATTTAATTCTTGCACGTTTTGTTTTGTATCGTTTGGATTTGAACAATTCTGATTCCGATTCATCCTTTCCATTCCGGTTCTTATCGATTCCGGTTCTTATCGATTCCGATTCTTTGAGGGGTGGAGGTGAAACGGGTCACATGCCTATTTTCATAAATAAGAGGAAAGTTTTATTTTGATTCATTGGTGGTTTGCAGTTTTACAGGGCTTTTTCAATGTAAGATAAAGCCACACTAGAGCACTGCTTACTGTGCTCCAAGGCTGCAACACAACGAGCTCCTGGTCGCTTCGGAAACCAAAACTTGCGCATATAAAATTGGGAAACGATGATCGGATTTGAAACCAAATCCTCTGAACGATTCCAATAAAGGAACGATTCTACTGGAAACGTAATTTTTGAAACTATTCAAAGTAGGAATCGATGCCCAATCCTAATCGCACCCTGCGTGTAACTGATGCTTTATGTTTTTAACTTTACTTTGATATTAATCAGGGCAGCATTCATTCCAAAATGCGGCTGCGCTGTAAGTGAGCCCTCTTGTGACTGTTGTGCAAAAAGGAACATCAGATATTATTATAACCTCTTTGGCCTAATGTTAGCTACGATAGCTAATGTTACCACTTGTTAAAGCGGACCACTTCAGTTAAGTTTAACCAGGCCGGTTCTATGAAAAAAAAAAAAAAAAAACGGCAGAGAGAAACAGACTTAACTCAAAACACTGTGGTGATGCTGGTGTGGCTTCGGAGCAGCGCGCTGTGGATCCAGAAGACTCTCCAGATTACATGTAAATCACGCTATCCTTGCTGTCTCTGCTCAAACCCCTCAACAGTGACAGAAATAAAATTTGAAACTGAAAAAAAAAAGGGTGACATAAGAAACCAATCGCATTGGTCCCCCAACCACAAATAGACTGTGATTCTGTGGGAACCGCTGAACTGGGAACCAAGCCGAGCTACATGCCGTTTAGCATCATAGCTTGTGACATAGCAGGTTTGAGAGAGCTCAGCAGCATGTGGGTGATATAAAAAGCCTGAGTTGCACAAGAGTGGGTAGTGTCAGAGGACATATCTGAGCTTGATCAGTGGCTTATCATGTGTCTGGCTTTTATTACTGCCTATTTAAAGGCAAATGTCTGTGAAGGTGCTTCTCTAGACCACATTTCCATATTTAGGGAAAGCAGTAATATAGAGGTGGGATGAGGAAGCAGTAGTAGTCTTATTTTTATTATTACTTACTGTATATCAAGTAGAGCCTCTGCGCTCACAGGGATCTGCTTGAGATGATGTATAATTATATATAAGATCACATGCATATTGTATGAAATGGAGTATCATTGCATTGTTTGGGCTGCTTATTGTTTCCATAAGTGTCAGAAAAAAGTCGAGTAAGTAGTATTCTACTTCGAGATGGCCAGACTTTGTATGAATGTGTCGGAACAGAAGATCACAGCAGCAAAAGTTGCAGCTGACCAGTGCTCTGTCTGTGGCTCGGTGTCTTTTATTAGGAGAGCCTGGGGGTTGGGGGAGGCATTATGGGACGAGAATTGGTCTGGCCTTTTTTTGTTTCCTCTCCTTTATCTTTCCTGTCATTATGTCAGCTCTGCAGTATTTAATGACGGCTCATCTCTTCAGGCAGTTTCAGGTTGCACCACTTTAGGGGGAGGGGGGCAGTGGAGGCAGGGGAACTGTTTTTTTTTTTTGGGGGGGGGGGTTGTTTTATGTCATTGTCTTCGAGAGGCCAGAGACAATTCTGGCAGATGCCGCAAATACCGCCCCCCTCCCTATAATAATGTAGGGAGCACATTTTATTATGTTCTTAAAAAGCAGTTGAGAGATTGGATGGCTAGCTAGAAGGGACAAGTGTATGGAAGACCATTTACATTAACATTTACATGTAGCCAGTACCATTAGGTGGAGGCTTTTACCCAAAGCACCCTGTTTGCGAATGCTGTGACCACTCTGACAGAGCTACTGCCATGCTCTCGAGACCGATAGCAGATCCTGTAGAAACAGTTTGGCTTCTGATTTCATCCAGAGCAGAGTCCAACAGGATAATAATGTCCGTTTGCTAGTTCATCAACATTTCAAGCAACATATAATGGTGATTTAAAAAAAAAAAAAAAAAAAAGTATAAAGGTCCTACTGTAGCTCCTAAACAATGGGTGGAACATGAGTGTCATACTGCAGAATAAGAACAAACATTGCATATCCCTGTAACAAGGTAATGTTTAGTTGTATGTAAATTACCAGCATCTTAACACTTGACTGACAACCATTTGATTAATCTGTCTTGAAGTCCTGTACTCCTGTAAGTGTTTTTAGTGTATAGAAGTGTTGATGGCCTGTACAGGTCAGATGGGGGTGGACAGACATGGGTAGCCAGTGTTTTCATGTCAGTGATGTATGTGTGGTGACCTCAGCCCTGTCCTAAACAGCAGAGTAAATAATTGTCAAACAAGGGGATGGACAAAGGCGTCGCATAGAGAGAGAGAGAGAGCCAGGGTGGGCAGCCGGCCGGCCTCAGCACTCTGGCCTCCACCGCAGTGGGACAGAGGCTGCATGACCCCTGTAAATCCCCCCCCCACCCACCCACCCACCCCGGCTCTCATACACACACGTGTCCATAGACCCCTCTACTCCTTGTGATAATCCCTCTGTGATTAATAGTTTTAATCATGCCTGCAGAACAGCAGATTGTGTCTTACGTCCCACTGTGTTGGTGGTTACCGCGCTTCAGTCGGATTGGCTGGGTGTTGTAACCGAGAGGTGTTGTGTGGTATACTGCAGTGTGTGAATGCAGTGGCTTTTCGTTTTACAGATTTACAGGTTTTATGTCCACGTGCTGTTTGTTCCTGTACAACTCCGTCTTCCGACAAAGTTGAGGTAGTGAGCAGAGCATGTCTAGATTTGTAATACTGTGATCACAGAGGGAGAGTGACAACACAAAGCTAGAAACCGATGCGATTCTTCTCTCAACACATAGCAGGGCTGAATAACAAGTTTAAGGAGTGCTTGTCAGGTGTGAAAGTAGGCCTCAACTTGAGAGATTAGTGACCACATTTGAATGTGTCTAATTCTGGCGTTGGTACTCTTGTTCAATGATATCCCAAGATTCAATGAAGAAAGTGATATTACAAATACTCAACATTGGACAATGTGGTTCTCTTTTTCATTATGTCACATAGACTAACAGCCAAGAACGTTAGCTCAGTTCTAGAGCTGCAACGATTCGATGAATCGGTTTGTCAACTTTTCAATTAATCAGCAACTATTTTGATAATCGATTAGTCGGTTTGAGTAATTTATTTTAAGACAAAAGTAAAAATTCTTTGATTCCAGCTTGTTAAATGTGAATATGTTCTAGTTTCTTCTCTCCTCTGTTGACAGTAAACCGAATATCTTAGACATTTGACGACGTCATCTTGGGCGTTTTGGGATCAGGCTTAATTACAAGAGGGTGGATAATTGGCCCCTACAGCCTGATTACATTTTTCTTGACATTTGGATCGGAAATGCTGCAAACCAGGATGAAATGGCGTTTGAGAAAAAGGGGTATTGCCTTAACCCGAATATAATAGTATTTATTTTTATTTTTTTAACTGCATGCAAACACACTGATGGACACACAACCCAGTGGTCTGTATATAGTTTTATGGATCAAACAAAGCTTCAATGCAAATAATTTGCATTAATGATTTTAAGTAATGAAATTATTTGCATTTCAGCCCTACTCTCATTTGCTTAGGCAGAACAGAGGAAGGCACACCTTGTCTACAACTTAGGTCAGGGATTCATTTGACACAAAGAAAGGACCAACAGTCCACAGTGGTCCAAATCTGGTTCCTGGGGTTAACTGTGCATCTGTCACGGCTGAGCACTGCCATCATTTTGCCAAACCGTGAGCCCTGCTTCTGCTGCTCAAGCACTGACACCTGTCTGTTGATCCAGCGCTGTTGCATAATTTAGCTGTTGCCCCAGCAACACATCAGCCAGGAAGTGAGGAGCTGCACGGCTGCAGCACAGAGATCAATAAGGATTGTGTGTGAGCTCTTAAGCAGGAATGTTTGGCCTCGTTTATGGTTCATTTATGATAAAGGAGGACGGCATTGTATTTAGCAGATGGGACTCAGGTTGTCATTTTGACAGTGGAATGTGGAACAAATCTACTCGGGTGAACCAGTGAATCAGCTGCAGTGTTGAAGGCCACTGAATGTGTGAGAAATGTACAACCATATCACCGAGTCTCTCACTAGTGTCACGGTGAGAGCTAGGAGCCCTCAGTGCCTGATGCGCATGCTGCATATGCCAACCCGACCTGGTTTCTGCTTTCTGAATGTTACGCTGGTGTCTCGCATGCCATAACTGTCAGTGGGTTTTAAATGGTGTACTTAGTCTAGTTCTGTTTACTGGACTTCCTGTTAGGCTGATGTAATAAGGCTGGAATTACCATCTGACCCCTATTTGTACAAAGCGCTTGCAAATGGAGGTAATTCAGATGAGAAACAATGAGGAAGGCTGAGGGCCATTACAACATGTTACAGTGGCTTGTTCAAAACAAGAAGCGTGACTGTGTGAGACCTGCATGTATATTTCTCATGTGCAATGTTCAAACTGTTAGTCTGTGTTAAGGTTTTCAGCTTCCTGTCTGTTAAGGCTTTGACTTTTGCCCCAAAATCATATTCGAAGTTTGTTTGTTTATTAATATTAATATTCGAATATATTTGAATATTTATAAATAATATTTTGAGCATTAAATGCCTTCAGTAAGTATTGGTATCAAACTTAAACTTAGGTGATAGAATGATTTATATAGGGTATTTCACACTGTTCCTTATGGTCTCCTAATGGGGTATGTAACATTGGTTGGGCTGAAAATGGCCTGGTTGATATTTTATTGGCCCTTATGCATCCCTGTGTTTTGGCCCTATTTGTAACAAGAGCTTTTCTTCCAAATATGGTATGCTCATGAATATTTAGATGAGCTGCGCGCTGATTGGTTGAGCGAATTGCCGTACACACACATGAGAGAAGCGCTGATTGGTTGAGCGAATCCCCAATATACATACATTAGAGAAGCGACAGAATCTCATATTCCAGACACTGCAATGTTTCCTTACCAAATTCACTTCTAAGACTTTTTTTTATCCGAGAAATCAACTATATAAAGCTCAAATATGGGCCGTTTTACGAAAATTGATGGCTAATTGCAAATATGGTAAGACATGTCAGACTTTAGGAGCTCCACACAGTCTGACGAGAAAGCGGCAGCCTGCTGGGCTCCATACCCAGCGCAAAGTCACCCTTTGTGGATACTGCACTACGGGGCTCCGCGGCCAGCTGCCGGCATAACTATAATATATTTACGGTTTGAATTTCGTCACGCCACTTATATAACATCATTCCCCAATATCTTATAAAGCTAATGGAGCGATTTGATTTTAAGGCATTTTTATGAACGCGAGGCGTCTTTGTAGGGCGAGCAGCTGCTAGCTATATGTCCCATTCAATACAATGGGGAAATATCGCAGCTAGCTAGCTACACTTTCGGCATAACTATAGTATATTTACAGTTTGAATTTCGTCACGGCATGAATATTACAGGTTCCCCAAGGTGTTACAAAGCTTAGCTAACAGTTGTCCGATTTCGGATTTCAATTGAATGTATTTTTGTGAATGTCAGAGTTAGGAGGAGGCTAGCTTGCTCTCATTGATGGACTCCAGCTCACCGCGGGCTCTATCAATGAGACTTGCGGACAAGAGGCGTTTATTTCCCCAATTGTTTGTTTAAATAACTCAACACACATATCCATTATAAGATTAACTGGAACCTGCGGGCTGCGGTAAGAGATTAAGGGTGTAACAAGCTCGCTGACCGCACTCTGTCACTCACCGGCCGGCCGGTAGCAGGAAGAGGGGAGGGAGAACAGCGAGCTGCAGGCAAGGGGGTAAGCTTCGCTTCAGAACTCGAGCCATCATGGCGCCATTTTGTTGCTAACTGGCCATCACCTCCTGTTAGCATTCCGCTTACCGCCATTTTTTTTTTTACGTCACTTGACTGAGAATAACTTTACATCCGAAACGTTTAAAGACTCGATTTGTCCATTGTTTAGTTCTAAAGAAACACGACAACAGTATAAAGGCTCCATTACCTTGTACCTCACGTTATGGCTCCGTAGCAGATGTTTTTGTAAAAATAGGATAACTATTGTGTCATAACCAAGTGACTTACTGTCGCAGTAGAGGAATTACCGTATAGTACAGGAGAAGCTCGCGGGCAGTTTCGACTTTCCGTTAGCTGTTTAGGTTTAATTACTAATGTTAACTAGCATGTTAGTTAGCAATAATTAGCCTGTGCTTATGTTATCTCCTTACATATACCTACACTCTCCGTCTCTGTAAGATTGGGAATGATTGAGATTTCTCTTGGCACAGCTACCAGAACACATACAACTTTCAGACACGTTGCTCACGTCACATTTACGCTGTCTCTGTCAGTTGGAGGCTGCGCAGTAAAGCTGGCCATCACCGGAAAAGTGCTTCTAATAGCCTTCACTGGTCTCCGTCCAGAGCAACGGGGTCTATTGGTCCATTAATATATATGTCAATGGCTGCAGGCCCTGGAGCTCTGTCAGGGCAGCGGCGTTTGGTAGTCCAGTCACCCAGAAAAGGGTAAGTATTGAGGTATCAAGGTATTTCTCTCCTGTGGCCGCCAAAACGGTCACCTCTCTCTTCTGTTCTGTGACTGAGGAGCAGCCCCGCCCTCCCCTCTGTGCTCTCTCCTCATGTGCAGCAGCACTGAGCAGGCAGGTAGAAAGAGAAGGGACAGAGTGCGGGGACCAGTGTAGGTAGGAGAAGCAGCGGTACGCGACGGGAGAAAGACGCCGCTGAGCTGGCCTGGCCCTGGGCATGCCAGCCTTCTTTGAGAATGAATGCAACGGGGCAATGCAACGCTACCAAGCCACGGCCGAGAAACGTGCGTCGCCGCCAAGTGTACTTACATTTTGAAATGCGTGAAAAAGCCTCGGAATCTGAATTGAAAACGTTTACAAGCAAACACATTTACAAAAAATAATGCCCATAGCAGGTTCGAATATTAAGAGCTACCTAATATTCATTCGAATATCATTATTATTTTTTTTAAATATTCGACTGATATTTGAATAACGAAGTTCGGAGTCAAAGCCCTACTGACTGTTCACTTTTCTGTCACACTGACAGCAATGCATGCATAACAAAATGTAGCCTATACATTGTTTCACATGTAAATTATCTTATTATGTCATTATGTGTCGAGGAATATACAAATACCCAATTTCTTTTTTACAGATCACTCACTCAAATTTTCTTCATTTCTTTTTGTGAATGTGAATCACTTTAATTCCTCGCCAGGTTTTCTGTCATCTGGATCACTTCATGAGTACAAAATGATATTACTAATGACATTTGTGATGAATGGCCTGGACACTAAATGGTTAACCTGATTTCCAAATAAGCTTTTCCCCCTTAGCTACACTAGCTAACATTGATCTAAATACAGATTAGGTTGGCTGAAAACCCTTATTTTTAGCTCACGGGGATGAAATTCCCCTCAACATTTTGGTTGACCTGCCCTTTCTTTGTCTATTTCTGTTTTCATGTCATACATTTGTTCAACCACAACAACTCCAAAATGAATTTGTGTGCACACTGTTAGCATGTCTTTCTATTTAGCATTAAACTATCAAAACACTCTTTTCCCAAAGTTGGTTTTTAGTAGCATTGTGAACAGACAGCAGTGAGGTGTAGTGTTTACACATTCATTTATGTGGTGCGTTTCTCTGGGAATTTTTCAGTTTATGTTTGTAGTTCAATGCTGTGTGACCCTTGCTTTGCCTCATTAACAGCAGGCCTTGGCTGCTTGGGTTGGATGGAGGCGACTGGGCTTTTATCTCTGGATTGCCTTTTTTGATGGCATTTTTCTGATTGATGCTACTCAGTGCTTAATGTAGCCCGACCGGTATGGCTATGGTTGAACTGGTGTCAGTATGGAAACAAATAAAGGCAAAATTCATGATGCCTAATTATATTTTGGTCTTCCAGTTTCCAGTAGAGTTGACATATAGGCAATATTGGAACATTGAATTTAAGGCTGAAACGATTCCTCGAGTAACTCGAATAATTCGATTACTAAAAATCCTCGATGCAAAATGATTTGCCTCGAAGCTTCGTTTAATTCTATGAGTTTAATTAATCTCACCAACGTTGTATTGCTCACGGTGTTTCCGCACAGAGGATTATTACTGCCATGAAGACTGACGGCGCAGTTTACAAAATGAAGAAAAGAAAGAGCGTAAGGTGCTATGAGAAGAGACAGGCTGGAGAAAACGACAGAAAGTGTACAAAGTTTGGAATCCGTTCAAACGTAATTAAAACGAAAACTCTGTACAGTGTATCTACTGCAAAATCGAACTAGCTTACCACGATAATAACTCGACGTCAATGCTTCAGCATCTCAACAAAAAACATTGAGTCTAACTTAATCCTCCATTCCATGAAGTGGACCCGACAAAAGTAAATCCGTCGTATGGACGATGAAATGCAACAACTACCAAAAACAAAGACAAGAAAATGCGTAGTGGGGACCACAATTTGATCTAAAGAGCTGGAAAAACAGCTGACTGTTGCGCACCATTTTCTCTCATGCTCTCTCTTCACGGAGAAACAGCTGATCAACGATCTACTAGCATAAATGTAACAGAGCTGTGTGACATTGTAATCAAATATATAAATGAAAATAGGCTGAGTATAACTAATATTAACATATAGGCCTATATACAGCTCAGTCTCAGGTTGAATCTTGTAGTTCTGAAAGTTAAGTTACACAACTTAAGGTAATGTTTATGTATGTTTAATGTATGCCTTAGTTTGAGGTTGTTATTGCATTTCAGAAAATGTTTTCTTTAAAAAACAATGTAATATGGCACTTAAACGCACTTAATAGGTTTAGTTTTTTAGAAAAGTGATATTGTAAGCAATGTAGGCAATAGAAATGTTGCTTTTTCCGAAAATTAAACCAAACTATTGTATATTATTGCTCTTCAATAAAACAAAAGTATTTCTTATCCGATTACTCGATTAATCGATGGAATAATAGGTAGAATACTCGATTACTAAAATAATCGATAACTGCAGCCCTAATTGAATTTAATTTGAATTGTCTGTCGTATTTTTAAAAATAGTCACAAATGGAATAGGGATGCCACATTTTTTTTTTTAAGACTTTGTAACAACAATGTGTGTTACCAAACATTTTACAAGAAAAGCTATTCGTTGATGATACTCAATATCTGGAGAACCTCTCTGGTCAAGCTTTAACTAAATGGGTTTTATTTCATTTTTTTAAATGTTAAAGTTAAACGGCAGTGGGCAAGTAATGTAGGCTAATCGGTGTATGCTGGAACACTGTGTAACACCCATAACGCTGACTACCGTGGCAGGCCTAATATGAAGTGAAGTAATATAATTTTGTTCTTCAAATCTTTCAAATTAATTATCACAATATTATCCAAATAGCCCAGCCTGTGAGCTGTGTATGGCAAGGACCACATTATGATACAATTATTTAAAAAACTAAGATGGTGATATTTTTGACAGCCATGAATCTGGATAAACTGAAAATCTCCAGTATCACGTGTGCCAATGCTCTCTACTTTTTGATGCCATTTGTCATGTGCTCAAGCTCAACACTGCTGGCCCAAGTGACCTGAACTTGCTCAACTGAGATTTTAACAACTTTCTATTTTTTGGTACATTAGTGTGGATGGCAAACATCTGTTAAATTACCTTAAATGTCAGTGTTGGTGGGACATTTTTCACATGCAGATGCTAGTTTCAGTTTGATCTGATTTAGCGTGTTAGGTGTAATCGGGCTAGCATAGACCAAGCTACAGTTTGTGCTGACCTGCTCTTAACAGCCACGTGTGGACAATTTCCCCTGCCCAGAAATAGAGGTATTGAATTTAGTAGGGAGATGAAGGTGGGAGAGGGGGTAGGAGATACTGGGGAAGGAGAAGAGGGGTTAGTGGTCTGGCTCAACACACTACACTGCCCCACCCAGAGGAAACATTCCAGACGGAATTAAAGAGTTAACTCTTCAAACAGTGAACATTCCCACCGGGGGCTCCCAACAAGAGACAGGGGGTTTGATGGGGGTGGGTGGGTGCATGTCCGTGTTGTAGTCAGGCCCCTGATTGGTGATCTTTCAATTCATTTCACTCAGTGTCGCAGGGGCTGTAAAAGGAAAAAAAAGCCAAAGGGCCTGAATGGGAGGAGCTGAGTGGGAGGGCCCGCTGGTGCAGGCAGAGACACTTTTTTTTTTTTATCTGTCTGAGTCCCAAAGGGCACATCTGCTGCTGACAGAAGGGAGGAGGCTTCTCTCGTTGTGTCCAATCCACTCACTTCGGCCACACCGTGACCTGGTCAAACGCAGCACTAATTGGCAGTATGTAGTCTGTTATGATGATCCTGCCATTTAGGGCCATCCCGAATATCATTTTTGGGGCTTCGGTGAGAAATATGCAACTAATATTCAAAGCGTCATCGAAGCGGTCTCACAAAGTCCACCATACTTTTTCAAATTCATTAATTCGAATACTGATTCGGATGTCCATCACCAGCTTCGAAGCGTTTGGGTCAGCCCTGCTGCCATCCACACACAAGACTACTGGATCTAGATTGTCTTAGGTTATTCATTCATCTATTAATCGTCCTGCATCTTTGAGAGCATCCTACTGTGCTCTCCATCATAGGGACCACAGATGTAAATTAGCTGTATAGCTAACTCTGGTACAGGGCTTGAACTGTGCATGGTCCCTAACAAATAAACTAATAAAATAAACGAGAAACGCTTTACATCATTAGTTACATTTTTTTTACTCTACACTGTTAATTTGGGTGAAATATGTGCCACACGAATACCCTAGATGGAGAATACTTGGACCAAACTTATTTTAAATCGAGCTCTGTAGTCCCATGGTCAAAAAACATTTGGCAATCTGTGTTTCAAAGTATTTGCAGAAGAGCTATGTATTTTCAACTGAACAGTTTTTCTAGCAGTATGCCCCTTCAAATGGATATCCAACATTTAAATATCAAATAAAAATGTTCACTGGGCTTTTATTTTATAAATGTACAAGTGGCAATTGTAATTCTGTCGTAGATCGTATTTGGACTTTCCTCGTTCCTTCGTGGAGATGGAAAACACAGCTGTTACGACGTTGAAATGCTCATTTCCTTTGTGGCTGTTATTTATGTGTCGGTGATTTGCATTGTGGACATGTTTGCATAAAGTTGGGCCCCTGAAGTCTGAGTGTCCCACACCTCCATTCAGATTCCACATTACTTGCACTAGTTGAATAACAGAAATGTCTTCATGACACAAAGACGTATGTTGTGCTTTTTCAGCAGAACCAATTTTAATCTCACTTTCCAAATGTAGCTGTAAAGAGCACAAGCCCTTTAGCTGAAGTAATCGCTCCTGCAACATCCTGCAAATGACTGCCCTCATGCACATTGTCACTGTGGGCCACGTTGCTCGTCTCCATTTAATTGTATTGAAAGGGAAAAAAGTTCTCACATTTAAATGCAAATGTTGCACGTCCGTTAGAGTTGTCACACTTTTTTCCCAAATTGACCCTGGAGGATTGACTTCCCTGCTTCTGATGGAAACTGAGCTATTGATGCCTGCTGTAATTTGATCAGTTGGTAGTGAAACCACAAGCCCCCCCCCACACCCCCACACCTCCCCACACCGCTGGTTCCATTCGTCCTTTACAACCACTCCCACTCAGCATATCTCAACACCTGCTCTTTAATGAAGGCAAACAGAGAGGGGAATAGCCAAATGAAACAAAGACATCCACCAACCCCTTTGGCAGCTGCAGGGAAGTGGAGCCAAGGTCATATAGCCTAACACTGTTCAGCAAAGTCTCCTTGAGTTTTATATAGGCTGACTTTATATAGTGATGTATACAGTACACATGCACTGTATATAGACTACTGTCCACATTGTGTGTTGCGGTGACCCTTGGCACGGTATGCAAGGTCTTGTCCTTGTACCATGTACAGTATGGTCAGTATGTTTGAACTTGTTGGTCTGTCTTTGCACCACTGCTCACATGGTTCATGTGTTGCATGTACTACTTACTTTTGAGTTTTCCAGCATGAAGCCATTTCAAGAAACTATTCATTTATTTAAGTGTAACCATCCTCTTTTTAACTATTTGACACAAATATTTTTGAACAATAAAATCATTAAAAGTATTCTGATACGCGTGGCTGGGTTGGTTCAGTGGGTAAAGCGGGCGCACATATACTGAGAGGTTTATGCCTCGACGCAGAGGTCCAGGGTTCGAATCCGACCTGTGATGATTTCCTGCATGTCTTGCCTCTCTCTCTCTCTCTCTCTCTCTCTCTCTCTCTCTCTCCCTCTCTCCCCCCCCTTTCTCACCTAGCTGTCCTATCAGTTAAAGGCGGAAAAGCCCCAAAAAAAATAAAAAAGTCTTCTGATACTGTCATCAGTCACTGCGGATTAGAGCTTAGTGGTATCATTTAATTACTTTCGATTCTAGTGTCAACACGAAACCTGGATTTTGGTACTGAAAGCTGGTTTCTGGTTGTTTTTGAATTTCATTGTTGACGGAGATCCACACCATGACGATGCTAGGACACAAGTGTTTTCCCCATGTAAACAACATTTTGTGGAAATGTAAATTTAAGTTAAGGCTCTAGCGTTTTAATGGAGTGCAGATTGTATATGGATTGGCCTTTTTTATATTGCTGATATTGATCAATTGAAATGCCCTGATCTAGCCAGTCCAAACACCTGCTAGACAGCAGGTGAATCAAAAATAGTTTGCAGTCAAAATGTAGGCTGCCTCATATTGAGGATATAAAGCAGCCACAACTTCCTCCAACTGGCAAACTGCAGTTGCAGACCAAATATATGGTGTCTTTGGGTCAGCCAGTGAGGAGGTGTGGCGGTGAGGAGTGAGAGTTGTTTATTGTTAGTGCCTTTCTTGGCTGTCTTCTACCACTGCTTTGGCTGAGCTCCAGGCTGATGTCAGGGCCCTGTAGGTGCTAACTGGGACACTGTGTCATGGCCCTTGGGTAAACACAGCAGAGAAGGAGGTGAAAGAAGTACAGCAGGCTTTCCTTTCACTATAGCCTGCATACTTTTCCGTCTGCACAGTCATTGCACTGCCTGCCAAAATCCCATGTAGTTTATAATAGCATGTGGCCAGGTTGTTTGGCTGCCAAGTCTTCAAACACAAATCGAGTGTAATCGTATGCTTGTAAGAGGGAGCTACCAGCAGAGGAGGAAGGAAGAAAAGGAAAAAAAAAAGGCCCTGGCTGCTGCCCAGGAAACGTCACATTACACTGAAAGCAATGTGTTCACAGCTCAGCTTCCTACACTTACATTCTACATTCAGGACTGTACATCCTCCAAAGCTGCTCACTTCCTGAATGACAATCATCACAAGAAACCAACAGTAAGCAGCATGTCTATCAAAGCCACTGGCTAGTAATCCTAAATGTTGTGCTAGTATATACACAGCTTCATATAGGGGTAGGGGTGGGGGTGGGGGGGGAGATTCCTACTAGCATGAGCAAAGTCCTGTTTGTAATCTAGTAATTCATTCGCAGAGTTTTGTTGAAGAATATGAACATAATAAGATTTTCTCTTCTTTTGGACAAAATCTCTTTTGCAGATCACATGCTGAGAGCTTGGATTGCTATGCTTTTAATAAATGTTCCGGAAAAATCCAAAATGTTCTGTCTCTTAAATAAGTGTTGGTATGTTAATCAAGCTAAAACAAATAGGTTACATCTATAAAGCTAAATACTATTTGATTTTGCAATTAGAAAGGGGAATGTCAGACTATTGTCAGACCCTTTTTTAGATTAATGTTTGCATGGTTGCCAGTAGCAGACAAATTGCTGGATTCATCACTTGCAAGGCTTTTATTGAATCATTTCAGATGAAAAAAAACAAACACATCAGGATCTGACCTATAGCTTATCTGGTTAATAGACAATCACACAGAAAAGTACTATGGACCATGTCAACTGCTGTCAATAATTTAAAAAGCCACGTTAGTAAATGATTAAAGAGTGGCACAGAAAATTGAATTATTAACAGCAGGGATTAGAGTGAATGTAGGTTATTATAAGAACTAAATGTTGTAGTATGAGGAAGATATCATAAATGCTACTTCATTGTTTGGTATCATTTAGTGTGATGGAGCGTACAGTGCAGACTTTTTCACTTGAGCTTTATTTGACACAAGAGAAATATAACCTTGTCCGTGTCTTTAGCTGCACATTACCAGCCGGTAAGCTACATTGTGTCTTTTATTGGGGTTTTTTCTGGACATGCGGCAGTAGGCCGGAGCGGAGCGAGAACAAAAATACTCGGGGATCCTGCTTTTGATTTCGATAGTCGAAATCGAAAGCTCATTTTGACCCGTGACGTCCCTAATCGGCATATTCATGTGGAACATGGTTCAGTAATGTTTGTGGCAGATTTGGGATGCCCCAACCCCCAGTAGAGCCAGCCTTGGTTAGCCAACCATCTGGTCAGACAAAGACATCTCAGGTTTTCCTGCCCTAATGAAATGTGATTAGAAAACCTGAGGAAGCTCCACACTTTCAGCACAGGGAGGATGTGTGGTCAGAGCATTTGTTTTGTCTGTTGAGAACATTTTAACAAAATGAAATGCATTTGGAGGCAGCGTTGTTCTCCGTTGATGGAATGAATCGCAATCAGACATTAAGTAATGCATGTGAACTTTTCATGAGTGAGTGTACGTATAAAAATGAAGGCAAGTTAGATCATGAAATAGAGCACTTGTGCTTTATTGAGGATTCGGTAGCAAGCTCTTTACAGTTTTCGGTTGAAACAATAACGACCTATAGGCTAGCTGGGCACAGCAGAAGCTGAATTAAATTTAAATAAGGATGAGTAAATGTACTGTGCAAACATCTGCTTACCTGTAATACTGTCATGGAAACCCTGCATGTCTTTGGATTTATTGATTTTACTATTCACAGTATATGCTTTTGCTGCTGTTGTATTACATTCAGTGATAAGTTTGGTAATGTACTGACATCACAGGTGGTCATTTGAGTGGGTCCCAGTCCTTAAATAACTTTTTTTTTTTTTTTTTTGTCAATGTTGGGGAATTGGGGAGAAGGTTAAAGAAAAAGGGATGGAGAAAGAGTTCGAGGAAATAAATATTATTAGCAGGGGAGTAGACTGACATGTTGTGTGTAACCTGAAAAGCTGCTACATTAAAGTTCAATAAAAGCTTGCGCTGGTCTTCTGTACAGCGGAGCAACAGAAGAGGAATGAACAAGAGCTAAGGGACAGTATTATAATTAACTGAAGTGATACCGTGAAGTTCGGTGTTACCTGTCGGTAATATGCTAACGGGATTAGCATCGCAAAGTCTAGAGACGTCATGAAATTGATGGTGTTAAAAATGCGCCCGCGTGCATTTACCTTTTGTAGACTGCAGGCTGTGGGAGGATTTCAGACTGGACACTGCAGCACACCAACACGGTGCTCTGTTCAGACTGAAGCTGCAGGTGGGAGACTGAGAGCATCTCAGGGCTAGCGTTTGTGTGTGCGCTCTCGCATTTTTGTTACCTCTTGGGGACCTTTTTTTGTGGGTGTTGTCAAGGAGGTTTAATAAGAACTGTGTGTATGTTTCTTTTGTGGTTTTGAGGTTTATTTTGTTTTATTTCTAAGATTTCAACACATTTTTTGTTCACAATGTGGCACTATCGAGGAGCATGCTCTTTACGCATGGATAGTGAGCTACTGGGGTTTTTTTTTTTTTTTTAAGGGAAGGGCCCGGGGCGTTCCCCCCCCCCCCCCACTGCATTCAGTACTCTGTTTGCTCTGTTATCTATATCATATACCCTGCTGCTGCAGCAACCCAATTTCCCTATGAGAATCCTTACAGTTTTATCTGATCATATATACTACTCTTGTGATGTCTGTGAATGGACTGAACTGCAGCATGAATTGAGAGCAAGCATTTCATTAGGTTCAATGCCTTGAGGCCGTCAACAATTTAAATATCTAGTTTGACTAAGCATAATAATCCACCTGCCAAATATAGTTTTTTCTTTTTTCTTTCTTATGCAGAAACCCTCTTATGGACCCCACTCCACTTGTGGATCTGTGTTTGTAAACTTGGTTAGGTAGACTAAAGGTAGGCTATATGTATGTGACTATAAATGTTTATGATTAGTCTCGCATTGCCAGACCTTCCTCCGCAGCGCTCCTGAGGAAGGTCTGGCTTGTCCACACAACATTCTGGGATGGGAGAAAAACTTGCTCTGGTGGAACATGTGCACGTTCAAAAGTTGTTTTGAGTCCTGCAACAGAAAACTGAGATCAAACTGGATTTACCCTGCAGAGATCTGAGAAAAGGTTTCCAAATTCCAACACAAAGAAAGCGTAAGGTAACGGACATCCGGACGAAAAAAATCCGGCGGTCTTTCCCACGGCAACGGAGCAATCCCGGAAGTGGAACGTCGTGGATGAAGACTAATGACCAGAGCCTGTGATGCTGCGTGTCATGAGTAGTTTTTCGTAGGACAGGGATTGCACAATAAAAAAGGTTGACGGCTGTAACCAGAGCAGTGTAGATGGTACTGCTTTTAGCATTGCTCCCTTGCAGTATTTAAAAATGATCCACCAACAAGAAAGACCAAACAAGCGTTTTTTCCTTGTGCACATGACTCACTCATGACTATGCTCATATTCTCAAAATAAAAGAGAGAGTATATGATTTAAGATCAGCCTATTCTATTTTTCTTCTTGACATTTGTAGGCTACAGCTTGGTTAGACTCTGTTTTAAGGGGCCCATCAGGTGTAGCTAACATAGCTGACTGGCAATTACTGACAATGATATCTTGTACCAGTGCATATGGATGGTTAACACACTATTCAGGGCCGGTTCACAAGTATAGAATGCCCAGAATTTGTTCGGTGTGTCTTTTGTAACGATGAACAGAGCTTATTGGCTACCATTTGCTTTCGATGTAATGCAGGCATCATTTATCTTCCATATTACCATGGCACATTACTTTGCTGGTCACATACAAGTATAGTGTAGAGTTAATGAGAACTGTGTTCTCACTTTTCTAACCAGTCAAAAAGTGCAAATGACCAATGGAGAAAAAAAAAAGTTACTATTTCACAGGATGGCTAACATTTTTAAACCCGTGAACTTGACAGCTGCTGGCTAAAATTAGCTTCATAATGGTTGCATGCCTACCACAGCAATAACACAATGTTTTGCTTTCTTAAATTTTTGATTAATAATTTCCACACTAACCGTGAGTTTGGTTGTCTTTTGAGTGTCCAGTAGAGATGTAGTGGCTTGTTGGCCCCTGGAGATGAGCTCCAGATGCGTGACGGGCTGCATCATCCTAGCCCACGTCCCAGGGGGGTACAGGCCTGTCAGAGGTGGAATGCCCCTGCACACTTAACGCTAGCTGAGAGGAAACAGATATCTTTGGCTCGGAGCAGAGAAATAGCTCCCTATCGATTAGACTCTGCAGAAAGCTGTGAATTGCGCTTATGGCTTCAACATTTGATACTGCAGATTCAGAGAGATAGTCATAACACTAACTTCTCTGATGGAGGAAACCCTGGGAATAACGGGCTTGACCCCCTCCACCATACGCCAAACAAAGAAGTCATTTGCCCATCTGACTACAGACGTTGTGCCCTCTGTCATTTCATATGTAATGAGATGTGATGTGTCCTAATAGCAGTGATGTTTTTTTTCTTGATTGGGAATGTATCAAGTTCCTGGCGCTGTCAGTATAATGAGAATGTATATAAAGGCCTATCAGGTCTGTGTGATGTCTCCAGCTGCCATTAGCATGGGGGTGAAGTGGATGCTTGCTCTTTGAAAGATGTGAGATATGCATGGTATTTTTAGCCAAAGCTTTTAACCCAGAAGAAACGGCTAATAGCTGCTTAGACCTGAATGCAGCAGTATGTCATTGATTACAAGGGGCCCCAAAAATGTGGTTTTATTGTACAATTATTTTAGCCTAAATGTGCTGCGAGAACATGAATTTGTGTCTTTGTGAAGTGATAGCTTTGCATATTTGAGACAATTTAATATCTGCCACTGTACACTTCACAGAGCAAAACTAATAGCTTCAAATCAAATAATCCGTGAGGGGTTGCCAAGGGGGCCCCCATGCAAGTCTGTGCATAGTTTAGTTGGAAAACCTAGTCTCTGAGGTCTAGTTTCTTATGGGCCTTAAACACTACGGGAAAGGGTTAACTAATGGAGTACTGTATGTGGTGGCACAGATGTGATTCACTAAAATGTTTGCTCTGCCTGTGAAAGGGTCTTTGAACCAATGAGTGTGAACTTCTGGCCACACCAGCCTATAAACGTTGCATTTGTGTGAGGCAGCGAAAGGGGCCAGCTAGTGTATTGGGGGATGGGGCCTCTGCCTGTGGAATGTGGTGTCTTGGTGAAAGGGCTGGAGCTGAACAAATGCAGTCAGTTTATTTGGCAAACCAGACTTGCTGGTCACTAACAGACATGTTTACCCAGGAACTAAATATGCAGATCCACCCCTTTCTTTCAGACATATCTCTCTCTCTCTCTCTCTCTCTCTCTCTCTCTCTCTCTCTCTCTCTCTCTCTCTCTCTCTCTCTCTCTCTCTCTCTCTCTCTCTCCCTCCCTCCCTCTCCTCCCCTCTAGGTGTAAAATTGGATGAGGTGAAAAAAGTGTGTTGATCAGTTTTTCTTCTGCGTGTGTCTGCCTGCCTGCCTGTCTATTTTCATTCTGTCTTTCTATCTGTGACACCCCATCTCTTTCTTTCTCTTTTTCAGCTTTGTAATTGGAGTGATTAATGGAGGGAGGGGTGGTCTTGCCTGAAGGCCTGTTTTTCAGTGGCCTGTTTAGAGGTGCTGATGCCGGGGCAGGTAGCAACACGTTCTGCCCTGGACGTTTAGCCCCTTGTCCCTGCCACTTTGTCTGTTCCCCTCAAAAGCCAGAAATCTCTTCCAGCTACAAACATGACCGGACACTCCGAGGCAGGCATGCCCCTGGGTCCTGTTCTCTGCTGCCGGCCTGCTCACATGTGATATGTGGCCTTTTTTATGCTCCATTATAATTCTTAACGAGAGCAGAGAACCAGTAGTGTATCTGTTTGTAAGCAGGATCTTTACCATATGTTCCCGGGTGGCAGTGAGATTTACTTGCCTCTTGTCGCACATGGAATCACCATTAGCCAGAGCCTTTGTTGGTGGCAGCGTACGGGCAGCTTGAGATCCTTTACAGTGGTTAGCAGAAAAAGAATGCCGTCCGCTCAGCCCAACTCCCAATGCACCCGCCCCTCACCCATCAACCCCTCCCCACGGCAACAGCCATTATAAATGATTCCTGGAGTCCCGCTGTGGGATCAAGACCAATTATTTGATTTGGATTAGAGATTGCTGCCCCCCACAATGCTCGTTTTTACAGGCATGCTGAGAGGAAGCAGATTCGCTTTCTTTGAAAGACTTAAACTTAAGGCATCAGGGCTGTTATCCTCCAGTAGCTGAGGAAACAGGCTTAGTACTGTATATGCAATCTGCTTTAATCATAAAACCAGTTCTCTTTAAAAATAAGTGTACAATGCAAATACCTATAAAGTTATCTTTTATATCTATCTTGGGTCACTACAGTACATTTTAGTCACATTTTAGAAAACTTTTAACTGCTTTTCTAGTAAAATGTGCAAGTTTGCAAGCACGTGTAGCCTCTTTTCTTGCTACTCGACATTTATCACTATTGTTGGCTGTGATCCAGTTTTTCTGCTGGAGGCCTTGATTGTGATTAAATTACTGCCTCTGTGTCTGTTTAAGAGATTTCCCTTGCTGAACTGTTTTGACAGGCAGCAATTTGGCTAAAAAAGATTAGTCCGGGAATGAGATGTTAAGAGTACCTGTGGGATGAGAGGGGCTCTACTGTTATTGTGAGGTCCTGTTACTGGTGTACAGGAATGCTGGTGAATTTCACTAGTCACCCTCCCTCCTGTGTCTGTATGCTGGCACTGCTCTCACTGAGAGCACAGTGCCATTTTGTTACCCTTGGTTTACTAGCTGGGGTTGCTATAGGGATTTTGCTTGTGTGTGCATGTATTTTGTTTTCATTGAGGACAAAGGGTGGCTGTTTACACAGTTTCTTTTTGTAGACAACTGCAATTTGATTAGGGTTTCCTATGGAAACCTTCACTGTGTTAGTCAAAGTTGGGGTGTTGGGGAAGGGGTTAGATCACCCTGGGAGCTGTGATCCTGCCCTCATCTCAGTTTCCCTATAGCGGGGCTGTAGATGACTGAGGATGATGAGTATTGACGTGTTGTGTGAGATTGCGTCCGGAGGGGGCTGGGGACTTCCCTTGTGTTTGCACATCCAGGGCTATTGATTTGCCTACTGTTCAATGGCTGTGGCCCAGGGGACTTGGTCTGTAGGGTGGGACACAGCTGAGCCATGACAGTAGCTCAGAGCGGGAAGACAGGGGTTAGGGTTATGGCTCAGGGCTAACGGGGCTCTAATGTGGCACGGGCCTCTCTTCATTAGGCCTTGTTTGGTCTGCAGGATTAAACAGGCAGGCTGCAAAACAACTGTTTTCAGGCCCACTCTACATTTGAGATGAGGTATTGTGTCACTTGTTTTTCTACCACCCCACCAGTCAGAGTCCTCCAGCAAGAGTCAACACAATATGCAGTTAGCTATTGTGGAAATGTACTCAATCCAGTTTTTCCCTGCTTTCATGATCTTGAGATGATTCCCAAAGTGAGTCTAACACAATGAGTACACCCCGAGCTCAATGGCTGCTATTTGAGCCCACTCAACCTCCTACTGAAAGAGTGAGGGCAAATCACATGATGCTTTTATTAAGAACAAGCCTCTTCATCTAATAACAGCTCCACTATCAAATTGGAGAAGTGATGTCAACATCCTGAGCAATCAATGCCATCCATCCCCCACTCCCCAAGCAGCAGCCATTAACCCTTCTTGTTCCGGCATGCCTGGCCTCACTAAAATGGTGGCTCTACTCCAGACATCTTTCAATAATGGCTGCGTAGAATTACCCTCAAGCTATGCATCGACATTCAAGTAGAAGTGTGTTGCGTAGTTTTTCCCATACACCTGGAGGGACATACAAAGAATGTCAACTTGTTGCAGGCGGAAGGTTGTCCACTGTATTGTGTACATTGCTGTCACATAAATACACAATTCAAATGCATGGATTTCACAACTGGTGAACTCAAAGTGTTTTAGGAAAAGAAGCCAAATCCTCCCCAGCTGAAAAATTATTTGTGAGGACTCAAAACTGCAAGTTAATTGTGTCATCACTATAGTAGTAGAGGGTGACTTAACTTTTTACAAACTCTACAGAATAATACCAAATAAAAATGTGTGAACATTAAGTGGTGACCACCTAGGCAACTTACATGAACGTCAGAAGACCTGTAGACCCCCACTCAAAAAAAAACAAACCTTTTCATAGCCAGAACTTCGTTTAGGTACAGAGGAACTGTTTATGTACGTCAATGTGTGGACAGCTTTTTCTCCCCCACCCCTCCTTGGCGATGACCAGCTACTGCTCACTTCTTCTTATCCCTGATTTGGCGCTGCGCCAGTCAGTCACGTTCGGCCATAATATGATTAGGCCACCCACTGCCCGGCCCCTAAACCTGCTAACAGCATGAGAGAGAGACAGAGAGGAGACATGGGCTGCTTAAACATATGAAGGCTTATATATTTATATATATAGATAGAGATATAGATATAGAGATAGATAGAGATATAGATGGATGGATAGATGGATAGATGGATGGATGGATGGATGGATGGATGATGGATGAGATAAAGAAAAGTCTATGTATGTATATTTGTGTATGTATATATGTTTATATATATATATGTGTGTGTGTTATATATATATATATATATACATATATATATATGTATATATATATATTATATATATGATATATATATATATATACATACAGTAGAAACACAGAAGCAAGAACGACACACACACCTTACCAGAATTGGAGATGGAATTTCCATTTTAAAATTTTATTTTTGAGCACTGGATGTGATGAAGGGGCTGAGGTGACTGTAGGAGTTGTCCCAAAACAACAGTATCCACTCTTAACTTGACAAAAAGCAACACAGTGTTAACATTCCTCCCTTGACCAAGGCCCATTAGGAGCCAAAATCTTCATTTTTTGCCCTTTTTTTTTTTTCTTTTTTTTTTTTTTTTTTTTTAACCAGCTAGAGAAGCAGGCAATTTCCAGATGCAACTGAACTTATTTGCGTAATGACAAGTGACCACAGAATTGCACTCCCAGACCCAATCGCAGGGAATCATTTGTTGTTGTCCCAACGGTCCATTGGTTTTGAGATCCAAAGGTTTAATGTCTGTGAAGGTTCTCAATCATCCAGGTCATAGTTATCCAAGAAAGGGTTCAAATCAAAGACAACTGGACTTCAGGGACTTCAAAGACAATTTGTCTCTCATCCGAGAGACTTCTTTTGAATTGAGTTTTATATCAACAGCCTCAAAGTCCAGACAGCCACATGGCGCAGACAACTGCTTGGTTGTTGTAAGTTGCTTTGGTTAAGGCTGTTGGTTAAAAGAATTGATAACCTTTTTTAAAGTGTATCCATTTCATACTTTTGAATAATAATAATATTATTCTATATTATGTGTATTATAATATATATATTATTACAATAGTTTGGTTTTCAGGAATTTCCCCAGTGTGGGATTAATGAAGTCTATCTTATCTCTTACCTTATCTTTTGTCTTTACCGCCATCTATTGTTTTCCTCATTCCAGCCAAACAGCCAGAGCTTGCCTTCTACAGTTGAGGAGGACAAACGGACTCCTTGTTCAGTAAGAGCGATCACTCCACAGTTAAGTCAGAAGGGATGCTACAGTAGTCAGCAGTCTGTCTGATGGAGCACACTTGAGTGGACATGTTTTGTTTAAATTATGTGCGGGAGTATGCGGATGAGATATTGCAACAGATGGTTACTAAGGGAGTAATCTATCACAGTGTGAGAACATTTTCTAGATTAGCGATTTCTAGATAAGTCTTCATCTCCCACATCTATCTATAAACACCAAAATCTGATATTTGCTGTAATAGATTTGTGTAGCATCATGCAACTTTTTGCAGAATTTTTGAGTACTTTTTGTACTGAACAAGGATTAAAGATTTGGCCCCCTGCAACTGCAGTGACTGCTCGATGAAGAAAAGCATGGTGACTGTCAAAATGAAATCTATGTATAGCCCCTTTTTCGACCGCAGGAACTTTCCCCAAAGGACTAGGAACTTTTTGAGGAACTCATTGGGATTCGATCACAGGGACCAGGGTCTAAATTAAGTATAAATAAATACTTATTTTTGTAACAATCAAGTATCAAAAACTGAGGAGGACACGCTGTTGGATGCTGTCCTCCTACTCTTTCTCCGATTCCTAACTAATCTATCTCCATCTCTCCCTGACCCTGTCTTTCTGCTTGAGCAGCACTGGTTGAAGCCTGAAAATATTGTAAACAAATTAATAACCTAACTAATTACACTGGTGGGACTGTTGAGCTCTGTTTCAGACTGATACCTCCAGTTCAGACTGGTCCTCACCCTCAACACGTGCCTTTTTCATTCGCGGAAAATACTTTTCAATACTCATCTGGATTGAAGCAGCAAACATTCATTGTAAGAGTAAAAAATGACATAACATTATTTAGAATAAATTTATTTGATTCACAGCTGCTACATATAGTGTTTTGACCTCGACAACCCAACTGCATTTTACCGCAAACCTGCGACTAGTTAACTTTCTAAAGCGGGCACAATCGCTTGTTTGCTAAGAGTCAGTCGGGACTCAAACATTAATAACGCACTGACAACATTGTATTCAGAATATCAAATATTTGTATAGCACTTTTTAATGTGATTGTGTAAAGGTGTTCACGAGATACCAACCTTTCGTGAACTTGTGAATTTCGTCAGCCGTCTTCTCTCGTTTTCATGGAGACAGACGCTGTGTGCGCGGAGGGGAGGGGCTGTGTGTGTGTGTGTGTCTGTGTGTGTCTGTGTGTCTGTGTGTGTGTGTGTCTGTGTGTGTGTCTGTGTCTGAACACATTTTGTTCACCTAACAAATCCAAGGGGCAGTAACCCAGCAGCAATCGCCTGTTCTTCTGCAGTTACATCTGATTCTGATAGTCATTTGCTCTGCATAAGAGCCAGAGATCTGTTAAATTATAGAATGCATTAGACATTTTAAATCGCTAAACACAGTTCACAGTTTATACAGCTATCAGTGGGTACTGTAGGTACACACACAGGTCATACTGTTGTTGCAAATAGTCTCCATAAACATTCACTCACACAGGTTTTTCTAACTGTTCTAAATAACTGATACTGATATTCTGTACTTAGAAGTGGAATTGCACTTTGTTGCACTTTGAAGATTTTGCAGAATACATTAACTTGTTAACTGGTGTTTTCCATGTATGTTTAAGGCTTCTTGTTTGGTCACTGTCGGTTAGATTACACAGTGTCGACCTCTGGGTCATAAAATGGGGAACATTCAGCATGTATAAGAAGTGCCTAATGCTGTTTTTTTTTTTTCCGTGCATGTGAGATTCTACATGACTGCAATCCAAATTATCTTCTGTTATAATGATTTATAATGGTTAAAGGTTACCATAGGTGGTCAAATTGTGTGCAAAGGTCCATAAGGCGTCCAAATGTACTATAGTATACTGTATATTAACCCTCACATGGCGATCCTGTTGTAATCTCTATGACATACTATAGATAATGTAAATTGACAGCGAAATACATTTTTGATGAGGAAAATGCTGTTTTGTAGATTCATTTTCAACAAAAGATATCTGTTGAGAAGCCAATGTCGAAAAGATACACAACTCTCACTTTGGAGAGGACAGCAATCTACTGGTATGTCTTTAAACATTAGACTTCAAATATAATTTTTTTTTCATACTGCAAATGTAGCATTTTGGAACTGAAAATGACCATTCTTTCATATGAGTTAAAGAGGGAAATGTTTTTTTTTTTTTTTTTTTTTCTCACATTTATTGCTGCTGTCGTCATGTAAGTTAATTTCCACCCTTATAAAGCCAACTATTTTGGAGACTTTTTTTAGTTTTAATGCGTAAGAGAGGGTGTTAGCTGTTCTAAGTAGCAGATATCACATTTTGTCTTCATGCGTTTTAACTCTACCCTGAAACATACCATTTGCAGTGGGTTTGCAAGTTGATGGCTGATGAGTATTTGTTTAGGGAGCATTAATGTTGACAACCGTTACATGTACAGAGAGTGAGAGGGTGAAAATGACTTGCTCTCAGGGGCCTTGACCACCTTTGCCCTCCCGGCTCTCGTTTCAGGCCTTGTAATTGCCACTGACCAATGGGCTCCCGTTTGAAACTAGACCCTGGACAGCAGCTATTAACGTCCCCCTCCAAACGGATCTTGTTTTGATTCCTGATGCTTTTATAGGTTTTGTCTTTAGGAGACATTCCTGGTCGGCACATACCGTGCACCCCCTTTCTGCCCCTATTTTCCTTCCTTCCCGTCTTGTGGGGCCATTGCCCCCCCTCCCTGCACTCACAAACATACACAAAGCCATGATCGGCCTTTGCAAAGGTGTGTGTGTGTGTGTGTGTGTGTGTGTGTGTGTGTGTGTGTGTGTGTGTGTGTGTGTGTGTGTGTGTGTGTGTGTGTGTGTGTGTGTGTGTGTGTGTGTGTGTGTGTGTGTGTGTGTGTGTGTTAGTTATAGGGCTACTGACCAGCCCACCCTCCCATGGCCCCTCCTGACAGCCAGCTACACTCCATGAACTTGGCCACCCGCCACAGCTGCGTTAAGATTGAAGGATGGGGGGCCCTTGTATCCAGCTGGGTCGGAAGACATGGGTGGGGGCAGGGCAGGCCCAGATGCAGATGGTTTAGGTCAAATGGAGATGTTTGAGGATGAAGGGGGAGGGGGGACACAGGAGCTCAGGGGCACAATAACTCCAGAGGTTACTCCTTCAACCCCTGGAAAATGCACTCTGTTGGAGTTAGAGTATATATTATTTTTCATGTGTTTGTGTTGCAGAATGTTGGTAGTTGTTGTAACTAGCTTAGAGTTTACTCAGGTTTTTTAGCCTGACATGGACTTTTTGACCCACAGGCAGTCAACCTGATGGGATCTTTGCAGCTAGAAATCAAATTAACACCTTTTAAAAAAACAAACAAACAAAAAAAACATTCAAGGTCAAAGTCATTTCTTAAAATCACAAATGTGCAACTACATTAGTGGTGGAACCAGGCAGCGTCCCCAGTTCAGTTCCGGCCAGGGACCTTGTTGCACTCCTCCCATGTCTCCTGTCTCTATCTCTGCTATATCTAAAGCTGTCACAATTTAATAAAAGCAAATACCAATGTAATCCTTTCAATAGTATTCATGTTACTTTTGAAAGACTCACCACTACTCAATACAGACTGGACCCTCTCTGTAGGTGTTTGTAACCACTTTCTGATTGTTTACTGACCTTATCTGTGTTTTCTCTCTTGTCTGTTGTAGAATGGCAGTGCAGGCTGGGCAGATGAGGCTGACGGTAGCAAAGGAAGAGGAGAAGCCTCCAGAGACTTTGCTAAGGTAAGCCTTTGGAGACTGTGATCACCGGGTGGCTTCAGTGGGTTCATTGATTAAACAACCAAAAAGCCTTTGCACCAATTACATAATAACATTAGTTCTTATGAAAGTCAAACCTTTGGAAATTGTGAATACGTTAACCATGTGATACAATCTCCAACCTCTTGCAGTAGAGCACACCACAAAAGTAACCGCTAATGGTCAGCTGGCCATTGACGTGCATGTTCAGTACCTTCTGTGCCTATATGAGAGGAAATACAGTATTTGTGCTGCAAAGAACATTGCAGAGACGAACCAAACAAAGTAGCCAACAATTTGCACGCCACTGTCCATCTAGTCTTGCTTTGCCAGACCACCCTCCAAGGCGCTGCGGAGGAGGGTCTGGCTAGCCCACACAGCATTCTGAGATAGGAGAAAAACGTGCTCTGGTTTATTGGCATTTCTTTAAACCAGAGATCTTCAACAGGGGGTCCGGGACCCCTAGGGGGTCCTCAGAGTCACTGCAGGGGGCCCTCCAAATTATTGTAAATTTTTGAAAGTTTAAAACATATTTTTTTTTTTTTAAATGTGTTAACATGAATCCAACATATTATTAGCAAATACAAATCCCCACTGATGATAGGCTTACTGGCCTATAGGTAAGGTAGGCACTAAGATAACCATCCACAGATACACTTAATCCTAAGGATTATATATATGTATGTTTAACATTAAAACATGATTTATAGAATCATGCCAACAATTATTATTGTAATAGCTTTGTATTCTATGCAAAAAAAAATATGTATGAAGGCTTTAAGTCGCCCCACACGTTATTGTAGGCCCAGTTTAATATGCATCCTAATTTTATACAATATATGTAGTATCTGTCCCTGCTCCGTCTCTCTTTTAGTTAAGGGGTCCTTGGTTTAAAAAACTTTGAAAACCCCTGCTTTAAACCAATCACAATCGTCATGGGCGCCGCTGAGCTCCGCACAAAGCCGCTGAAAAATAGCCTCGAGAAGGAACGTGTACTTTCAAAAGTTGTTTTAGTCGTGCGAGAGAAAACTCAGATTGGACAGATAGTCTAGCTAGCTGTCTGGATTGACCCTGCAGAGATCTGAGGAGCAGTTAACCATAGTCCTCAGAAATCCACCGGAGTTTAAAATTCCAACACAAGGTAAGCGGAAGGAAATGGACATCGGCGAAAAGACATGCATCTGGCTGAATTTCCTGCGGCACCGGAGCAATCCCGGAAGTGGAACGTCGTGGATATAGACTCCTGTCAATCTGATTAAACCATACAAATAGAGAATATGTCTGACAAAAATGTTGCAATTGAAAGGTTTTTCTCTGTTTCGAACTGCCATTATCAGACTGCGGTCTTATTTTGGAAGAAGTAAAAACAAATAAAAAAATAAGGGCAGAGGCAAAAATTGAACTGCACTCAAAACTGCACAAAATAATTAACCGGAAGTACTTCCAGTGACAATTTAACATGCTGACTACTGACTATCAGTGCCAGACACACACACACAGCAAAAACGACAGATGACTGTTGGCTACATGCAGTGGTCAACTGACAAGCTGGTGCACCATGGCCCTAATAAGCATCTGTTTTCTCTTTCAGTTGTATGAGCTGGACAATGACCCCAAAAGGAAAGAGTTTTTGGATGACCTCTTCACCTTCATGCAGAAAAGAGGTAAGAGTACTCTCCAGAAATCCACATGATTTTTTTTAGCAGCAGCTGAGTCTTCTCTTGGGCTTTCCAGAGCATAGATTTTCTTTTACTTGTGTCAGATCCAGCGGTTTGGCATACATTTAAAAATCTGAGGTAGAATTGGGATTTACATGAGAATTCTCTAAGTACATAAGGGACCTTTTCAACAAACTCATTCATATATGAGTTTTCTACATGTTACAGTTTGGTGAAAATGGACTTGCTGAAGTGTACTTTGTCAGTGGATTCCTGATTTGGTCCTAATATCTGGGTTTAGCTTTATGGTTTCATGCTTTATATCCTGTAGACAATTCAATATACATTTTAAACTACAACAACTTGTGACACGGCATGGCATGCACAATGTTTTAAATCCCATAGAAATACCTTTTGCATTATGAATTTCTGTTAAGAGTTGCTACAAAATGGATATTGGTTGGAGTTCATTTCCCTCCCTCTGTCTTTGTGGAAAGAGCAAATACCACACAACTTCCATTTCTTAAGAGTCATTTCCTGCCTCAGTGTGAGGAGGGGGTGCTATTTTTTTTCCAGAGCATCTGGAATTTTCACTATAGATTGATTGGTGTCAGGCCTACGGAACAAACAATTCATGTGGCCATACACTTGTTAGAGCCCATACAAATTATTAATGTTCTTTCCTTTTTGGCTTTGGTGCTCCAAATCTATTGGCTTGCCCTAATGTTTGTCAAGAGTGCTATGGCACTAATCAACTCAAAAAAACCTGCTGTAACTCTCACTGTGACTCTCATCTTTTACTAATTCCCTTCCCTAGAGTAAAAGCTCTGAGTGTTCAGCGGGTGAGATCTGCCCCCGATGATACTGTGGTTCTGCAGTTCTGCACTATCAGAGCCAAGAGGATCTGGCACTTGCCTAACTTATTGAGTTGGCCAATAGCCAAGGAGGCTCAGCTGACCCCGTGCTGCTTTGACACCGCTTACAAGACCCATCTGACCAGGGCAGTTAATGTGCTTAGGCTTCTATCATCTACTTAGGCTTCTATCAGACAAATCTGTCACTAAGCAAGTTACGTGGCTTGAGCAATACCTCCCAAGGTGAATCACAATGTTATTACAGTGGTGCATACTTTTAAATTATGTTTTGGCAGGCTATGATGGTCTGTGAGCGTGTGAGTGGTTCATACTTCATTATGTTTTGTCACAGGCTATGATGGGTGATACAATATGTATGCAAGTGTGTATGTGACGCATAGCTGTTTTACCAGACTGTGGCAGATGATAATGGTGCGTAAATGTGTGTAGATGGGTCAATGTGCATCGACGCACGTGTGCGTACTTATACGCATATGTTGGCAAGCTCACATTCACAAGAGAAGCAGCTTCTGGGTGTCTGACCTGGTCTTAGCACCCGGGGGTCTTGTTTGGAGGGTGATGAATTAAGCCGAGTCAGAGAGCGAGCGAGAGGGAGGGAAAGGATCTGTCAGGGCCCTGTTAGCATCTTTGTCCAGTGGCAGACACTGGGAGTGGTTGGCTGACCCTTTACTCACGCTGGTCAGATGGAGAAATCCATCATGCTGACTAAAATGCCACCAGCTGATAACTGGCTAATTACAGTGGACCATGTCACATTATTTTCACTAACTTTGCATTTACTTAAGGAGAAGACAGTAGGTTAACATTCAGATGAAAACAAGCTTGTCTTTGTTATCGTCCAATCGTGTTTTGAGCAACACAAATATGGACTAAATGATTACATTCATTTAAAAAAGGAAAGCCTCAATGCAAACAACAAAAAACACTGATTCACTGAAATCAATTTTGAAAATTAGAACTCATTTTGTTAAATTGTGTAGCGGAGTAAGTTATATTGAGTGAAACTGGAATTGGCTTGTGTGGATCAAGTTCCTGTATCATCATGAGTACATGTGACCAGTAGTTCGGGAGTTCAAGGGTCTGTGGCCGATAAAAATAAATAGAAATGTCAGTGTAAAGAAAAGGAAAAAAATGAGAGATGAAAGTAGTTTTTTTTTTTTTTTCTTTTTTTCTTTTCTTTTTTTCAAGGTGAATGGGCCCCACAAAAAAAATGACATTCTTATAACTAGAAAGGTGAAAACTAAACTTCCGTGGCTGCACTCTGCTTTAAATATGATTGCAAGATTATGACAGGGACGTTGCTATTGACATTGTGATGTCAGCTTTGTGCAGGAGGGTAGGATATCATTTCAGCTACTCTAGAGCGAGTTCCTCTCTTAAGATAGGAGACACTTGGCTGACCTCCGCTGTCTCTCAAACCAGAATCCTAATCACAGGGAACAAATTGCTCTGTTGGATTCCCCTTTTGCTGTTGGTGCCAAGAGTATAATGAAGAACAAGCCTAGCTAAGCTCTTGTTAATGGCAGCCTCTAATTGCTGAGCGTTTACTCCTCCTTCCATTTCACTTCATAGATATGGGTTCAGGATTATTGCACTCTTTTTTTCTTTCTTTTTTTTTTTAATGAAAGAGTACTTGGAAAGACTTTTTAATTTAACATCGCTATGTGGAAGAAGGGGGGGGGAATAATAATAACAGCCTCTTCATTTGACTGACCTTCCAAGCAGAAAGCTTAAAAACTACTGCTTCATTTTGTGAAGCAGATTGGTTGGAGAGAGACAAATGGTGAAGTGCTTTTCCCACCTCGTCGTGGGGCCTCCAGGCCTTGAGAGCAACAGCGGAAGGAAAACTTACGAGGGATTCCCATTTCCTGCCTCTGCGCTTAAAACAGTCACGTGTTGTGTGTGTGTGTGTGTGTGTATGTGTGTGTGTGTGTTTTGAATGGTTGAGGAATTTAAGCAGCTGTCCTAAAACGAGTCTGTGCGTAAAGGGGCCTATTGATGGGCTCTGCATCACAGAAATGGCTGAAGACACACATACACTGAACCTCCTGTCATTCGCTGCGGATAGAAACTCAATCAGCTAATGGCCTGACTGACATGTAAATGTAATGTAAATGCACTCGGGCTGCTTACGTTGGAAGTGTGTTGTTGGATGATCTTTGCCTTCATGAGTTCCACCGACATCACGGTTCATCATATCCATTACAGGTTTCATGCCCACTGGGAACTTAGAGAAAAGCTTTGACGCCAGTAACCACCTCAAAGGTTTCGATTCAAGCAGATGGGTGAATGTTTGTTTTGGCTTGACACCCAGCCACTTTCTCATTGGGGCAGGAGGTGGGGTTGCGAAGAGTTAATCGGGGGTCAGTGAGTGAGGCTGCGGGAGCTACGGGTGTGCAATAAAGAATGGGGGGGAGAGGAAGAAAATAAAAGAGTGATGCAGCCAACTGCTTGTCAGCGCTGTCCACTTGAGATGATTAATGGCCACAGGCTGTGATGGACAGAGCCAGAGAGGAGAGAGAGAGAGAGAGAGGCTCCTGTTCAGTGAAATCACCAGTTGAGAAGGGAGGGGGTAACGGGATGGTAAAGACGAGTGTTTTAGCGCCTTCTACTTCAGCCACAAAACCCCACACGTCGCAGTCACCAGTATGACACTCTAATGGGAAGTGTAGATTCAGCTTAAGAGGGACCACATGGTGTTCTATCTCTGCTTTAGAGCTATTTTAGGGGGAAATCCCTGCGTAGTATATACGGTCTGTTAATAGGAATAAAGTGGTAAGCTGGACTTATCTGTGTCATTAAGTTGTTGCAATGGTCTTGATGGGGCTGGAGAAAGATGTACAGAATTAAATGGAAGGAGTAGGAGGGAAGCAAGGGGAGATAATGCTTATAATTAAGATGTCTCATTTAGCTGCAGCTCCACGGTTAAACTTACTGGCAGTGGCTCTGCTCTGTTCGTTCCTTTGCATCTTCACTGTGACGGCCGATAATGTTATCAGGGGCTTTGAATCAAAATGCCATACATGGGATGTCAATATTAGTGTAATAAGTGTCATATTTGTCCTTTTTTAAATCTTATTTTTCTTTACTGTAAAACAAAACGACTGCACTTTTTAGTTCACTACAGACAATATTAGAAGGTCAGACAACTGATATTTAAATAAAAAAACATCATCAAAAAACAAATTAAAATAGCTCTGCCAGTTTTTCCACATTTGAAGAAAATACATTTTACGCCCTTGTTAAGCTGGATTTATTTTTTTGTTGTGTGGAAAGAGTGGCCTCCCAGCAGGACATTAGAGGAACTTCCCTAACTGTAACCCTGAGACCGAGAGCTCTGTCCACACCAATTACACCATGAATGGGCTCTGGGGGATCCATGTATGCATTATATTACTCCCCCGGTCAGCCTCACACTGGCCCTCTTAACAGGCAGGCCCTCTGTACAAACACTACACTACAATAGGAACATTCTCTGGCTCTTTGATATTGCCTCATTTTCCTTTTAGTTAACACCCCACAACTTCTGGAAAGTGGCAGCACCTGGTTTGTTCAACAACAAAAACACTGGGTACAGCACATTTGTCCATTGTAGATAGTGTTGGATTGCAGGTGAAGTGATTTTCATTTGAGATCGCCCTTTTGAACTGCTACTTTGCTGGACAACTATTACACAATTAATGTAATATGTTTTATTTGAAATTGGGTGATCAACTTCTTTCAACTAGATTCTGTGTTCTGATTCCTTTTAAACATGCATCTTCTCCAAATTGATGCACTTTTGTGACCCACGAGGCATGTTTTACTTGGAATGCACCAATAAAATGTATTTAGGAAATGACATTTTGTCCTCTCTTGTCTTTTCTTTCTGTCACCATCCCCTTCCTCCTCCTTTGCACCCACCCCATTTCCCTCCCCCCTCTGTTTATTGTGCTACAGTTACAACCACTGAAACTTGATAACACCATGGGGGATAGGGGGTAGGGGCGGAGGGCCGCACTGTGGCCTGCTCGGTGAGGCCGGGGGTTGGGTCGGGGCCTCCTGTCCCACATGGGATGATTAATGATGTCCAAAAAGTGGGGCCAACCTTTTTGATAGGGCAACGCTGACGGACAGCAGACAAGGGAGTGACCGTCGCGTGTCCGTTATGTGTGAAAAGGGAGAAAAGAGAGGATGAATGATTGAGAAGGCAGACAGGGAAACTGCAGTGGGAGACGAGGACAGACGGGGTGCCAGGGTGTCAGAGGGGAGGTTAAGGGAGGCATCGGCCAGCATGTGTAGAAACGAAGCCATGCTCTTTCATTTCCCTTTTTGAAAACTGACCAAGCTCACCACCCAGACAGACAGATAATCAGGAAAACATACTAAAACACCAGCACTGGTAGCAAAGGGCCCCTACTCTCAGGAAAGGGTGGGGACCCAAAAGATACACAAATTCCAACCACTGCTTTCTAATCATTCCACCAAGACAGACTCTTTAAAAAAAAAAAAAAAAAAGTCTAAACTATTCTTATTGGACACATCCTCCCCTGCATTTGTGATCAAAGATTTAGTGGTTACTGTGTTGATGTATGTGAGGGCTGAGATTATCTTTGCTTTTGCTAAACTCCACCGTTGGCTGGCAAATTACAGCCCAGCCTTTGGGGAGCGAGTACATCTATGGTGGTTATGCTCTTCTCTTCCTTCAAAACAAAAGGAAATAGTAGTTTTCCTGATGTTTTGTGCGTGGGGGTGTGATGGGAGACTTTAGATTAGAATCTTGAGACTTTTTATTTTTTTTTTTCGGTTTTGTTTCTTACCAACCAAGACTACTCTTTGTGTCTCTTCCTCTCTCTGTCTCTTCATCCCAACCCCCAGTCTGCACCGCCTCCCTGTCATTTCCTCTGTCATTTAGCCAGACACTGTGCTGTCCATCTTTAATTACGTACCATATTGTATGTGGATTTGAGTCTCTAAGCTGCAGAGCTGGGAGATTCTTAATCACCATGTTTATACCTAAGCGAGCAAGGAAGAGGGCGAGTGCAGGCCTCAAGCAGATTCATGCTTCCCAGCGAGGTCATCGTTCAGGGTAAAAATAACACCGGCCCCTCAGATCCGTGCACCATGTTTTGGCTTCAGTGGATTACATTTGTAAATACCCTGCAAACCAAATGTGAGAATCAAATACTATAATATTTCAGCGTTACCATTGGGTTGACTACTGTTGGGCCACACGTGCAATTCTTCCCATGTTTTATTTCTCAGTGATCATTTTTATTTACTTTTTGCACCTAAATGCACCAATATCTGTCTTGTAGAGCCAGGAGTATATCTTCTCTGACAAAGTTGTATCAAAGCATGTCCTCCTGTGCTTGTTTGGGGGCTGAAACTGAATCAGCCAGCATTCTTTTCCCCAAATGAATGACATATTTTTGATAAAGGAACTTTCTAAAAGGCATCATGTAAAAGCAGCCTAAGGATATAAGAATAATATGACTGACATAGCCTAGATTTAGATTAGCCAGGACAAAACATTTTATGAATCAAGAAAACCATATTATTATTATTATTATTATTATTATTATTATTTAGCCACATTAAGATCCATTTTAGGCACTCTTTTCCTTTACATCATTTGTAAGTCCCATTCATGTGAAATATTTAACTTTTTTCCTCTCAAAATATTTTTTTGTGGGGGCTTTAAGCTGTTCCCACATGAAGCTCTCATGTGATCAAACAGATTTCTCAATCTTCGGCTATCTCTACCTATCTGCGTGTCTTGCTTCTCCATCTGTGTCCTGTGTGTGCTCTTAAAACAATGTTTCCTGGCCTCCACACCCCTGTGATGGATGGTATGAAACACATTACAGCCCCCAGAGGAGCCCTACACCGGCACAATAGCCCTGAGCTCACTTCCAGCGTAGCTCTGCAACAGTGTTGCTTGAGCCACACCGTAACAAAGATCTAAGTGCAAAGGGGCCTAATGGAAAACAAGACGCTTAAGTTGAGGCAAGAAATGGACATTAAACCCACCGTTGCCAAATGTTATTGCCTCTTTGTTGATGGCATTTTAGTTAATGTGGTTTGTTGTTTGGGATACACGATTAGATAAAGGTAATCGTCCGTTAACAAGTTATGATAGATGTGAATTCATCTTCTGCAGCCAGGTCTAAAAATGTTGTTTTTTCATGCTGTACTATACAGTATGCCATGATCTCTTTTTTTGGCTTTTAAACTGTTGCGTAACTTAGGCAACATCCACACTACTACATTTTTGTTTTAAAACGCAAATCTTACAATTACACCTCGTGTCCCCTACTGCGGCATTTCCGAGCCCCTAAACAGAGACTTTTGGAAATGCTGCTGGAAACCGTTTTAATTTGAAAACTGCTGGGTTGCATTTTGGTCTTGATGGGCAGAAACGGAGACCTTTGGAAACGATGCAACGACACCCGCGTTCGTTCCCTGATTGGGTCTTATCACTGCCGAAGTGTCCTTGCCTGGTTAGTCACACCCTCTGTCACGTGACCTTTTTTCTGGAAGAAAACAAATGACATTAGCCTTGAAATTCTGCATTTTATAATGCTACTACTGCCCAGGGCCGGCGATTGCTATCGCCTAGGTCGTTTTTTTTTTTTTTTTACAAACATTGTTCCTTTTGTTATTTTATTCTATGTTGCATTGTTAATTCTTTCTTTGCCTATTTGTATTCATGGTGCCTCGCACATGTGATTATGTATTTTTAAGGCATATTGTCTCTGCCTTCCCTGTTTTACCCGTAAAGCACTTTGGGTCAACAGTTGTTCGTTTAAATGTGCTATACAAATAAAATGACTTGACTTGACTTGACTAGGGCGTCAAAAGTGTTGGGGGCGCCGTGTCGCCCTGTCTACTTCCCATTGATAATAGAATTATGAATGACAAGCGAAATGAAACGTGTTTATTAAACAAGATCATCCTATGGCGCCCCCTCAGTCACACGTTTACTTGTCAACATTTCATTACGCGACGTTTCCAGTCTATGGGTCAGACTCAAACACACGGAGCTCTGAAGCAGACCTGTGCATCGCTTAGTGTTCACTCTCGCTGTAAAAATATTGACGAGCAGCGGCACAGACACAGAGCTGCTGAAACGCACCTTCCCTGGTCTGTGCAGCTTCAGGTTTATAATGGACGCGCTCTGCTGTGGGCATGCTGCGGCAGATGTGTCCCTATTTCTGCCTAGTTTTGTGTTTCCACCTCCGATGTAGAGCAGCGTAGCCTACAGCCACTTCCCTAAACGGTCTCATTCAGACACCAGCGTCCCAAACGGGGCTCTGTGTCTGTCAGAAGGTCTGAGATCTACCGTATCAGCAGAGCAGTCACGTAATGCACAGCAGACTATGGTGCAGGTGGATTATTTTCTGAAATATAGTGACTTTATTCTTGTAATAGTCTATTGCATTATCACTTTATTTTTCTCACAATATCAAAACTCCTCCAAACCTCCAGAGAACACAGATGAGATATACTGTATTTTGAATGTGCACAAAGTTTTGAACATGAGCAGAAATCTTGCTCAAACACATCTGTAATATTACAGTCCAGGGGTTTATTAATTCATTAAAATTAATTCATATATCATTCAGGTGAATCATTTTAATATGCACGTTTAAGGTGGTTACTTCCTCAACAAAAGAAGCAAAAGAGGGAAGAGTAAATGATGCCTAGGCTACATGTGTGCTGACTCAGATATAATTAGAAACATCAATCCAAAGGAGAATAAATAGATGAAAGTAATACAGAATGCCTGAGAGCCTTACTGCAAAATATTCCATTATGTTTTTATATTTGGATTGTAATCTCTGTTTCCCTTTACATAAAGATATTTCCAGCATAAATTGATTCAGAAAAAGGTAAAAAAAAATAAATAAAGTGC
Organism: Perca fluviatilis; assembly: GCF_010015445.1. Taxonomy (NCBI): domain Eukaryota; kingdom Metazoa; phylum Chordata; class Actinopteri; order Perciformes; family Percidae; genus Perca; species Perca fluviatilis. Next base: position 38,208,680 of record NC_053114.1, on the reverse strand, counting down.
ATAAATATTCACCAGAATGCAGGAAATGAAGTATTTAATGCTCAAAATTTTTCAGGGGGTGGACCCCCAGACCCCCCATCATAAGTCACCATGCACACAAATCTGGAAACAAAAAACTGGCCTTTGGGTTGCCAGACCGGTTATGATTAGACCAAATGTTGGTGCCATCTAACTTACATGGAAGCTAGAAACTAAAATGAACATACATTGCTACTCTATTGCTGACACAGCGCTGTGGAGATCTGGTGTTGCAAGACTTGGGGGGAGGGGGGCGCAAAACTCAATCTCGCCTAGGGCAACCAAAGGGCTAGAACCGGCCCTGCTACTGCCTGTTAGCTATTATTCCAGCGATTTGCAACAATTCCTGTGTCCAGTGGCGTTCTCGGCCTTCCCTACACTCACATGCCCAGTGTATGTGAATGGTCTATGATATACATTTTCAGGCAGAGATTAGTTCTGAAACTGTGCTAAAACGTAGCACAGTTGGAGATATTTTTCGTTTTAAAACACAGTTTCAAACCTGAACATGTAGTAATTAGCAGTTTTCCTTTTTCACTAACGAGGGGTTTTATACAGGGGTTTTTATACAGAGTATTGTTAAATTCTAATTAAGAAACCAATGCATATGCTGCTATTCACCTCATTTTACATCACTCTGCATTAGGAGCATCAGCTAAATCCTTGAAAGGTAAATGTATGACCCCCTTGTCAAGGATTCCAAAAGCTAAAAGTAATTAGCATTGATGGGAGTTGAAATTTCCAAGATTAGTGCACAACCCCCCGCAATCTCTTCGCCTGTTTCAACATATCCCTTGTTCTGCTCGGCTTATAGCAGCTGATGTCTCCCGTATTGATCAGTGATGCTGGGCCCCAAATGGGACTCGTCAGCTGATGGCTTTATCTGTCTATCCGGGTGTCCATTGATTCAAACAGTTAGCGGTGTTATAAAGCTTGCTAGAAGGGAGAGGGACACTGTCAATGTTGCACCTGCCAGTGAAGACGTCACTGGCACTTACCACAGATGACCTCATTGTCAATGAAGAGATAGTGTTGTTTCTATTTTTTCGTTTCTTTACTTGTACAGTATATCTTTCACAGCCTCTCTCTTCCTTACATTGTTTATCTTATACATGGTCTATTAACCATTTTTCTTTTTATTCATTCTAAATATTATTTTTATTGCCCTCGTTGTCTGTTTCTAAGATCTCTGATTTGTTTTACCCGAGTTTCAAGGTACTCAAGTGGAAAAAGTTGAGCATAACTTCTGCAGCTTTATCACAAGAGCCTACAGTTGATGCCGTAGCCCCTCCCTCTATTGTGCGTACAACATACCGTTGTCATCTTGCTGTGACATACATTCTTGACATTTCTGCAAAGATCAGATATGTCTGTTTACAAGGCCATGCTATTGGGTTGCTTTTCTCTCACTTAATCTTTCAGCCAGATGTAAATAGAGAGGAGGTCATATCTGACCAAGCTGTTAAGTTTTAAATTGTGATATGAAAAGGCTTTAGCTAATATATCCTAGTACGTTTTCAATAAGGGTTTAATATTTAGTGTTTGATATCTGATGCATCAAATTGTAAAACCATATGGACATCCTTAAGCATGTATTCACGGCAAACTGATTTAGGCACTCAATGTTAATAATAATTTAGTTGACTGTATATCTTTTAGTGTTTTCATTCTTTTTAGCAACCGAGTAGTTTAACTTGTGGATAGAAAACAACTTGTATTGACCCTTTCCTAACTGACTCTAACTCACAATACAGGCCCGTATCGTCCGGGTTTAATTATAACCACTGCATTGTCAACATTGTACCCCCCTACAACTGTAAATGTCCTAGGTGTCATCTGCTGCTCACCCTTGTTCCTAAAGCTTGCTCATACATTTTAATTTGCCAAAATATTTTTAATCCAGTCATAATTAGAGCTTGGGTAATTAAAGCCAGTTCAAAGGTAGGTTCAAACCGATGGAGGGATGAGATAATAAAGGATGCATTTAAACACGTAAACCTTTTTGGAGTACTGATCAAATTATGTCTATCCATTTTGTTAACTTACTTCTACTAACTACACACTATTTAAGACACATTTCTTACAAAGCGGTTTCAGAAAGTTATGGAAAAAAATTGGATCTTTCATCAATACTAGTGATGCAAAATCTTCAACAAAAACAAGCTTTACCAGAGTTGTGCAACATAATAATAATAATAATAATAATAATAATAATAATAATTTGTATAGCGCTTTTCATGGACTCAAAGTTGCAACGAGAGCAGAGAAACGTTCACACTACATGTCTCATGACGAGCAATGCAACCGGTTTATGTGGATTCTGTAGTTTTAAGTGAAGGCATATAGCATACTATTATCTGATTCATTAATCATAAAGTAAGTGACCTCGCAGTAACACACAAAGCATTGGCTTCTGGCTAGTACATTGCAAATGTATCGGTCACCTGCACAATGTCACTGGTCAACTAGATGTTAATGACAGACAAACCTTGCCAGATAGTGGTTGGTTGACTTCAAATATGTCTTCCTGGGTGGAGTAACTACACTATGACAAGGAGAAACCGCCTAAAGGCACTAATGGATGGATGCATCAACATATAGTAGATACAGGCTAAGTCAATAATTATTTCCTTTTTGTCAAACACAAAACAGAGCACAGGGGGGTCAATTTCTCCTGTTCAACCATCAAATGTCTAACCATTTCTTTAATTCTATCTACAACTTTTCTATGAAATTGCAACATGTCATGGCCTGAAACTTGTAATACTTGCATTATTATTATTATTATTATTATTATTATTATTATTTATTTGTTGAGTATTTCCTCTACTACCCTCAGCTTTCTGTGAAATCCACAACGTATAACTCCTCTGCCAAGGAGGTTATGTTTTCTGTTTGGGTTTGTTTGTCTGCAACCAGGATTACAGAAAAACTACTGGCCCGGATTGCATGAAACTTTGTCTAACAACAAGGGCATTTGTGCTGCATTCATGTGGTATCTGAATGGTAAAAAAAAAATCTGTTTCTGATCAGATTTCGTGGCTCACTTGATCCATCCATGTCGTTTCCACACTATGACTCAAAGCTCATGAACACACCGAAGTCAGAAGCATGACTTCCCAACTCGGGAAATGGGAACATCCGTGGAGCACGTGAATGCACCATTGGTCTCGGTGGAGGTCTGCGCTCTCCAAAGTTCCCTTCTAGTTAAATTATTTCTTTTGGTGTATTCCTGTAAAGTGACCCATTTTTCTTAATGTGAAAAGACATCCTTGGGGAAAAAAATAAATAAAAATATATACATACATACATACATACCTACCCAAGGATGTCTTTTCACATTATATAAACATAAACATACACCTGTCAGACGTCCTCTCTATTTCTGAGAACCTTCAGAAAGACCAGTCACCCTGAATAACCACGCAGCATAAGAGACATCAACCATCCATCCGTCCATTCATCCATCTCTCTGTCAGCTCCATATCAGCCGGGCTTGATTGGGGTCCAGTAAGTCAGTTGATCTGCTGGGTCCCTAGGGATTGAGGGGACTTGGGTTACAGTTGGAGAGGCCATCTCACTTTTCGTGACCCATCTTCATGACCCATGGATAAGGTGTCATGTTTCTCCCTCTTTTTCTTTCGCTCCCTTTCTGTCCCGTCTCTATAATTCAGTTCAAAGATGCATTACTGTCGAAAGATTAAGGCTGGACAAAATAGTTAACAGTACTTTTTCCATCATACAAACTGTATCAGGCTTGTCGGTGCCGAGATTTACAGACAACTTGTACTTGGAAAAACATCTAATCGTGTAATTCAAGTTCTAATGGTGTCATTATTTGTAGTCTGACAGCCTCCCCAGTGTGTGAACAGCACCCTGTGAGATTTACAGCTCCTGGCTGTTGTTTGGAGCCTCGCCAGTTTTGTGATGTTTTACACCACAGGCTGAAGCCGTTGACAGTGCACAGAAGACAGCTCTTTTAATATACTGGCTGCCTGCTCACTGTAATCATTCCTACTTAGAAGCTACTCTCACTGTTTCTTGAGTAAATATAGCTACAAGTGACTTAGCCTATCTATCATTGAATGTTTGCTTTTATTCCCCCTAGTATTTGTTCTTTTTATTAAGATGGAATGAAAACTGGGAGGAAGGGACAATAAAAAAAGGTTCTAGTGGTATTTGATCTTAATAAAATATCAGGCTGAATCTGAAATTTGTCTATTGCATTTGTCAGACTGCTACGTCCCCTTCTATGGAACCGGGGACAATGACACGGCAATCAAAATGAGTGACCGAGTCAGTCCCTACGCATACAAGCGTACAAGCTCTTTGCCACCTTGCGTTGCGCGTCACACAAACCTAGTACAGATTGTAGTAAAGGTTGCGCTACAAAGTAGATCATTTTTTTTCTAATCAATCAAGTTACACATGAAATGTGCTCATGTGAAAAAGCACTTTATGTTCTAGAGCTGATCTGACATATGTACAGTTGCTTTGTCACTTCCTTGCTCAGATGAAGAATACACAGTACTTTGCCTTCTGTTCTTCTTACATGTGTTATTGTACTGTTGTTGGTATAGTCCCATCATGGCGTTGGTTGATAATGTTGTAGCACAATGTCTTTATGTCTCTGTAGATGGATACTTGTGGCTTCACTGGACCTAATCTTATTTATTCTGAAGGATGTCTTTTGTTTTTTCGAGTTTAAACACACAGGCCAAGGGAACAACTCTGTTTTTCTTTGCTCTTTGTGTTCCTTATCTTCAAGGTGAAGTACAGTTGGCAGAAGATGAGCCATTATTTCTTTCTCTTTCTTGTCTTGCCTCTCTCCTTTGTCTGTCTGTCTGTCTCTCTCTGCCTTTCTGCCTCTGTCAATTCACAATAATTGCACTTTATTGACAAGACAGGAATGAAACCTATGCACACACACACATTACTTTATCATAGATTTTTTTTTTTTTTTTTTTTTAAAGACGACTGTCCTATTTCTATCTCTCTGTCTACGTCTCTATCAGCTGTGGCTATGGCTTCATGCTTAGAATAGCGATGTATCTATACAGCGTAATGTTATATTTAACTTTCCTTATGTGGAGGGTACATATCTTAACACTTGATATGAATTGGTCCGACATGCGAGTGGTGGCTCTGCCTGGACTAAAGATAGCAAATTCCATACACTCGAGGCTTTTTTACCTTTTATGTCCCTGGCCATGCATTTAAAATAAAACAAACATGCCCCAGCATAGCAGGGTCCTGACAATATGCTGCCCTGACGTACGTACGTATAAACTAAACAGCCAGGGGCTGCCTGACATAAAGTAAACACTTGGCATGTGGAGTCCAGACACTTGTCTCTACTGTCAGTGTCTCTCTGTCCCGTGTTATTGAAGAGTTTGGGCTGTTCTTCTGTATTGACAGAATCCATAAATTGAAAGTGTGGGGGAAAAGCACAAATTTCAGCGCTTCAGGCCATTTGAAATATCGGCAGTAATACTCACGGGTGCAAATTTTTGCCTTTTTAAAATAATTTATTATCTTCTTGTTTTAGTCCAGAAAGTGTATATACTGCTTTGGCGTTAGAGTTTCTTACTTAACAGTCGATCCAATATAAGCGAAATGGATGCATTTTAAATTGAACTAAAGAAGTGGTCTGAAGTGCAGAGAGTGAGATGTAGCCCTGGCTGGGTCTTATCTGCTGTGTAGATATGGTGGTTGAGGTAGGGAGGAGGAAGGTGTGGGTGGGGCATGGGTGCTCTGAATGGACTCAGACACTGCCATGAGGCCAGGGGCTGTTTGTGTTTGCGGACACCTACCTAGCAGCAGTAATCCAGTCTTTCTCCAGCTGGCTCGTTACTACACCTCCCCCTATCTTTTTCCCTTCAGTCCTTCCTTGCTTCCTTCCTTCCTTCCTTCCCTCCCCCCTAAAGGCAGAAGAAATGTCTCCCTCTTTATGCCTTCTTTTTTCTGTTTTTCACATTTTTATATATATATATATAAAATAAAATATATATATATATATATATATATATATATATATATATATATATATAATCAAACGGAATAATCTTTAAATTGATCCACAGAATCAAAGAAACCAAAGCGGAGTTTCCTTGTCTCCTTTTCCTTGTCTGAGATCATCTGTAGTTGTTAGGGAAACCTCACACCAGCCAATGATCGTTCAGTAAAAAAAATTTATTTCCTATGTATGTTGTCCGCTAGAAGGCTGTCGCTCTGTCACTTAATTATTTAAAAAATGCCCATCGTGTGAAGTCAGCGATATGTAATTTACCACCACTGGCGCCAGGGGCACCCAATTGATTTATTATAGAGGACCTTTAATGTGAACAGCTGTTTCCTACTAAAAATAGGTCAGGGGTCAGATAAAATGACCTTGTTGCTTTTTTCTCGTCCTCACATTGAGATAGAAAGCTGGATGTGGGGTGGGTGGGAAATGTTCGTGTTTGATTCAGATGGACAATCTGTCTCTGTCTGCCACAGTCTGTTTGCTTTTGCTCAATGCGTGGTCCAGTATAAGTGATTGTTACAAATTGTGTATGGTCTGATCAATCTCCAGCCTCTGAAATGATGGCTAAAAGGCTTTTGACTTGATTACACATTTGACTGTATAATTGAGTTTGCATGAACGTGTTTTAATATCATTGTGTTGTGTTATGTTGTGTTATTTCCAATAGTGTAAATGCTGTAAATGATTTCTACTCTGCTGGGAAATCATCACACTCCTCATCAATCATCACCCCTCTCTGCAAACTTACATAATGAAGTTAAAAAATCCAAGTGTCTTCCTGCCTGGACACTTCATTGAATTTTAACAAACAAGTCAGATGTTTTGTAAAGGGCAGCTTTTATCAGCGTAGAATCTTAGCCAAAGACCTAAACAAAAGTTATCCATGCTTCTATCATCTCTCGGATTGATTACTATAATTCCCTGTATTTTTTGGCTGACCCATTCCACCCTTTCCCAACGCCAAATGGTTCAAAAAGCAGCCGTTGGACTTTTAGCTGTGAACAAAGAAAAGACAACCTATCACTCCTGTTCAGGCACACCTTCATTGGCTACCAGTGGAAATATAGAATTGATTTTAAAATCTTACTATTTGTTTTTAAAGCCTTAAATAGATTGGCTCCATATTCTGCCCCCAGGTCGTTAAAGTCATCCTCACAACGACTCCTCTCGTGCCTTAAAATCCGAAGGTGAACCTTTTTTCTGTTGCTCGTCACAGGCTCCATTGAAAATGTTAAATCAAATTTTTTCACTTGCTTTTAGTTCAGTCTAAGGCTGTCCCATACTTTCTGTCAAGTCCTCTCCTGACTTATTTCTAATGCCCTCTTACTGTTTTTAAATATATTGTTGATTTTATTCCTTCTCTCCTAACTTCCTATGTCATTAGTCATTGTTTTGCACCTTCTATTTCTTTAGTGTTGTTTACCTGTGTTGAGGCAGATCCTTTTTCCATCTGTCTCGACTGTAAAGCACTTTCGGTCATCTTCTGCTGTGCTATATAAATAAAGATGACTTGATTTGACTGGAAATGCATGACATTTATGAAAAATAAAGATATTGATTATCTGCACAACATATCAACTATATCAATACCTAATATCAAACTCTCTTCAATAGGAATTTTCCCTGAAAGGTCTGTATTTGTTAAACCTTTCTTTCTTATCTGTCTGACTCTCTATCTATATTATCCCTCATCATTTGAAGTCTAGCCGTTTGATGACAAGCGGTGTGGATCTTGTGTTCACTGTAGAAGTCGGAGGAAGGACTTAGGGAGTGGTTCAGGGGCCCTCAGCCGCGGCACTTCCCACCAGAGCGACCTCTGACCCCTGGTGCCATTAATCACTAGGCTTCTGATGGCCCTGTCCCTGGGGGAAAATCAGTCCAGGGCAAAGGATGATGGGAGGTGAAGCCTGCAGCCAATTACAGATTGGATCAGAGCAGCCGAGTGGACAAATCAGGGCTTTACAGAGAGATAAAAATACCAAATAGTTGCCTACTTAAGGCCTGCATAGCCTAATGACATGAAGTGGTTTCGTAACATTGCTGCTCATGGTGTCTCCAGTCTTGTCTAAAGAAAAATGAACAATAAGGTTGAAATGGGAACAATTATAACAGCGGAATGGAGTGCGTATTAAAGGGACTGTGAGGCAGAGGTGTTGTGCTGCTGCGATCAAAAGAAATGTTTTGGACTGGTCTAATTAAGCCTGTTAGAGCTAAATGTCTCCAGGGTTGGAAACGGAGCAGATGTTGGACACCAAAGGCAGGCTCTCAAATTGGGGAACTCTCTGGCTAACTGCCCAAGTGTTGCTAATGTGATTTTTGGTCAATTACGGTATTATCAAAGGTGCTTTCCCAGCGCTTTAATGTGCTCAGGCCATGTTGAAATGTGAAACCTGGCTGATGTCAAGTGTTGACTAATTAATGCTTTTTTAGGTTTCAAAACTACCTCTAGAACACTTACGATATATTGATAGCTATTTGGTTTACTCTAATAAAACACACACAGACTTTGTGTGGTCTTGTGCTCTAAACGTAATATCTTTTAAATACGTTAAATCTGAACTTATTTGACAGCAGACACTGATTAAGGGGTTAATAAAAGCATAGGCGTGAATTAAAGCCTAACTAACTGCTGGCCTGTCACTATGGGGCCAGTGCTGTTGTGTCTCGTTTGTTGTGTTCTCATTGTTCATGTCCGGGCCAGTATGAAAACATGGCTTCCTGCTGATCTGCAGTTTAATTCACACATCAATAACCCCTGGCTGATCTCTGACCCCTCTAGTTGTACTAATTGTTTGATGCAGGATTGATGTCCAACGCTGCATTAAATAACTGACGAGGCTCTGGCAACAAAGCATTCCTTTGATCTGCTGCGTGTTCTGGAAATGTGGTTACTGCCCAGAGACATAGTGGAAGGTCTGCCATCTGCATTATGAGCAGTATTCGCACATTAACTCAGGACTATGTCCGAGGAATTAGTTCCTGACATAGTCCGAAGTTTCCCTTTCACACATGTAGCACACAACAGGAGATTGTCAGTGTCAGATGCATTCTCACTTACTGAAAATACTCTGTTTGCTTTAGACGAGGGGTGGCGCCTGGGTAGAGCGTGTAGCACACAGGACAATACATGTATTACAATGCCTCATAGAGCCATTCATAATTTGGTCAACAACTGATTCTCTTGCCTAATATGTCTGACAATGTAAATGTAAAGTATGTCATGTAAATCATCCTCCTTCTTCACCCTCGGATGTTTTTTTAAGTCCGGTTTTGCGCAAGCGGCATAAAACGTCATCAATACGCCCACTCGATTGCTGACATTTTTCCACACATTTGGCGCAATCTGCGATTACACAGAGTTTGTACTAGGGAGCTGGCTGAGTAAAGACCGTTTGACGTCCGTTCAGACTGATATGGACATTTGTGTTCTCACATACAGCTCTGCCGGGTGATGTCTAGATAATTTCAGGTTTGCAGTGCCTGTGTGAAAGCGGCTTAAGTTTACTATGCCACCTCGAAATAAAGTGTACCTTTTTTTTCAGTCTGATAGGAATTTGATAACCAAATTTGCGATCTACCGGAGAGCAGGACCTTTTTTTTGAATGTATTGTATAGTTGACTATTTATAATAATTTATATACTACTGTATACATTTTTTACTTGGTTGCAACTGATTTTGGAAAGGTACATTGTGTAAAGGAAACTATGCAATTAAAAAATAGCTACCACCTACTGTTAAAAGTAAAAAAAAAAAAAAAACTAATATTGGTTTAGAAAAATTATGGCTAATTCACTTATTGGATAGCTAAATAGGAATACAGACCGGACATTTAACAGACAATAAATCCTAAACATTTTTTCCTCTTCTCTGGCTCTGTGCATAGCTAATCCAAATGATCTGTAAAGCAAGCAGGCCTCCTGGCAAAGGGCCTCTTGTTGTGTTTTGCTTACTGTTAATTGGATCTGCAGATAAGATGGCTATTTTCCCAGAACAGCGCTTTCACAACATTAACCGCATACGGTATGCTGTGGTGCGCTGGTTACATTGATTTTACAGGGTGAGAGGAGGTCTTACAAGTATGTTTCGAAGTATGTGTAGTTTCTTTTTTAAATAACCCAATACTATCTAATGCAATCTAGATCAAATATTAATTTAGGTAAATGGAGGTGGACATAATTAACTTGACAAAGGAAGGGGGGGTTATTAGATTACATTAGATTTTACATGTGTACCTAATGAACCGGTTCCACTGTACATATTGTATTTCCAATGTATCCACATGTATCTCTGCTCTTTTTGTGTTGTGCTGGCTGCCTGTAGTTACTTGCTGGTCTGTTTGAATGTATATAGACCTTAGCAATGGGTTCCTATTTTCTTTAGCCTGCAATCCTGAAAAACCCACTCACATCCAATAGTTGCAGCGTTAACATGCAGAATAAGGAAACTGTGCCAAATAATGATCGTTCAATATTGCAGCCTCATCGGCTTTCCCAACCCCCGTGTACAGAACCGCTGCTCCATAATGAAAAGTATATTAACAGGTTATAACTCTCTCACCACACCCAATCACAGGTCTTGTCTTTGTCTTCTAGAAAGCTGCTGTATTTAAGAGTGACTTTAGGTGAACACAAGAGTAGAGAAAGCTTTAGCTGCACCTTCAACCTTACAACCAATATTAAGTATTGCACGTAACAGGTCAGAGCCATAGTGTGCTGACAGTGCTGCCACACCTTCCTGATCTCCACACTTGTGTTCACCTAGGAGGTCCATGTGTTCACTTAGGCCCCTTGCACATGGCTTAAAGACATGTTGCTAACTTAAGAAAATTAATCAGGGCTAAACTTCATGTCCTAATCACACTGCTATTTTACAAAGTCATTAATGAGTCTGATTCTAGGTTAAGAGCAGCCTGTGGAGGGGCTGAAGGATTGGCTGGCATTAGCTGTGAGGGCAAATCTGTACGACTGTGCTGCACTGGGCAGCACTAACCTGAACAGCAGAGGGGTGTGGATTTACTCAGTACAATCCTCTAAATGAGCTGTATTATACGGACCTATCCAGGAGCCCCCCACCCACCGCTGCCCAAGGACTAGCAAATCGTCACAATCCTCAGTCCCCTCCTCCCGCTTCATGCTTACACTGTTGCACATTGCACTTTTTGATTCTGTTGCATACTGCGAACCACCCCCTCCTTCCTCCTCGTCCCCCCTGCCCCTCCCAGCCTCCTCCCTACACGCTCCTTGCAAGCCTCACTGCAGATAATCTGTTGACAAGATTAATGCATCTGTATCAAAAGTCTAGGGCCGCTTTACTTTGTGTTGTTTGCAATCCCCTTTTCCAGGTCAAGACAGATTGCCTTAACTGGGCTAATATGTTTTCATGGCAGATTGAACAGGCGTGCCGCAGCAGGCCTGGCACCCTTGTCTTGCCAGCATACGGTCAGCACTTACATCATTATCTAGAGGTTCGAAAAGGATTCTGGGTGTTTCAGCATTGATTGGTGCATGGATGAATGTATAATTTAGAATTAATTCAGCTTTGGGGTGCCTGGGTAGCTCACCTTGTTGAGCGTGGTGCACCCCATGTACAAAGGCTCAGTCCTTATCGCAGCGGCTGCAGGTTCGATTCCGACCTTCGTCCCTTTGCTGCAGGTCATTCCCCCTCTCTCTCCCATTTGTTGTCTTAAACTGTCCTGTCAAATGAAGGCCTAAAAATGCCCAAAAAGAATCATTTTCACTGTAGTAGCTTTAAATGTATTTTCTGTTCCCAAAATGTCTCAGCAGAGACGCGCACACAAGACAAATTGTCAGCATTATGGGTTCCATTCCCGTTGGGATCGTCTGTTTAAAAATGCATGCGCGTTTGATACACAAATGCACTTTGAAGTACATTCATCCACCATAAAGCATTCATTGTGCGCCACTAAGCTTTTCCGATTCCGATGTATGATTTATACTGTATTGATTTATTTTATGGTTTTCCTCTCCTCCATAGGAACCCCAGTCAATCGTATCCCCATCATGGCCAAGCAGGTCCTGGATCTGTATATGCTGTACAAGCTGGTGACGGAGAAGGGAGGCCTGGTGGAGGTTATCAACAAGAAGATCTGGAGAGAAATCACAAAGGGACTCAATCTGCCTACCTCCATCACCAGTGCAGCTTTCACCCTGCGCACACAGTAAGTCTCTGCATCTGTGTCAGAAAACAACCAGCAAAATTCATTTTGTTGACTGGAGTAGCTATAAATTGACCCAGTCTCTCTAATGTTAATCCTATGTAAACTCTAATTTAATTTACGGGAACTAAATAAAGAATCTCAAGTGTGTGACTTCTCAGCTGGAAACAAACCTTCGTTTTTCTAGGTGTGTGGGGTGTGGGGTTGTGTGTGTGTGTGTGTGTGTGTGTGTGTGTGTGTGTGTGTGTGTGTGTGTGTGTGTGTGTGTGTGTGTGTGTGTGTGTGTGTGTGTGTGTGTGTGTGTGTGTGTGTGTGTGTGTGTGTGTGTGTACCATGTGGAGTTTTGTTTGTGTTGGTAGGAGTACGGATGTCAATATTAACCCGTGCCTGTGTATTTATACACATGCGGGTTTGTTTCCTACACCAGGCCACCTTCCCTCTTCACATTCAATCCCTCAGTCTATTACATCTCACATAGCGGCCATTGATTCCCATAGATTTATTGATGTGATTTGGGTCAGAGTTCACAATGACTAAGGTGGGGTTTTACTGACACCGTACACTGCCATGACTAAAACGCCCTTGCTATCTCCATGGAAATCCTTCCGTAGATGTGACACCTCTCTATCGTTTCCACTAGCAGGGTTCCCTAATGAACCTTTATGTATTTTTAATGTCGGTGGGCTGTTGTTTAGCATTGCTTCGCTAGCTCTATATAATGGACGCTGCTCTTAGCTTCTTATTGATCTGCTATTCCACCATTATGCAGTCAGCATGCACAACACTGTATGTTCATTCTACAGAATGCTCATATTGGATGGAGAAAATACCAGAGCTGTGACTGTGCATACTTGTAGAGCCCCCGCAATGTTATCTCCGTATTATACTCGGCATACAAAACATGTTTTTGCTCAATTGTCGTACCAAGTGTCTCAGGAAGGTTACTGTCAGCTTTCTGCAATCACTTGATTTTGTAGATGTCATGTATACAAGAAGGGGGAAGGGCAGGGGGTTATAATCAGGGTAAGGGATTAGAGAAACACAGCTAGATTTCTGCTGGGGAAACTAGATTTTTGGCTATGCATATGCATTTAACCAGGTGTGAATAATTATGCAGGATTGACTTCAGACAAGGGTATAATCACTGGGAACAATCACCTGAGGAAAAACGAAAGATGATTCTTCATAGCTGTGTATTCTTTTATCCAAAATGAAATCCTAAAACTGACTCTGACATCAACATAATTTTAAAGTAGTCTTTACAAACTAAACAAACCGTTTTTACACCTCAATTGGTAGACTATTTGTAAAAGTCTAGACAAATTTGCGCCTCAAGGAAAAGATTTCTCACTTCAAAACCTGAACAGCGTCCCTCTTTCATTCCTTCAACCAGCTTCTTGAAAAGGTCAGCGTAGCGATGTTTGCACATATCCAAAAACCTGTTGATATCCAAGTCTTGGATAATGTTTAAAAGTAGCAATGTTTCTCCTTCTTAGCAGACCTGCAGCCTTGCAAACTGTTGGCTGGTTGGTTTGTGTACAGCAACCATAGCAACTCGCATAAACCGTAAACTGGGCGGAAACTGCAGTAAAAACCCAGATTCAAAGAATGCCTCTAAAACCCGAATAATACCGGAATATCCCACGTCTTAATCGGAAAATGCTATATTTGGAAAAAGGCCTTATTCTGAATATCCAACCGGAATATGCTGTTTACATGACCTGAATCAATATTATTGTCATATTAGGAATAATAGTGGAATATTGGTGTGCTTGTAAACATAGTCATTGATCCACTTTAAACAAGACTACCTTGGTTCAAATATATGATTGGGTAGGCGAGAAATCAGTTTACATATTGGCTGAATGTAAAAAAAATGTACCTGTATTTTTCCTGATTCATTCTGTGCATGTTACTTTAGTTACTGTTCAGCTGAAGAAGAAAAAAAACATTTTGAAGGCTGAGATTACTGTTCTTGTTTTGAAACTGCAGACAGACAGTATAATGTGCTTATGTATATTACAGTTGTCATGCCAATACAAATACTTTTTGATATTGATTTAGATTGAACTGTTTTTTGAGCTTGATTAAGCCAATGCATCTGAATGTGAATGTTTTTGTGGTGATCTAATGTATTGATTTGTGTATGTGTGTGTTCTTCTCTGAAGGTACATGAAATACCTGTACCCATTTGAGTGCGAGAGGAAAGGCCTCAGCTCCCCAGGTGAGCTCCAGGCCGCCATCGACAGTAACCGGCGCGAGGGCCGTCGTCCGAGCTACAGCAGCAGCCTCTTCCGCTTCTCTCCCTCTCCCAGCACAGCTCCTCACATCCTCTCCCCTCCCAAGATGCACCTTTCACATCTGGGGTCAGGAGCCTCGGGGGTCCTCAACGGCCTGCACGCCTCACCAGGTCCCTCTATGAAGAAAGGTAGGAACCATAGAGTCCCACACATAGAAACTTTTGGTGGCATGAATAACCCCTCTAGCAACAGTAGAGACGGTAACACAACATAGTATAATAAAAAAAATAAATTTAAGAAAATAATCCCAAAGCTTCATGGCAGCATAAAGAGGAGGCTTCTTTTTTCCTTCCTTCTTCCTTTTTTTTTTTTTTTTTTTTTAAAAGATTATTTTTTGGGGCTTTTTCCCTTTTTATTGTATAGAGACAGTAGATAGACATGAAAGGGGGAGATATGGGGGATGACACGCAGCAAAGGGCAAGAGGTCGGATTCAAACCCACGCCGCTGCAGGACTCAGCCAACATGGGGCGCACGCTCTTACTGGGTGAGCTAGAGGCCACCCCAGGAGGAGGCTTATCTCTATTGCACAAATAAAAATGTGGGAAGAATACGTTATGTGGGGGTAATCTTCTAAAAGAAGCCTCCCTGCAAGTAAACGGGCAGCTCTCAGATGTGTGTAACTGTGAAGGGTGAAGAAGGTTGTTGTGTGTTGCTGGGGAAAAAAAGAAGCATATATGCTCAGAAACCTTTTTCTAGATCTATGAAGTTTATATTAAACTGGGTAAATGTTCACTACAGAGAATGCAGCCTCCCTATACTGTTAAGATTGAACTGAAGTGTTCCAGTTACAGATGTGCTGAGACTTTGAAGTATTTATATGGAAATACTGCCCTCTGTCGCAGTTATGGAAAACTACACCTAGTCAAGGCAAGGGATTAACACCTTAGTGAAACCGTACGATATGGGTCTAGTTTGAATAATTTAAGGAGGCTTTTTACAAAGCATTTAACAGACATTACATATAGGCCCTGACACTAGACCAAAAAGGTTTTCATCTGTGCACCTGCTCCTTTTTTATCAAATGTGTGCGAATGTGTTTGCATGCGGGTGTATTGGTATGACAGTGTGTGCATGCAGGAATGTTGGTATGAGAGGGTGCTGTTACATTTGCGTATTGCATTCCCGCAACAAGTCATGTTCCTTCCCTCCACTGTATCCCGTGTGTGTGGGTGTGGATGTGGGCTTATTTAACTATATTCGTGGGGTCCAAAAACCGGGAGTCCAATATACTTGTGGGATCCCGACAGCTTTGTGGGGCCAAAATGCTGGAACCCACAAGTTTAAAGGGCTGTTTGAGGGTTAAGACTTGGTTTTAGGATTAGGGATAGAAATAGGTTAGGGTGAGGGTAAGGGTTAAAGTTAGGCATTTAGTTGTGATGGTTAGGGTAAGGGGCTAGGGAATGCATTATGTCAATGACAGGTCCCCACAAAGATAGTGCCACAAACCTGTGTGCGTGTGTGGGGCCCATCCAGGTGTTTTAAGAGTCCTTGTGTGAAGCCGTTTAGCCTCAGGCTGCTGAGAGCCCTCAGCTTTTCTACCGATTAATAACATGGTTCCCACGCTGGGGAGGACACTTTATGAACTTTGAAGCCTTCAGTCCACATCAGTAGGATCCTGTTGATAACTGTCATTACCTCGCAACCTTATCTGATGTCACTTTGACTTGGCTGGAATGTGTAGCTGCTGTGGACCCTGACAGTATCCATGGTTTGACTTATGTAAATGCACTGTATTTTACCTGTCAATCGCCTTATCGGGTCAATCATGGCACAAGGTCTGACTGACCCACTCACTATTGATGTGTAAGTGCTCTGCATGCCAAACCACCCCTGTTTTATTTTTGTATTTATTTTTATTTAAATTAGTGGTTTTTAAAGTGTGGTTCTGAGAAGTTATTTCTGTCTATTTAGTCCATTACAACTAAAATCACTTGGAGTCATGTAAATGAAGCCTTGGGGTCTTAACAGACAGTTCTTTTGGAGACTTTTATTATATGCAACCTTTCATGTGCTAAAATCCTGCCTGAGGTCTGTTATCTAATTGTTTCATTTTTCTACTTTGGTGAAATTTCCTTCTGGATAAATAAAGTATCTAAATTGGGATCAGACTACATTCTGACAGACACAAAAATGTCAATTGATTTGATGTGATGAACCATTCCAATTCTCCCATAGTAATATGTGGTAGATAATCCAGCCATTTTAAATACCTACTTATCCTATACAGCATTGCACAAGCTGGACTATTCCGTCTTATGTTGGGCAAGAGTGCACCCTGCAACAGAGCTGACACATAGACAACCATTCACCTTCACCTGATGTACATTTCTAAATTTATTTTCAGTCCATGTAGATGGACTAATAGATCCATTACAATTCATCAAACTAACCCTTATTTTCTCTCTCTTCCAGATGACCTGACCTCCTCCATCCTGGCAGCGAGACCCTCCATGGCACTGGCCCTGGGGCACCAGCAGGTTGCAGGTTTGGCAAGAGCCGCCACGCTGGAGCAGCTGAGAGAAAAGCTGGAGACCAGCGGCGGAGGAGAGGGGCCAGAGAGGAAGATGGCCCGCATGGCAGAAGAGCAGCAGCGCCTGATGCAGCAAGCTTTCCAACACAACCTGCTTGCCATGGCTTCCCAAATGCCCATGAACCTGCGCCTGGGAGCCCCCACCATCACCACCAGAGGTCAGTGTTGCCACGTTTGTTAAAATACTGTTAAAAGAAACTGGAAATGATGTAAGTTTAGTGTGTTTAAGTCGAGTCAAAAGAGGAACTTAGTATTAGGCAAGTTGTACTTTGCCACATTTATTTCAACAATGTCAAAGTTAAGACTAAATTCTACAAATCTATTTAAATTATATTAGGGCTGAAACGATTCCTCAAATAACTCGAATAATTCGATTACAAAAAATCCTCGATGCAAAATGACTTGCCTCGAAGCTTCGTTAAATCAGTGTTACCAACATTGTATCGCTGACGGACGGTGTTTCCGCACGGAGCATTATTACTGTCGCACACCAGACGCGGCTCAGTCTGCTGCTGGCGACACATGCCAGAGCGTAATTAGGGCAAAGAGACAGGCTGGAGAAAACGACAGAAAGTGTCCAAAGTTTGGAATCAGTTCAAACGTAATTAAAACTAAAACTCTGTACAGTGTGTCTACTGCAAAATCAAACTGGTTTACCACGATAATAGCACGACATCAGTGCTTCAGCATCTCAACAGAAAACATGGAGTCTAACTTAATCATCCATTCCACGAAGTGGACCCGAGAGAAGTAAATCAGTCGTATGGACGATGAAACTACACCAAACACAACTACCAAAATCAAAGACAAGAAAATACATAGTGGTGACCACGATCTGAGCTAAAGAGCTGACGCGTTGACTATCCCTTCGGAAAAACAGCTGTTGCGCATATCTCTCTCTCTCTCTCCACAGAGAAACAGCTGATCAACGATCTAATAGCATAAGTGTAACAGAGCTGTGTGACATTATAATCGAATATATAAATGAAAATAGGTTGAGTATAACTAATATTTACATATAGGCCTACTGTATATACAGATCAGTCTCAGGTTGAAACTTGTAGTTCTGAAAGTTAAGATGCATAACTTAATGTAATGTTTGTGTATGTTTTTAATGTATGCCTTAGTTTGAGGTTGATATCATTTGAAGAAAAAGAAATCTTTAAAAACAATGTAATATGGCACTTAAATGCACTTAATATGTTTAGTTTTTTGAGAGATGATATTGTAAGCAATGTAGGCAATACAAATGTTGCTTTTTTCCAAAACATTTGCTTTTTTCCCAGTTTTGGTTGTTTAAAAACGCAAAAAAAAAAATTATCCGATTAATCAATCAATAAAGTGCTAGATTAATCGATCGATAAAGTGCTAGATTAATCGATAACAAAAAAGAATCGATAGCTGCAGCCCTAAATTATAAACAGATATACAATGCCCAAAAAAACTTGATTGAATAAGTATTCAGCTCTTTGAAATTGGTAAATAGTTAATTTCAAATTGATAATTATTTGGCAGGAGAGTGTTTTTAAGTTCACCCTTTCTAGATGACCACATCGAAATATACTAATGTTGGGATTTTGAGGCAAAATACACAAAAAAATAAAAATGTATATATATTTCTGTTTCTTCAGATGAGAAGCAGCAGGACATGTCTCTGAGCATCTCAACCAATGGAAATGCCAGCATCACTGTCTCCGTGGAAGTCAATGGCACAATCTACTCAGGTTTGTATGGGGGAAGAGTTTGATTATCATTGATAAATAGTAATACTGTGGTAACTATTTTACCTTACCCTTTAAAGGGGATGTACTCGACATTCAGAGCAATAAAAAAAAAATGAATACTGTGTAAACAAAATTCAGTACTAAAGCTTTAGTGCTTAACTTTTTTATAATAATGAACGTCCGTTACATTCAAGCCATTGCTACATGAGTTGATACAAAGCTAATTAAGACAGCTCCACACAACTCTCTCTGGATTTTTCAGCGTGGCTATGTTTAGAAATTGTTGGCGTCCGGCGACTTTCTCGCACAGAAACTCGAGTAAAGATAATTACCTCTTCTGAGTCCATCATGTTTTTTTAATCCTCAGTGTCCTCCTTGACTACTAGCGACTGCGTGGGGGAGGGGTGGGGGTGAAGCCCGTTCACGGAAGGCTTGTGTCATGTGGATGCACCGACAGAATTGTTGTCATTACTTAGAATTCCTCAAGGGGGAGACAGCAACTACGCACTATAGCTTTAAGGCCTTATTTTGAAAATATTAAATACTTTTAAGACCCTGCGGTTACTTTGTCCTTGTAGGTGATAAAGGCACCATGTCTTCCTTTTTTTTCGACAGGAACCCTGTTTGCACAGAAGTCTGGTGGGGCCCCCGGGTCTGCTGTGTCAGCTGCTGCTGCTGCTTCAGCTTCCGCTGCTGGAACCAGCACTAGCTTTAACTTCTCTGCACCCTTGGCACAGACCCTCAGCCCCACATCCTCCTCCTCCTCCAAGGGTCCCAGCTCAGCTGAGCCGGCCCCCAGCGGGTCGCCCTAACTCAGGCTGCCCTTTGTACCTGCTCCACAGGCCTCTCTTCCACCGGGAGGCCCAGCAAGAATATACAGTACAATGAGAAATCGATAAGAATAACAAACTGTTGCACAACAAATACCTCATCAACCCTGTCAACCTCTTGGCTGTCCAATCATGAACACAGAGCCCAAGAATATTATATGACAGCACGTGCCCAAACGCACAGCTATGCATTTTATTCAACATACAAACGCATACACGCACTACACTACAAACACACACAATTATACATATACAGGCACACAATCTACACATACATACTCTCGTTAATCCTAATGTACATGCTAAACACAATCAGCTCAGCCAAAACCCACTGACAGGTGTAGTCACAACTGAACTTGAAAAGTTTTTATCTTAGGACATTTTGTTTTGTTTGTTGCCATTTTTGTTGTCTTTTTGATTTTGTGTTTTTAGAATGATTTTGTTTTTAGTTTTACTCTTTTTACATACCTCAAATCAAGTAACCTGCAGTGGTGTCTTTACCTCAGGAGCTGTAGTATATTTAACCTGAATCAACTTTATTTTTATATTCTTTTTGACCTAGTTGCAATCAGGGGAAGTCGGGTAACTCTCACCAGTGGAACCTCATGTACAGAGCACCCACCACACAGTGGCAGGCCTCCAACCCGGACCGCTCAGGTTTCTTCAACACACTGTAGACTCTTGCTGAACTCCAAACTGGTGAACGATCAGCTGCTGTAGACCAGCACGTACCTAATTTCGTGACTCCGCCCTCAGTTCAGATCATGTTAAGTCCATTATATTGGTTGGAAGTTTAATGATGTACACGAACCTCCCAATATGGACGTGATTTCTCCAAGCTGTAAACTCTCACTAACAATGGAAGGCATTTTTTATGTCCACCTAAAAATCCAGGTCCATACAAACTGTCTTTAAACACGTAGGGCACAAAGTTGGGGGAACAGCAACTCCAGTCCACCCACAGCAGTCCGAGCAGACCCTGAGCTCATTTCTCATGTTACAGAGAGGTTGTACCGAATCCGGTTTGAGGTTTGTTGTCCCCCATTTTGTTTGTGCATTCTTCCTCCAGCCGCAGCCACACAGCTGAACGTCAATCACATGGCATCATCGTCAATGCATAGTTCTCAGACGTCATACTGGCCTCTCTGCACTGGAGAGCGTCTCTCTCAGGAAGCAATGTGACACCTGCAAGGAATCGCTGTTAATTTAAAGAAAAAGAAGGGATTCACATGTGAAGAATGCACAAGTCTACGTGACTGTTCAAGAATACCTCATCAGACTCTCTCAAAAGGAGAGCTACACTACATACCTCATAGGGCGCCAACGCCATCAAAGACTTGACGCCGCAACCTGCGATGGAGATCCTACCTGAACTGAAACTGACGTGAACATACTGACACACTGCTGGTGGTTTCTGGGGACAAACCGAACCGGGATGGGCTCGCTATCTCTCTCCTCCCGTGTTCACTTGTATAACTTTTTTTTTTTTTTTTTTTGGCTTGCTTCCATTTCCTTTTTTTTTTTTTTTTTATTACCTCAAGTTGTTTTTTCAGGGAAGAGGAAAAAAATAGTTAGTTCCTCACTGACACGTGTAGATTTGTACGATTGTCAACAGGTTTCCATGTCGCAGGGGTCAAACAATTTAAAACAATCGACCATGTTAACCTTAAGCTCGACTGCGAACACCTAAATCGCAGTTAACGCGCCTTTTTCTTCACGACAGCGGCAAGATGATATGCATGTGTACAATCATGTGACCAGTGTTTTAACACGCTAATCTTCTGGTTCACGTTAGCCTCGGGTTATTGCACAGCTAGATACCAAAGACTAGCCAGGTCGCTCTTCTTGATTTGATCTCTCGTACAATCCTGCCAGACCTGCTGTGTTCACAGCAAGGCAGTTTAAGGTCTATTTTGGACTGCAAAAAGAAAAAAGAACGTTGCATTTTATCTCATTTAATCTGATTTTGTGTTTTTTCTTAAAGCAAGTGAAAATCTGCAAGAGGTAAATTCCCTTGTTTCACATTTTACGGCATGACTTGATTATTGAAAAGTTACGATGGAAATAAGTAATTTAAAACTGGATTTAGGGACTCAAAATCTGATTACATGACATGTACAGACATTGTACAGATATTTAAGTTTTGTTATCCACAACAGTAGCCCAGACGCTGTGCTATAGCTGATGTGCTATCTCCCTAATGTAACACTTTACACTTATGGTCTCTTGGGGCTGGTTTTTAACACAACACCCAGTGGGAACGCATGCCCTCGCAGCCACTGTGGACAGAGGCCCACAAGTCTGGCCCCTTTCTTAAAAAGCCCACTTTCTGATAATCCAGAAACAGTTGGATTATCACTCTTTTTCATTTTGAAATACCACAAAGGGTGAAAATGAATTCTCTAGCTTTATCTGTGTCGAATGTGAGGCATTTTAATTGTTTAGAAACCTCTTTAAGCCCAGTGTGAGCCTAGGTGGGCAGCCTTGTTGCTTTTATTAGACTGTATTCTAGCCATTACGTGTCAGGTTTTGCATATGTTTTGCAGTGCAGATCAGAGTTTAGGGTTTGAGGAGGGTGCCGGAAGTCCTTTTGGTGTACCCTTCAGAACCTGGTATGACACACAAACTGTATTTTATAAAGGTGAGAACTGTAGATGCTGCTTTAAAGTAGTTGCTGGTGAGATCCGGCCAGTGCAGTTTTCACTATACTCAACTGGCTGGGAAAATGTCTTTCTCTTCAAGCTTAATCCTTCGGAGAGCAATCACTTTTTATTTTCACTTTTCAATTCAATCAGACATTAGACACCAATTGTAATTCATCCTGTTGGTAACAACAGAGTTTTGCTGCTTTATTTGTGTGTTTTTTTTTTTTTTTTTTTTGTCCTGGTGGACCTTGTTTTTAGTAACAGTTGAGCTTAATGCCTTAGGCTGTGATACTAAAACATTTTCTTGTTTCTAAGTCTTTCTGTTTAATCTGCTTAGTCAAAGCAATGACTGTTTAGCGTAGCTTCACTGCCTGTGTGTGTGTGTGTGTGTGTGTGTGTGTGTGTGTGTGTGTGTGTGTGTGTGTGTGTGTGTGTGTGTGTGTGTGTGTGTGTGTGTGTGCAAGCAGGTTCGGTATATACAGTATGTGGTTGCTGTTCCTACATACACTTCTAAAACCAACTGGGATACTGCAAGTGGCGCCACATCTATTATATCACAGGAGGAGGTGATTTCTCAACATTTTTAACAAATCTTAACTTAAATGGGGGTAGTTCTCTCCAACATAAGCCTCCATGACATCCGTGGGAAAGGCCCATTTAAGCATTGAGGGCTGGTCATTCAGCCACCCATCGGGTCACCTCACGAACCTCCAAGCTCTTGCCACCTGATTTGCCGTGTGGATGAGTATATATGATGTGTTGTGCCTGTGAGCCTGCGTCCGTGTGTGTATGTGTGCGTCTATTAGAGACCGCCCCTACCTCGTCATACCACAATACCTCAGGGCAGTGGGCTGCAGTCACTGTTGTGTTCGATAATGAAGCTGCGTTGAGGGACAAGTACTGACAGAAGCTGGGGTCACTTCGCCGAATGCAACGTTGCCGTTGGTTTTGCATTTCTAGATTGGTGTCGTCAGTAACTGTATGCGAGGTCTCGTCACTCAGGAAGCTGTGAAGTTGGGAGTCTGCAGAGCCTCTTGTCTCTAAGATGATTTTGGAGTTAATTCAGTTTTAAATTGTTTAAAAACTAACCTGATCTGTGTAAAAACAGGCGCATATGCAAGTGGTTATCGAATACCTCATTTATCAATTTTATGTTTTTGGCTTGTACAATGCTCCGTATATAAATTCAACTGTGGGGTTTGTGCATATTTTTGTACTGTTATTATTATTATTATGGACATGGTAATAATTATATTACTGATATTATAGTTTTCTCTTTGATTAAAGCAAACAAAAAATAGGACAAAACACATGAATGCTTGTAAAAACTGGTTTGTGCTGATTGTATTTAAGAGGAGCACTTTTCCAAAGTGGTTTTCACACATTCAGTTTTGTTCATATTAGTAATATAAAGATATGGTTCTCAGGGCTTTAAACTTGTATGTTATGATAAAGTTTTACTTTATATCTTATTCCCATGTGTGTGTTTCATTTCTAGTGTCGTTGAGTCTCTGAGACCACCAGATATGGTGCTTGCAAACTTGTGTGCGTCACACCCACTCACATTTTAGAAGCATTTTCACATCCTCTCATGTAGACTTTCAGTAAGGCGAAACAATCACATTCATATCCACTTTTCACAAACAGTCCATGGGCAGATTTCTGTGTAAAAGGTTCAGTAAGTTCCCTAATAAGACATACAATCTCATCATGTAAATTTGTCACTTCGGTATTTCCACAAGCACATTGCCCAGTGCATGTTCCTTCCGATCAACCCTTTTCTGTATTTTCCCACCAGTGATGGTGTTGTCCCATTTAGAGCACAGAGGCCAGACTGGAGCAGGTAGTTTTTTTCTTTTCTTTTTAAAGGAGACTGGAAAAAATTGAACTTTCAGTTTAAGGTTTAAGTTGACAGTGGACACGTGTGAGGAAGCCAAGTAAGCCTTAGCTGTTTTCGCTTATGAGGTTTGAAGAACTCAACTGGTTGAATGTAACGATCAATTACAGTAAAGTGCGGAAGGAAAACATTTGAATTATTATGACAAAGAAAAGATGCACATACTGTAGAATCAAGTTTTTTTTTTTAATAACATTTTCTTACAAAAATAAATCAATTGAACAGCTCAAGTAAGTGCAAATCAATTAGGGAACATTCTGGAAAATCTTAAATGCTGCGCCATTGACCTCCATTATTTTAAATCTCAGAGATGGATATATCCAAAATAACCAAAGCTATTTGCATGGCTAAACCACTAGAGGTAAAGAGATTAATTAATTGAACTACACAAAGATGTGACATTGTTAAAGGTGTTAGAGGTTAAAGGTGTTAAAGAGTGTTTTGGGTGATCTGAACCTTTAATGGGAAATATCACAACTATCACTCTCAGACATCTCTTTATGAAAAGTAAAGTGCAACAACTGCCGGGATTTAGGGTAACCGAGCAGATAAGTTCTAAAATACAGTTCAAATGAATTTTGTGTTAAGAGCTGTAACCCCAAACATTTGGCAATATAATGTGCTAACCGTCTAAAAAAAACCCTTAGAATGGTGTTATCTTTCTACCCGGATTTACGCATTTCGGGCCTTTATTTTTGACAGGACCGCTGAAGACATGAAAGGGGAGAGAGGTATTTTAGAATAACTCCAGCAGGAGAGAGAGCACTGTGTACTTTGGCGTCGGGTGGAATATACACAGCCCTAACGATCGCTACAGTTAGCTCTCTCGGTAGGAAAAAAAGGCCGGCATCTTACAGACATGTACTAGAGGTCAGGGGAACAGTGTTTAATCTATAATTGTCCGGTTATTACACCAGTTCTCATGCACGTACATACAGAGCCCCCCTCCACTGCTCTTACAGTCCTCAGTCCTGTCCCAGCGGAGCAGAGTGTGGCCTGCTAGCTGCATGCTAGCATCGGGTATCCCCGGGTGAAGCCAGGTTTCAGTGATAATCAAAACACTAGCCTAGAAATCTAGACGCACCCTAGCGCCAGCAAATTTAATTTGCAGCCAGGGGGTCTAGGCACTCTCTGTTGGCTTGCGAGCTGGAAAAGCCCAGTGGTTAGTGCTGTGGCCTCACAGCAAGAAGGTTCTGGGTTCGAATCCAGGCCTTTCTGTGTGGAGTTTGCATGTTCTCCCCGTGTCTGCGTGGGTTTTCTCGGAGAACCCGTTTCCCCACTAAAAATATGTTCCTCCCTAACCATAGATATATACACCTATGCTCCCTAGCTGATGTGTGGTGAGCGTTCTGGCGTCTGGCGTCATAAGGTATTACGTTGTATGGCTGCCGTGCATCACCCAGGTGGGTGCTACACATTAGTGGTGTTAGAGAGCAGTCCCCACCCCCCCCCCCAAAAGCGCTTTGAGCGTCTATGATAAAGCGCTATATAAATGTAATAAAATAAAAAAAATAGAGTCGGTGGGCGGGCTTATGGCTGCTGCTGCTGAGAACAGCGGTCTTGAAGTTAAGCTTTTCTTTGAGAAAAGAACAAAGAACGGCACAGAAATCATTCTTAAAAAAGGAAGATGTGTTCGGAGTTTTGCCGACCGGATACGGCAAAAGTTTAATCTATCAACTAGCTTCGCTACCTTCTTCGTCGCTGTGCCTGGTTGTAGCGCTGTCCTATTGCGTGCAGAGGGAATTTGAAGGACAACTGTTTATCCCGCCCCTCGGATTGAGCTCCGTCAATGGTGAGTTCCCAGACCCAACATCTTGATGTGGGTCTGGCCTGTCAGGCTATCAAAACACAGCAGTCACGAACATAGCGATTTCCAGCAAGTTGTAATTCCAAGTTGCACCAGGGATCTGGCATTGGAGAGATACAGGCTCAGTAGAGGTGGCTTGTGTGCTATGCTAGCTTTAGCATTCTCGCGAGATGTAGCGGGGCGCCACCTCCCAAACTTGCATTGCTGGTATTCTCAGCGGCGTCCCTCCCCTGCTTTGCTATCGCGATGATTCGCCCTACTACGAGTTTGTTTACCATCGAAATGACTTCGAAGCTGTTATATTAAGGTACAAATCTTGCATAGTGTGCCTTTAAATCTACCATCTTTTATTCTGTGACTTTATGCAAATGTCATAATACCAAAGAGGCACCTACACCGTTTGTGTAGTTTTGCCTTCAGATTGTTATTAGAACGGAATCAACAAAATATTTGCTAATATTATTATAATTATAATAATTTCTCACTTCAGTTTTTCCACTAGCACATTGCCCCAGGTTTTTTAATGACTCATTCTGGCTTTGGGAAGTGTTGATATTTATCTATGATCAATAACATTTCTCAAGTGGGCTTGATGTGACAGCTTCCCCCCCCCCCGCCCCATCACGCTGCAAACCACTGTGTTCCGAGCACTTCACGTTCAACTTCCAATCAACCCTCTCTGTATTTTCCCACCAGTGATGGTGTTGTCCCATTTAGCACTGGGGCCAGACTGGAGCAGGTAGTTTTGCTGCCTGGATTTAAGGTAACAGAGCAGATAAGTTAGAAAATACAGGTCAAATGAATTTTGTATTAAAAGATGTAACCTCAAACATTTGGCAATATAACGTGCTAACACTTGCTATCTGGAAACACCTTAGAAGGGTCACAACTGTGTTATCTTTCTACCCGGATTCACGCTTCACTGACTTAAAAAAATAGGCATGGCTGCAATATACATGTAACGTGAGTCTTTTTTTTTTTTTAAAGATAATTTTTGGGGACATGTTTTGGCCTTTATTTTTGACAGGACAGCTGAAGACATGAAAGGGAGAGAGAGGGGGGAATGACATGCAGCAAAGGGCCCGCTGCGTTGAGGACTCAACCTCTATATGTGGGCGCCCGCTCTACCAACTGAGCTACCTGGGTGCCTGACAAAGAAGTCTTAAACAGAAAATGTCTTAAGTCGGTTAAGCAAGTCTGAGGTAGTACGCAAGACAGGAAATTACAGCTAGGACAGAATTTCCCCTCTAAGAATTTCACATTAAAGGGAAACAGGTAGAGTAACTAACTTAGAATAACTGAAATGCAATGCAGCGTTAAGCATATTTTAGGCAACCCTACCAATACAGGTTTTCCTGCGTATGACATTTTCTTTGATCATGTTGTATTATTATATTCCAGCTAAGCATCTGGTTTTCTGAAAAAAATAATCTAAATCCCCGGTTTGTTTATCCTCTTCTCACACAGTTTACCAGGCTGAAGCTCTACATGCATTTCTTAATGCAAAGATGATGACAGAAGTGACATATCATCTTGCTCGATTTGTATGACACAGTAAAGACATTTTAACTGATACATTAAATGTTCTATTTGGCATGGTCTTAAATAATACACATTCAATTTGTCTGGTTTATAAAACAAGCAAGGAGTATCTTACAGAGGTTATCTTTTTATGATCAACATTTTTTTTTTTTTTTTTTAAATCTACCATCTTTTATTCTGTGAATTATGCAAATGTGATAATACCCAAGAGGCACCTACACCTTTGTGTAGTTTTGCATTGTTATTAGAACATAATCAACAAAATATATGCTAACAAAATTATTATCATTATTATTGGTTAAAAGTACATTTTGCTGTTTGCGTTCAGCTGAAGGCAAACACTTTGAAATGTCAACGGACTCAGATATGCTAAATGAGGAATAGCTGAGCTTTTACACACATTTTCTGATTCACATTCTTTTGAAAATATGCATTGAAAGGCTTTGCCATTTTAAGTTAAAACACCTATTTTTTATTAACTTCTACTGCACTTGAAAATGACGCTGATGCATAGATGCCAAAAGTGCAGCAAAAAATACTTTTTTTGGTTAAATTAAAGAAAAATAATCACAATTTGGACTTTGGAAAATAAAAGATACTAATTTAAGTTATAATGTTGCAGCCCTTGCTATTGTATCATGTTATTTCCACGGGACTAATCAGCCACACTCTGGATCAGAACAGCCATTAGAAAGAGCCATACCAGTGGGCTTGATGACCGGCCCGCCGCCCTGCTCCCCAGCCGTAGTTGGTACTGGGCCAGGACTCTGCTGTAGCCCTTCTCCTCCGAAACACATGTGTATGTTCCCACCTGCTCGGGGCCCATGCTATCGATCAGAAGAAGGCACTGTTGCTCCATCGAACTGCAGGATGTGTTGCTTTCAGGGTGACGCCAGGTATACTGGGCATGATGGGACGACACCGGGCACTGGAGGAAATACTTGGACTCAGGGGGAAGTGTGATGCTGTCCTTGGCCTCGTCTGCATGTGTTTCAGTGGAATGTCTAAACACTGAGAATAGAACACAAGGTCTGTTTAGCTTTGATACTTTATTTAATCTTTATTTAACCAGGCAGGTCTCTCATTTCAATTAGAGCATGACAAGCTTCTTGGCAAGGCACTTGAACAAGTCGCAAGTGGACTAAGCCAAGACGGTTTGTGCACCTAATAGTGTACCAGTGTAAAATGTTTCAAATGTGTAGTTTTTCTAATAGGCTTTAGGAACATATTCAATGGCAGAGTAGAACAACAAGGGTCCGGCTTATAGTAAAGGGAGCTGGATAAGTGTATGATATAAATAGTAAAAGCACTCTTACAACATTATTATCATCATATGTTGATGATACAGTTATGTATCATCAGCATATGATGGGAATATAAAAGGTTACCTCTCTGTTATCTAACTAGGACCCAAGAAAGTACAGTGTTGAGTGTGATCTCTTTAGATCTACAGGACATATTTGTTAGTAGTGTGTTATGTAAACATTGTGTACTGCATTGAGAGGGGACCTCTATGAACTGTTACACCACCACATCACAACGGCATGCTGGGTACAGCTCGCTCTAGTTTGCTCATGACAGTACATTCAAGAACAGATGAAGAAAGAGAGACTGGTGGTGTTTAATTGTAGCAAACTCAAACATTTCAATCATCAATGTAACTTTCAGAATTAATTGTTTTATTGCCGGAAACATCCTGGTCCCAAATAGCTAGCCGTTGACAAATGACTACGCTACTATGTCATGCCAGGTGTATTGCTGTTTTGGGTGTGAAGTTGTTTGGATGACAGTTCTCGGAAAAGCTGCAAGTAGCAATGTCTAAGGCTAGGGAATTGGCCTGTCCAAACAGGCACGTTTTGAATTGGGACTGTACTAGTTTATGTAAATGAGAAAAAGATGGTACATAAAATTGAGCCTTGTGGTACACCCTTGATGACTAGGAGTGGGGGTGATAAAGTTGGAAAATGGGGGAAGAAATAAGTCCGCAAGTGTACTGTGTACTGTAATACTTTTTTTTTTGTATTTCTGAAAGACAGGTCTGAGGTCTTAAAACTGCAGCCCAACATTGTTACAGATGTCAGAGGCAACATTAATTTTGGCAGTGTCATGACATGAAGAGCAAGATACCACACACTTCTAGGAAGTGACCAGGTCATTTGTTTCGAAGTGTCCCATATCATGTAAAGCATATGGTAAGATAATATGGTAAGGGTTCAAATCAGCCTACATTTCTCACTTAACAGACTCAATGTCTTATCTTAAAAAGATGTAATGCAGCGGATGTAGTGTCAAGGGCTGTTGCTTTTAAGATAAAAGCATTACAACTATGTAAGTCAACTTTATTCCTGGGATTCAGAGAGAAGCTGCAGAGACAGACATTACAGTATGTAATAGGACTGGCAGCTTCAGAGTGGGTAGTTGAACTTGAATTTGTATAGCTGTGTTTAAAAAGCTTAGCTTTTCATTTGTGATATAAAGTGCATGTGTTGGGTGTGGATGATTGATTTCTTTACAGTGTCCCACATTTTATAAAAGCCTGCAGTCTTGTAAAACCTTATGATATCATGAGAGCACACACATCTCCACTCCACTCCCACCACTCCCAAACCCAAACTAGATAGTGCCTTGCTGCTTCTACTGAGCTATTAGGCAGTAAAATATGTAAAGCTCTGTCTAGTTTTAAATTATTTTCATATTTTGCATGTGTATTTGATTAATGCAGTTTTATTTGCACAAGGACTTTTCTTTTTATGAGCGTGCCTACAGGTTTCCTTATCTGTTTTGATCCATGTTATCCCAATGCAGACCTATTCTCCTGTGTGTGGTGAAACAGTGTTGTGTGAACCTTAAGAAGAGAATTTGATCGATTGTCAGTACATCGTGATTGTTAGTCCCTAAGCATTTTAAAGGGGTCAGTGGCAGTGCACAGGGTGAGCCTCAGGCCAGAACCCATGAAGAAGCTTGTGGAAGTTGAGTGCCTTGCTCACATAATGGAGTGAGTGAAACTGTTTATGATGGACGAACAGCAAAACCACACAATAGAGTCTGCATGCTATAGCTAAAGATTTTCTACAGTGGCCGAATAAATAGTTTGACAGTCTATTTTAGTTGTCTAAACAATAGTAATATTGTAATAATTACTATAATAATATAGTGATCAGATCCAACACCAACACAGCTGCATTTCCTGTTCCACATTTTCTGTTCCGCTTCCATTTATAACCAACTTTAGCTAACTGATAATGAACGTTTTGTACTTCTCCATTTCTTATCTGCAACACAATGTATGAAGAATGTTGTGAGCAGACATCTAGCACTTGTCTGCAGCCTATGCCCATGCAGAGACGTGACCACATGGCACAATGCACTCCCACATGCAGGTCCCACAAGCACAGCATATTTGTAAGCAGTACTTTATAGGACATAGACGATCCAGTGGAGATTTACAATGGAAGGGCTTGTTTTGGTATTTCTCAACACTATTTCTAGAGAAGCTATTGATGCCATTATGGGAAACAAAGTTAAGTTGCGAGCGATTGAAAATTGCCAGAAAAGAGGAGCCACACTGGTGCACTTGCCTAAAGATCGCAGCACTTCTGGTGGCTCCTTGGGATAAGGTCTGGAAGCCGGAATCAGGCCACAAAACAGAATGAGTCCAAACAATTCTGTTATCTTTAACGGTACTAACATTAATGACAACAGACTTTACTTTGACATTTTGGGAAACTTGCTTGCATACTTTTTTGCCAAGAATAAGAGGATCAATTACACTCTAATGTCTGTCTGGTAAATATGACGCTATAGCCACTAGCCGGTTAGCTTAGCTTAGCATAAAGACTGGAACCAGACTGTAGGATAGAGCAGGCTAGCTGTTTCCCTCCGTTGCCAGTCTTTGTGCTAAGCTGAGCTGGTGGTAGCTTCATATTTAGCGTGCAGACTCTCGGAATGAAGATTAACAAGCGTCTATCCCAAAATGTAGAACTACTTATTTATTTAACAGATAAAATATAAACTTCCAATGTAATAAATTTGTGGACATTTTTCTGAACTATTGTGAAATACTAAACTGGAAATTTATTTTTGTTTTAAACGGCTTTAAATGGCTAACAAATATTTTTAAGGTAAGTACATTGATTATACAATATGTTTAGCTAGGCTGCAGTTTATCTGTGATTTAGCTGAAGATGAGTTTGTTTTGACACCGCAGTTGCATGAAATTAGCACGTAGACATTGGCTTATCTGTGTGTCTTATCCGTCTACTCATCTATGAAGAGTCCAAAACACAGCGGCTTTGTTTGTTTTTCAGTACATCATATATATATAAATATGTCAAACTTATCTGCTGTCTATGTGAACTAAACTATAATTCATTGAAATATGCTTCCCAGAATAAATATCTTTGATACCTTTTCCAGGTTGCTGGAGCTTTGATGTAGACACACAAATGTAATGGTCCCCTTTGGTCACATCCTGCAGTTTGCCACTGTCAAAGGAAAGGTTAACTCAGTTAGAAAACTATACCAGTTACTGTATATTATTGACATTGTGAGGGGTAACAAACCGGGACACTATAACAGGAGGTAAAAACTCACCCCCCTAATGCACAAACACACCTTCCAGCTCATGCAATTACATCTGACATTTAAATTGACAGCACACAAACACCTATAAGAGGAAGTTAAGACTGAGAAAGTTCAGGAAATGTATTTCAGGTTTGCTTTTAGACTAATTTCCCTCTCTTAACGGCTGCCAGTTTCTCTGTTCAACTTCAAGATTATTTGGAGAAATAACCTCAAATAGATGTAGTTATAAACCAGTAAATTATTTTAGGTAACACATACACGTTACATAAGTAATATTCCACTATTACTATGTGACTTTGCCTGATTATCTTATGAAACAAAAGGCAATCTAAACAATGAAATGGAAGTAAAATGATTCAGTAATTGCAGTCATCTGAATACAATCTATTGCTGTTCACAGTAATACACTGTGAGGTACATTCCCGCATTAAGTTTTAAATTATTTATTTTATACTACATTGCTTATAGATCCACACCAGTATTTAACAAATCCAGTAACAACTACCATTCTTCACTAACATCACATCCTGGTAAGTAGAGTAAAGGAGGGGGCTTGACAGGGCTTGCAGACATTGCAACACTATAGGTGCGCTGCCAGTCAGTCTATTACACACACTACCCCATCTCCAGTTTGCATTTTTAGTCATCCAGAGCCAAAGAGCAAATGTTGACCACATTTTCTGATGTGTGAAAACGTCATCAACCACAGGAAGTGTGAATGCAATTGTGTTGCTTTAGGGGTGGAAATATGTGTAGCCTAAGTGGATGTTAGGGTGGGGGTGGCTATGTTTCTGTGGAGGTGTAGGGACAAGTAGAACCAAAGTTTACACACACACACACACACACACGCACACGCACACGCACACGCACACGCACGCACGCACACACACACACACACACACACACACACACACACACACACACACACACACACAAATCTAATTTTAGCCTTTCTTATTATTAAATACATAAATGCCTGTGGACTGAAACTGTATATTTGTAAGAATGTAATAATAATACCAGTTCACATGATCTGTGCAGTTCTTCATCATTTGCAAGTGTTTGAGTTGAAAACGGAGAGATGCCACATGAGACAACTCTTACAGTATTAGTATAAGAGGAAGGTTTTGTTTTCTGGTTATAATGACACCCTTTTATCATCACACTTGATCAGACTTTGGTTCAACCGGCTGCGCAGGAAGAGAGATCTATTTTTAAGTAGTGCTACTTTGCACATGTTTGTGGGTCACATTTTAGCTGCCAAAGCTGCGCTGCTCTCGGTTTCTGATCCTCAGGGTGAGAGGGGGAGTGGCCAGCAGCTAGAGCGGCAAAAGCAAATGTGTTCTTCTTTTACCTATATATTTAACAATATATTTTGCATTTCTAATCCAAACAACAGCAACGCACTTACTTATGCCCGTAGCAAGACACCTGTCAAGTTTGAAATCCATCGGACTAACGGTTCAAGAGATATGCGCATAACACACACACACACACACACACACACACACACACACACACACACACACACACACACACACACACACACACACACACACACACACACATAAAGACATTCCTGCAATTTATAGATAGATGAGAAGCTTTTCTCATAACATGTTCTGTCATAATAAGGTCTTTGTTGGATGAAACTACTAACATTGGCAGTTCTGAGTTGTTGCACATAATAACAATAACATGTGACACTGAGCCTTGCCCAAGTCAGATGACTGCTGTGTGACAGCCGTATGTATGCTCAGTGCAAACTAAATGGTGAAACCTTTGCACAAGAGCGTAGTGTGTGTAAAGAGAACTCATAGCTCTGAAGTGATCCTGGAAAATCCTGTTTTAAACTGGTTTGGATGCAGAATTTCAGTTTTAAAGTGCCCATATTATGAAAAAATCACTTTTTCTGGGATTTGGGGTGTTCTTTTGTGTCTCTGGTGCTTCCACACACATACAAACTTTGAAAAAAATCCATCCATGGTGTTTTGAGTGAGATACGGTTTCTGAATGTGTCCTGCCTTCAGTCTCCTGGTGAGCTGTTCAAAATCGTCTCGGACTGTGACGTCACAGTCCGAAATGAGCTGGCTAACCACAACCGTTAGCTCGTTAGCATGCTAACCGTTAGCATTAGGATGCTAAAGCTAACGCTAATGCTAACGCTAATGCTAACGCTAATGCTAACGCTAGCATGCTACGTCGTTCTCAATAGCAAAGCACTGCTACAACACACACAAGTTCACCATAATCTACAAAAGAACTACTTATATGTGTGCCCTCATTTAGAAGTCTCCCAGCTAATCGGCCTTGTAACTGACCAAAGTTGGAGAAACAGGCTTTCTTTTACTGTCTCTAGAGTTAGCTAGCTGACATGATCTACATCTGAACTACTGAGCATGTGCGAGTGCAATCAAAGATAGTACAGAAGAAGAAGATGAAAAGAGGTCTTACTCTGTAGCTAAAACAGAAACCAGGTGAAAAGAGGATCTGCAGCAGTGAGAGAGAGCTGTGCAGTACAACAAAAATATGGTGTTTTTTGAAAATTAAACCTTATAAACCTATTCTGGTACAACCTTAAAATACAGTTATGAACCTGAAAATGAGCATAATATGGGCGCTTTAAAAGAGACAGAAAAAATGAAAAGGATTGGCAGTAATTTAAGTCAGAAATGTAAGTAGCTGCAGATCTAATTCAATTCCACATTTCTACACTCTTTTGATGCTGCAAATGAAGTTATGTGGTGAAAATGTCCATAGCAACTTTTTAAACCACTCTTGCAGAAAAAATCATCTCCTCCACTCATCTCCTCAATGCTCTCTGCCAAATACTGGCTAACAGGCAGCGCAATATACATTTCTGCCGCTGGTGCGCTATTCCATTGATCAAAAATGAGTGGTAATGCTGCAATAAATGTAGCAATGTGACAAGTGTAGTTAAGAAGGAGAGTGCAAACTAGCAAAAATTAATGTAGACAAATGAAAATTGAAATAGTTAAAAATAAATGCAAATGCTTGTTTGTTAGACCTCAAGCAAACAAAAGAAAGAGTGTATGTATGCATAGCTTTAGTTAGTTTACAAGAAAACCCCACAGAGCTCCTTTAAGCTAAGGTTATATGTAATCTCTGGATGAAATGAAAATGTATGTTTGGATATGTAGATTATATGTCTCCAGGTACAGACAGGTGGTCTTACCCAGGGGTGCAGTGGGTGCCGTTCCAGCCGCAGTAGGGATCTCTGGCCAAGACACAATCCTCACAGCTGTTTCCATACTGGGCACAGTTTGCCACATCCAGTTGGACCAGTTCACTTCTTGAGTTCACATACAGCTTCTTCTGCAATGATACACAGTTTTAATTGTACTGGGACATTTCTGATCTTTTTATTAAAACACCAATATTATCGGAAAAGTTTAGACTAACCCTAACCCTTAAGAAGCACTACCATTTTCAAGTCAAGTCAAGTGGGTTTCATTGTCATTTCAACCATATACACTGTATATGGGGCAGTGGTGGCTTAAGGTTAGAGAAGCGAGCTTGTGAACGGGAGGTCGTCGATTCAATCCCCAGACCGACAGGATAAAAATCTGGGTGGGGAAAGTGAAAGAACAGCGCTTTGTCCCTCCCTCATTACCACCACTGAGGTGCCCTTGAGCAAGGCCCTTAACCCCAACCGCTCCAGTGGAGCTGCTCAGTGGCCAGCAGATCAGACTGTGGTTGTACTGGGCAGCTTCCAGGTAGGAATGTGGAACTGTGTGAATGGGACAGGTCGTCGTTGCAAATGACAAGTTGTTCTCAATCGACTTACCTGGATAAATAAAGGTTAAATAAAATATAGTGAAACAAAATAACGTTTCACCATGGATTAAGGGGTGTTACATTCAAAATTTTTAAAAAAGTGCTCATATTATGCTCATTTTCAGGTTCATAATTGTATTTAGAGATTGTACCAGAACAGGTTTATGTGGTTAAATTTTCAAAAAACACCACTCTTTTCACCCTGTGTTGAGCTCTCTGTTTTAGCTACCGAGTGAGGCATCGCACTTCTAATCCATCTTTGTTGAGATTTGCACATGCGCAGTACCTAGATAAGGACAACTAGCTAATCAGAAGCAGAGTATGAGGGCGTGCCACGCTAGCAGCTAGGCGAGCATTATAACGTGTGTTACAAAGCGACGCACGTTTGTCTCTGAAGTAAAGGCTGGACTACAGTAGAGCTGTTTGGAGCAGTTTGTGAACAGTGTTTTCTGTTGGAGATGGTAAGTCCCTTTTGGGTGGACTTTGGACCTTTTCACTTTGTAACCCTATAACATGCACAAAAAAGATATATGACACAATAAAGAAAAGGGAAAAAGCCAACAAGCATAATATCACTCACTATAAACTTTTTGGCATATGAATTACAGTCTTTTATACTCCCCCACCTCGTGTCATGGTGCGGGGAAATAGTTGTGTGGGCAGCGCTTTGTTACTCACAGAAGTAGCATTCATGATCATGCCGAGGACGTGGGCTCCGTGGTTGAAAGGTCGGTACTCAGCGATGACAAAGGTCTGGCTATTACTCTCCATCACCTTATGAATCGCTCCATTATCTGTTTGAAGACAGACAGAGAGTATGACTAAATACCCAACCCAGTATAAAACACACCTCAAACCAACCCATTCATATGTGTTTCATCACCCCATTATGACTCTTCCAGCAATGTCTATGCAATGTCTGGATAAAAAATTAAGAAATCAAATTAGAGATTATTTTTCCCAAAAATGTCATCTTCAAAACCTGTGTAGACCTCCTTGTTATTTTATTTTAGTTTTGTCATCTTGTTCTAATATGAGTGGTCACCCAGAGGCCAACGTGCTAAAACAAAACAAGGAACCACAACAAGGAATACAAAAATAATACCACATTTCTCATGAGATAGTCCACATGATGAGTTTCTATTATTGGGAAATTACAAAACAAACTCAAACCAAAACCAAAGGCCAGACTATCTGGAGATCAGTCATCACTCTGACTGATCTCCAGATAGGCCTGTAGGTTCGAAAGACCCCCTCCCCCCCACAAACACACACCTCACTGCCAAAGGTTGATAGTTTTATGCCGCGTTCTATTTACCTCGGAACTCGTTTTTTAAAGGTCAAAGTCGGAAACATGCCCCCTGACCTCTGGTATTGCTAACAATAGCTAACCGGGCTAGCGCTAATGAAAACAATGAAAATCCGACTTTTAAATAGAACGCATTCAACTAGGGTATGACGTCATTCCCAGTTCCAGCTCCGAGTTCCGAGGTAAATAGAACGTGGCATAAGTCCATTGTCTTTTTAAATAACGACTGCCTAAAAATTATGGGATCATGCATAAAACTTTTGTGTTTGACCACTCAATAAGTCACACCAAACACCCACAATGGCCCAAGGTGATCAATTCTGCTCCCTCCAACTCCTCCACAGTGCTATTTTCAGTCTAAGCTAAATAGGACTTGGCTGAATCAGGCTGCGAGCACTTGCAGGCCTTTTTTTCCAACCAGATACTTGAAACTAGTATTCAGAGCTGAAGCACACTCAGCTACTTTGTTAAACTCTACTGTTCATGCGTATTTAAAATGTCAAATAAGTTGTTTAAATGCTTTTCCCAGTAAGGCAAACTATTTAAAGGAACCTGTATGTGTTTCGATATGACCCTCCAATGTACAGTACAGTACACTATTCTATACTCACTTAGAGACAGGAACAGGACGGTGGGGTGATTGTTCTGGGAACTGTCAACGTAGATGTGAGTGTAACTGTGGTGATTAAAGAGAAGTGGGCCATAGTTGTTAACGGGCTGGACCCATTCCTCCATCTCAGAATTCTCCATGATCATCTTCATAGCGTCTAAAGGAATTTTTGTGCTGTCTGCAACACACTGATGAAAAAGGCATTCATTTTAGTTTGTGTTTGGGTTCAGTTACTGTTGTTAATGCTGGTCAAGCTTTCCGTTTCTGCACTGCACACATGCACATGACAGTAATAATGTAATAACTTTCATTTTTGAAACAATGGATCCTTGATTTCAGACAGAGGGAAACAAAAGCAGGATTCTCAATTCTAGCCTGCGAGAATCGGTTTTGTCAGCTGGAATGACATCCAATTTTATCAGCTGTAGCTAACGTGCTAATGAAGCTATTGTTAGGTCCAGAAGTTGATGGTAAAACCCCTGTGTCTGGCTTACTTTTTAATATTTCCGGCTGTATTGTTTAAAAAAAAAAAGGCTCTAAAAGTGTTGCTAAATACGCATTTCATGGCTACATACATCAAATTTAGCTTCACACTGACATTAAAATCAAGGATGGAATGGGGTAGCAGCGTGCATTGCTGCCTGTATCTTTTCTGATGCTACCACTGGGGGTGTAAAAGTGGTAATTTCTATAAATAGTGGCTTTAAAATACAAAAAAAGAGAACAATAATAATGCTCATACTTAAAAGGTACTAGTAAATAATGTACGTAAATATTGTAATTATACAGTATATAATTAATTTTACTTTGTAACTACATTCAAGCACATGGTTTTAAAGAACAATGCCAGGAATCCTTTTGTGAAAAGACAATGTGTTATACAGTAGTTGTTATTTTAGACCTCAGATCAATTTGCGTGACACTTACCTGTCTAGGCCTGCCGGGCTGATTGACTTTGCCTTTAAATGTGGAGGTTGTGAAGATGTTCTCAATATCTTTTATCGTGTAGACACACACAGCACTCATACCCCTGCAGAGAGACACAGACAGAGGTCAGCTGGTGTACACGGAGACATCTGCAGCAACAAGAAACGGTTGTGCGGTCAATAAAGATTTTAGCCGTGCAGGTCAAAAACTGTGAAAAACAGCTGAGCAGACGTGCTAAGTTTAGAAGGCAAAACTGAACTCACCGCGCCAGTGAAAGAGGAAACATAAACAAAGTGTCATCCGGTAAAACAAATGAGAAAAAAACAACTCGCTCTGTCTGGACTGGTCATTTGTCAGCTGTGTGGTTGGGTTAAATTGGCTAACACAACAAGTGACTCTGCTGTTTTTTATGTAAAGACAGCGATGTTCCCAATGTGGTTGAATTTCTAGAAACACCATGTTGTGGTAAGATGAGACGAGGGGAATACGTAGGTAACAACAGGTCACTCCTAGGGGACGAGAACATCTGGCCATACTCCATCTATCAATTAATTCAAGTAAGATATATGTGTCTCTCAGAGGTGGAAAGTAACGGTTTTATGCATTATCTGCATTGCCCTGACTCACTCAACAAGCGGCAGAGGCAACACAGTCTTGCTTTGTCTAACTAACAATGTATTTACCAATAGAACATTTATTTTAAAATACAATCCATACACTTCGTACGGTATTGTATATTTAAAAGTGCTCTAAGCGATGTCACGCATTTTTTAGGCTGCAACATTTTTTTGTCACATACAGCAAACATCTCCTCACTATCCGCAAGCTGCCTGTCCCCTGAACACACTTTAAAAAAAACGCGGTCTCTGTAGACAGCCCAGGCTCCACAACCAGCAACAAAAATAAACTGTGCCAACCTGCACCACACAACATAACAAACAGTCGTTCCAGCCAATAACCGACAAGAAGGCTTTGGGGGTGGGGGTTGGGGGCATTAGTGCGCGGAAGCACGGAAGGGAGGGAGTGGGGACGGGATGAGGAGGAGGGAGGGGCGAGCTAGCCTCGTTTTGTTTGAAAATACTTTGAACGTCAACAAGAATTGCCGTCACCCAACACTGCTTAGAGCCCCTTTAACACAAGGTACGGGCAGGGGGCCAGATTGCGGCCCTTGGTCCGGACTTTGAGAAACAGTACAAACTTTGCCAAAATGGGTCACCGGTCAAGTTTGCAATTTTTTGGGAAAAGCAACATTTGATAAAGCTAATGCTCAACTTATGACTATACTTGAGTACTTATACTGTACTCAATGTTTTAGATCATTTCTTTTACTCCTACATGATTCAAACTTGAAAAATAAGTGTTTTACTTGAGTAAAACTTTACAGTATCCTTTCTACCATTTTGTGAATACATAAATGATAATGGAGTCGTACCATTCATTTCTGAAGAGTGCATAAACCCTGGTATTTTGCCACTGGTCTGCATGTACAGTAGCCACATCCACCAGCTCAGAGAAGTGTTGTCTGCTGTCAGGGTCTCCGCAGAAGAGCCTGGCATTCATCTGGGACGTCCAGCTGAACTGCAAATGGTTCTTGGTACCACCACGATCTTCCTGGAATCAATGCACAGCCAAAGGACCAATCACTCCTTCATAATATATATAATCTATAGAATGACTGATATGTAATGGATATGTTACACTTTTTGTTTACGAGCAGCATCTTTGTGCACATATCTGATGATAAAAAACAGTTGTTAGTCTAGCTAAACACATTAAAATTAATTATGTAGGCCTTACTATGCAAACCCGGGTAACAAAAGGGAGCCACATTTTACTGTTAAAGCCTGTGTCTCTGTTTTTCTCCTTGTAGAAGGCATACACTTTGCTCTGGATGAAGTCGTCTCCCCGTCTTATGGGCACCAAACCCACATAGTGCTGCTCTAAAGACAAAAGAACTATGTAAATATTCATCTCTATAGCCTTAGTACATATAAATGTTTAAGTGAACATCATTACAGAAAACCAATCTACAATATCTCCATGCAAATACCTTTATCTTGTCTTGTCGGTGCAATTCGGTTTTTCCCAAACTTGTAGATGCCAACTAAGTCTTGAGATCCAGAGTATGTAATGAAGAGATCACTATCTCTTGATTCTGCAAAGAATGTTTTGGACATTATAGCAGCATCGCTGTGCTTTGGTTTGCAGCCGGCATCAGTTCACCTTTGACATTCCAGACGCCAGATTCTCCTGTATGAAAAAGTGCTTACTTCTAAGCTATGTCTGTTCTGGCTGTGATGCCAGTGGGAGAAACTGGAGTCTGGAGTAAATACTACGTACAAGCAGGAAGCACCAAGGCAATATCATTATAAGTAATGGTAGCAAAGGAGACAAAATCATTAAAAAAAGATTTGAGCTGAGTAAAGCAGGTTAGTGGTGCTTAAGAAGGCCTTTCCTGGACGAGTAGGGAAGACGAATGCACCCTTGAGGATTAAAAAAGTCCAAAGACATTATGACAAACCAGCCTGGTCTCACAGAATTCCGTGAAATGATAACTAACCGTTAACACCGCATTACGAGGTGGTGTCACGGAATGTGTGAAAATTCCGTGTGGCCACCACGGAAAACAATGCCATTGTAAAGTCAATGAGAAGATGACGTAGCATTAAGAGCGACTACGGTAGCGAGTAGTATGAAAGCCCGAAAACCAGCGTCCCGTTATTGTTTTCCTGAACCCAACCATTTATATTTTTCCTAAACTCAACTGTCCCATTCTTCTTTTCCTAAACCCAACCGTCCCGTTGTTGTCCCGTGTTGTCATGGAAACGTAAGCCCACCCACGACGTGCTCATTTCACGGGATACTTCCGTGGGCCCATCACGGAAATTTTTGTGATTCCATGAAACTGCCACAGATTTTGAGTTGAGGGGCCATGTTCATTTCACAGAATTCTGTGAGATCAGGTTGGACAAAATGTTAAATTAGAAAGCAGAGATTTATCAGCATAGAAAACAATCCTATGTGTACAGAAACTCACCCACAAGTGCAGACGGTTCGCCTTCCTTTATGACAAATCTCTTTATGTTTTTTTTTATGCTGTCCGTTTTTTCAGAGGGAATGCACATGGGTGACTGCTCTGCTAAATCCTACAGGAAAACACAGATCTCATTATCCCCACACCCAGTAGCACAAATATGATTCAGTATATGCATCTTACAGGTACGTCTGAAAAAACTTGAATATGCAGAAAGTGTTGCACATCATTTTCTGTTCTTGCAACAGCATCGGTGTTTGTTTCAAATACACAGAAGAAGTGGCTCGTCACAATGAGCAGACAAAAAGGAGCACCACCGGTGTTTATTTCCAATATGTCCCAATGTTACAGCAAAAAAAGATTTGTTCCTTCCATTCTAAGTAACATTTCCAGTAAATATCTGTAGTGTCGTACCATGTCACAGCAGACTGTTTCTATGTCGTTGGTTCCACACAGAAAGACCTGGTTGTCCTCTAACTTCTTGTGGACCACAGTAATGTTATAGTTGCAATTCTAGATCACAAGAGCAAGTATGTTAGTGATATTTCAATCAGATCTTTCCTATATAGTACATGCTTGGAATTTTGCTTTTAATTAATGTTCTTTTACCGCTTTCACTCTTTGGGGAGGCCCTTTGTCGATGCATTCTGTCCACAACACGCTTTTTTCCACAGGAGTCTGTGAAGAGAAAGAAAAGCAGGACTATGACTATATCCACATCACTATAAATACATTCTATCTGTTATTTGATTGCAGACTCTAGATGTTTATTTAAAGCTGTAGTGTGTAGTTTCTGTCGCCGCACATGAGGAATTCTAAGTAATGACAACAACACTGTTGGCGCACCCACATGATACAAGCCTTCTGTGATCCGTGATCGTGCACCACCCCCACCCCGGCTCCTCCACGTAGTTGCTAGTAACGTTTAACTCGTCAAATCAAGGAGGACACAGAGGATTAAAAAAACATGATGGACTCTTCATTTTTATGTCGTCTTCATCCCCAAAGCTGAGCGCTGCTATTGTCCTTTCACAGCAGTGACATAAAACGCATCGCTCGAGCTGCTGCGTGCGAAAGTCGCCGGACCAAATAATTTAGTAAACAGCCATACTGAGAAATGCAGAGAGAGTTTTGTGGAGCTGATAGGATTAATTAGCTTTGTATCAACTCACTTGGCAATGGCTTCAATGTATAATGGACGTCCATTTGTATAAAAAAGTTGTGTGCTATAGCAGTAAGGCCTGAGTTATGTAATCTACAAAAAACACTCTCAGAAATGTTCACTACCTTCTGAGGATTTTGAAAGTGGAATGCATTCAGGTGTGTTTGTCCAGCAGCTATGACAGTGTCTGGCTCTCTGTCCAGAACAATCCCGACAGGTGCATGGTTTCCAGGTAAAGGTATCCTTTTTATTGAAGTTTCTACAATAAAACAAAATAATAATGAGAAACATTGGGTGTGCAATGCAAAAGGTCAAATTGTCATTGATTGTACTCAACTGAACTATATACAGTACACAGTAACATTTTAACCTGTTCTTAGCCACGCTAGGGGTGTGACTCTATTGATGGCAATGTCGGTCCAGACTGAAATATCTCTATCGCATAAGCTCTTGCACAGACAGCGATGTCCCCAATGTGGTTGAATTTCTAGAAACACCATGTTGTGGTAAGATGAGACGAGGGGAAAACGTAGGTAACAACAGGTCACTCCTAGGGGACGAGAACATCTGGCCATACTCCATCTATCAATTAATTCAAGTAAGATATATGTGTCTCTCAGAGGTGGAAAGTAACGGTTAAGTAAGGGCTCGAACTTCTCTCTCAGCTCTTTTTTTTTTATTTGCTCACACAACTATTTTTGTCAATTTTCATGTTAAACTCTATTCTTCCAGGAGTGACTGAGTGAAAATGTACAGCTTTAATCCCATATTCAAACAATAAATTGCTTGTTTTTTCCAACCAACAGTCAAAGACCACAATGTATTCAATTTATAAGTATACTAAACAAAAAAGAGAATCAGAAGTAAATTAAAATAAAAATGTCATGATATTTCTGCTTTTCGAGACTTCCATGTTGTCTCTATTCATGGTGGCCATGCAATGGTACAGTAGTCTTGCCTAGCACAGAAAGGAACACTGTAAACAACTTTAAATAAAAAGTGCATGTTGAAACTTGCTTACTCTACAATTAGCTGACCATAGAGGTTTTGTGTCTGGCCAGTTCAGAAATAACATGCTTTGCTTGCTTCATGTCCCAAAACAGGCGAGTCAGCTTGTTTCCAATCTTTAAATCTAGTTATTGTTAAAACAATCCGCTTTGACTTGGAATTTTGTTCATCATTTGGATGATGAAGTTCTTGCTTTATCATTGTCTAATTGAGTAGTAAAAGTAACTAATAGAGCTTCCTTATAGACCATAATCCTGCCTCAGACACAACGACATCAGGGACTTGTAACAGTGTAGCCTGGCATGTCAGTCGGATATTAGGGGAACCTCTAATAACTGCCTAGACTCGCTTTGCTAGACCTTCCTCGACAGCAGTGCGGAGGAGGGTCTGGCTAGTCCACACAGCATTCCGGGATGGGAGAAAAACGTGCTCAGGTTTATCGGCATTTCTTTAAACCAATCACAATCGTCATGGGCGGCGCTAAGCACCGGGCAGAGCCACGGTGACACTGTAAAATAGCCTCGGGACAATTAACCATAGTCCTCAGAAATCCACCGGAGTTTAAAATTTTAACACAAAGAAAACGAAATGTAACAGACATCCGGCTGAAAAGAGTGAAATCCGGCGGAATTTTTCGATTGGCACTCTAGCAATCCCAAGTGGAACATCGTAGATATAGGCTATTAACTGATGGACTAAAAAAATAAATAATTAAAAGATGATTTATTCTTCCATTAGCCCATTCCAATACATCAAACCAAGACCCACTTATAACTATGCAACCAAATTAAGGGTCTGTAGTCACCTGTCTGTCAGGAACATGCGTTCACCTCCTCATCAATCAGGTGAAAAGTCCTTTCAATCATTAGGGTATACTTTGATATCTGTCTTCCAACGACCTATCTATATTTTTCAGGTATTTGTACTTAACTTGAGTATTTCCATTTTATGCTACTTTATACTTTCATTCCACTAGAAATATTTTCTACTTTTTACTCCACTAGATTTATTTCATAACTTTAGTTACTAGTTG
The DNA here is from genome assembly GCF_010015445.1 of Perca fluviatilis. NCBI lineage: Eukaryota > Metazoa > Chordata > Actinopteri > Perciformes > Percidae > Perca > Perca fluviatilis. The sequence continues at coordinate 38,163,720 of NC_053114.1, read as the reverse complement.
CTTCTCAGATTTAGATTATTAATACAAAATATAATCCGCTAATAAATTATGATGCATTATTTTAGATTATTCCCAGCAGTATGTTTTCTACCCAGGTGTCAATTTGAAAGCCACAATGCTTTAGAAACAAAATAGTAATTGGACAGGTCTTTTTCACTTGTTAAATCAGAAAAAGCGCCAATGTTACTAATAACATTAACAAGGCCTCTGTTCTATTCAAGTGTCCCAGTTATCCTCACAGTGAGCCAACGTGCACAAACTGAAGCAGCTTAATGTAATGCAGCCATCATTCATGTTATACATATAGACCTGTGTGCTTCCTCCTATATGACATGTCAACATGTCTTCTGTTAAAATGGTCAATTCTTCATGAGGAAGTCACAATTTCCTCTAATTGGTTCTATCACGGAAATCTTCCAAAAGTTTCAAAATTGATTATATAGCCTACTCTTATTCTTCAGTACATGTTAGTTTTAATCATACTGAATAATACGTTTACAATTACATTATTAAATTAAATTGATTTAAATTCTGATTATATGACACTTCTTATGATATGAATGACTGTGTGTGTGTGTACACACCATGTAACCAATCAATAGCCTAGATATTCATGTAGGCCTACGTCTTCTATCAATATGTCCGACAGTTTCCTATCACAATAGTAATTCCTAGGGAAGCTTTTGGGACAGACTTTTTCTCCATCCTCACGCCTGAACAGCCAAAACGCTGATGTCTGTGCCAGAGGAGCACTTCAGTGATTATAGCCTGATATAGTCGCAATGCAGCAGCTCTGTTGCGTTTGTTTAGCTTTTTTTTTAGACTAAGCACGAAAAAAGTTCAAAATAACTGAGAAAACTCTTCATACTCCTAAAACATTATAAACCATTTCAGTTGTCTTCTTTTCACAACATGTAGGGTTATTATAGCGAAGAACATCACCGCAATTTAAACAACAATGTTTCGAAGTTAAAGAAAAATGCGAAATACCTTTCTCTGTGATTGTCATCCTCGGTTGCGTTGAGTTCGCCTCTAACAAACTATTGAGACATGACAATAATAAATATACCGTTACATGTAAGAGTGCCATTGTGTGTCTGGTGTCATCAGTCTGACATGAAGAAGTGCTGAGCGTCTGTTCAGCGCTGCGGAGGTAGTTCTGGCAATTCGTCACTGAGTGAGACAGTCTAGGTGTGTTCTGTATGGTATGTGCTAATACAACCTTTTTTTCTTTGGTTGGAGAAAGACATTTGATAATCCATTACCAGTTGTGTTTAATCTGAGACGATTTAACAGCACCACAAAAGAAGAAATATATGTTTGCCCAATTATGTTGTGTGTCACGGCGGGTGTGCGCAGGGAAACGAGGGAATTAAAGACCCGAATGTAAACGGGGCAAAGGATTTAAAAAAAAAGAAGCTCAGGTTGGATGAGTAGATCTAAATCCAACCAGTCCAAACTAAAGCTGTCCACAAGAGAAGCAGGGGAAAGTGAATGTGCAAGCAACTGCAGAGGAAAGTGGGAACACAGGAGGGGCAGTCAGGTGATGGGGAAGTGAAGAAAGTCTGAGGCCATCTGGTGGATGGATGGAAAATGGCATCGAGAGGGCAAGAGAATGTTCCTGCAGGACCGGAGACTAGTAGCCTACTTAGAGTTTAAAAGGTTCATTCCACCCAAATTCTACTTTCTGTCTGTGGTGGCAAATTTTATTTTCACCATTTGTTTAATGATGTTAACCATTTGTTTAAAGATAGTTTTAAACCTCCACATAATCCTGCTCCTTCCTGTAGACTTTTAAAGCACCAGAGAGGGGAACAGCTACAGCCGTCAACTATAGCCTAGATAGTTATTTAGTTTTACTAGCCTGAAGCTCCTCACATTGTTGTCTTTTGCTTAGATAGAAGTGGAGAAGGCCGATGACTGTTTACGACAGTGAGAACTACGTAGGTTTCTGTCTCCTGAGATAAAACTGTTTAGGCTAATGAAAAGAACAGGAGCAGAGGGGAAGGTGATCAACTATGGCCATGCTAGAAGATACATTTAGAGGGGTGGCTTAACAGAGGTTTTCACTATATGATGTGTAGATGTTTAGACTTTAGGTTAGAAGACCCTTTCAGATGTGCCGTGGTACTTGTGAAACTGTTTTCTCTGCATTTGCAAATGTAAATAAATACTCAAAGACCAGACTTTGGTTTAATTCTCAAACAGTCTTTTATTCGTTTTCATTCTTATCATTGATATTTACTAAACTCTGCTGCTTCAAGGAAAACTTACACCACATGTCCACGTACTCATAGTTTGAAAGGTTTATTCCACCCAAATAGCCTACTATTTTTTTGGGGGTCGCCTACTATTTAACATGCAAAGGATCCTCTCATTTATTCCATTTTCTTTTCTTTGTCATTTCTTGTTTTTTTTGTAAATTATAAAAAAAAACGTCATCAAGTTAATTACCACATTTTGCTCTACTGCTGCCTTTTTGGGGAAATTCTAGCTAACAACACCATCCATGAAAAAGTGAATTTAGGGCTGAGTTGATGTTTAAATGTCATTCATATTGGTCTCAAAAAATTAAAAAGTCTTAAATTGGACTTGGTGAAACCTGCAGAAACTCTGGGAGGGGCCCATAGAGAATGCATTTCTACAGAATTTTGTGCTACGTCCCAGCTGACAGGGCTGTGGTGGGGGTGGGTGAGTGTGTGGGGGTGTCCTCAGACCAAAAAGGTTTGGAACCAATGCATGCTATAAGACAATGGTAAAACACACAGCAGCTACAGCTCAACATAAAAGCTAACATTGACACCTACCAGAGATGTGCACAATCTTTCGCGCCAAGGATCAGAGAGAACCGCAGCATAGGGAGAGCTCTTCGGTAACATAGAGTCTGATCAGCCACAACTGAAGTCTAACAGCCTATAGTGCAAAAATTATTATTATTTACATACTATAAAATTAACATAGAAATATAAAAGTTGAAATGGACATGATTAAAAACGGTATAAGTTCAGAATCAGGAAAGGATTTATTGCAAGATAAGTAAGATCATAGTCCTTGGGGGATGGTGCAAACATAAAAAATGACCAATACATGTAAAAGAAACAATAACAGAACCAAACATCATTACAGTTAACAATAAGAAAATAAGGTTGAATGGTTTAGTGCATGATGTGAAAAGATGTTGAGGGAATGTGCAATTACTTCAGGAGACAAGTTACAGTTTCAATTACACAACACAAAACTCTTAACTAGTGTTTCAGGTGATAAAGATAAAAAAAAAGTCTGGGAGAAGGTCAGAAAGATTTCATGAAGAAGCTATAAAAGAAAAAGGTTTTAAAAATTGCACATATTAGCTGTAGCCTGTATGGAATACGAGGTGAGTATTTTAATATTCAGATCTGTCTAACAAGTTACAGGCAAAAATGATGGAGGAAACAATGGTCTGGTTTATTATTTTGCCAATCAGTCACTTATTGATGAATATAAAGGAAAGATGTGTTTAAATCCACTTTTCAGTTTGTTTGTTTATTTTGCTGATGTGTGTGTGTGAAGCATCAAAGTTGTAACCTGACAAACAATAGGGAACTAGTATTTGCTGGGGCTATGTGGTATATAATTGGATTCTACCAGTTTTGTCTCAATATAGTTGTTGATCAAACTGATCCACCTGCAGAACTGTAACTTTTCTCTGAGTAGGAATCTTGATTTCTAAACAGAAATAGTCTGAACAAAGAAACAACCAGTCAGTAGAGCTGCTGCTGTCAGTCCCAGTCCACAGTAGAGACCGATCCTTCCCCGAATCTCTGGTTGTGGTGGACTTGTTGTGTTTGGTGGATCAGGTTCAGGCCGATCCCTCACTGCTGTAAAGAGACCAGACGCATCTGTTTCATCCATGTGAAGGAAAACATTTCACAAAAAGAGAAGGAAGTGCAAGGATCGTGGATTTCCACAGTAGCCTACATTTTTTCTCAGGTTCTTATCTAAAAAGCTGCTGAATTGAGGCGTTGTTGGCCCGACAACAACCCCCCTTAGCTGTTATATAATCACAACATATCATAGCCTGAAGTGAGCTATTGCTTTTATAAAACAGTCATCAAGTATGGTATTATGAAAGTTAGTTACATTTCAATTTAAATAGATTTTTATTCATAGAAAATCATGTTCACAATAAAATCTAAGCTCTCCTGGGCTGGCTGCCCGCCTCACACAAAGGCTACTGAGGCAGTTTCTATGGAAGGCAGCGCAGGTAACGTTAGCCTTCACTAGCAGCTAGCACACACTTTTGCTTAAAGGGGTGATAGAATGCAAAACCGATTTTACCTTGTCATAGTTGAATAATGACAGTTTAGTGAGTAACTAGGACATACAGAACCTCTAAAGCCCATTGACACCTCTTTCCTCTGCAAATCTCACAATTTGAAACTGCCTCTGAAAACGGGCAAATCTCAACGAGCTGCCTAGTTGATATCAACTCGGCAGCTCCTGCTCATTTGGCTCTAGTCTCTTTCTTTGTCACGCCCCAACATTTACATAGGCTACACAACTGACCTGAGATCAGTTAGTCTTCTGAATAGAGGTCGGGCAGATCTCAGAAATTGTATACATTGTTCATATGCTATTTTACCATTCAATTCACTTCTGAGACTTTTTTATGCGAGAAATCAACTATGTAGAGGTCAAATATGGGCCGTTTTACAAAAATTGATGTCTAATTGCAAATTTTGTCCGACTGTGTGTCGGACTTCAGCGGCCGGTGCCGCCTGTGTTGCTGCCTCGCCGCCTGGCCTGCCTTCCTTCACAGACCCCGGCCTGCTGTGAGCTCGATTGAGCTCCGTCACGGCTGGCAGCCCACGGCACTCCATACCCACGCAAAGTCACAGTTATTTGGGTGAATGGACTACCAAACGCCGCTGCCTGGACAGAGCTCCAGGGCCTGCAGCTCCCCTCTTCCTGCTAAATGGCCCGTGTGTGAGAGTGAGAGCGCGGTCAGCGAGCTTGTTACGCCAGCAATCTCTTACCACAGGTTCCAGTTAATCTTATAATGTGTGTAATTATAATGTGTTGAGTTATTTAAACAAACGATCGGTGAAATAAATGCCTCTTGTCCGCGAGTCTCATTGATAGAGCCTGCGGCTGGATGTAGCTCTATCAATGAGAGCTAGCTAGCCTCCTCTTAGAATTCCTCTGAAATTCACAAAGATTTATAAAATTGAAATCGGACACCATTGTTAGCTTTATAAGACCTTGGGGTAGAGGTTATATAAGTGGCGTGACGAAATTCAAACTGTAAATATACTCTAATTACGCCGAAAATGAAGCTAACTAGCTGCAATCTGTACCCATAGGATTGAAGGGACAGTCGCAGCTAACGAAACCCCTAGCTAGTGTTCACAAAAATTCATTAAATTGAAATCTGACACCATTGTTAGCTTTGTAAGACCTTGGGATAGCTGTAATAGAAGTGCCGTGACGAAATTCAAACTGTAAATATAGCTACTATAGTTATGTTGAAAGTGTAGCTAGCTAGCAGCGATCTTTTCCCATTGTATGGAATGGGACATATAGCTAGCTAGCTGCTCCTCCTAACAAAACGCTTGACGTTCATAAAAATGCCTTACACTGAAACATACCTGTCAAGTATCCCGTTTTGGCCGGGAAAGTCCCGTATTTTACCCTTCTTTCCCGCCGTCCTCCCGTATTAGTATTTTCCCGTAAATCTCCCGTATTTTAACCTGCGTTATTAAAAAATAATAATACCCCGGACCCGAGCGGAGTAAAAAAAAGAAAAAAAACATTCCCAATCTGAGCTCTGTCACTAGCCTGCAATAACTGCCACCTGCAGTAGACTACTACAGGTACTGTAGGTGGCAGTTGTCGTGAGGTTAGTGTGTGGGTCAGATGAGTAGATCAATGCGGGAAAAAAAGAAGAAAAATAACAGAGACGGATGATGGACCTTACGACAGAGACGGGTGCGCTGCCAAAACTTATGAAGGCTTTACTGGCCATTCCCCATAGCAATGCAAGTTGAGAAAGGGTGTTTAGCATGGTACGAAAGATTGTTACAGAGAATAGGATGACGTTAGACAACAGAACTGTTTGCGCTCTACTCTCATGTAAAATTAACCGCTCTGGCCCAGCCCACAAATTTGTACAATAACTCACTAAAGAAAAGTTATGTGAAATTAAAAGAAAAACTGTAAAAGAAAAGCAATATGAAATAAAAAGAAAATATGTAAATGTAAAGACAAGCAATGTTATAAATTGTAAATGTTTTCAGCATTCTGCATCAAGTGGTGATTTTAGCTTTCTTGTACACCTGTCTTAAAATGTAAGGGATACTGGAGCTTGGTTGGGGTGGTGGGACTGCTCGAGGTGGGCACCGGAAAATTTCCCTTATTTTCAAATCCAAAACTTGACAGGTATGCACTGAAAACGGACACAACGTTAGCTTTGTAAGACCTTGGGGTAGCTGTGATATAAGTGCCGTGACGAAATTCAAACTGTAAATATATTATAGTTATGCCGGCAGCCGGCCGCGGAGCCCCGTAGTGCAGTAATCCACAAAGGGTGACTTTGCCCTGGGTATGGAGCCCAGCAGGCTGCCGCTTTCTCGTCAGACTGTGTGGAGCTCCTAAAGTCCGACACGTCTTACCAAATTTGCAATTAGCCATCAAATTTCGTAAAATGGCCCATATTTGAGCTTAATATAGTTGATTTCTCTCATAAAAAAGTCTCAGAAGTGAATTTGGTAACGAAACATTGCAGTGTCTGTAATATGAGATTCTGTCGCGTCTCTAATGTGTGTATGGGGATTCGCTCAACCAATCAGCGCACAGCTCATCTAAATATTCATGAGCATACCATATTTGGAAGAAAAGCTCTTGTTACAAATAGGGCCAAAACACAGGGATGCATAAGGGCCAATAAAATATCAACCAGATCATTTTCAGCCCAACCAATGTTACATACCCCATTAGGAGACCATAAGGAACAGTGTGAAATACCCTATATAATCATTCTATCACCCCTTTAACGCTAAAGAAAGGCAAACAATAACACAAACTAACTAACGGCTCGAGGCAGCGGTAGCGCAGCAACTACCGTGTTCTGCGTGGTAAAATGAAAGGAGTCTGGCAGTTTTGAAGAGAGCAGAGATAACGACTTCAGTTCCCCGTCGTTAAGGGCTATCTGACAGCAAGGTAAAGCACTGAAAATATTCTAAATATAGCCTTTGATTTTAAGCCAGCTCTGTGTCCTGGCAGTGCTTCCCTCCAAGGAACCAGCCATCAGTCTATGTTTTTCTCAGACGTGGAGTGATACTTAATGTGCAAATGAGTTTTATTATAGCCGTTGTATGTGGTTACTATAAAGCTATGAACCAATTAGATTGCTTGATTTGGGCTACCTTTTTTTTTTTTTATAATAAATCAACTTACCAGTGACATTGAGCCAATATCTACCAGAGTTACTCCCATAACTTGTGAGCACAAAACACAGGTACAGTCCCGAGTCTTCAATCCTGAGTCTGGACACATGAAGTCTGAGTTGTCCTTCTCTGAGGACGTCTTTGTCCCACTGGACTCGTCCTGCAAACTGTTCATCCTGAGACTCTGGGACCTCAACTCCTTCATGGAGAAGAAACAGGGCTGGATTCTTGAGAGCAGTTAACAGTTCACAGAAGATATTAAGAGAGTTGGAGGAACTGTGAGGGTTGGTTGTGAAGGTCCACTCCAGTGTGATGTTGTGGTTCTCCTCTGCCTGATAGGAGGTCTGTGTCACATTCACTACAAATGTTCCTGTTGAGGAGACAGAGAGGGAAAGGGAGGAGCAGACACACTGACAACTTTAAACTCCATCTCCACATGTTTCTGTGACCACTTTAGTGATTCTTTGTTTAGTGTTAGTGGATAATAAAGTGAAGCTGTAAACTAACCAGAGACACAGGAGATTATTAATACAAAATGTAATCCAATAATAAATTATGATGCATTATTTTAGATTATTCCCAGCAGTATGTTTTCTACCCAGGTGTTAATTTGAAAGCCACAATGCTTTAGAAACAAAATAGTAATTGGACAGGTAATTTTCACTTGTTAAATCAGAAAAAGCACTGATGTTACTAATAACATTAACAATGCCTCTGTTCTATTCAAGTGTCCCAGTAAATCAGTGATAGTGAGCCGACGTGCACAAACTGTATTATTGTATGTATGTATTATATACTCTTATTCTTCAGTACATGTTAGTTTTAATCATACTGAATAATAATGTGCTTCCTCCTATATGACATGTCAACATGTCTTCTGTTAAAATGGTCAATTGTTCATGAGGAAGTCACAATTTCCTCTAATTGGTTCTATCACGGAAATCTTCCAAAAGTTTCAAAATTGATTATATAGCCTACTCTTATTCTTCAGTAGGCCTACATGTTAGTTTTAATCATACTGAATAATACGTTTACAATTACATTATTCAATTAAATTGATTTATATTCTGATTATATGACACTTCTTATGATATGAATGACTGTGTGTGTGTGTGTGTGTGTGTGTGTGTGTGTGTATGTGTGTGTGTGCACACCATGTAACCAGTCAATAGCCTAGATATTCATGTAGGCCTACTTCTTCTATCAATATGCCCGACAGTTTCCTGTCACAATTAGGCTTTTTCTCCATCCTCATGCTTGAACAGCCAAAACGCTGATGTCTGTGCCAGAGGAGCACTTCAGTGATTATAGCCTGATATAGTCGCAATGCAGCAGCTCTGTTGCGGTTTAGGTTTTTTTTTTTTTTCAGACTAAGCAGACAGTCTAGATCTACTTTTGTTTGTGTTCAAAATAACTGAGAAAAACTCTTCATACTCCTAAAACATTATAAACCATTTCAGTTGTCTTCTTCTCACAACATGTAGGGTTATCATATTTACATATGTTTACATCACCGCAATTTAAATAACAATGTCATGTTTCGAAGTTAAAGAAAAATGCGAAATATTTCATACCTTTCTCTGTGATTGTCATCCTCGGTTGCGTTGAGTTCGCCTCTAACAAACTATTGAGGCATGACAATAATAAATATACCGTTACATGTAAGAGTGCCATTGTGTGTCTGGTGTCATCAGTCTGACATGAAGAAGTGCTGAGCGTCTGTTCAGCGCTGCGGAGGTAGTTCTGGCAATTCGTCACTGAGTGAGACAGTCTAGGTGTGTTCTGTAATACAACCTGTTTTTCTTTGGTTGGAGAAAGGCAATTGATAATCTATTATCAATTGTGTTTAATCTGAGACGATTTAACAGCACCACAAAAAAAACCTTACAAACATTTTTTTTTAAATAGCCCAATTAAAAAGCCCAATTATGTTGTGTGTCACGGCGGGTGCGCGCAGGGAAACGAGGAAATTAAAGACCCGAATGTAAACGGGGCAATGGATTAAAAAAAAACCTCAGGTTGGATGAGTAGATCTAAATCCAACCAGTCCAAACTAAAGCTGTCCACAAGAGAAGCAGGGGAAAGTGAATGTGCAGGCAACTGCAGAGGAAAGTGGGAACACAGGAGGGGCAGTCAGGTGATGGGGAAGTGAAGAAAGTCTGAGGCCATCTGGTGGATGGATGGAAAATGGCATCGAGAGGGCAAGAGAATGTTCCTGCAGGACCGGAGACTAGTAGCCTACTTAGAGGTTCATTCCACCCAAATTCTGCTTTCTGTCCACATAGTTTGAAAGGTTTATTCCACCCAAATAGCCTACTACTTTTGTCCAAATTATTTTAGTTTTAAAGGTTTAATAATCATTTATTTTTACATTTAACATTTTTTTTAATTTTTGTATTGTTGTACACAGTACAATTAACACAGGTCTGAAACACACACAGATGCTCAGGTCCTATACATGCACAAATTGAAACAGGGGACTTGAACCAGCAAACCTCCGGTTCCCGACCCAACTCCCTACGGACTGATCTACTGCCATCCACTATCTATTCGTCCTAGGATTGCAGTCCTGAAAGTGCAGCCTCCGGTACTGCAGCTTTGTGGTTGGAGAGGAGGGATAGAGACAGACTGTGCAATTGTTTATCAAGTGTGCTTAAATATAGTCAATGTATTTATAACAAATAAAAACAAAACAATGAAATAAATATTGTGTCATTATTAGGCTCCAGTGACAAGTGATGCTGATCTCTGGTCAGTTTGTGATCTACAGTATGAAGATGACTTTTGCAGCCTCTGTTCCTCAAGCAGGCCAATCATCTTGGAAATCAAAGGGTCTGTCACCTTTGACTTATTTAGCCTAAACTTAAATGTAAATCAATGCATTTGCTGTAGACTGCCTAAACCTCCAGCAGATGGTAGCGTGGGTTCACTGCTGACTGGAACCATTCATGTTTACAACAATGAAGACAGTAAAAACTAAATATTACTAACACTAAAAACTACCCTGTGTTATTGTGACTTACATGCAACCAAACCTTTTTATAAGTGGTTTATACCATTTTAAGAATCATACAAATCTCCTTTATAACTAAATTGCTAAGGTAGATTCATATCAGGTGGTAGGTGGATGTCCCACATAACTTAAACACACCATTTACTGTTCTCAATAGAAACTTGAAATGTAGACTTTTTTTATAAAATGGTCAAGATATTCACATTTTGTCAAATCAGATGAGCTATAGGATTGCCTATTGGTAAAACAATCACACAATCAGCCATAATATAATATAATATTATAAGGACCGACTTTGGGCTGAAAGAGATGATATCAAGATGTTACAGGCTTAAATCACTATTGTCGAAAAAAAAAATTTTTTTTTTTAAAAATATTCTTTTTTCGGGGGGGGGCCGCGCCGAAATATGAAAAAAAAAGTGTTTTTTTTTTTGTGTGTTTGTTTAAAAAAAAAAAAAATGTTTTTTTTTGTTTGGCTTTCTTGTCCTCTTGTGTTATTGTTGCGGCACCCCCCCACAAAAACACAACCGGCTGTCTGCCGTAAATTGGTGGGGTGGTGTTTTTGGTTTCCCCCCCCCCCACACCACACACAACCAAAAAAAAAACCCCCCCCAAAAAAAAAAAAAAAAAAAATGTTTTTTTTTTTTTTTGGGGGGTGTTACTCATGCTGTAAGGATTTCATCTGGCAACAGTACAAGAGCCAATGGATGCTGACTCTGATGAGGAGTGATGATGCGCAACACATGTGAGTCAAATGTTTTATCTGCTAATGTCTTTTCCTCTGACTGCATTCCTGCAAATCAACTCTGAATAAGAGACAATGTTTGTTTTTTTTCAATTTAAATTTTTTTGTGGTGTGCACATTTTAGACACTATTAGCCTACTCAAGTACGAATTTGAAATATGGAGACTGAACTCACCACTTCACAACACATATCTTTTTTTAAAGTCCAAGGCCTCTAAATAGGGATACAAGGCAAACTATTACCCTCCAACCAATGAGGCAATAATAGAAATAGAAAGGGATCCAGAGAGTGATACGTTTCCTAATAAACTATGTCTGTGTCTCACTAATCTTTTTAGCTTTCTGGTCCTCCATGTACATTTTACATTCTTTAGCTTTGATTTGATATTAAAGTGATGGTTCGGAGTAATTCACCTTAGGGTCCTTTGCACCATGACCTCGAGCCAAACAACCCCCCAGAAGCTTTTTTCACCTGGGTCGAACATTGGGAGAGTTAGCTAGAGTAGCGTTATCAGCTGAATAGCTTAGCGCAGGGGCTAATGGACCCACGTTTGTATAGTTACCCCACTAATAATGCCCAAAATGATACCAAACGTCTACAAGTAGTACAAATAGGTCATGCTCTCATAAAACGATGGATTGGAAAGTTTGTAAGTACACCAGAAGTTTATGAACACTGCTGGCTTCTGCTCTCTGCTGTTGTTGCTGCTGTAAGACGATTGCTTAGGGCCGTCTACAAATTACAACACCGAAAAGAGATGCAAGAAAAATATTTTTTAATTTAACTTTTTTTTTAAGGTAAGTGCTGTAGTATAACTAGCAGGAGACAAGTAATAATTGAGGTAAGTTTGGAGACATTACCTTATTTAATCATTGAATTAATAAATATTTTTGTTGTAACTCTTTTTGGTGTAGTAATTTGTAGACGGCCCTAAGCACTCGTCTAACTGCAGGTAGCAGCAGCAGCAGCAGAGAGCAGAAGAGAGCAGGCAAGTGTTCATAAACTTCTGGTGTACTTACAAACTTTCCAATCCATCGTTTTATGAGAGCATAACCTATTTGTACTAGTGTAGACGTTTGGTATCATTTCGGGCATTATTAGTGGGGTAACTTACAAGATACAAACGTGGGTCCATTAGCCCCTGCGCTAAGCTATTCAGCTGATAACGCTACTCTAGCTAACTCTCCCAATGTTCGACCCAGGTGAAAAAAGCTTCTGGGTGCGTGTTTGGCTCGAGGTCATGGTGCAAAAGACCCTAGGGTGAATTACTCCGAACCATCACTTTAACCCAGGATCCAACAGTGGAGCAAACTTAAAGTCCAGGCTCATGGACTTTACAAACAAACTGTATCAAAGCTCTGCAAGGTTAAGGTTTTTATTTATATAAACACATTTCCAAGGTGATATTGAAAGTTGGCCACCAACTTCCCACAGACCCACAACTGATGATGCCTCGTCCAACTGAAGAAGAAGACCCCAACCATCCTGTGTGGCAGCTTGTCATCTCTTTCTGCTGTAAGGGAATGATCGAAGGCGTCATACTGCTGCTTCTCCTCTGGCTCCTCATTCAGGTCCTCTTCATTCAAGATTTGGAAGGTACTGACATTTAAATCACTTCATGTGTGAGCGTGTGTCTGTGTGTAGGGGGATGATAGTTGGAGTGAATGTGACTCCCAATAAAAAAAGATGAGCCCATATTATTATAATTCTATTCAGTTGTTTCTTTGCAGCAAAAACACATGTATATAATTTAAATACGAGTAAGATTTATTTATTAGGACAATGCACCTTAATCAACATGTCTGTAAATGCTCCAGTGTTAGCCAGTCAGCTAATTTTCATCTAGAATGCATGTCTTTGTGGTGGGAGGAAACCTCCACACAGAAAGGCCCTGCCCGTACTGGGGATCGAACTCTGCCCAGACTGGGGATCAGACTTTGCTTTGCTTACTTGCTGTGAGGCAGCAGTGCTCACCACTGATCCACTTACTACTACTCCTACTCATACTGTACAACCACTGTACAAAATGAACATGAAATCTAAAGAACAGTCCCCTATTGCCATGCCACACATCAAAGAAACTAATAAAGCTGGTTGAGTAGATTTTTATTTATTTATTTTTCTTCATCCAAAATGGCCCTCGGTATTAAGTCAACGCATAACAAGGAAATGCCCAAAAAATCAATGTAGTCCCAGTAAGACAGACCACTGATACTGTCATCTCGTCATCATGTCTACACGTTCACATAACCCACATGTTGTAGCATGTTAGTATGTCAATATTATAGATATTCTGACAGATGAAATGTTTTTAATGTGACGACTGCAAAACTGACTCTGTACTGTATCCAAGGATGTAACTTTGGGTTCAACATTGTGGGACTCAAGATCTCCACTCTGAGCAAAATTGAAATTTTGAGCATATCAAACACTTCATTTCCTGCATTCTGGGGACTTTTTCTGCAACAAGTTGTGCCTTTTCTGCATCAAGTTATGGTGCAAATGTTTTTATTTATGTAAAGGAAATTATAATAGTTTTTTTGGGGTGGGTTGCACTGGCCAGTTTTGATTATTGCGGGGGTTGCAACCCCCCCATCCCCTCTGTAAATGATGCCTATGACCGTATCTGTAATTTCAGAGAGAAGTCTGTAGTGTAAACTTCCGCGAGAAACAGTTTGCGGTTTTATCAACACACTGACAAATAATGCTAAGTCGGGTTAAATGGTAGGTCATTTATTTTTATTCACATTAGAGGATATTTGACCACCCACACAAAAGCAAAAAAACGGACCCTGGGGTGTTATAATGCTTTAATCTGGAGCGACATAAGGCTTCTGTTAAGAGCCACTTTATATATTAATATAACAAAGCCCATGGCTTGTCAGGCATGTCATGTATCTCCAGGATCAGGGGGAATACTGTATTTTTCTCTGTTGAAGGTGAAAGAGTGTGACAGGGTGTTGAGTTGGGTGACTGAGTCACTCCTTTTGAACAAAAATCAGTTGTTATTTAAAGCTGCATTAACTGACTGCACTTGGGGTCAGCGTAAAAAATTAAAAACACACCAATGACATGGCCAACAGTTGCCTCTGGCAGATGCAGAGCAACGTTATCATTCATTTTGAGTCACCTGATGAATGTAAGTCCAATAGTCCACTGTCACAGCTTTAAATGAACTATTTTGATCACCAGCCATCATTGCTAGTAGATTTTTAAAGTTAACAGTCAATCAGATGTTCCACTAGCCACATGTTGTTTTTTTGATTCCCTAACTAACTGTATTTAAATTTCAGCTCCTCTGGTTTGTTTCGGACCGCTCCGTTCGTATTCTGCGTTTCAGCGTAGCTCGTAATCAACACCACCCACGCTAGCCACGTGGCCAATGGTTGTACGACACGTCACAACATAGTGTTCATGGGAAATGTAGGCGTATTACTACAAGCAGTGTTGCCTGATGAAGATTATGTTTCAAAGCCAAACACACACAAAACCGCCCAAATTTCTTGGCGGAAAAAAACAGACCAATCTGGCAACACTTGTCGCAAAATTTCTGCAGCCTGACAAATCAAACAGACGCAGTGTTAGGCGCTTCATTCATCACCAGCCACATTGGCTAGTAACTTTACAATGTTACCTGCCAAAGTTAATTTTTACCTGCATTTGGTGGGTTGGTGGGTGTGAATTTAAAGCTCTGGGGTCTCATATATAAACGTGGCGTACGCACATTTTCAAGGTTGTGATTTATAAAAAGAAATCTTTTCGGGAGAATGTGCGGTCCTCCACGCAAACTCTGACCAATGCGTACACCAATTTTGGAGACAATGAGAAGTGGCGACGCAGATGGTGAGGTGGTGAACTGAAGTCAGACTGCAGAAAGTAAATGTGGGAATACCTAGTACTATTAATATTAGTAATATTTTCAAGTATTGATGCCTCACGCACATTTTCTCACTTCCATATCATCCACGTTTGAAGATTAAATCCAGCAGTGTTATTTGCGCTTGTACTGAGGGATAATTGTTCCATAAACAACTTGTCAAATCTTAAATAAAAAATTTTTCTTAATATTTAATCTGCGCTGTCTCACCATCACATTGTCCGCTACGGAGCGCAGGAGGATGAGATGGCCCGACTGCATGGAATATAGGATAGCATCAAATACCCTAGCTTTAGATAACGGCAGAATACATGCGTAATGCTGCATGATGGCACTGCTGGCCCTGCAGGAGGACTACGCCAATGGAAGAATCGGGAGAGAAAGAGACTTCAGGGACCATGACGATGACTGGCTAAGATTTAAATTCCCTAAAGCTGTGCTCTTGGATCTATGTACTGAATTGGGTCCAGTAGAGAGGGCAATGTGCCGGAACCATGCCATCTCAGTCCAAATACGGGTCCCCCCTTAAAGTGCTCATATTATGCTCATTTTCAGGTTCATAATTGTGTTTAGAGGTTGTACCAGAATAGGTTTATGTGGTTTAATTTTCAAAAAACACTATATTTGTGTTGTACTGCACATTGCTGCAGCTCCTGTTTTCACCCTGTGTGTTGAGCTCTCCGTTGATGAAAGATGAAAGGCCCTGAACACCCACACAGGTGTTTTCAGTTAACCTGGCTGATTAGCCCTCTTCCCAGGACTGTGTGGGTGTGTCTAGGCTGCATTTGATAGCACCTTGGTCCTCGGCTGAACTGGAAGTTGTTGCTGTGTGTGAGCAAAGAGCTATAGGCGAGGCTACACGAGAGCAGCCTTCCCGGAAGCCGTGAAGGAGTTGCTATCTCCACCCAAACAGCTGACAAATTCATGTGACGCTTCAGAGGAAAGGACATCTCATCCCTCTAAAACACATTTGCCTCTCCTGTGCTTCCTTGGTGGGAGGAACTAAGATGCAAGGAAAGGACGCAAGTGGAGGACTCGAGGAGGCAATATAAGGGTTATGAGATGCAACTATAGACTGATTGATTGACATTTTCCTGAGTCTCCTGTTAGCTTTTTTATGGTAGGACAAATGACTGCTTTATTATTGAGCTCCAGCCCACTTTCAATCTGAGCAGAGTCTAATCTGCTCTATGGTAGCAGCTAAATCACATGTATTCAGAGGCTTTAATCGATTAATTAATTAGTTGTCAACTATTAAATTAATCGCCCAACTATTTTGATAATCGATTTGAGTCATTTTCTTTCATAAAAAAAGAGTAAAATTCTCTGATTGCAGCTTCTTAAATGTGAATATTTTCTAGTTTCTTCACTCCTCTGTGACAGTAAACTGAATATGTTTGAAATGTTGACAAAACACGACAATTGAGGACATCATCTCGGGCTTTGGAAAACACTGATTGTCCTTTTTCACCATTTTCTGACATTTTATATAGGAGAAAATAATCTACAGATTACTCGTTAGTAAAAGTAATTGTTAGTTGCAGCCCTACAAGTGTTTGAGTGAGGCTGCCTGAGGATTTGAGAGCAGCTGAGAGTGTTGCTGTATTTAAACCTAAACTCAAAACCCATCTCTTTAGCATGGCTTTCGATCAAAATGTTTTATGGTCATTTTTTATTTTATTTAATCATTTATGTTATTGTGGTCATGTTTCAAAATGTTCTATTCCCTGTTATATGTTATTTGCCATTGTCTTTTATATATTTGATCTAGTTTTTATTGGAATATTTTACATCTGTTTTATTGGCTTTATTATTACATATTCATCTTTTGTATTTCTTATGTGCATTTGTCTGAAATTGTTTTACTGTTTTGTTATTTTCAGCATGCCAGTCCTCCGTAACAATAGCACTAACCTGTACTGTAGGAAAGGTCCTATACAAATACAGTTTGATTGATTCTGCCTTCTAGTGGTCATAGATGTCTTGGTTCCTTTTATTCTGGCTGCTTTTTAGGGTCAAACTACAGGAGAATGTAATTATCTACATGATGGAGAGATTTAGAAGTGGAAGTTAGGGTCCAGTGTATACAGTGTCTCATGTGATGCTGTCTGCAGGCCATAGAGCTAAATGAACGGACTTTAAGGAGCACGCATAAAATATGTTGGCTCTATACATGCCAAAAGTATTGTTTTTTTTTAAATTGAGTCTGTAATAGTCCTCAGAGCTGTTTCTGCTTAAATAGAAGGTCTTAAATAGGTTTTAAAAAGGCCTCTCTCTGTAGGGATCCTTTATATAATGTTGTCAGACACTTAGAATAATAATCTAAGCCTTTCAGTGGCAAAAGAAAGCACGTTTAGTGGACCAAATTGACAATGAAAAAGATTGTTGTTCCTATCAGTCACTTACACACAAAAACATATGAAATTAAAGCTGCAAGCAGCGTTGGACAGGCTGTCGCTCCTCTGGCTCTAACTCTCTCTCCATCTCCTCCAAACCAGCTCCTCTACTGCACTTCTCTTGCTCTTCTCCTCTGCCTGTGGCACCCTGATTGTCAACATCCTGGGGCTCTTGGGGGCCAGTCGAAAGCGCATCGGGGTGTTTGTCCGGGCCAGCCTTCCTCCCCTCTGCCCCTCCCCTCAGCAGATGGGCTCTCGTCGGGGCTCCTTGCGACCGTGCATTTGCGCGGCACTCAGAGAGTGCAAATCGTCACCAATGAAAAGGGAACTCCCTGCTGAGTTCAATACCTCAAACAAGACTCTACCTTAAACGGGTCACGAGTTATGAAAGGAGGCGTGGCTTAAGCATCTGGGGGCGGGCCAAACCATCACCAATTAATAAAGAAGTCTCTGCTGAGTTCATTGATACCTCACATAAGACTCTACCTTAAACGGGTCACCAGTTATGAAAGGGGGCGTGGCTTAAGCATAGGGGGGCGGGCCAAACATCACCAATGAATAAGGAACTATCTGCTGAGTTCAATGATACCTCACACAAGGGTCTACCTTAAACAGTTAAAATATTATAAAAGGGGGCGTGGCTTAAGCATAGGGGGCGGGCCAAACATCACCAATGAAGAAGGAACTATCTGCTGAGCTCAATGATACCTCACACAAGACTCTACCTTAAACGGTTCAAATGTTATGAAAGGGGGGCGTGGCCTGAGTACTGGGCATGGTTAAAGTATACAGGCAGCTCAGTATCACATTTAAACCACACATTATAAGTTTCATGTAAATATAAGGCTGATTTCCTGTTGCCAGCGGGGGGGCACTATGACCAAAAGTTAATATTGGCCTGTATATGTCCTCAGGCCTGGACTCTTGTTGATTGTGGGAAATTTCAAGCAGATATGACAATGTACACTGTAGTTACAGCCACTTTATCGCTAAACACTCAAAAAGGCCCGCCACGCCCACACCGTTTGACGAAGTTCTTCTTTTAATATCTTTTCATCTTTAAGGTGTTGAGATGGTACAGACCAAATTTGAAGTCCATCGGATGAAATCTCTAGGAGGAGTTTGTTAAAGTATAGCACCTTGACTTTTAGGCCTACTTCCTGTTGCCACTAGGGGGCGCTATGACTTTGATCCAATATCGGCCTTTACATGTCCTCAGGGTTGGACTCTTATGTATCCAGAAAAGTTTAGAGACAATTGGACAACGTACACTGAAGTTACACCCACTTCCTGTTTCGATGGCGAAACGCACAAAATTGCCACCCCGCAACGGCCACGCCCTACAACGAAAAGTTTTTCTTTTAATAACTTTTCATCTTTAACATCTTAAGATGGTAGAGATCCAATTTGAAGTTGATCGGATGAAATCTCTAGGAGTTCGTTCAAGTAGTTTTTTAAAAAGGTTTTTGTACGTCTTGACATGATACATATGTGTACCAAGTTTCGTGAGTCTACCTTAAACGCACTGCAGGGCCTCAATTATTTTAATTTATGTTAGGCCATTTTTGTGCGCTTATTCCCGAAACCCTAAAAATAAGTCAATTTTCACCCGTCTTGATGCGACCGCCAATTTTGGGGAGTTTGTGAGTATGTTAAGCCCCTCCAAAAGGCGATTAATTTGCCGGATAAAGAATAATAATTCCTTCAGTTTCAATAGGGCATTCGCTGCTGTCGGCGCTCGGGCCCTAAATAGGGTCCAGGTTAAAAAAAAAAGGTAGTAACCCTTTTTAGGCTTGAAATCGTGGTTGAGTTGAGAGATCAGGGTCTTGTCTAAAACAAGAAAGACTCTTTTTTTTAATTTTTTTTTTTTACTCCATTAGTCAACAGAAAATGAATCATCAACAACTTTGACTGTACAGAAATGATTAGTGTGGGGAGGGGAGCTGAAACCTACTTTTTTTAAAAGAGTCTCTTGTTTTAGACAAGACCCTAGTCTCTCATCATATTTTCATAAAAATCTGTCATGCACGTTTCCATAGAAATTATATTGGTGGTAGATTACAATGAAATATAATATATTTTCTGGCACGAGTCTCTGACATGGCTGCTCGGATGATGTGCCACAAGAAAAATATAGAATTTTGATATGCGTTTTTGTGACGTCTTTTTGTTTGGTCTTTCTGTTTTTATGATTTCTATAATTTGTCCTCCTAAAGACATAAAGCACAAGACCTAAAGGTCTAATAAGTGTAATAAAATGACGGCAGCGCTGGTGGGCTGGACTGTTCTGAAGAAGGCAGTGGACCCTTTCTGCCTCCAACGCACGATCAGTGCGATTGAAATAAAAGCTCAGTCACCCGGCGAAGCCATTGGCTGGAAGGCTTCAGGTCCCTGCGCACCAGCGCCGCGCTCATAAGCAGCGCTCACACGCTGACTCAACACACACGTCAAACTGAATGGGAACATGTCGCAGTACACTCTGGGAGGTAAGAAAACCTTAAGTCTTCTTCTTTCTAACTTGTACTGCTTTTGTTTGGTCTTTAATCTGTGTATGGCGGTTTTGTTTTAATTTGTGGCTTCCTTGTTGCCTATATATATATATTTTTTTTTTTCCGAGATTAAGAAAGAAAAAGAAAATATCAGGTCGTAGCACATCTTTCATTAAAAAAAACCTTATGCTGCCAATTTGTCCTGTTAAACTAACCTCAAACATGAATGCACTCACACTGAGGCATGAACTGTAGAGAGGTGCCTCTGTTGTTTGTTTTAGATAAGTTTGTATGAAAAAGCTTGCAGACAAATAAAATAGATTATTCTAACCCAGATCAGAATAAGCTTCAAACACATTCTGCCAATGTAAAGTACTCTAAGTGCATGTTGTTACTACTACAGTACGTGCATGATTGAGTGAAGTCTACCACAGACACCACAGTAGCAAAACACAGACACATGCTGAATTAGAGCCGGTCAGGTTTGACCATTACCTCATTTGGTCTGTAATCATGTCTACTGGCTGGCCAGTCTGAGTTAGAGCTGATGGGCAATATAGAGAAAATAAAATATCACAATTTTGTTGACCAAATACATTGATATCGATTTTGCGGCGATATTGTAATGTTTACTCTTGGTGCTTTCACAAAATATTTACACAATGAGATATTAGATACATAATCATTAATAATGTGGCTATAATGAATGAGTGGGTAAAGGCAAATAATAGAACATCACTGCTGCGTCCAGCCCTTCTGTACTTTTCATCTGTTAATGGAGGCTGTCTGTGGAGCTGCCTGCTCCTGCACAGGCTCTTTGACTGGGCTGAAATGGATCTGCACTGACAGGTAGCACTCCCTTGCTTTGATAGTGATCACATCTTTATAAGTCTACGCCTCGTGCAGTGTGCTTAAAGTCTCTGATAATTTATTGGGACACGCCCCTCAGATAATCCGAGGGGATTTATGTTTTTTTTTCTCAATGTTTAGCTCCTGATTAAACAAATCTGTTCCTATCAAAGATGTTGGGCACCTAAACTTAATACATCCTCCTATATTTTAGGCTGATTTATGAGGGGGAAACAATCATATTCCTCCCTAACAATTTAGGAATTGGATATAAGTATATGGTCTTCTTTATTAACAAAAGCACCCAGCTTTTCATTCTCAGTGGTTGTTTACCTTGCGATGGTCACTGGCTGAAGCTCACAGCTTTCCAGCCGTGTTTTCACCACTGTCCACCAGTGTGTGGGATGCTGCATGAGTCATCCAATACACCCTCATTATCTGTCGTTAAATAGACATCAGGGCTCATCTTTAAAGGCTTCAATCTCAGTAACTTGCGCAGCTCCGTCATGATTTCATATAGAGTGTTCAAACCAATATAACTTTATTTTGAAATGATATTCAAGATTACATTTTTTTTATGTATTAATTACATATGCTAAGATTAAGTTCAGGAAAATCTGAATAATATATAATATTTTACATTATACATTACATTATTTTATGTAACGGTGCAGCAATTATGTAATCTTTGACTTGAATAATAGTGCTGCTAGAACATACATATATAGAATACATATGTAGAGTAATAATGTGTGGGAAAATGTTTTAAATAACGTTATAGTTAAACTGGTAAAAATCATAATGCTGAATACACACACACACACACACAACAAAACACACACACACACACACACACACACACACACACACACACACACACACACACACACACACACACACACACACACACACTTATTCACTCACTCCCTCACAATTTGATTACAAGGGTAACTAACACCAACGCATTGCATGTGCACTGCTCCTGCTTTGGATCAAAGCAGCAACTGTGACAATACCATTTCTACAATTATGATTACAACCCTGAGATATTTCCTTTTTAGTCTCATCAAGGACGCAGAGTGCAGACACAACAAGATAATGTTACTGTAAGAGTCAAATATCCTAAGATCATTCATAATGAATTTGGCTTCATTAAAAGTCTCTCTTTCATTTTCTTCTTGACTGACAGGTCACTCAAATGCACAAAGCTGATTTGATTTGTTAGTTTGTTAGAATTTTCTCTTCTACTCTTGTCTATATGTCGCTTTGCCTGTTTGGTTTCTCCCAGTTGCTTTCTTTTTCCTGATCGCTCACAGATTCACGTCATCACTTCATTAATCCCACTGACACAATATTAAACTGTGACCGCTTTGTTTTCTGTCTGTCTAGTTCACCTGCAGATCCTGCTGGCTGTGGGTCTGGCTGTGTTCTGCTACTGTCTGGTTCTCGGATGCATCCTTTGCTGTCGCAGGAGGAAGAGTGTTTCATCGGAGGACAAGGAGACAGTTTTCTTGTCTCCTCATTCTGCTGAGAGGGTGACTGTGACATTGACGCCGTCCCCGTGTACACAGCCTGTCAAGCAGCAGTACGAGCAGCTGGATGGGGACGTGTTGGAATTCCCTTCATCTAAAATCAGCTTTTCTCCCTCTGAGGATGACCACACTGCTTTGCCCTTTGACCACAGCCCTACCAGACCAGCTGAGCTGGTGGAATCTCCTGGATCTTCTTTTCCAATGCGGCGCCTCAGCACCCCGGCTGTTCCCTGCTCACCCAGTAAACCACTACGTCACGGCAGAGCCTCTCTTCCCTCCCTCGCCAAGCTGAGCCTGGTGTCCAAGTCCCGCCGGGCAATGGGTCGCCGCAGCACCGTGAGCGGCGAAAGTTTTCTTTACAGCGAGAGCAGTCGACTGACTGCAGGTGCTGCCAGAGCTCCCACCCAGCAGGGTGAGCCCTGCCTGTCACAGTATGGCTCTAACTCTCTCTCCATCTCCTCCAAACCATCTCCTCTCCTGCACTTCTCCTTGGTCTTCTCCTCTGCCTGTGGCACCCTGATGGTCAACATCCTGGGGCTGTCGGGGGCCAGTCGAAAGCGCACCGGGGTGTTTGTCCGGGCCAGCCTTCCTCCCCTCTGCCCCTCCCCTCAGCAGATGGCCTCTCGGCGCCGCAGCATCAGCCCAGATCTCAACAGCCAGACCTTTGTGCTGCAGGTGGGCTCTGTGGAAGAGCTGCGCACCTGCACCTTGAGACTTGCTGTCTACAGCAGGGACTTCTCAGGCTTAAGAGAGGCTGTGCTGGGGGTGGTGGAGCTGCCCTGTGAGCAGATGGATTGGGAGCCAGACACGACTACCACCTATACCAGGCAGCTCAGCCCAACTAAAAGCAAGCTGAAAAAGGTATATGGTGATTGCATCATTTCATTCATTTGATTTATGAATCAGCAACTGGACCTGAGCCCAAACATGCCCTAAGAACCAAGTAAAGGACTCTGCAGAGTCTAGTAAACGTGAAGATTAGCATTTATTGATGAGCTGCTTACAATTTAATTTATAAGCCTGGGCAGTTGTTGCCTTATCGGCACCAAAATTCACAACAACTTTGAAACACCTCAGGGAGCCAGCTGTCTCCTGGTAAGAATGCAACACTCTTTAAAGGAATAGTTCAACATTTTGGGAAATACACTTAATCGCCTTAATATAGAGAGTTAAATGGAACGATCAACACCACTCTCACATCTGTAATATGAAGCTACAGCCAGCAGCTAGTTCGCTTAGTTTAGCTTAGCCTAGTATAAAGACTGGAAACAGAAGGAAACTGCTAGCCTGGCTTTGTACACAGGTACCAAAATTGAAACGGACAAACATGAGGGTGGTATGCATGCAGCACGTGGTGCTGATGTTATGAGGCTTTTTCTCAGGTCTTTTTGGGTCCTGTCAGATCCAGAACTGACTGGGTCAGGTCTTTGAGTTTTTGAGGCGACTGTGTCACAATCTTAAAGTTTGTGTGTATCTGTTTGTGCATGTGTGTAGATACACTACCGGTCAAAAGTTTTAGAACACCCCAATTTTCCCAGGTTTTTATTGAAATACATGCAGTTCAATGTCTTATTGTAGTCTGAAATGAAAGAATAGAACAAATGAACAATTTAAGTTAAAAAAGAAATCATGGAATCAATTTATAAACCAAAATGTATTCTAAATGTTTGACTCATCAAAGTAGCCCCCTTTGGCAGATATAACAGCTGAACACACTCGTGGCATTCTTTCTACAATGGAAATCAAATATTCTTCGGAAAGTTCTTCCCAACTCTGTTGCAGAAGTTCCCATAAATGTGTGGCACTTGTAGGTTGCTTTGCTTTCGCTTGTCTTACAAATAGAAGGATCCTGCGTGATGAACCGAAGATTTCAAATATTGATTCATCAGTCCATAGCACCTTCTTCCAGTCTTCAGTAGTCCATTGACGATGTTTCTTGGCCCAGGCAAGCCTCTTTTTCTTATTCTGACATCTTAGCAATAGCTTTCTTGCTGCAACTCGACCTATCAAACCTGCAGCTCGAAGTCTTCTCTTTACAGTTGAAACTGAGACTTGCTTATTACGACCTCTATTAAGCTGTGCTTGAAGCTGTTGTCCTGTGAGCCGCCTATCACGCAAGCTGTTGACTCTCAGAAACTTGTCTTCTGATTCTGTTGTGGCTTTGGGTCTGCCAGACCTCTTCCTGTCAGAGTTTCCCCCAGTTTCTAAGTGCCTTTTGATGCTGAAGAATAATGTACTCACTGACACCTTTTCTGACTTTCTTCGCAATTTCTCTGTATGAAAGACCAACATTCTTAAGTGTTATGATGGTCTGTCTCTCTTCCATTGTTAATTGCCCTTTTCCCGCCATTTTTATGGCAACACACTACTTTCTGCAGTACAATACTGTTCAAATAATGCTCACGAGGGTACGGTACCACAATGTGTTCCAACAATACTTTTATACAAACAGAGGGGGTTGTAAGTAATCCAGACAAGTTGGAACACCTGTGGGATTTGGTAGCACCAACTTTCAAAGCTTGATCAACCTCCATTGCTGCAGAACAGCTTTACATTGTTAACCCATTTCTTGTTCCCTAAAATTCTGAAATGTACATTATTTTTCAGTTTTGGGTAACCTTACTTTTTTTTTTTAACCTCAGGCAGTTCACCACTTACCTTTGTACAATTTCAAGCTATTCATTGGAGTTGAACTGCTAAAATTTCAATAAAAAACTAGAAAAATTGAGGTGTTCTAAAACTTTTGACCAGTAGTGTATGTGGCTTGTTAGTAGGGTTTGTAACTCCTTTTTAGTCTATGTACAACATCATTTCTTTAAAAAATATTTTTAACAAAGTCTGCATTTTCAGTTGATTAAACAGCGAGGGAAAGGCAGGCCTATACATAGCACATATCATGTTTTATCCATGAAGGAATGTAGCGTCTAATCAGCTCTCCCATTAGCCATTTTTCCACTGTTGTTAGTCATGGTGACATTGTTGTTAGAGACTGCAGAGCAAACAAGCAGAGTGTAGCAAATTGGCAGGGCGCCCACACCGTGCCCTCTGCGGCTCTCTTGAAACACTGCCAAAGGGCATTAATAGCTGGCTTTTGAAGGGAGGGGGGGTCCTGTTGTTTCAGTGGACATTACTCAACCAGTCACTCTGATTTTTGCCAAAGTGACGTGCTGTGTGCTTGGCAGGGATATTAGTATCATTTCTCCCATTTTACAGTCATGTGGAGATCAGAGTCAGGTGGTCTTACCTTTGTACCTCCTCTCATGTCCATGCATAGTTCATCCTCCCCTACATCCAGCCGCTGCTGGGTGTGTGTACCGGTGTGGATGTGGAGCAGACGGCTGCTGGATAACTCTTTAAAGAGTTGGGCGTGTACGGAGGCTGTGCCGTAGGGTCTCCATCTTTTAATGTAGGCACTTCCTGGATTTATAGTACAACACCAGGTGTTGTAATCAGTGTAATGGGACCAGGTCGGAGTATTGCTGATGACGCGGCAGCAATTTAAGGACTGTGCATTTTAGCACAAAATGAGCTTGGTCACAGCAGGGCTGCTATTGGTTGTCACGATGGTCCACATGTACTGTAGTGTTCTTAGCTTTCTGAGCATGCAGGCTTTTTATTTTTAATCGTTATTACATCATTCTCGGCAAATTCTCACTAACCTCAGCTTTTTATTGTCAGTCATAAATAAGAATAACATTATGAATGCATAAACCGATGACAGAACTGAGAATGATGATCAACATATACAGTAACATATTATGACCATATTTTGTACATAAACTCTTTTTATGATGTGTTGCTGCTTTGAGCTTTAAGAACAGAGCATCATGGGGATCCCATTAGATTCTACCTGCCAAATTTTTGCGTGTTATTTTTTTTTGGTCACTGAGCTATAATTGAGATAATGTTCTGGGTCTCTTTTCCTGCTGGATGTTCACCTTTTATCTTGGTCCACTCATTTACTTTGGCTGCACACAATTTTGAGCTGGGCTTTAATGCCAAATTGGCTCATTTCGGCATGTGGGCTTAAAGCAGTTTCCCTTGCAGGGGCTGAGCAGAGGGATGGCATCTAGGATTCCAGCCCTGAATATTTTCTCAAAAGGCCTAAATCTTTTAAGCCGACTTTTCTGTCTTTCAGAAGCTATAGAAGTCTCTGTTTTAAAGCTAGACAGAAGATAAAGATATTGATATCATATGAAACTAGACAGTCATTCCTGCATAAATAATAGTAAGACGAGGGAGATGTTTGTCAGTCTTATATTACTTCCCCCTCTTTCTTATGAGGCGTCCATAGTTTGGAGACCACTGGATGACTCATATAATCAGTTTTTAGGGTCTGTTATGTAACCCAAGTTAAAAGAGACTAAATAACAACAGACTTCTGCATTCTCATTGCAAAAATAAGATCCACAAACCTTTTTTGTGTCATCTTTTTGGCGGAGGCTAAGAATGTTCCTCATGATATTTCTCAACATTAGTGCAATTTATTGTTTTTTTATTTAGATAATGACACATTTTGAAGATGAGGACGATGTGGTTGTAAAGCCAGGTTTTCAGAACCAGCCTTAAGGAGAATTAGTTCATCTCTGCAGTTAGAATTTTCATAGGAAAAATAGGAAAGAGACACAGGTCAGGGACACAGCACAGTTTTTACTGCTCAGTGAAGGACAGAGTTGGAGTTGTGATTCATGATTTACTATTTTTTTTGTGTCTTGTTTTTGTTGATAGTTAATAAGAAGATGTGACGTATAAACACTAAAATACTTGGAGTCAAATATAATCATCCTGAGTTGTAATGCTGCCATTGCTGTGTCCCAACTCTGGTATACAGTATGTGAAGGGATAGCTTCCTCAGGACTGAAGGCTAGCAAGCTGAGTGTGCACCTTCACCCAAAACGAGACCAAAACTAATGTTGAAAGGCTTTACCATTAGGAAGCTGCCTATGAAGTGACCAGCATCAGCTGGACAGTTTGATGAGAGGTTGAAACACTTTACTTCACTGAAAAACAAATGTTGCTATAGCTTTAATGTTTTCTTGGTAATGTGTGTTTTGCAGAATAACGTCTCTCCTTTTTAAAGGCAGTGAAAGTGTGGGTGAAGGGCTCTGAGGCGAAGTGCTACTGTATAGTTACAGACAGAGGCAGTGAACCGAAACTCACTTGTTGAATGAAATCGCCTTCACACTCTACTGCCCGGCCTCAGAAAGTTGCCGGCGGGCAAACACTCGGTGACTCGGTGACGGTGACTCATCGCGCCCCAAACAATGCAAGCTAATGAGATCTGACATGAAATCAGATGGAAATTACCATCATGTGCATGCATGTCTGTATTATTTAAGAAAGGGTGGTCAATTTGGCAACACAATGCTTAACCCTGACAGCTATATATAACCAATATTACAGATTAACATTAAGTGATTGGAAATGTGATACAGATTCAGTCCTGCTGAGCTCCTCAGGCAGGTCAAATCCAAGATACCTCATGAATAACACTGATTATATTTGGGCTATATCATTCTGATGAAGAAACACTTATACAAATTGAAACTCCTTACCTGCTCCTTTACTTTGGCAGGCAGTGATTAAAGGCGAATCCCTATGAAGGGGCACCGAAACCTTGATTCTGAAAGTTTCAATGCCTCGGTCGACTCATTTACTGACAGAACTAGAAACATATTCACGAGCATGAGTTTTAAATGCTTTACAGCTTGAATCTGTCCCATTCCCATGGTTTCTTTCCTTGGTTTTATTTCATTTCATTCCCAGTCTGGATGAAGGAAACATCTGCTCAGTGAAAGAAGACATTTTCCCCCTCTTACTTAATCTCTCACATTTTTTTATTTATCTTTCCTTCCACCCTCAGAGTGTGAGTTCTCAGGAAACATTTGGTCACAGGAAGAGCTCGGTGTGTGTGCCTCGGGCTTTAGGCCAGCTGTTCATCCTGCTGCAGTACCAGGCATTGGCCCAACGCATCAAGGTGTTGGTCCGAAAGGCTGAGAACTTGGCAAAGCTCACACGGATCCCAGGAGCGCCAGGTAAAGACCGGAATGAATTCATATCCAAACAATAAAATAGGTGGTTTGCCATTGCCTTACGTAATGCCACATATACGTGTTTTCTGATCTGTTGTACCTAACAGTGTGTGCCACATCTGTGTTTAAGGTCTGGTTTAATTGATGGCAACTGCAACTACTTAAGGTAGATTAGGGAAAAATAGCAATGTCACGCTACTTTTGTATTTGCTTCAGAAGAGCTTGCTTGTCTGGAAAACGTGTAAATACTGTAGGTTTTAAGCATTTGGACAAATGACTTGGTAAGTAGAATCCTAAAGACACAATAACAACTGGTTTGGGATCAGTTCACTCAGTTGCAGATGTTAGGTAAAACTGTAATACATGTAGTGATTCAAATTCTTTATCCTTCTATTTGTAAGAGTAAGTAAGTTATTTTATTGAAAACAGCTTCCTGCCGCTGCTGGAAAGCTGGTTGATGCAAGGGAGTAAGCTTCTCCTCAGAACGCGTAGCTCCTATGGCGTCATTTTGATGCTAACAAGCAATCACATCCTGTTAGCATTCCATTGACTGCCATTCATTTTGGCGCCACTTTGACAGTGAATAACTTTACATCTGAAGCGTTTAAAGACTCTATTTGTCCATTGTTTATTTCTAAAGAAACACGACAATGTATAAAAGGCTCCATTACCTTGTATCTCACGTTATGGCTCCGTAGCAGACGTTTTTGTAAAAATAGGCTAACGACACTTTCGCACAGTAGAGAAATTACCGTACAATACAGGAGAAGCTCGCAGGCAGTTTCGACTCACTTTAGCTGTTTAGCTTTAATTACTAATGTTAACTAGCATTTTAGTTAGCAATAATTACCCTGTGCCTATGTTATCTCCTTACATAAAGCTACCCTCTCAGTCTGCAAGTTTGGGAATGATTGAGATTTCTCTTGGCTACAAGCAACAATTCTCACATACAAGTAGTCATGTGAACCATTGTCAACAAAAAAATAGTGGGTATTGCCACTTTAAGAACGGTCTCTCAGTATTTTGTCTGAAAAGACTTCCAATTCTAAGACTCTAAATGTATTTGAACCTTTTCTGGTTGAGATTTCAAACATTTGCAAACAGCTTTAGTTCAAGTTACTGCCTGCACTTTGCAAATTTTTTTATTATACTGACACTGTAAGCTGCACACACTGGTCGACATGTAAACTGCCTCATAAGCCTCTGTCTGTATTCTCCTCTATTGCCTCAGACACAGTCAGACAGACCGGATCCTTGATTGGCTTGTAGTATAATCAGATTAGGAACCGATCTGTCCGGTGTCATTTCCCTTCCTGTGTTTATCATATCTCACTGCATCTGATTTAAAGCTCTGCTTTGAGGATACTGGTTAGGAGAGGAGCAAACAGAAGATTCTGTAAGAGGAAAACTACTTTAATGTCTTGGTTTCCGCACACTTAAAGTGACCGTTTCGAGGCTACGTGGTCAGTAATTTGTTCTTTGTGAGTTTCAGGATCAAATTGTTTCTGAAATATGTAAATACTGTACATGCTGTATGCAGATGCACGATTTGTGTCTGACAATGACGCTTTGCTTTTTAATTTTAGTGAATCTAATTAGCATGTTAAAATGGATTTACAAGGGAAATCATGTTTTGCAAGTGATGACGCATAGAGTGGAGAAGGGTTCATGAGGATGTAGATGCGTAGACTGTTCCATGTGGAGATAAAACAACACACAAGACTGCAGTGACGTGCACATTCATTCGCTAACACCAACAACAACCACAAAATTTGAAGATTTTGAACCAATGATTTTGCTGCTCCTTTTGTATTTGTTTACCCTTGTAGGAAGGAACAATTTCATCCAAATATTGTATGACATAAATAAATAAAAACACGTCTGAACTAAATAAAACAAAGTCATGACTGCGGTGTAACTGTTTTCTCCATAGACCACTACGTTGTCATCAACCTGCGTCAGGATGGGAAAGTAATTGGTACCAAGGAGACCAAAGGGGCCAGCGGTGCAAACCCAATCTGGAACGCTCCATTCCTGTTTGACCTGCCCTCTGGTGACATCACTCAGCTACCATTGGTCCTTGAGTTTATCGTTATGCAGGTAAGAAGTTCTACATTTGTTGGCAAAGTCCCTGATACTGTATAGCCTACGTTACATGTTAAACAGCGACATGCAGTTTTATGTAAATATGCTGAGGTATTAGTAACTGAATATCTTCATAGTTGTTAATTCAGTTATGTCTATGTATCTACAGGGCCGTCTGTACACCAAAAGCAGTATTCTGGGCCGTGTGTTGATTGGCAGCGATGCCACAGAGGCGGGACAGGGACACTGGAAGGAAATGTGCAGTCGGGGTCAAATAGAGACAGCTCGCTGGCACATCATCCAATCAGATATGCTGTAGGACTGATTGACAGACTGTGGGACTGCGCTGCTGTCCATCCGCTGCCCAGTGAGTGAAACGCAGAGGTGGAGTGGGAATAACATGCGATTAGGGTGCACATGCTTCAAAGTATTTCTTTTTAGTCGTTTTATTTTTTATTTTAGATTTCCATGTCATTTATCATTATCAACATATAATGTTCATGAATGAAATAACTGGGCATGATGTTTTAGGGAGAGACAAACATTTACATCCATGAGTCCATGGTCCATGAGTAGCTGCAAAACTTTAGAGGGAGAAGTACTGATCACCGTATGGAGCAGGGATGTGCGGCAGCTTTCACCATATCAACAGTATTCTGCATCCCAGCATTGCCTTTGTGATTATTTCCACTGTGACTTCTTAAAACTGTAGTCTGTTTAACTGTATCATTTGGGTTGTATGCAACTTGTGCTGATGTTGTGGTACTGTTTGTATTGTGCCCAGAGGCTACAAATGTTGTGTTGAAAGTTACGGAGTATACAGTATATGTTGCCACTCGTGGTTTGCTGTAGTGCATTACTGTGCCATAATTTATCCACAAACAATACTGTAAACACCTCTCCTTACGAATATGTACGAGGCCATTACAGTGGCTTCACTTTGTGTGGCATGCCTGCTAAATAATTTTTTTCCTTTGATCAGTTCCCAGAAGGATTTGTAAATTTTGTTCTCTTTTCATCCACTGGAAGCTACAATAAACATGTTGGTTCACAGATGCCACAGCCCGGTTCTGAATTTACTGTATACTTACATGGCTTAAAGATTTCTATAATAATTACGACTTTATTCAATAAAAATGCAAAACAGATAAATACAAGAGTGAAGAGCCACTTTACATTGTGTCTGCTGTAACATAAGGTCTTTCGCCAAACGATTGTGACCAAGCAGCAGCATTACCAAAAACCGTAATTGACTGCCATGTACTACTCATACACTGTGGCTCCCTTGCTATTGGATTTTATTATTTAACACAATCTGCAACTGTGTCTTCTCAATCCAAGAGAAGCCTCAATGAAGAATAGCATTGATCGCATGATGACTTTAGCATGGACTGACTTTTCACTGCAGTCAATGGAATACTGTAAAACAGAAATAGATGTGGTCTATTTTAGACAGACTTGCAGAGTCAATATAAGGCAGTCAAAAACCTACAATGAATGAAATCATCTGTCATTCAGTCAGTTAGTCAATCAATGCCAAATTCATCACATTTAGATTTATTTTTTAATAAAATAATTAAGATATTACTCTGTGGGATAGGAATATTATTTTTCTTCCTCTTTATAGCCACAAGACACATTGTCCAAACTACAGAAGTCCAGACTACAGAAACATTTCTTTATAACACTTCACTTACTCATTTCAGTAATTGAAAAACGCGGCACCTACTCTAAGAAACTGAAGGGGTTTGAACAAAACAAATCTTAATATTCAGCACCTGTCACATATATAATAATGACAGAAAATGTAATATGTTTTTAACATTAATATGCAACGTTTTTTGGTTTCTGGGAAGGAATTGTTGTGTTTGTATTAGTAGTATATTGACCATGTTGATGCCTGCTGGTGACACGTATTATCTCAACTGTATATGAATGTCTTTGCTTTTAAAAGGGAACAGTTTCAAAGAAATTAGAATAAATTGTTATTATATAAAATACATTTTGCCAAAGATGTGGATTCTATTGAGTTTTTGAATATTAATTTCTTTGAAAAAGACGAAAACGATGATTACATATATGTTTGTGAAAAGGATCATGTCAATTTGGTCATTTCATGCATTAAAAATGTTTGGAAATGTATAGAGAGTTTTCATCCTGCTGACAGACACCACATCACATTCACATAACTGTGAAACAAAATAAAGAGGAAATTGTTCAGTCTATCTACAGCAACATTACAAATCCACTGCATTGTGATTTTCATACTCTGCTGGAATGAAAATCTATCCATAATGATTTTAGTTATGTCGCAGAGGCAGGCACTAGCGGCAGCTGCAAAGAGGGAGAGGTTGGCTGCCACTCTTGTGAAAGCACATGGCTATTGGCCGCTGCATTTGGAGTTTATGATAGGTCAACCTTTTCAACTTTTTGTGGCCCGCTGCAAGACCATGGCAACCAGAAAAACCACAGCCAGGGAAATGGTAGAGGAGAGAATTCTGTCGGCAAAAGGTTCCCTGATTCCTTTTTACCAACTAAAAACAAAGTGAAGCATGAGCTTCAAACTTATTATATAGTCATATTGCCAACTAGCCTATTTCCTGTATTTTCCATCTTTTTTTAGCTGTATGATTAGATTACATTAATGTCGGTGGATAGCAGCAGCCTGTGGTGTATGGTACAGGTAATTAGTTAGTTGCATAAGAGGTAGTTAGGAGCCACAGTGGTGGCGTTGCGCCTTATTGTGTCAATTCAAAATACAGAACACCGACACCACCAGTAGCAGTAGCCTAAGTAAGCACCATCAGAGTCTACAGCCATGCTAGAAACTCTATACCAACTGGACTTTAGTTTAGTTTAGTTTATTAGTTTGTATGTAATGTCATGGACAGTCCCCTTTAATTCACTGTACAGTAAAAGGAGCAGCTTTAGCCTCTACGGCTAATTTCCAGCTGTAGTCCCCAGCCAGTTGTCAAAAGATATCCTAATACAATAACTTAGGCAGAGCTGTGAGCTTTTGAGCTAAATGTTAACATCACCATGCTAACATGTTCACAATGATACTGCTAACATGGTAATGTTTAGCAAGGATAATGTTTACCATGTTCGTCGTCTTATTTTTGTGCGTCAGCATGCTAACATTTTGATATTTGATTATACAGTTAAACATGCTGTAGTAATGGACAGACAATTCACTGAAAGCCGCAAACGCCAAACGCCTGGTGGCAACTCGAGGAAAAATCACAGGATTGCCAAAGTCATTAGGGATCCTTCCTCTAGGGGAAAATTAATGTCTGTACTTTTCAATGGCTTTAATAGTTGTGGAGATATTTAGTTATGTCTGGGCCACAGTGGTGGACCGACAGACAAGCCCACAGACATTGCCATCCATAGAGTGATGCAGCTAGCATGGATAAACCTGGCTGTAATGATGATGTCACTAAGAGACAATTGCTGGAGCTAGTCCAGAGACGGTGAATAACTAAACTCCTCTGACGTTGTGACAGCCATCATGGTGATTTTAACAATAATATGTTCTGCTTTGCAGCTGGAAGTCTTTCATTCAATAAAATGAATACAACTCAATTGTCTGTAATATTGGAAAACTAAAACTCTACGAGCCCACAGAGACACTAGTCTTGATGATTCCTATTCCTGAGACATATAGCCTACAAACCTTTTTTTCCTGCTGGATTTTTCACCCTGCTTGCCTTCAAATCATCTGGTCCTGGCAGATATGTTGTGGCAACTGTATGCTTCATGACTAAATATTGAAGTTATTATTTCCTGTTCAGAGTCTGTGACATCCGTCAGATAGTTATAAATACCATAGAATGTGCAATCCAAATGTGATGTCATCTAACTCCTAGGGTGATGTTATGTCACATCGGACCACCAAACAAATGTGACTACTGCCATATATACACACACACACACACACACACACACACACACACACACACACACACACACACACACACACACACACACACACACACACACACAGTAACAGTGCACACACGAATGCACACACCCACACAAAAAGCCACGGAAAGTCGGAAAACCATCACTATTTGTAAAATGTGCAAATTTATATCTCATGAGCCCAGTTGGATGGAAAACACATTCTCTCACTTAATTACACTCATCATATCAAGTCATGCTTCCCATTCATGGCTCCCTTCCTCACTCTGTCATTTGATCTTTCTCTATCCAGATATGCTTGAGGTTACTCTAGAAGGTCCAGAGCAAAGTTAAAAATAGTTAATTTGACTGTTGGTTTATTTAATGTATTTATTTGTAAGTTGGCACAATACATGAATGTATCTGGCATTTCCTTAGTACCCAACTGTGGACACCTAAAGTATAAACTTAATAAAGCAGGCAGTAAAATTAAATCAATCTATAACCATTATTTACCAATACCGATATAGGGTTTGCCCTGTAATTTCGCAATACTGATTTAATGAAAGTGAATTTGAGAAAATATTTTCCCAAGATGCTTCTGTGGTGCTTGGAGATAAACCCTTTAAACATGAAAGCACAACATGCTGCACATCCCGTTTAGTGTAAAGGATATGGAAAAACATTCCTGGCATGAGGCTGCAAAGCATTTGATACAGACATGCCTCTCTTTCTTCATTCCTCTGATCTGCCCCCCTGTGCTGGGGAAGGCTAAGTAAATGAGAATTTTCTTGATCTATCCGTAGTGTTATCATCTCTCTATGTGGGCCGGCAGTAACCCTGCCACTGTTGCATCAAAGCAGCTTTTGGATTCCCTGGATCAGATGCTGCGAAACCGAACAGTTTGGAAGTGAGAGACGAGAACATGAGAAGAAGAAGAGGGAGACCTTATAAAAACTGCACTGAACATGTAATTGTATGTGTATTTGCATTTTTGCACATTAAAAGGGTAATAATCCTCTCTTTAAATTGGGGTATCAAACATTATACTTTGTGTAACAATGCTGAACTTGTAACAGAGGAAACAGATGCTGCATAATGCTACACTGTGAACCAAAACAGTGTTTCATATTCTCTCCTCTCAGAAAACAAGCACGTAAAATATAACTACCTTGACACTAAGTGGACTAGACACTATGTTCTCTTGCACATAAAGACAGAAAAATTAAACAAAAGCTAACTCTGTCCAGTCCAATAAGCAGCAGTCAGACCTTTAAAGTTTAAAGCACCAGCTTATTGGAATAATATACCTGTTGATTTTAGATCCATTTCAACTTGGTATGTTTTTTTAAGAAGTTTTTTGGGGCATTTTAGGCCTTTATTTTTGACAGGACAGCTTAGACATGGAAGCGAAGCGAGAGGGGCAGTGACGTGCAGCAAAGGGCCACAAGTCGGAACTGAACCCCCAGCTGCTGAGTCAAGGAATAAGACTCTGTATATGGGCGTGCGCTCTACCAGGTGAGCTACCCAATGCGCACAAATTAATATTTATATTGTATTTGGTGATCCATTCACACTCTACTGTTTATGTTATTGGCCCTTTTGGCCACCTAGTGGTTGTAATATTTTGATCAATTTAATGTATGTGGTCTGTCTTTTGTTTTGTTTTTATCCCCCTGTTTGTACGTTATAATTGTATAATTCTATTTAAAAAAAAAATTTAATTTACCTTCTCTGTTGTTATGTAGTGATTGTGATATACAGTATTGACACCCCCTCCAAAAACAAGATGGTACATCTCAAGGGCTTTTATCCTAATATTGTCAGGATTAGTCCAGTGCAGGAACCCAAACGCAGACCAGGACAAGGTAAGTAGTTGTACAAGGTGAGTTTTTATTTGGAATAGAATGTGGAAATGGTTTGGTCCAGTTGGTCGGCAGGGAGTGAGGCTGGAAGGTGGCAGGGTTTTGTGCTGATCCAAATGCACTGCAGTGAAGTCGACAGCCAGGCAGGTGAGAGTGACAATCCAGGTGAGGATCTGCAGGCAGAGGAACAGGCAGCTGATTAGCGACAGGAAAAAAGGAGCAAAAATAGCAAAAGACTTGGCAAAAACTAGGAGCTTGATACAAGAGCAACAACATACTGTGTACGCTAACGATCCGACAGGGAACGGTTGTCTGGTCACGGCTTAAATGGTGCAGTGGATGGTAAGTAGGACCAGGTGTGCAGACAGCAGCAGGTGTAGGCAGTTGGTGAATCAGCCGGGATGTGTTCAGGGAAACTCAGAATAACGAACCTCAGGTTAGAGCAAAACAAAACATAGGCAAAACAGGCTCAGGATGCTGGATTCATGACAAATAAACAAATTTGAACACAGTCCCTGAACACCCCTCTATTGGTCTGACTGTCGGCTGTGTTTTGGCTAGAGATGGCCCGATACCATTTTTTGCTTCCCGATACCGATTCTGATACCTGAACTTGCGTATCGGCCGATACCGATACCAGTGTGTCATATATTTTATTATGTTTTAACGGCTGTATACTACTATCCCTGTATGGATGTGATAGGATTTCTATCTTTGTTGTCAGTCTGGCTCAGGTTAAACTCTTTGTGAAACATGAACAAACACAAACAATGAATGCCACAGAACTTTCTTTTATTCTCCAGTTTGACAGTCAGTTAT
Source organism: Perca fluviatilis (assembly GCF_010015445.1). Taxonomy (NCBI): domain Eukaryota; kingdom Metazoa; phylum Chordata; class Actinopteri; order Perciformes; family Percidae; genus Perca; species Perca fluviatilis. Next base: position 38,126,690 of record NC_053114.1, on the reverse strand, counting down.
AACATGAAAAAGAACATAAATAAACTACTTTAACCTAGATTTTCTTTAGGGCTTTATTACGTGGTATCGGATCGGTGCATAAACTCCAGTACTTCCAGATACCGATACCAGCGTTTTAGGCAGTATCGGAGCCGATACCGATACTGGTAACGGAACATCTCTGGTTTTGGCATTATTGATCCACACATGCCAGCTTCTCTACCTGTCTGTGCACCTATCTGGGTAGAAGTCAGTAATATTTCCACAGTGCATGGATCATACTGACAAACTTTTATCCATGTACAATATGTGAGAGTGCAGGCATCGCAGATGGTTTGTGTGGGGAAAAAAATCAGGTGATGGTATATAAAATGGAGAACTTAGATTAGCATAGAAACTATCATTGCTAACCATTAAATCTGGCTAATGATTTAAGAACTAATGATCTCCAGCCTTACGGAGTTCTAACATCCTCCTCACTGCACGGCAGGACACATCCGTGACTCACTGTTTTAGTCTTGCGCTGCTCCAGTGGCCTTCACTAGACCCACGGTCTGACATTTACTGCCTCAGTCACTCTGTACCTGCTTTCATCTGAAGAGACAGCAGGGACTTTCTGTTTTGGGGTACAGGGAACATGTCGTCCACTATGCTAAATTGGATGCTGAGGCGTGCCACCTACTGTACACGCTCAGCTCAAAGCAACTGTTTTCCAGTGCAGCAATCAGGGTGGGAAATTAGCACCCGCCACCAGCCAATGGCGGGTATTTTTTCAAAGTCCACAGTGGCGGGTGGATTGTAAAACATTCCATGTAACGGATTGGACAGCTTTTGGCAAAGAATGCTGTTGCTAAGTAACAATGCACAATGCTTCGGAGTCGCGTTACGTTACTGCTTATGAATCCCCAACATTTCTGGATTTTGCTGCTTCATAATAAAAACATTCAAATACCAAAATAACAGAGGACTTTTATTGTGAAGAACTTATACGAAATGAAACCGTTCACAGCCGGGGCTTTGACCACGCATAGTCAAGTAGTTTTCAGCGCTTGTCCGTGACACCATGTAGCTAGCTGAGCTGAGGTACAGATGAAAGGAAAATTATCGGTTAAAAAAATGTGGCGACATATCCCCGGTGTTAAGAGGCCCGCCGCGGAGTCAGCAGTAGCTATGGATGTACAAACTGTTGAGCGCGAAGTAAAGAAGAGAAGGTGCTTTTCAAACAAGTGCCGCATTGACAAAACATACAGCAAAAGACCATGCAAAACATTTCAGACCGTCCTGCCAACCTGTATAGATTTTAACATCAATGTAGACTGTAACGATGTTTAAGTCGCTGAAAGCTGCTGCCGTTTTAATCCTGTCGGCTCTCTGCTGCTCAATTCTACCCCGCAACTGATGAGACACACACACACACACACACACACACACACACACACACACACACACACACACACACGGTGGATGCAGGAAAAAACGGAGAATGAGACGTACAGGATGACCTAAATTGAGGCCAGCTACTCTCGTTATTGTAAGATCAATGATAAGTTAAAGTCCAATAAGTCCATTATCAAACCGTATGAATGTGTGTCCCAGGCCAGGATAGGAAATTAACTAACAATGTAAAGATCAACAAGCCACTGACACATATGTTCAAATTAGATATATAATATAATAAATACATTATATTAATAAAATATGTATTAATAATAAAAACTAATTTATTGACGCAATTAAAAATATGCTAGTGCACTTTCTTTTATAAATTTGAATTCCGGAAAAAGTGGCTGGTAAAACCACTTTGGCTGGTGGGCAAAAAAGTTAATTTCCCACCCTGGCAGCAATGAAAAAAAGTAAAAAAAAATACTTTTCTTTCAGAACACAGAAAAAAGTCAATCTAGAAAACAAAACTACTTCCCACACACTGCCTTACCAGAAAAGATAACCGTTTATAACTATGGAAACAAAGTGATAGACACAACTTGGCATTTTGAAATTCAACTTAGCAAGACCTCAAAGGTACATAATCAAAGAGGCCTAAAGTTAAGTAGGAGTAAATTAGATGTACGAGTATGCAGTATCATGTATGAGCTCCATTTTTAAAACAGATATGGACATATAAAATGCAGTTGTGAATATTACCTCAGTGCTCTTGCCTCAGTCTAATTCACCTGACTGTCTCACCCCATCTTGGCCACATGTATTGACTGTGCTCTGCTTCCACTTAGCACCCAGATCAATAGCAGTGGAGTAGTGTACCTTCGGAGTGCACAGGCTGTCAGTAACCTCTTCCATCATCGGACAGAATAACAGAACAGAATAACTATGAATAAAAGACAAGAGAGTTTTCCCATATTGTTTTCTTAAACCTTCCGATAAAACAAACTACGACCGAGCAATGGGGAGTGAAGGATGTGGATCCATGAATGAGAATGGAAAACGGCTACTGGAACTTTGTACCTCCTATGACCTCATCATCGGAGGAACTCTCTTCCCGCACCATGACATACACAAGCTAACCTGGTGCTCCCCCAATGGAAGAGACAAGAACCAGATAGACCACCTTATGATAAATGGCACCTGGAAACGATCACTTCTGGATGTCAGAGTAAGGAGAGGAGTGGATGTCAACAGTGACCACCACCTGGTAACAGCAGTCCTGAAGCTCAAACTAAAGAGTTCAGGACAAAAATAAATGCCTTCACGCAACCAGATAATAATGAAATTAACAGAGGTGTCAAGTAACGAAGTACAAATACTTCATTACCTTACTTAAGTAGAAATTTTGGGTATCTATACTTTACTGGAGTAATTATTTTACAGCAGATTTTCTACTTCTACTCCTTACATTTTCAAGCAATTATCTGCAGTGTTGGGAGTAACGGCGTTTAAGTATAACGGCGTTACTAACGGCGTTATTTTTTCAGTAACGGAGTAATCTAATTAATTACATTTCCCATCATTGCAACGCCGTTATGAGAATGTAAAGTGGCGCGTTACTTGGTTGAATGAAGCGCGAGGTGTCCGGCTTTGGCTCCACACCAGCTGCCTGGAGAGAACAGGGGTGGGGATGATGACAACGTTGCAAATGCGATGATGATTGGCTGGGTGGGCGGATGCCCTGCTCACGCTGTCTCACTGCACGCTCTGACTACCACTAAACACAAGACAGCGGCGAGCCAGGGAAATTCAAGTTCTCGAACTGGAAGTACCCGGCACTACTTCTCGCTCATTGAAATTAAAGGCAAGAATGTTTATGGAACATGCACGCTATGCCCAGGAAAAAAGACTTTATCCACGTCTGCCTCAAGCAACTCGAATCTTATGAAGCACCTCACATCAACACATGCTAACACGACACTGGTTGCTGCTGCTAACCCAACCCCAAGCCCAAATACAGCTAGCGTGAGCTTCAGCGAAGGAGACTGAGCCACTCTGTTAAAACAAGCAACGCTCAATTTTTCGGGTCAGCAACAGGTGATACTGTATATAGTGTTTTTATTCTTCAATCAGTTAATATAAATATCTTTGACGTTAAAGATGTTATAGAACGTAATAGCGTTATAGAACATAAAAAATAACGTCACAGTTACTTTGCTGAGTAACTAATTACTTTTACAATGTGCTAACTGAGTTACTAACTCAATTACTTTTTGGGAGAAGTAATTTGTAACTGTAACTAATTACTTTTTTAAAGTAAGATGACCAACACTGATTATCTGTACTTTCTACTCCTTACATTTTAAAAATAGCCTCGTTACTCCTATTTCAGTTTGGCTTGTTTTCATTCCGGCTTGTCGTCATTCAAAAAAACGCACAAAAAACCCTATGCAGATAAATCGCGATCTCCCGGAGAGAGTGAATTTGATTGTAGTTGGATGAGAAGTATAAACATATACCATTCCGACACCCTGCACAGACCCGGTGCTAATACGGCACCGGTGCCTTAACGACCGTTATCTACCAGACCGAATAGCAACGCGGCTTTCGGTGCCTTATTAGGTGCCACTTAAATGCCCGCGCTTCTCTCTGATGCTCCGAAAACGGACATTAGAGGGAACTGAAACATCGCTGCATGGGACGCTAGTTAACGCTACACTCGACAGCAGGTAACGTTAGCCTACCGTTAGCTAGCAGCTGGAGTAAACACGGTTAAAACGCTGACAGCTAAACAGTGTAAAGGGTGTCTGTATTTCACTGGAGAGAATTGTAACACCAGACTGTAGCTGCTGTTGTCTGAAAAACACAGACTCAGAGATGTGTCACCTTTTTCAGCCCTTCTGAGTTCGTACATATGATTTTAATATAACATCATTATAATCATTATGGCCTTTAGAAAAATGTTTTTTGTGGAGGTGGGGTAGTGCGCTATAGGCCCCTGTGGGGCGGGCTAAGCTTTTGTCCTTAATGGCATTTTTTGCCCCTTACATTACTTTTACTTTTATACTTTAAGTAGTTTTGAAACCATTACTTTTACACTTTTACTTAAGTAAAAAGCTTGAGTTGATACTTCTACTTCTACAGAAGTCTTTTTAAACCCTAGTATCTATACTTCTACTTGAGTAATGAATGTGAATACTTTTGACACCTCTGGAAATCAATAACAAGTGGGAACAAATCAAGAAAACTTATTCAGAAACCAGCAAAGCTTGTCTGGGAACAACAAAACATAAAAAGGAGTGGATAACAACTGACACCTGGCAATCCATTGAAAACCAGAGAGACCTTAAAAAAAATGGTACTTGAAGCAAAGTCTGCAAGAGAAGTACAAATCGGAATACAGGGAAGTAGACCGACTTGTAAAGAAGAAGGTAAGAGCAGACAAGAGGGCTTACATGGAAGATCTTGTGAAACAAGCAGAAGATGCAGCCAGACGAGGTGAGCGAGGGATTGTGTACAGGATCACCAATAAGATCTGTGGAAAGTATCCTCGAAACATCGATGCCCCAATTACAAATAAACAGGGACGACTTCTTACATCCAAAACAGAAATAGAAAACCGAAATGGGCAGAACACTTCACTGAAATCCTCAATAGACCACCACCTACAGTAGAAACTGACATACAAGAAGCTGACGCAGACCTTGATATTAACATAGAACCACAAGAGAAAGAAGAAATAATGTCCGCCATCAAGACAAGACAGCCTAAATGCTGAGCTGTTCAAGGCAGACCCAGGACTGGCAGATAAAGTACTGAAGCCACTGTTCACAGCCATATGGGTGAAGAGGAAGATACCTGATGACTGAACAAAAGGCATCATTGTAAAGATACCAAAGAAAGGTGCCCTGAGCAATTTCAACAACTGGTGCGGCATCACCCTTTTGTCTATCCCTAGTAAAATCCTGGCCAAAATCATTGTACAGAGAATATCAGGTGCAATTGATGATCAGCTTAGAAAGGAACAAGCAGGATTCCAGAAAGGTAGAGGGTGTATTGACCAAATATTCACACTACGCAACATCATTGAACAGTGCACAGAGTGGCAAAGGCAGATATACCATACCCTTTGTCTTTGGTGAATACTATGAGGTTATGGGATCCCCAACGAAATGGTTCTACTCATGAAGAGCTACAACAATTTTGCAGTCAAGACGGGAGTGAGGCAAGGTTGCGTGATGTCTGCAGTGCTGTCTAACGTGGTCATGGACTGGGTGATGAGGAGAACCACTGAAGACCAACCAAGAAGCATCAGATGGACTCTGTTCTCTCAACTGGAAGATCTGGACTTCGCTGATGACGTGGTTTTGGTCTTGCACACGCATCAGCATATGCAGCATATGCTTTGCACAGCAAATACGTCTTAAGATCAACCAGATGAAGACAGAGCTGATGATACTAAACATCCCAACCCCCCCACAAGTACAAATAGAAGACACAAACCTACCCATGACCAACCATTTCACTTACCTAGGCAGCATTGTCAGCCATGATGGAAGAGCAAGCAACGACATCACAAGCCGACTCAGCAAGGCCCGAAACACCTTACAGAGACTAAACAACGTCTGGAAGTCTGCCCAGTACAGCACCAACACCAAGCTGAGACTGTACCAGAGCTGTGTCCTGTCTACCCTGCTATACGGCTCTGAGTGCTAGTGAACAACTGAAAGTGATCTCCACAAACTGTCAACCTTCCACACCAAAGCCTACGTAAAATAAAGAGAATATTCTGGACCAACACCATCTCTAATCAACTTCTACTCAGCAGGTGTAAACATGACAACATGGCTACCATCATTATGAGAAGGCGATGGAAATGGATTGGACATGTAATATGTAGAGAGCAAGAAAACATCATGCGAACTGCCCTTCACAGGACACCAGATGGCAAACGCAAAAGAGGCCGACCCAAGAATACCTGGCGCAGGACGGTGGAGGGAGAGCTGAAGATCCTACATTACACCTGGGGCTCTATAAAGACACTGGCCCAAAACAGACAAGAGTGGAAATCCTTTGTTGCTGCCCTACATGCCAACAGGCATAATGGGCAGTAAGTTAGTTACAGTACACATAAATCACATTCTTAAATTGCTTTATGTATTTGCTTATACACTAATGAGGTTGATATAAAGAAACTGAGTAAGGCTATGCATCATGAAAATATGTTTTTACTGTTAAACATAACATTTTTATAAGAGTAAGTGCATATTCGATTTTGGAGCACAATTGTTTTTTAATAACATATAATAATGAACAAAACTTGGACTTTTCATGTTTACAGTAATTTAAGTGCTTTATAATGTCTTGATTTAACAAATATTTCCTGGCCAGACTGTGTGAACTATGAAACGTGGACCATGATTCCTAGTAAAACTGCTTGAACATCGCCCTCGTGTGGGTCTCTGAGGAAAAGCAGCATATGTGTATATGAGAAGTGTGTGTGTGTGTGTGTGTGTGTGTGTGTGTGTGTGTGTGTGTGTGTGTGTGTGTGTGTGTGTGTGTCTGACTGTACCTGCATGTGTTGAATGTCTAGGTGTGTTTACTGTTGTTGTTGTTGAGATGCTTTAAGGTCATATCAGCACAAGTCAAGCATGCCACCGCGATACCACGCACACACCGGACACACACACACACACACACACACACACACACACACACACACACACACACACACACAGGCACACTATTTACTGGCAGTAAAGCAAATAGCATCAAAGGCCTGCTGTAGTTTGCGTTTCCAGGTGAAAGCTGCTGTTTCCACCTCAGTAATACAATAATGCTACATTTGAGCTACATTATGTCAAAACAAACACACTCGGCTTCTCTGGTCTTGCACATGCACATGATTTTACAAAATCCCTTGTGTGTGTGTGTGTGTGTGTGTGTGTGTGTGTGTGTGTGTGTGTGTGTGTGTGTGTGTGTGTGTGTGTGCGTGTGTGTGTGTGTGTGTGTATATGTGTGTGTGTGCGTGAATGCATGAGGATGTTACGTGCAAGACAATGCGTGTGCATGGACCAGTGTGTATGTGTTTGTGTGTGTTCCAACTGTCGGCCCTCACATCTGGAGCCCACTACAAACCTGGTAGAGGATCAGAGAACCATATCTGAGATCAAATCTGTCTCTTTCCCTTTATCAGAGCCTTCTGTGACCATGATTAATGAACGCTCCGTCACGATTTGACCAGCTTTCACGCCCCTTATGCACCAGCTCAGAACTTTAACCCCTCCGGCTCAGGTTGCTCCAGTCTAGGCCCTGAAATCACAGCACGGTCAGAGGTCTCCAGTCTATCGGCACCGGATCAAATGGCTACTGGATCGAAGAAGACAGGAAGGCCATTCTGGTGCCTGAGATTGTGTAAGTGAGAGACAGGCGAGAAGAAAACATGTAAACATAATTCTCTTACACACGTTTTTAAAGGTCCACTCACCATTCATAAAGACATTAAGGACTGTATAAAAATTATTGGTGTGGTGAGGTGGCTGAAACTTTTACTTAAAAAAAGAAGAAGGAAAACCCTCCCCAATACATTTAATATTTTCTTGTGACCCTGATACCGAACTTATATGGTAGTAATATGACAGTATTGAATGTATTGAAATTGAATAACAATTTAAAAATTTAAAATGGTGTACCTTCAATTGAACCTAATGTTATGGCAAACATAACAAAATTGTACTCTACTTTTTAAATTAACCAAAAGGTGCAGCGGTGACACTGTCACTTTTACGTAAACTTGAATATGGCATCAGATTACTGTATGTTGTAGCCTGATATGTTTAAGAATAACATATAAATAAATATGAGTAAAGTCAAAAGACCCTATGCTGCTCTCCTGAAAAAGAAAAATATATATAACCTCCCCATTTTCTGATCCTCCCAATAATTTTTCTACAGTCCCTTAATGAGTTTCTTCTCAGTTGCATCCTCACCACTTGCATCACTTGATTTTACATTCCTCAATGAACAGCATTGATTCAGTTTATAAAACTACACGTGAGTCTAAAATATGGGGTTATTTTAATTCACCTGCCACTATATGTCAACAGTGTTACCTTCAGACTGAAGCTGATGAAAGAAACCAAAGAGTCAGAATGGGCTTTGAATGCAACAAGTGTTACACACTGTATACTCATACACATATCTCCACCACAACAAACTGTCCCTGCTGTGCATTCAGTGGAACAGCATGGTGCAAGACTGCAGCTGCAGGGGAAAGTTAGTAGGAGCTACAGAGAAGATGTGTTGAAGATTGTGAGGCCCAACTATCCCAGAGCAGCTGGACTCAGTGTGCCTCTCTCGTCTCTGTGTAAACAATGGGCCAGGCAACGTTAAGCAAAAACACATGAGACTCGTTTCTATTCAAACTATCTCCATTGTTGTGTTTGCTGACAGGCCCTTCTGCACGAAACACATGTTTGAACTTATGATGGGTCTGAGGGTGCTATTAGTGGTGTTTTAACCCCGGAGAATTTCAGACCATTCAAGGACCACATTTCATGGGCTGGAGCCCTGTTTTCTAGATGCTGTGACCACATTCAGTCCAGATTAGAATTATTATTTGAACATTATAGAGCCATTTGATGGCAAGATCAGCAAAATCCAATGACTTTTCTTAGATGTGGAACACACACTCTGTTTTCTCATTCAACACATGCATGTGTCAAGAACAAAGCACCATAAATGCACAGCTTTTCAAATTATTTCTCCATTTTTCACAACTGGTAGTTTGGCAAGTAAGAAAATGTGAAGGCGGACCTTTTAATGAAACATTGTGGCATTGTGGTTGTTAGAAAGCCCACACTGTTAATGTATTGTTACATTGTTTATTGAGATAAGTTCTATTCAGTAATAGCCAGTTCTCTGTAAGTTTCTATATGTCCCACGCTCTTGAACGTACCATAGCCGTTCCGATACTATTGAATGCACCACATGTGAAAAACGTCGTGTTGTTATGCTAGTTCTCCGGTGGATATATTGTAATCTCCTTTGCCTTCTTAACGTTCATCTACCTCCCTGGTTTATTGCTGTGTGTAAATGACATAAGACCACAGCCAAATAAATCCACCAAAACAGGACATCTGTATCCGTGTTCTTTAATAGGAACACCAACCCCACACCTTGCCACTCTAACTAAACCAGTTTACTTCCTGGAGACAACCCAATCTCTCCTTTTTATGGTCCTTCGAGCCGGATTAGAGTAACAACCAAGGTATGGATCCTACAGATGCCCAGGATGAGCCTGCACTCCAACGTGCTTCGCAGAGAGAGCGTCACCCCCCAGCTTACCTGAGTGACTATGTGGTGGCAACTCCCCCTTCAGAGGGACAAACCCACACCACTACCCAGAGCTCACATAGCCGGAAATCATGCTCATCTCGGAGGAGCTCCAACCCCAGGTCCACACGGTCATCTCGCTCATCCATGAGCAGACTCACCTCTATTACTTTATCAGAGCTAGAAACAGCCCAGCTTGAGGAGCGAGTGAAAGAAATGGAGTTTGAGGAGTTACAGCAGCACATAGAGGCGGATCAACAAATTGAACAGGAGCGTCAGAGACTTCAATCTCAAGCCCGAGAAGCCCAACAGCTACAGGAGGAAGCCATTAGAACACAAGAGTCGCTAACTAGGCAGCTGGAGAGGCAAAGACAGCTAAAGAAGAGAGTGAATGAGCTGGAGATAGCTAATATGGTCACTTCTCTACTTAAAGAGAAACCACAGGACCCTGATGGTGCCAGATGCTCATCATATCCACCGGATTATAGCAATGCAAGTAACCATTCGCCCCTGCCTCCAGTGCTTCACACCACCCCGCCTCCAGCTCTTGTGGTTCCACCTCCTGTGGCCTTGGCCCCGCCTCCAGTGCTTCACACAACTCCGCCTCCAGCGATTGTGGTTCCACCTCCTGCGGCCTCGCCCCTGCCTCCAGTGCTCCACACAGCTCCGCATTCCGAACCTCTGGCTCCGTCTCCTGTGCAGTATCCATCTCTTCCGCCACTGCTACAGTCTGCTCTTCCCCCTGCATCCTTGCCTCCTAGTTTAGCACCTGTAAACTACAACCTGGCATCTACTCCACAGTATCACCCATCCAACTCAGCCTTCACCTACCCTGTCCAGGCAACGTCATGCTCTGCTTCAGGCTTGCCTCAGTCCAGTCCACAACAGTCACCGGCAGCTGCTGTGCTCCCATTCACCGCCACATCCTACGGCATTCCCAAACCTATGATTCCCTGCTTTGAGAGCGGCAAAGAAAGTGACTTTGCCTTATTGAAGATGGCGCTCGACAACCTGCTGAACAGCCATCTGCACCTGAACGAGCATTACAAATACCAAGTGCTCCTTGGACACCTGAAATTACAGAGCGCGCTCCAACTAGCCAAAGCATACATGCACGATCCAAGACCATATACAACAGCTATGCAGGCCCTACAGGAGAAGTATGGTCAACCCCGTCAGCTCGTCCAAAGTGAATTAGGTGCCATCCTTAACACTCCAGCCTTTAAGTTTGGTGACCCTGAAGCCTTTGATGCATTCGCCTTATCCATCCAGTCACTGGTAGTCATGCTTAAGACCCTGGAGGGTCAGAACAGCTACGAACTACGATGTGGATCCCATGTCGACCGATTACTGAGTAAGATGCCGCCAAGCTATCGTGATGGGTTCGTGGAATACTGCCTGAACCAAGGTATTCTTCGGACAGGTACCGATCAAACTTACACCCTACCTGATCTGAGCTCCTGGCTACAGATGAAATCCCAAGCTAAGCGCATAGCAGGTCGAGCAGCTTCACTTTATAACTATGAAGCACCTAGGCCACTGAAGAAGGACCAACGCCCCTTCAACAAATCGAAGGAGAAGTCAACAGCATTCTTCCTCACTGCCAGTGGTGACCATGGCTCCAAAGGACAGTCTGCACAACCAAAGTCCCCATCCAAACCCAAACCATACTGTCCTCACTGCGACAATAAAGAACGCTTCCGGAACGCTTGTACAGAGTTCAAGAAACTGGACACAAACCAAATTGTGAGGTGGATTACGGATGGACAGCGGTGTTGGAAGTGTGGACGATCTCACAAGCCTGAGGTTTGCACCCTCAAGCGACCATGCAATACCTGTAAAGAGCAACACCTAACAGTACTGCATGATGCAGTCCAGCAAACCCAGAAGAGTGTCCTCATGGTGACTGCTCAGACTGCAAAAGTGTACCTGGATAGACCAAGCAGATCCCCCAAGGTGATGTTGAAAGTCGTGAAAGTCTTACTTCATAATCAAGACCGAGTACTGGAAACCTATGCAGTGCTAGACGACGGCTCAGAGCGAAGCATCATCTTGCCACACGCTGTGCAACGCCTGAACCTCACCGCACAGCCTGAAACACTTACCCTTCGAACTGTTCACCAAGATGTAGTGCAGCTTCACGGTGCCTCAGTTGCTTTCTACGTGTCTTCCCTGACTAAACCTGAAAGGAAGTATCACATACGTCAGGCATTCACCGCTGACAACCTGGAACATTGTTATCCAGTGAGAACTCTCCAACGGAGATATAAGAACCTCCAAAACCTGCCTTTGCCTCCTGTAGACCATGCTCAACCTCTTCTGCTAATTGGATCTGACATGCCTCATCTCTTGACACCCATAGAGCCGGTGGAGTTGGGCCCCTCAGGGGGGCCCATTGCAGTCCACACCGAGCTCGGCTGGTCACTTCAAGGTCCCACCAGTATCGACCAAGTTCCTGCATCTAAGCAGCAGTGCCTGTTCACAGCGACAGTCTCACCTACCTCTGAGCTCTTTAAGAACGTTGAACGTCTTTGGCAAATAGATACACTGCCTTATCTGAGCGAGAAGCAGGTGACCCGATCAAAGCAAGATCAGCAAGCCTTAAACCTGCTCCAGACATCCACTGTCAGGGTCAATGTTGACGGGGTCCGAAGATATGCTACGCCGTTGCTTCGCCGAGCCGACTCCACTACTCTTCAAGCTCCTATGGAAGCAGTGTTGCCAAGTCTTCGTAGCACTGAGAGGAGACTTGCTAAAGACCCCCAGCGCGCCAAGATATATTGTCAGGAGATCCAGAAGCTAGAGAAGATGGGCTATGTAGCAGAGGTTCCACCCGAGGCAGTGACATTAACATCAGAATCGTGGTTTATACCTCACCATATGGTGCGGCACAACAACAAAGACAGGATTGTCTTCAACTGCTCCTTTCAGTATGAAGGAAAGTCTCTCAACGACCTTCTCCTCCCTGGACCTGCCCTAGGCCCATCGCTGCTAGGAGTCCTCATTCGGTTTCGACAGTACCCAGTTGCAGTGAGTGGTGATATCAAAGGTATGTTCCACCAGATACGTCTTCTGCCAGCCGACCAACCAGTTCTGCGCTTCATCTGGCGAGATATGAAGAGGGCCGAAGAGCCAAAGGTCTACGAATGGCAAGTCCTGCCATTCGGCACTACGTGCAGCCCTTGCTGTGCCATCTATGCCCTGCAGCGACACGTCCAAGACACAAGTGAGTCCAACAGCTATCTTGTTGATTGTGTCGAACAGTCATTCTACGTGGATAACTGTCTCCACAGCACCCACTCAAAGGAGGAAGCAAAGGATCTTGTTGATGGTCTGTGCCAGTTACTTCACACCGGGGGCTTCGAGATACGCCAGTGGGCTAGTAACGTCCCGGCAGTCATAAAACACCTTCCATCCGACATCAGATCTGAGAGCAGTGAGTTATGGCTGTCCCAATCCAGCACGGACCTTCAGGAGCCAACTCTTGGGCTACGATGGGATTGTCTCCGTGACAGCCTGAAGTACAAACATAGACCCGTGGAGAGAACTGAACCAACGTTGAGGAACGTTTACAAGGTACTTGCCTGCCAATATGACCCGCTAGGCTATATCGTACCATTTACCACCAGAGCCAAGATCCTAGTTCAGGATCTTTGGAGGGAACAAATTGGCTGGGATGACCCGATTCAGCCACAGAGCCTCCGTGACAGATGGCTTTCCTGGGAACGGGAGATTCCAGACCTCATCCAGATGGAAATCCCCAGATGTTATGCACCAGCGTCTACAGACTCACCGACATCCAGCAGAGATCTGCACATCTTCTGCGACGCTTCGGAGAAGGCTTACGGGTCTGTTGCCTACTTAAGGACAGAAGACGCTCAGAAGGAAGTTCATGTCTCCTTCATCCTGGCCAGGTCCCGTGTGGCGCCAAAGAAGCAGCTGTCCATGCCACGGATAGAACTGAGTGCTGCGCTCACCGGTGCTCAACTAGCCAGCATCCTCCATACTGAGCTCACCTTACCCATCAGGAAGATCACACTCTGGTCTGACTCCACCACGGTTCTACACTGGATCAAGTCAGAATCTTGTCACTACAAGGTCTTCGTGGGTACACGTGTGGCAGAGATTCAGAGTCTTACAGCGGTGAATAACTGGAGATACGTGGATAGTGCAAACAACCCGGCTGACGACATCACAAGGGGCAAGACCCTGAAAGAGTTGTGCCAACCACATCGTTGGCATCAAGGTCCTGATTTCCTAAGACACGCAGAGGATCACTGGCCGACTGACCCATCATCCCATCCAGCAATAGATGATAGTGAGTTGAAGAAATCCTCCTTCTGCGGACATTTGACTGTCGACACCTGTCCTCAACTCCCTGATGTCAGCCAGTTCTCCACATGGAGGGACCTCATGCGGACAACGGCACAGTCCCTTCACGGGGCGGCCAATCCGAACTCTGACTCACCCAGTGAAGCAGCTGACTACATCAAAGCTGAGAATCTGCTCCTAAAACAGGCGCAGTTGGAGGCATTCCCAGAGGAGGTAAAGGCTCTCATCTCTGACCGACCCTTACCAACCTCCAGCCGTTTGGGTTCATTATCTCCTGAGTATGACAAGGATACAGGACTCCTCAGAGTCGGGGGGAGGTTACGGAGAACGGAGCAGCTTGAATTAGACACCATTCACCCGATCGTGCTAGACCATAGGCATCCGCTGACCAACCTTATCATCCAGGATTTTGATGAGACACTCCTGCATCCTGGACCGGAAAGAGTGCTGAGTGAGCTGCGTCGTCGGTTTTGGATCCTGCGGGGGAGGGAAGCAGTCAAGAGGTATCAGGGTCGCTGTATGCAATGCCAGACATGGCGCGCCAATCCTTCTGTCCCTAAGATGGCGGATTTGCCACCCGCTCGCCTACGTCTCTATAAGCCACCCTTCTATTCGACTGGAGTTGATTGTTTTGGCCCCTTCACAGTGAAGATCGGACGCCGAACAGAGAAGCGTTGGGGCATTATCTTCAAGTGCATGACAACTCGCTGTGTACATCTAGACCTCCTGGAGAGCCTCGACGCTGACGCCTTCCTGATGTCTTTACGACGATTCATAGCCAGAAGAGGCAAACCCTTTGAGCTCCTGTCCGATAATGGAACAAATTTCGTCGGTGGAGCCCGAGAGCTACGTGAGGCCTTTGAGGCCATGGCCCCTCACCTGAAGGAACAGTTAGCCAAACAGCAGATTGAGTTCTGTTTTAATCCCCCCAGCGCTCCTCACTTTGGTGGAACGTGGGAGAGAGAAGTGAGGTCCGTGAAGACTGCTCTCAGGGTCATACTTAAGGAGCAGTCAGCGCCTGAAACAGTGATCCGCACAGTTCTTGTGGAGGTGGAGGGCATCCTGAATGCTAAGCCCCTTGGCTACGTCTCTTCAGACATAGCTGATCCGGATCCCATCACACCTAGTATCCTACTGATGGGACGCCATGATGCATCACTTCCCCAGGCCTTTTATGACTCTAGTAACACCCTTGGGAATCGTCGATGGCGGCACAGTCAAGTCCTCGTTGACCATTTCTGGTCCAGATTCATCAGTCACTACCTGCCCAGCCTACAGGAGAGACGAAAGTGGCAGAAAGATGGGAAACACCTTGAACCAAATCAAGTGGTGCTCATTGTGGATCCTCAGCTTCCACGAGCTTTATGGCCTGTTGGGAAGGTAACAGCTACTTATCCTGGAGCTGATGGACGCGTCCGGACTGCCGCCATCAAGGTCAAGGAACGGACATATATTCGACCAGTAGCTCGTCTGGTTCAGCTCCCAAAGCTTGAAGACACTACCGAAGATCCACCTACCTGAGTGGTCTTTCTACCTTGGATTCGACTGTCTGTGTAGACAGTTGGGGGCGGCTGTGTTAGAAAGCCCACACTGTTAATGTATTGTTACATTGTTTATTGAGATAAGTTCTATTCAGTAATAGCCAGTTCTCTGTAAGTTTCTATATGTCCCACGCTCTTGAACGTACCATAGCCGTTCCGATACTATTGAATGCACCACATGTGAAAAACGCCGTGTTGTTATGCTAGTTCTCCGGTGGATATATTGTAATCTCCTTTGCCTTCTTAACGTTCATCTACCTCCCTGGTTTATTGCTGTGTGTAAATGACATAAGACCACAGCCAAATAAATCCACCAAAACAGGACATCTGTATCCGTGTTCTTTAATAGGAACACCAACCCCACACCTTGCCACTCTAACTAAACCAGTTTACTTCCTGGAGACAACCCAATCTCTCCTTTTTAGTGGTATTATTTTTATGTACGTATGGACTTCAACACTACACAAAGACAATTTCAAAACACCCAAATTGGGGTTAAATGCCTTGCTCTAAGGTACCATGGCAGTATTTGAGTAAAGGTCCCATGTCATGCTCATTTTCAGGTTCATACTTTTATTTTGGGTTTCTACTATCACATGTTTACATGCTTTAATGTTCAAAAAACAATTTTTCTAATACTGTCTATCTGAATATACAGTACAGGCCAAAGGTTTGGACACACCTTCTCATTCAATGTGTTTCTTTATTTTCATGACTATTTACATTGTAGATTCTCACTGAAGGCATCAAAACTATGGATGAACACATATGGAATTATGTACTTAACAAAAAAGTGTGAAATAACTGAAAACATGTCTTATATTTTAGATTCCTCAAAGTAGCCACCCTTTGCTTTTTTTGATAGCGCTTCAAACCCTTGGGGTTCTCTCAATGAGCTTCATGAGGTAGTCACCTGAAATGGTTTTACCTTCACAGGTGTGCTTTGTCAGGGTTAATTAGTGGAATTTTTTCCCTTATTAATAAAAAAGCAAATCTCCAGGGAGCATCAGATCCTGGCATTTGTGGCATAGAGTGATAAGTGTGCTCTGTTAGAAAGAAACTGTGAACGAAAAGAAAAGACCTAAGACCACATTGAACAAAGAATTGATCAGTTGGTCTGAGAATAATACACTGTTACACATTTTCTGTATTAACTACTTTAATCACTGGAGTATGAGCCAAGCTGTTGTCTAACAGCTTGCTCCATGTTTTAAGCAGTACGTACCACTCCCAGCCAGCAGACTCTGGCCACTCTGCGTTGCCTCGGCTCTGTTCGCCTGCCAGGGGAAATAAATAAATAGGAGTAAACCAATAATGAAAGTCAGATGATTATGTGACAATGATGTTACGGGAAACATTTCAGGCTCAACATGTGATGCACAGACGTGTTATATATTACTTTATAAAAAAGAAAGAGAAAACAAAGCATTATATATTATTTGATATCTGCAAACATTACGACATCCTGTCTGTATGGGCTTGATTATTTACTGCCATAATATCATCGCTGTATGTTGTTTTTAATTAAATGAAGATCACAGCTCATTATGTTTTAGCCAGTTTGATCACAATAACTTCTTAATTAGAAGTCTCAGATCAAAGTCATGGCACAGTGTTTTTGTGACACAATAATGGATGACACAGAGAGGCTAAGAGCCAACGATGTGTTGCAAACGTTTGTGTGTATTGTCATGACTACGTTCCGGTAGACCTGAAAGAGTCTGTCTCAGATCCTATTAAAGCTTTTTTTCTTATCAATTCCCTTTACTGCCTTTGCTCTTTATCACAGTGGGAACATCAGGCTGCACAGGCATACAGATCACACAGATGTGCCTATTCATTTGCAGGCGCATACACACGCACACATATATACAGTAGATACACCCAGGCGTTCAACACATGCAGGTACAGTAAGGCACACACACACACACACACACACACACACACACACACACACACACACACACACACACACACACACACACACACACACACACACACACACACAGCTGCCTGTTTCTCATATTATGTGCTAAACTTTCAAAAACAGCCCTTTCTGTGATGTTTTTGTAATTAACCTCACACATCAGTCCTCATGTGAGAATCTCAGTTTGACAGAACTGGAAAATCCCCTACTGTACTTTATCCTGTTCCCTGCTATTTGACACAAAATAACCTTCTTTTAAGGCTAAGATGGTGTATTGCTAATACAATAAGAATCAGCCTAATAATTAGAGTGTAGAGTATCTGGTTACTAAAATAAATGGGTAAATGTTTCCACTTTCTTTACAACTGCCTATTTTGTAAATAAGGAAAAGTGCAAAGAAAAGTCCTTATTAACCAAATTAACTGTATTTTTTATTCCCATAGAAAAGCATTGTCAACAGCAGAATATCACACCGTGCAATTTTCTTCCAATGAAATATTGGCTGACAGTATTTAAATAATCTAAAACCAGGGGCGTGCACCGATGATGATGAACCGAAAAGGGAATAAAGGAAGTTGACCTGTATATGTGGAGTGGTTGATGAGGGAATGAGATGCAGGTGAGGAGGATGGCGGGTCGCAAAATTACGAATCCTACTATGGCCATGCCAAGTCCCGCCCTACGAAGCAGCTCGATTGGTTGGGGTTAGGCATTTGACCTCGAGTGGTTAAGGTTAGGATAGCTGGGTTACGTTACCTTGCATAAGCAAGGACGCCTGGCCAATAAATGCTATTGAAGGGCAGGTCTTGGCGTGGCCATAGCGGGATTCATAATATCGCAGGCGGGACGGCCAGACAGAGCTGATTAATGCAGTGGGAACAGGTGTGTGGATGGCTGTGGCAGTCAGGTGATGTGGGACATAGAGCCAGACTATGACAAATGTAGGGGCCCATTGTACTGTCCCGTCTCCCCACACACACACACACACACACACACACACACACACACACACACACACACACACACACACACACCCACACACAGACACACACACACACACACACACACACACACACACACACGCACACACACAAATGACAAACTGATCAGATATGTTCTAAATATAGAATATTCTGGTATACGTGCAGTTTAGTGTCCTAAATTCCCCCATACAGTGTCCTTAATTATGAACTTGCTAAACCACCTCTGCTGTTTAACAGGTGTTTTATAGTCATTAATGTGCGTGTGACAAGTTCGCCGCTCAAAAAGTCATTCATTAAGTCATTTTGTTGCAAATGTGCATTATTTACAAGCGAAAAAATGGCAGGGCGACCCCGTTCTTCGCAACCGATTGTGGCAAATGAGGCCAAATGTTTTCCCGGCACTAATACACACAGTTGCCACAATTTACAGTGTAGCCTAAAGAAATCATGACAGGCCAACTACTTGCCTAACCCCCACCCCTCAAAACTCGTTTTATAAACACTACGGCGCTTTTCTGGCCGCACCCCGACCAAGTCACGAACGTCTCTGCTCAACCCGACCCGAGGGCCCGGGCTACTTCAGACCAACAGAAGCACTTAGGCGCATGGGTATCGCTACGTCTGGGAGGGACTCTGACTTAGAGGTGTTCAGTCATAATCCCGCAGATGGTAGCTTTATGGTAGTTTTGGGACACTCAACTGGAAAATAATAAACTATAACCTGTCTCAAATAAGACCCTCAGTTTTTGGAAAATAATTTGGGACACTAAAATGCATGTATACCATTATATACTGTACATTATGCAGGTTGCAGATTGCATTGTACAAAATAAAATGAAAATGTCCCCAAATCTAACAATTGTTGAATGCAATAACAGTTAACATACTGAACACAAATACTGTATGTCCTCAGTGCAGTGTGTTCCAGTGTGCCAATTAAGTGAGTATTGAGAATCAATTGAGAATGAAACCTTTACATATAGTGCACTGGAGGATTACAGGATGTTTTGCCTCAGTTTGAATGGAAACGCCCATTCACAGACATGTAAAACTCCCAACTGTGTGTAACAGGTTTGTACCTCTACTCTCTGTGCTGCTGACTGTGAAACGTTATTTTTAAATTTTCAAAATCCCCCCAAAAAAAATGATACTGAACATCACAACTTAATGGGGTTTTAAAAGCATTCATGAAGTACATGTGTTTTTCTTACCTTTCAGAGAAAGGTGAGAAAGGCTTTCTCACTTCAAAGGTAGAGAGTTAGAAAGACAATTGTATTGTGTTACGGGCCTCCACCGTCAGCTTTAACGGACAGTTACCTTCTTCAGCACTCTCTGCAGTAGACCGACTGTCGCACATCATCAGATGGTTCTGATTAATGTGATTAAATGCTGCTTGCTCAAATCATAGTTTGTTAATGACACAACTTCCTTGGTACTTGCATTCTGCATTTTACCACGCTGACGAATTTCACAAACTCCCACATTTACAGGGAACAGTAAAGTCAGCCAAATAATAAAAGCGAACATTTACAGAGAGCAATTAGAAGGCTTTACCACATGAATTTTGCACACACTGAACCCATCTGCTCCTGCTTACTGGAACCTTTACAGTGTTAAAATCACCACTTCCCACCCATTTTCATTATTTAGAATAAAGCCCGCCTTGTTAAAGATTGCAGAATTTATTTGTTGCCTGAAGTCCAATTTGTTCGGTATTTGTTTATATTGCATCTCACATATCTTAGATTGGCCCTCAATGCCTCGGTCAGGTCTCCAAGGTTTGACCTGTAAGTCTGCATGCAGGGACAAGTGCCTTGTGGTCCTCATAAAGCAAATTATGGAACACGGTTTTTATTAAGGTCAGTGACCATGGGAACACTGCCGGTCTGTCTTGCATTTTCAGCATGTATATTCTTTTAGCAAGGCGAGTAACAGGAAATTGTAAAACAACAGGTAGTTTCAACCAAACACTTTGATTGGCCAAAGACGTGTTCCAGTAATACTTATAATTCCTCATAAACAGAGCTAGTGTTTCTTTATAAACAAGAAAGTGGTTGTTGTGCTTAGTCTTGTGGTAGCCAGCAAACCCGTGTTGATTTTAATGTGGTTTGTAAATCCCTATTTAGAGCAGCCACCCTGTTGTGATTAGAGAGGCAGTTTCAACTGATGCCTTTATGTATAGGGATACGAAATGTTTAAATCGAGCCGTCATTTACCAACTGTATGAAGGTTATGATACAGCCTCTTTACTGAATAAGGTTAAACTACAGTAGTTAGTTAGGACTTCAGGTTTCTGCTGATGGGAACTCCGTTTTCCTTTTTCCTCTTCTGTGTGCACTTGTATGGAGACTGTCCTCACCTGCAAAAAGACAGCACAGGTTTGTTCCAATTACATTTTAACCATTTTCCAAATGATTTTTTTGTGGCATTTTAGTCCTTTGGCAGCTTATACATGAAAGGGGAGAGAGAGGGGCAATGACATGCAGCAAAGGGCAGCAGGTCAGAATTTAACCTGCAGCCGCTGCGTCGAGGACTGAGCCTCTGTACATGGGGCGCAGCCTCTACCAGGTTAGCTGGCCAGGCGCATTACAGACATGAAATATTTAAAGGGGAAATTTCAATTTGGTAGGACTGCTAACAACTCATAGACTCATAGACAAACATGACAAGCGGCCCCTCAGAAATGGCTGTAGGGAAACTTCAGAAGGCGAAAGTTCATGTTAACTTTTAGTGAGGAGCAATAGAAAGCCTCCTGACTAAAAATATTACAAACTGGGATGGTGTGTGCACAGCCCAGGACAGGACAGCTGTGCAGCAGGAGATTAAAACCGCCCAGAAAATCCCTGATGCCCATTTTAGTATCAGTGATCTCAGTGAGGTGCCTGCACAGAGCCCAAAGAATAATACCCAGCCCAGTGTCAGCCTGTTCATCCCGCTGCCTTTTGGCAAGCGATACAGACGTATCTGTTGCCATACCACCAGACTACCGAGCAGCTTCTTTCCTCAGGCTGTAAGACTCCTCAATTCAACCTGCCTAGTTTTTTTTTCTTTTCTTGTGTAGCATTAAGGGACTAACAGCTCGCATTTTGTTGTGCAACCTTGTGTTGTAGAATGACAATAAATGGACCTTGTAACCTTGTACGTAGACACGTAGCTTTTTGGTAAGGGGTCACAAGCGAAAAGAGTTGGGAACAACATATAACAATAATTTGAATTTTATAATATGATCACCTATTTTTATGTAAAATAAGTATAAAGAAGTATCAATTATACGGGGAAAAGTTGTACTTTTTATAACTCTGTTTGATACTCCCTATAATAAGCAAATTAAAAGTATCACATCAGGTAATTGGACTTGAAGCTTTAGTGCGTAATTTTTTGATATTAATAAACGTCCGTTACATTCAAGCCATTGCCAAATGAGTTGCTACAAAGCTAATTAAGACTATCAGCTCCACACAACTCTCTCTGTATTTCTCAGTATGACACTGAAAATCTTTTAAACTGACCTTTGTTGAGCAGAAATGAAGACAGATTTAGCAACTGCATGGCCTATTTCTCGCTTAAAATGTTCTCAGAAACATGTTTCAGTGAACTATTTTAGTACAATATGAGATCGTAATCTGAACGGCCGCCATGACAGGCTTTGAATTTCCGGAGAAAACAAACCCATGTGACGCGTTCGTCCAATCAGCTGCCGGTTTTCATTTCTTGGGCAACATTACAGATTTGCGTCGCCTGCTGTTATAGAGGTGTATTACGTCTTGTCTCGTCTCGTCTTTTTGGTGTGTTCTGTGGCACTTTTTGGACCAACACGGGGAGACTGATCATTTCGACTGGCTTTTCTGTCAACGGTCGGCAGTTGGCTATATGTGTAAGCAGCTTTAGTATGTGCCATTTCTGTGTCTGTAGCTATTGAGTAGGAGAGAGGAGGGGTGGCCTTGACCAACTGCCACTTTGCTCATTTGAAAGCCATGATGTCTCTCTCTCATGGGTTGGCCAAATTCTCTGGGCGGGCAAAGCAGAGAAAGGGGAGGTAACCTTGCTCCTTATGACCTCATAAGGAGAAGATTCCAGATCGGCCCATCTGAGCTTTCATTTTCTCAAAGGCAGAGCAGGATACCCAGGGCTCGGTTTACACCTATCGCCATTTCTAGCCACTGGTGGACCATAGGCAGGCTGGGGGAACACATTAATGTTAAAAAACTTCATAAAGTGAAATTTTCATGCCATGGGACCTTTAATCTTGATCGCTATAAATATGCGAGTACTTTCGATTGAAAAAAACTCGACCTGAATCAGTCCTAGCAAACTGGAGTAGCTACCTCTATGAGCTTCCACTTAGCTAAAACGGCAGTTGTCAGGGCAGGTTTTAGAGTGCCTTTGTGCCTCTTAACAGACAAAATGCAATTAAAATGTCTGTGCAACATGAACAGGGGCCTTACATGACAACAAGATGCGTCTTCAACTCAGACATTGTTTAAATTCAACTACCCTGTTTGTATCCTGCCGGTAGCTAGCTCGCCCTGCTAGCTGCTAGCTGGTGGGTAAAACATAAATGCAATACATACATTGTGCAGCTGTCTGTGATTGATATTGTGAGTGCCACTTATTTTTTTCTTTTCACAGTTTAAGAGCCCTTGCAATATTTCACATTGTTTGTCTAACACAGCCACACGCACATACAGAACACATGCTGACACTGTGTGGTAGCAAGACCTCACATACAGGGAATGAGATTTAGTACGCAGCTCTAATTAGAATTGCTTGTCATCGTTAGTCATCCAGTTGATCTAATTACTGTAGCTCTGGGTTCCTAGGAAGCACATTGTCCATTTTATTAAAGCATGGCGATTACCCTGGGAAGCATGGAGCTGAGTGGACAGTGAACAGACCTTCGCTTTGGCTCAGTGTACCATTACTGAGAGAAAAACTGGCCCCATTAGTCGCCCTGTCTCTGTTCCCTCTGGGACGTCACCTCCAAAAGTCAGTTAAGACATAAAATATTTCCTTTGAGCGTGAATGGAATGATGGATAATCCTGTGCTTTCCATTGTGTGTGTTCTACCACCATCTCTGTGTGTGACTTACTGCATGCAGGAATGTTTGTCCCAGGCCACACAGCTGTGCTAGGTATGGTGCAGCCTGACTGCACAGCCTGATTCACGACAAGGGTTTCACATTATCTTTTCAGAGCTGTTTAATTCGCAGTTTCGTCCACAGATTTATACACTTTCCCCATTCAGTTCCCCACTTCATGCTGTCAGAGTGTAAATTAAAACTCGGCTGGGAGAATAGCGTTCCAACTACGCACACTTTTTCACTGTCGTATATCTGACTTTTGCCTGCATGTGGTCCCATTTAGCTAAAGTGGTAGATCACTGCCAGACGTAGGGCTCTGATTCCTGTGACAATGCATGCTGGAAATGAAATGCAATCACACAGTATGCTACATTTGGTTATGGATTTTGAATGTCATGTAGTGCAATAGGATCAAGTATTTAACCTTTCCCGTGAAGGAGGTCTACATTATAGAGATCCTGATGCAAAAAAAACTAAACACTATAGTGTTTTCCTTCCCCCCCCCTAAGTATTTGTATTGCAGATCTTTCAGACTAGAGTCAGTCAGGGGGTCTTTTTAAACCTTGTAAACCTGCATGTGCAGAAAAATTGTCGAGGGCAGCACCTAAAAGTCACAGACTTCCTTTGTGGCCTTGTGATGTTGCTGATCTGCAGGTCTGACCGCAGGATATGTGTGAAAAAAAGAAGGTCCGTTCTCTCCCACAGCTTGTAATCCCTCCCGTCCGAGGAGGTCACGGGCGTGTTGGGAGGCATTCCAGACATAGCCACCGTTTCTACCCCATTAAACCGATCACTGAACACACACAAAGTGTGAGCTTTCTTCGCACGGGTCACGGTGCTACTGCAGTGCGATCCCCCTCTGGCCTGACTGATTAGCATGTAGTTGAGGGGTACCCACCTGAATCAGTTTACACAGCTTTTCATTCATCAAAATACACCCTCCCACTAAGCCAGTATAAACCCTTACACTTAGTGTAAGTACCACTGCTGTGACTGATGGAGGTCACACATGGGACAGGATTTTTTTTGAGTGTGAAAGATAAATTCCCTCCCAATTTCAACAGATAAACTAATAGCCTACTGTAAGTAAACCATTAGGGAGTAATGTGCTATTGCAACAGTTGCTGCAGGTGGTTCAGCCCAATAACTCAAAGTTGTATCTACAACTTGAACTTCCTTGGTAACAGTCTTTTGCACTTCTCTCAGTAAATTAAAGTTGTCATCTTTTATTTCCTTATTGTCTGACTTTAGTGATATCTCATTGTAGTGGTATTTCTAATCTACACTGCACCTCTTGTAAAAAACAAAAACATTGTGACATGTTTTACCTAAAATATTGCATTGATAAGGACTGAGTTTCCGCAGGTAGTGCTCTTTTTATTTGTTTATTCCATCAGGCAAGCTAGATATTGCTATTGCTCATGTTGGAGGTGATGAACAAAAAACTGAGGTTTTGGAGCAAAAGAGGAACAATTAAAAGCGAGCGCTCAGCTTCAATCGACAATGTTAAAAACAACGGACACAGCCAAAGATCGTGCTGTAGTCATGGACTCAGACCTGAATTTCAATAGCCACATTAAGACAATTACAAAGTCGGCCTATTGTCATGTTAAGAATATATCAAGGGCTAAAGGACCTACTGTATGTCTCAGCAGGATTTGGTCTTTAGTAGACTCGACTACTGTAACGGTGTCTTTACAGGTCTCACTTTAAAATTAATCCGGCAGCTGATTCAGAAAGCTGCTGCTCGAGTCCTCACTAAGACCAAGAAAGTGGATCACATCACTCCAGTTCTGAAGTCTTTACACTGGCTTCCTGTCCCTCAAAGAATTGATTTCAAAATACTTCTGTTGGTTTATAAAGCCCTGAACGGTTTGGGGCCAAAATACTTTTCTGACCTGCTGCTACATTATGAACCACCCAGACCTCTCAGGTCATCTGGGACAGGTCTACTTGTTGTCCCCAGAGTCAGAACTAAACAGGGGGAATCAGCGTTCAGTTTTTATGCTCCACATATCTGGAACAAACTCCTCCCAGAAAACTGCAGGTCCGCTGCAACACTCAGTTCTTTTAAATCAAGGCTTAAATCTTTTTGATGCTGCCTTTCTTTAAATAATTGTTAATTTCCTATACTGCACTGTCATTTTTATATTTTAAATTGTTTTTAACTCTTCTTTAATGTTTTATGTAAAGCACTTTGAATTACCCTGTTGCTGAAATGTGCTATACAAATACTTTTTTTTGCCTTTAATTGCCTTTAAAGGAATATTTTCACATTTTGGTTAAATCGGCATATTCAATTTCTTGTCTTTCTTTTTAGATGTGAAGATCGATAGCTCTCTTCTGGACACTGAATAAGAAGCTACAACCCACGCTGGTTAACTTAGGGTACAAAGAGTGGAAAAAGGGGGGGAAAGCTAGCCTGTCTCTGTCTGAAAATAACAAAATTTTTAATTTCAATTGATCCCTCATTGAAAATGTTGGTGCCAGAGGGCATCATGTGACGGACACAATAAGCAAGCAAATTATCAAATTATAGTTTGAATGAACCGGTTCCAACATTGCAACGTTTTTGTTCCCCATTACATCGCAGCCTGATGTCTCGCAGCATCTCACCTGTGATAACACAATGCTCAGGCTTTGAAACAGATGTTTCGTAATTTGTCCCCAGAATCTTCCTTTACTGTTGTCGTTCTTTTTTCTACTTTATCACGTCATCATCCGCCGAGCTGAGCCAAATCCATCACAGTTGACAGAGGTTCAGCACATGGCTGAAGTGCTGCACGGTGCGACATGTGTTGAGGTCTGAGTTATGTCGAAGCCGGACTTGCTTTTAAAGTGGTTGTGTTTTCAGCTGCTGACTGCTGGGTGCACCTGTGAGAGTAAAAGAAACTCTCCCTTTGAAAGCGTTCTACAAATTATAAATCATAGGAGCTTGTGCAGGTACAGTAGGTGTAGGATTTAAAGGGGGCACAATTGCAGTGTGAATTCACATGGGAGAAAGGGTGTGAGCTGCTGAGAAAACTTTTAGCCAGAAACCAGCTTTTGATTATGGCAATTTATCTCCACCATTACGTCATACACGAACATTTCATGAATGGCTTTGGCTAGGACTGTATTTCACAATGAATTTACTGAGAAAGCGTGCTAATCAGAAGGGTAGAAAACACGTTGCCACTGTGTCATGTCTATTCTTACACTTATAAAGGTCCCATATTGTGAAAAGCGAGACTTCCATGTCTTTTTTGATTATAAAGAAGGTTGAGGTGCTACATAAATACTGTGAAAGTATCAAAATGCTCAATCAACAGAGAGGGTGAATACAGGTATATCAAAGAAAAGAAGAAGTTTCACTCTCTCGATACTCCCGGCTTCTGAACTGGTTGCAGTTCCACCAGAGTTCCACTTGGGGCGTGCACAGGCGAGTGCAGAATGAATGGGACTCTATGAAGTTATACCCCTTAAAATCCACTTTTCTCAGGATATAATTTTTTGTCTAGTAATTTGAATGTTGCTTTCAAAAGGGGAGGCTAAGAAAATACAAACTGCTGAGTGTTACGTTTTTTTTAAAGTGGATTTTTTGTTCTAAAAAGCCTTTTAAAATGTCAATGATGTCATACATCCAGAGATACTGCTTCACGGCAAGCTCTGAGTCACTTCCTTTTTTCTCTCGAGGCATCGACAGCACAGCTGACAGGTTAGGCTCTCCCTGTCAATACACATGCTAGAAAGAGGTTTGCTAATGTTTTAAAGACCACGCCGAAATATTCACTCTGACATTCTGGTTCTGCTTCGGATGTCATCAAGCGGGATCTCTTGTTGTAATCGGGCAGCTCAGTGGTTAGCACATCTGCCTCACAACAAGAAGGTTCTGGGTTCGAATGGGTCCCTGTAGAAAATGCAAACTCCACACTCTGTGTGGAGTTTGCATGTTCTCCCTGTGCTTCTGTGTGTTCCGGTTTCTTCCCACCATAAAGACATGTATAAAATTAGTCGACTGTGGCGACACTGGCGCATTTACAGAAATGTTGATTAATGTGCATTGTCCCATTCAAATATATAAATCTTACTCTTTCACTGACCATTCATTAGCAGAATGCTAGTGTGTTATGCAACTCAACCTGTAAGAAAACAAAAGGACATAAGTACTCATTCATTCAAATTTCAACCTATAATCCATGTTGAACATGATTCAACATGGCAAAAACTGACAAAAACTACAATCAAATCTCAGATTTCTCAACGAAAATCAGCCGAAGGAGGCAAATTTTGCCGTCTAGCTCCATAGAGTCCCATTAATTTAGCACTCGCCTGCGATCACCCCCAGTGGAACTCTGTTGGAACTGCAACCAAATTCGGTACAATGGTGCTGAATAGGGAGTGA
This sequence comes from Perca fluviatilis, assembly GCF_010015445.1. Taxonomy (NCBI): domain Eukaryota; kingdom Metazoa; phylum Chordata; class Actinopteri; order Perciformes; family Percidae; genus Perca; species Perca fluviatilis. The sequence continues at coordinate 38,098,749 of NC_053114.1, read as the reverse complement.
AAAGTATTTCCATAGACGGGCTTTGGGTATATTCAAACAGACAGTATAAGGTTGTTGTTTTTTTTTACATAAAAGTATGCAAACATGTTCTAGTAAAAACCCAAAACACAAGTATGAACCTAAAAATGATCATGATATGGGACCTTTAAGGCATAAAAATAACTTTTCATGTTCACTATGAGCTGTCAGTCATTCTGATTTGTTTACTACCCCTTGCATGTGTGCACATCTCCAAATAATGTTGCTTGGAAACCTGTCTCTGTAGACGAAATGCAGGAGACAGGATTTAATAGTTTACAGTGATATACTGCAGACAAAAAAATGGGAAACTGAGAGATTTGAGTAGTTTGACAGTTCTAGGAAATTTGTATGAAATGATTTGACTGTACATGAATTTTACCTTTAGTCAACACAGCAAACCTGTATTAAAAATAACATTTTCCAAAAGAGAGCTGGTTCTCAAGTGGAAAGTCAGATGTTGAACAGCAGTTGGAAGGTGGGAGGACTTTTAAAGTAAACCAAAAAATAATTTTCCATTGGCTGTGCCACATCTCTAGAGCTTTTTATAACCAGGAAAGAAATGTACTTTTTCCAGTTTGAATTTCATGAAACAATAAGAAGTGATGCCGCTGCGTTCAAGTTCATACATGGTCCCGGTGGAGCAAAGGCCCCAGGTCTGTGTTAGTGTGAGAATAAATGCTGTACTACATGACACCTTGACTTCAACTCCTTCTGAAAATGTAACAATGAGACCCGGTGAAGATATTTAAAAAGTGTAGTCTGTGGAACAGGCTCTGCTAAATCCATTGCTGTCTGTTGTAATAAAACCAACAAATTGTCAAAAAATTATGACGTAAAGATATAAAAAAGCAAGTCAAAGCATGTGTCCAAAGGTCAGCCAAATGTCAATTTATTAACTTTTGTGTCTGCTAAACATAAACCGACACCAAAACGTTTGAGTTGTGCAATGTACGTCGTATTACAAAAGAGGTTTTCCTTCCACATGATCAGTTCCGACACTGATGGATCACTTCTGTGTTATTTGGCTTGAACAGTCAGGTGTTTACTACTTGATAAGAAAGGCATGCGGCGCTCATATTTCTGAATCTCCCTCAGTTTCCAAGCAACAGAACTACATTGCAATAGAAACAGAATTGCAGCAACATATCAACATGGAAGAAATGAAAACTTTGGCCATGTTTGCTCTCCCTGTCAGTATTTTATTGACAAGCAGTGTTCGATGGGGGGTGTTGCTAATGGCAGTAAAAGACTATTAATTATGAATAAATCACACAGATGAAGAGAGGTCCCTTCGAGCACACATGTAAAAATAAGTTATCTCTGTGCAGCTCTGTGACATGAGTTTATGACACTTGTGTTACGTTTATCAAGCAAGGGAGATGTTTTTCAAGCAAGGGAGATTTTATTACGAATAGAGACTGAGAAATGTTACTTGTCCAATGCATTTAATGACGGACTGTAAGGACAAAAAGCATAATGAGAAAAGAGAATAGAGAAAATAGAATTAGTCACAGTCATTTTCTAAGATTACAAATATGTCTCTGATGTGCAGGAGTTTGACTGGATTAAATATCAATGAATGCCAAAAACTACAAAAGTGCGTGCAGTATCCTCTCTCTTAACATTGTGTAATGTCTGCAGTGTATAAGACTTCTTACTTTATGAAAGGGGACACCGGCTCTTAAAAAAGACTGACAGCACAACATTGAAGAGATGGTTTGAGAAATGGTTTGGGAAATGGAGTCTATTCAAAGGTAAAGAAAGAACTAAGCCATACAATTTCTTTGAAAAAGAGTAGAAGGCGTCAAGCTTATCAGAGTCAAAGTTGAAGTTAAAGACTGCAGTGTGTAAAAGCAGACGGCTGGACATGCGGTGTCCTGATGGAGGGAATACTTTCCCAGTTCTGTATGAGTGAAGGCCATGCGGTGGGAGGGATGGATTCATCACACCCTTGAGCTGAGAGATTGCAGTGATTTGGGGCAGTTCCCTGTTTGATGATCTAAACTTGCACCAACACCATCAGTAGGTCATCAACTGACATACTTGCGTGGGTCAGTACTTTGAACTGATGAAGGAGCTTTGATGCCTCTTCATCACATGAGCAATTGGAGCCATAAACTCTCCACCCAGATACTACAACAACAACAACAACAAAACATGTATTACATGCAAGGAATTTGTAACTCTTACCTCCTTCAGCCATTCAGGGTCATACCTTTTCACATGTGCAGATGCTGAAATTCCACTTGCATGGACTTGTCTGAAAGAAGAGACTTAAAAAGATAAGGCTTCTAGAGAGGCTAATGTCTTTCACATACTCAACAGAGATATTATCATCAAGGCCTGTGCTCCTGAAGCTAATGTAGGGCAAAAATAAGAATGGAAATAACACACATCCTTGAAGTACTCCTGATGTCATTTGAGTTTTGTTGATGGTGTGTTGTTGCTAAAAACTCATTGGTTCCTGCAATGAAAGTACTTGAAAGTTCTAGATTATATCAGAAAAAAAACGCAAAAAAAGACAGTCATGATTTAGTGTGTCTTTTAGTAGACAAGTTGGTGTTAAATGGCTAAAAAGATTATTATTATTTTCATTTAATGCACACTTTTCCCAGGAGTCCCAGGAGGTAGGAGAAACTGGTCTGAACTGAATGGTGTAGAACAGGGTTGTCAATTTCACCAAGGGCCACGCTATGAGAATCACATCTAGGGCCAGAAATGTATAGTTTATTGACATGCTTTTATTTAGTTGAAAAAGGAAAATATTTTCGATTGTATGATGGCATGTCCCATATTGTTTAACTTACAGTTTGGTTGACATAAAGCCCTTAAAAAGTCAGCAAAAACCAAGCCAAACAATCATTCTGATTACTTTTTAAAAGTAGGCTACCGCAGAGCTGAGTCAAAGCAACCTGTTTCACAGCCTGAAAATGCAAACTATCTGCTTCTGTGGGAAATTTCTGAGTCTCAAAGTCAAAAGAACTGACAAATTCTGGTTTGAGTGTCGCGTAAATACAGTTTTAAAAAACGTTTTCTTTTCTTTTTGGTTTGGCGTACAACTAGGAGGGCCAAAATGTATTGTGAAGCGAAAGTGATATATGCGGGTCGGATCAAAACGTGCAAAGGGCCGAATTTGGCCCGCGGGCCTTGAGTTTGACACGTGGTCTAGAAAATGGCTTTGTTTCAACTGTCAAATCATAACAAAATTCCCAATCGCAATTAGTGCAATTTGCTCAGTGTCTTCATCAGATCAGTACTAACAGTGCATGCCTTAAATAGTCCACTGGGAACTTTAATTGTTATGTTAGCTGATTAGTAGTAAGTGGTACTAAGTGGTAAATGCACCATATTCACAGTGGCTTAAGGTGATGAGCAACAAAGCTGTGCCCATTCTATGCCACAAGTTTAGAATCCCCTCTAAAGGTATTGGCTTTTATGTGTTCCACAATTTGGCAGTTTTATCCAGGAATGATATGAAGGTGGTCGCTAGGCAGAAGGTGGCCCCAGCTCTCAATGAAAAACACATTTATTTCAGTCTGCTTATAAGCAGATAGAAAAACACCAAATAAAAACCACAACCAAAGTAAACCAAGAAAGGAGACTCTCCTTCGTGGGAACAAGAGAAAACGTGACCTGTGTGGTCGTAATAATGAAGCAGAGACTGCCATTTCAACAGCTGCCTTTTGCTGTGGTTCTTTTATAATGTTGCTTTATATATTTTATGAATTCATTTGATTCTAGAGGGAATGGAGCCAAAGGAGACCATGCAGTTTAATTTGATGTGCTAGAAGACCAAGTTACCGTGTGCATGCATGTATACAGTATGTGTGTAAGTGAGTGCATGTGTATTTCTAACATGATTCATTTGTGGTGAATAAAACCAGCTGTTTCTATTGAACGGTGGCCAAGAACCCCATGCACCGTAAGAGACCATTGAGTACAGAGTTACCTAACATCGCCTGACCATCCACTGACCACTGCTCTGCGCTTTCTACTGAGGTGACTATTGGTCAGATTTGATGTCACAACAACGGAATAACCCTTTATTTCTTCTGAGGAATCATCAGGAACTCCAGTAATGCAACTGGCAACCAAATCACCCTGAAGAAAATATCATATTCAGGGACAACAAAGTGTTTTTAATCAGAAAGGGACTTGTGCTGTGTGTGATACTCTGTGTGAAATGATACCTTATTCTACTTAATGCCATTTCTTTAATCTTATATGAAAGTATTAGTATATACATTACTGAATAACAGTTCTGCAGGGATGTATGTGTAATATGCCACTAAAATGTATTACAGGATTACTATAGGATTGTTTCTGTAGGCCATTCAATTACTTATTCAGGGTAGGCTCTAATTTGTATTAATGTTATTTTATATTAACCATATGTCAAGCAGACGAATAAAGACTCAGCACCTTCTTAGCTGGCCAGTACAGACATTATGTATTTCACAGTAATATGAAAGACCTGTGAAAGTAATGAAGAATAATCTTTTCAGGACTAATAAAAAGAAACGAACATGTACAAGCAACAGGGCTTGCATGAGTTCATTAGTGTTGAGATGTTAATGTGGATATTGCAATTCATCATAATCATGTGAAAAAAAAAATAATGTACATTGTGTGCTGGGTTAATCAAATAGCAGTCTACATGCAGGCCAACTTTGAACTTACAGCTCAAGTAATTAGGCTGTGATTGCAAGTATGATTAAAAAAAACAGAAATAATGAGCAGATGATTATGCATAGAAAATTGACCTCTACATGGAGGCTATTTTTAAAATCTTTCTTATATTTTTGAGTCCTCCTCCCTTCAAACTTAGCCTATTTTCCAAACCAAACTTAACAGATAAGTGTGTTGGGATCTTGTTATTTCGAAAATTTATAAATGTGTTGGCTTTCAAAATATCAGCATATCAATTTACATTTTGGGATTAAGGGCGCTATTCAATTTATTTGATGATGTTTACTTGTATTATTATTAGTAGTATATATATACGTCATCACCACCGATGAGCAGTGCCTTAGTCTCTTCTTTAAAGGCAGGAATGTAAATCCAGAGGGATTACTATAGTGAGAACCCACTGGGCTGTAAACCCTTCAGTAGCTCTCCAAGGGGTCTCTGCCTCAGTGCGTAAAGTTAAGGACGGTGCTCCGGACGCACCGCGCATGCAGCACTTATTATCCCTCAGGCTCCATGTGCGTCACCTCTGCGGGATACTTGACAAGGATTTCTGATATTTTGATATTACTACCCGCGCGGGTCACTGGCGGATGAAAACATTAGCGTTTTGCTGATGTGAAGGCGTTTTATCCCTGAACACATCATCTGTCCCGGAGCGCAGAGGGGACATGGGTCAACTTTATGGTGCGACTCTTTTACCATTTGGCGCTATCTGTGTTGTTTTCCTGTGGGGATCTGGGGCCAGCTCTATCAGGACGACGCTTACAGTGGACACCTCGAGGTAAGTCTCACGGACCTGATTAGAGGATCCAAAAAAATACCTCGGTCTTTTGTGAATGAACGGCAGTATGATGAAGCCATCATCCATATTAAGTTTAATCAGGCATATGTGGTTTACAAATTTCGGGGTTTCATCATGACGCAAAACTCCACGAAAAGCCTCGACAAGACATTCATTGGTATGTTTTTTCAACTTGAACCACACCATCTGTATAAGAGTTTACTGATGTGTCTTTTTCAAAGATGAATGTGAGATTAAAGCTCTGTAAACACTTTGGGAACATCTACCGCTCGCATTGTTTCGTCTTTTTTTAAATTTAAACTCAAAACCAGTATTTCCCTGTCAGATTAGCACACAGTGCCAACAGCCATAATATAATTTGGTCTGTTTTATTGGTTACTGCTCTTTACGACGTACTGTGAGAGCAGGCTGTCAAATAGGAGACCCCTGGATGAACCGCTGTAGCGCGTCCAATCTAATGTGATTTTCAAGGAAATGCAAAAGGCAAAGGGGAAACTCCAAATGGTTGGAATCGGTCGCGGTGCAGGGAGCCAAATGTTACTTGTGCTCAGACATAACATGACAGATAAGGTGGATACACAGCAGGTCAGGAGGTGAGGAGAGGATGTGAGTGGAACACATGCGCCCAATAATCTGAGGAGAAGAGGAAAGCACTGAGGAGCAAACCGCTGAGCAGCAGGTTAAATCCCACAATAAGACAACTTTATTAGCTTGGTTTTTATGTAGCCTGTATACATTCTCTCCATCTGGTTTAAAATGACAAGGGACGCATATAGCTATATAGAGCCTTAGGATTTATGCTTTAAAGGTTCAGTGTAAACTCACATTTATATACTGAGATTGATGGAGCTCATACTGTAGTTACATATTCATTGGAGTCTTTAGTTGAAACCAAGTATACTATAGACTGTGTATATTGTGTCCCTGGCTGTAAAATGTACCTGAATAAAAACCTTCTATAACCGGTGGTGGAATGTAACTAAGTACATTAACTCGAGTACTGTAGGCCTACTTAAGTACACACATGAGGTTCTTATACTTTACTTGAGTCTTTTCTTTCCATGCCACTTTCTACTTCTACTCCGCTACATATATACAATACAACAATAATATTGTACTTTTTACTCCACTACATTAATCTGACAGATTTAGTTACTAGTACATTACATAAGAGTTTTGCACACAAAACACATGTAGGTTATTAAATATGATGTTTCATTATAAATGAAGTTATACTCAGTAAATGTAATACAACTTTTTTTTGCCACATGGCATCGTTTTGTCGTTGATTACATGCCACTTTGCAACACAGTAACACAACAGAGACCTTATTTATTGATATTGATTGATTTCAATATTGGTCGATCCAACACCAAAGATTCTTTTGTAGCTTAAAATAATGTTTCCAAAATCGTTTCAGTGGTTCATTAACTCGTTCGAATGAGATATAAGAATAATGGTAATGGTAACAGTAATGGACATTTCCGCTTCCAACCTGTAAGGGGACCGAAGAGGAAAAGTGCTTTGATTCCTACTGTAAAGGTGCTGGTTGACAATGCTAATTCTTGGTGGGTAACAAAGATTAGGACATCGTTCAACACGCTCAGTTATTTTTAGAATGATTGTTTTGACCACGGTTAACAACTCTGGGCTAACCCATGAATTCATCAGTAATTTTAACTGTATCATAGATAGACGACTAATCTAATGGTAATTTAGCCAGCTAGCACACCCTTGTCTGTCTGCCTCCCTCTCCTGGCTCTGCAAGGCTTCAGTCGGGATGAGAGCTGACAACAGTAAGATGTGGTAGCATTGGATCTGGACGGGAAGGATAACTCTGGGAGTTGGAAGGGGTGTGCCGTGATTCTGCCTTCTCACTCCGCGACACAGGTTCGTGGATCGGAGTGTCGCGATTTCGGTTTCATATCGCATATCGTTACAGCCCTAGTATCGGCATATATGTCGGCAGATGAATACAGAGATGCCAAGAAAAAGTTTGAGGTCAAGGTGTCTCCATTGCATAGTTTTTCCAGCAGAGAGCACTGACATGTTAGGACAAATGTGTCAACTGTAAAATGTCCCACTCTGTATATCTTGGCCACGATTCTTTAATAACCAAGTGGAAAATGTTTGTTTATGTGTTTTACGGCTTCAACTAACAATTGATTGTTCTGCCAATTTTTATTTTTTTCGATTATCAGATTAAATGTTTGGACCATCACATTTTTTGAAGGATGCCTGTCACAGTTTTGCAGAGACCACGATGAAGTCATCAAACAAACAGCCCAAACCCCATATTTATGGGATTCTCATGGAAAATAGGGCTGCAACTACCGTAACAGTTGTTTTCATTATCAATTGATCCGGATTATGTTCAGGATCAAGCTTGTTTTATTTATTTACCTTTTGGCCCAGACAATGTTGAAATAGTGAAAAATGCCTGTCACAGGTTTTTGCAGAGGCCATGGTGAAGTAATCAAAACAAACCGTCTAAAACCCATATTTATTTTATGATGATTTTGGTGATTTATGGATAGAAAACAAAGAAAAGCAGCAAATCAATATACCAGCCAATGTATTGTTCCCTGAGTTTTCAAATATTTACGTCGCTATCGGCCTCAAAACTCCAGCATCGGTCGGACTCTAATGCCATGTACTGTATGTACAATACTGTATAATGTAGCCATTTATCTCAAAGTACTTTTGAGGTTTTACCCCCTTGGCCTTGGGTTAAAAGGGCTGACCATGAATTGCAACGTCCCCTGTTTACGTCCAGTCCTGGACCTTTGTCGCATGTCACTCCCCATCATGTCACTCCCCATCTTTTTCATAATATGGAACTGCTGGAAAACAGTTTAAAAAAATTTAAAATTTAAATAAATAAAGTACCAGTTGATCACATTTGTTTCCAATGCATCTTTCTTTTCTCAGAGCGGAGTGTCCAGCTAGTAAGATCTTGACCGTGGAGTATCCCTGTGTCAGAGCTGGGGGGAAGAACAGAACTTGTTTCAGGTAAGACTCCCAACTGTCCCTTGGTTCACAGCTGGGTGAAACAACAGGGAGTTACACTATACATTTATATTTAGGTATTCAGCTGACTGCCTTTCCCAGAACAGTGATTTGCTCAAGGACACTTTGACAGGACAAGTGGCTGCTGATGCCTGTAAGAAGGATTGATCCAGAAACTTTCTGGGGCTATGGTTTCTGTAACCACTAAACCACCCAGCTGTGTCATTACCAGAACTCCACACTGTATATCCCCCTTTTGGAAACTATATATCCATTTGGGAGAGAGAAATAATAATTTCCTGAAGATCATCACTCAGAGACTGAATGATGATCTTCACTGAAGATGCAGTGTTGAAATTCATCATCCCCACACAAGAAGACCCCACACTTTTTCCTGTCAACACACACACACACACACACACACACACATACACACACATGCATGAACACAATACATTCACAAACAACACGACATTGTGCCATGTTTTTCCTGCTCTTCTCTCCCGGGAACTTTACATGTTATTAACAGGATAAAACCCATACTCGCATCTCAACTACATAATTGTCTCAAAAAATGTTTTTTTTTGTTTGTGTATAAATTAAATTCTTAATTTAAAAGTTAAGAATCTTTTTTTTATTTTTTTGGTACATAGCTTGTATTCCTCACTGTCTTTGATAACTAAACCACACTCTAAAATGTCTTACCATATGTTTTTCTAACTTTATGTTAGTTTGTTAGTGTTAGATTTTGGAAAATAGAAGGGACTAATATTATTTATTTCTTTCCTTGTCCTGCAGTTTTCCTCTGCACTGAACTAACTTGTACCAACCTTGCTTGTAAAACATAATTTGTCCTTAAACTTCTTCGGCTTGGATCCAGAGCTAAAACATTTAGGGAAGGCATCCCCCTCAGGGAGTTAGGCCTGCATTATAACCTAAAAAGTACAAGTAGTCTGGCAGAAGAGAATGTGATAAGCTATTTTTATTATTTCTATTGCACTGTATCTATCTACAGGAAGACATGGACTACAGACTGCTTATAGTGATTACCAACACCAAATTTGGTTTAACTATTGAATCATCAGTGTTTTTGTAATGGGCGAATGCAACAATGATGATATACAGTATGAGAGGAATATGGGGCAGTTTTTGAAAGGTATGAAATATTTCTTGATGAAATTGGTTCCTTTCTTGCTCTTCTATCTTTTCAAAATCCCTTTGATATCATATTTTATGAGCATCTTGAAACAAAGGTTGAAGGAAATAAATAAATCCAATGCAAAGATGCTGTGGCAGGTTGTAAGACTTTTAGCTCATGATACATTGTACACAACAGGAGAAAATCAATGTAAATCCCTCATTTTGACGTTTAGATAACTATTGTGAAGCCAAACTTTGGCTTGGATTTGGTTGTAAGAGGATCCTTTAATAAATGAGGCACCAGGTCTTGTGTGAGGCCAGACAATCTGATCTGTTTACTGTCAAGGTTAGACTGTAACAGGCTCTGCGTCTTGTTTAATTTCCGGCTCTACAAGAGATGTGTGCTGCAGGAGAAGGTGGATTAGATGAGGTTGCATTTTCCTTGCCATGTTTCTCAAGGCAGTCCAGCGAAGACCTGGATCAAATTGATTTTTGCAAATGACTTCAGGAACGACCAGATTGATCCATTGTGTCTGTCCATAAATATTACTTTCAATGTTGTTTCAATGAGAGCAGTATGTTGTACAGATAAGGCTGATGAAGCGGCCATCACATATTTCCATTTTTTTGGACAGACTGAAAGTTTAAGTTGTAGTTTGTCTGGTTGGATGTTTACTTCTTAATGTAGGTCTGAGGCCAGTTTCACAAAGGAGGTGTACTATCTAAATAACTTAGTCAGACAAAAGCAGGATTGACATTTGTCATTTTAACCAAATGTGCCAAATCTTGATGGAAGATTTAAGCTGGTGTAGCTAGCTAGGGGAGCGTTTCTATTGCGAAGATTCAGTAGCCCTTACCAATCTCTTACAATGTTAGTTTATATCAAGAGACATACATGCTCCAAACTCAACACTAGACTGGACCAACTCAACAAAGAAGAAAAGCAACAGAACAACTTCGGAAGGACGTATATTGGAATGGTACGTCATTTCACAAGGTTAAATTTAACCGTGATTGCGTGAGTCTCCGCTTTCAACCCACAATTTGAAACTCTATGTAGGACCCTGTGAGCATTTACATTGCACGGCAGCTGGATTCTCGCGATACCACAAGATCACGTGAGAATCGCAGGATCGCATATCAGACGAAAATCCGTCTTGTCAGGCTTTAAGTAATCCGTTCGTGTCCGAACGGCAGCAGACCGAACCAATCAGGAGCCACTGGCTGCTACGTGCGTGGTCCATGTGTGCGTGAAGGCCACGACTTTTCGTTCAAAACAACAACGGCGGACATGACAGTCATCCAATCACCTGCTTTTTTTTGAAAGTGCACAAACAGTTTACAATGACAGCTTCTTAGATGGTTCTGTGTATGAAATCATCTGGCATTTCAGGTTATTTGAGAACAGGACCATAGAAACATAGTGATGACCCCCATGTTAGCTAGCAAATTGTGTTATCGTGAGCTTAATGAGTCAGTTTGAAAATATTGTCTGCAGCCAAATGTTTTAATGTTTACAGCTACGTCGTATCCAAACAAGAAAGAGGTTTTAAATATGCACTTGATGGCTATTGGCTGCATACATGATGTAGGGCTAAAAAATTTAGGATAAAGATGCTTCCTCACTTAGAGCAGAACAAAGCTCCTAACGTTAGCATGAACTCCGAACTCATCCATGGCCTGCGTCCTCAGTGGAGAAATACTACACAGTGTATAAAGATGCACCCTAAAGTTTGTAGCCGGAAGTCTGTGTGCTCCAGTAAACTTTGGACCAAATGTCTGAAGTCTCTCCCACACTACACAGTGTATGTGCTTGTCGGGAACAGGGCTTAACTCCTCTTACAAATGTAGTTAATTAATGATGTGCTTTTTGGCCTTGGAAGTAACACTTGGTTAGCACTGTTGGTAGTAAGGTAGTTAGCTGTAGGCCTGTGCATCTTAGTTTAGAGCAGATAAGCACAGTGTTCAATCAATTTCTTATAGCCTACTTTTGCTCTTATGTTTTTGGTTTTGGAGGGGCGATACTACTACAGCAACTGCAACGCATGCGGAGAAATCCTAAGCTTGACAGGCCTGCCGTGCTTAGTTACGGTTGCTAAGCTTTGATTGGACAATTGACGTTTTTAAACTGTATTTGACCCGGACCTGGTCAGTCTAACAGACTAATCTTTACCAACAGCTCTGCCGTGTTCAGACAGGCTGGACATTTTCCAATCATTTCTGGTTTTCTTCTCTTATTCCTTCACCTGGCACTACTCTCTCACATTCAAACAATCTGGGAAACGGTTATATTTCAAGAGTTGATTGAAGATGACATGTTAACCATTTGGAAAAAATTCACACCTTTCCAAAGAAAGTGGGCTAAGTTGCTATCAAAACAATGAAGCAAATTATGGTACTTATGGTACTTAAATAATGGCAGCACTTAACATGATGTATGAGATTTTATAAAAAAAAATCTAACAGAGATATTTAAGAAATATAGAACAATTTCTTATGAATATGTGTGTGTCCCAATAGAAACTGCCTGTATTAAATTTGTCCAACCTGCTGTCATGAACTTTGACTCTTTATACTTCTTGCACTTGGTTGCTGGAAATGTCGATCTTCCCGGTCTTGACGTCGTCTTCTTCTGTGGATAAGACTGTTAGGCTACATGCCTAAAATGTGAATGTAATGTCTCTGTCTCAGAGGGTTTTGTGGTGTTGAGCAGAAGTAAACCCTCACTGCTCTCACCATCTAAACAAAGACCTTGCCGGCCGCAGGTCTCCTCCTCCTCCGCTGTGGCTTTCACAGCGATGAGGGTGAATCAGCTCGATTTCTACATTTCTATTGTTCTGGCTGTTTCATGTTCTCATTCTGTCTTCACTGGAGGTCAGATTTCAGCCGTGCCAATCCAAATATACATGGTTCGAAACCAGATTCTGAGAAATTTCAGTGTGTGAGCATGCATGTTTATGCATGTCTCTGTATTGTCTGTGCTGGACGTTACTGCAGGTTTATGATGATGAGAGTTCATTTTCTGCTGCTTTCTGAACCCTCTCTCTCTCTCTAAACACTCTCAGCTGTGGAGTCCAACTGTGACAGCACTGATGAGCTCCACTAAACTGTAAACCATCCTTTCAGTTGATTGGCATGTCGTTTTGGTTTAAATACCCTGCATGGCTCATTACTGCAGCAGATAACACTCATAATATCACGCTACACTATGGGAGCTCAGGCTCTTACTCAGATTAAGTAAGGGATGATGATAAAAGTCATGGAGGCATGATTGATTTTTATTGTTTCCATACTCTATGCTTCTCTCGTTGTTACAATGATCAAGCTCCCCCAGTGGGATCATTATAGTTTTGTATTCCATAGTATCTTATGAGTTCATAAGCAGAGATCATCTGTTTCTGCAGCATCATCTTACAGAGTGAAGGGTATCTTAATGTAATTATTTCTGCTAGAATTTTGAGAAAAGTCACCTTTGTCTTATTTCATTTCAACAGAATACACTTGAGTGTTTTATATGTAGAAGAAACTAAAATTAGAAATGGCTAGCTGGAGCGGAAACTTATTTTCTACATCACAACAAGCGGGCTGTTTCCAGCACCTGAATGGATCAGCACTTACTGAGATTGGCAGTATCACAAGTATTCAGTACTGTACTACTGCCAAGCTAAGTCAAGTTTGAATGTTTCATATACAAGCCACACAAGAAAGTTATATGCTAAAGTTTAACGGTGAAAAATCCTCCAAATGCACACCTGTAGTAGTCCTGAACAACACTTCACAGAATTGGAGGAAGTTGTGAGGATTAGAGGCCCGGCCTGCATCCGACAGAGCCATGACCAAATCCGGCCCGAGCCCGACAGGCATTAACAAAATTTGTGTCCGAGCCCGACACAGTTAAAATCTAATTTTTTCTCATACTAATGACACATGTAGGCTACGTTTTTGTGTGGAAAACCCACTTTTATTAAGCAACTGTAGGAAGGCATTCGGAAATGTCACCAGATGAGCGCACACGGGGCAACAAGCGCACGTTAACCTGTTAAAATGTTCAATGTGTTAAACCTTTCCTGCTTTCTTCGTTTCCAACCGTGGTCAGAAAATCAGGGGAGACTCGTTACCTCCAGGGCCCACGTTACAAAATGAATAACGTCGGGGTTAAAATCCTGTTTCTGGTGAGCAAATGAATGAACTTGGCTTTCAGTCTGGGGTTTATTTCGGACACCGCACACACTGTGTACAAAACTTAAACTTATTCCACCAACTCTGCTTCCTCTTTCTCTATCTCTCTTCTGCCCACTTTCCACACACACACACACCCCCACATGCACTGAGCTCTCTTAAAGGAGCCGCAGCACCATTTTACAACAAATGCCTTATCACGCTGATGTGACCGAGCCTGACCCGAACCCGACCATAATTTCTAAATATCTGTCTGAACCCGGCCCGGCCTGTTGGGTACCGTCGGGCTCGGTTCGGGTATCCATGCCTTAGTGAGGATTTGCTGCTTTTCTTGGTCTTAAATGATAGTAAACTGACTATCTTTGGGTTTTAGACTGATGGTCAGACAATCCTAGTAATTTGAAAATGCCCCCATGGGCTTTAGAAAATTATGATTGGCTCTTATCATTAATTTTATAAACAGCAGATTAATCGATTATGCAAATCTATTATAAGCAAATGAGCGAGAGGATCTGACCGAGTGAAGGCGGTAACTGAATGAGGATCATGCTCCATATTCTTCCGACTTCTCCTATTTTACTTTCTCTGTCTCACCTTCCTTCACAAACACATATCCACAGTACAACCAAGTGCAGAGCATGTGGTTGGATGAAAACAGTGCAACTGTATTAGAGAGAGAGAGAGAGAGAGAAAAAAAAACAAAAACAAGGTTAGAACAAAAAAGGAATGCTTACAATCAGTGTTTCTGGACTTTGCCTCCAGAAATATCTCAAGGCTGAGTCACACAGGCCTTGGTCATTTTGGCAGCGTTTTCGCCTCTGAAGCATCTTTGCGGGGGTCTCTGATATCATTACACTGTTGGCCCCTTACGCACATTTTTGCTTTCAAATTCACCATTCATCTGTTAAGAATGAGTTGTTCACTCACTTCCTTTCCACACATACAGTGCACACATACAGCCGTGCGTGACCTGACAATATGTTTATCAGCATCACTAGACATCAGGGCTCTTCATTGCTGACATGGTTTACCTGCTTCTGATCTTTTGATGCTTTCTGTACAAAAGAGCTTCACTTGTCAAAAACATAATGCCAGCTTTAATAAGATTTTAACCACAACCACTTCCTGTATTGACTCATTATACCATTCATGCAGGGTTTGCCTACGTGATTGCGTGCTGACTGTTACAACTGGTGTAATGCGTCTCATAAGATATACTGTAGCTGCATTCCCTTTCCTCTTTCTGTTGCCAAGCTAGAGTTTGAGCGAGTGTAATCTTGTGATTTCCAGCCTTTAAAACGATACACATGGATCCGGAAAATCCCTTTCATGAAAGTATCGTTCTATCCAAGTTGTTTTTCCCTGTGTTTCCTAGTGGAATGTGGATGAACGTTTATTGTGTAGCTGTGCGTTTTAAAAACTCTTTTAATCTTTCCAGGAATTAACACTAAATTAACTTATCCCTGCTTCATTATCAAGATTTTTTATCTCAAACCCAGTCCCTTTAATATTTATGCAACAAACGGTCTAATTGGAAAAATGTGTGCAATGTTTTTTTCCCACATAAAGCAATCCAGATCAGAATCATTGTTACAAGCCAAGGCAGAACAAACCACAATTCAATGAGAATAATCCAACTTTCTGTGCAATTTAGAGGTCTTCTCAGGCAAACCTTCACTCCCAGACTGTGTATCACCCCTAAAAAAGTCTTCCAAATTTTAACATGTATCTAATTTTATTGCAAAAAATGTGGGAAAAAAATGAAAATGCTGCGATTTGCATCCTAATTTTTAGCCAACCTGTTGGTTGGATTGCTATGGTATTTTGTAAGGACATTCATGGCCCCTATAGAGGAAACCTACTAACTTTGGTGATCCCCAGACTTTTCCTCTTGCACCACCATTAGGTAGAAATTTGTAGTTTTGAGTGAAATTTCTTCACGACTATTGGATAACTAATGATCTTCCCATCAGTCCCAGCTGTATTTTTGTTTTGTGCTAAGAAGCGAATGTTACCACACTATAAACCCGCTAAACTAAGATGGTGTACTACATCAGGGGTGACAGAGTTTCTTGTCAGCTTGATGTTGGCAAACGCAAGTTGCTTCTGCTACAACAAGGCCATTGTAGGAAAAAAAATAATGTTACGGACCCGGGAGAGAGGGGTAACATTCCGAGAAAAAATCCCAGAATTTCTAAGATTAAAGTTGTAAATTTACGGAAAAAGAACTTGGATATTCTCTGAGATTAAAGTGGTAAATATGGAATTGGAATGAATTAATTCTCTGCAATTTTCACACTTTGAAGTAATCCAGTGGGCCTGATTGGACCCTTTGGCGGGCCCACTGGCCGTATCTTTGACACCACTGGTGTACATGGTACACGCTAAACATCTGTATATTAGCATGCTGACATTAGCCTTTAGTTCAAAATGCTGCAGTGCTTAAGAACCACCTCACAGAGCTGCTATTGCCCTAGACTTTTAGCCTTCAGTCATTTTTATAGTTCTTTAACCAAAGAGAGAACTGAGTCAATACATTAACATGTTGCTGTTACTTTGGCCAGGCACCTCATTTATAAACGAGGCGTACGCACAAAAGAAGACGTCAAGTGCGTCTCTGAGTGCTCCTCTGTAACGCTGGGCCCAAAGCAGCACAGAGATCCATCAGGACAGCTCCAGGCAGTCGGAACCGGCTCTGAGGCCACTCGTCCTCGTTTGCCAGAAAGTCTTCTTGCGGTCGGTCTCCATTTGCCACATCTCCCAACAGTGCAAAGCCAGCCATTGTGCGTCATAACGCATTGCATGCCTTTTTCTACCCATCACCAAAAGCTAAAGGTGTCGGAATTAATCTAATTCTAAATGACAAATAGTTCTGTGCAAGGAGCATGTAATTAGTAAAACTTTCCATTGTACCTTTCACAATGGTTAAAACATGCTTTAGACCTACAATAAAAACAAACATTTAAAACAACGATCTAAAGCCATAAAAATAAACACTGTATAAAACACTATGATACTGTATATATGATGACCATATTAAAACGATGTGCTCCGCCAGACAGAGGCATCGAAAACAGCATCAGTGTCAACATTATTTGTCCTGTTTATCATGTATTCATGAGAATAAATTCCATAGCATGCCAATATAATTACAGAACATTTGAGTTGTTTTCGCAAATATATCTTCATTTGAATTTACGAAAGTATCGTAATCGTATTGTTTTTCACCGCAGATGGCTCAAACAGGTGTTTGTGTAGGATATTAATCGTAAGAATGGCTTTGTGAATTCTTCATATCATCAACGAGAGGCAATATTTCAATTTGTTTTACACAACGGTCTCAGTTTCACGTGTTTCATCCATCTGCCGTCGGTGTCGCCGTTTCTCATTTCACCCGTTTCTGTGCGTACGCCTGGGTCAGAGTATCCGCGGAGGAGCGCACATTTTCCCATCAAGTTTGCTATTTTTAAATCCCAATTCTTGCATAGAGAGCGGCATACGTCTTTTGTGCGTGCGCCACGTTTATAAATGAGGCCCCACATGAGCTTTTAAATTTGTACTTGGTTGCTTTTAGTCAGTGAACATTGTTGTTGGCTTGACTCATTGAGTTCAAATCTTTGCTGGTTTTAGTTGTTGAACTGCACGGTTTGCTTGTTTCGCTGTGTGTGAAGTGAGCCACAGAGACTTCCTAAAAGGGGTTGTTGAAGGTTAAGTATTTGTTTGCTGATCTCTACACATCAGTCATTCCCTCTCTTTAATAAGCGAGAGCTAAAAGTCTCTGCTCATTATACAGGTTATGGCAGGTCATGTAATCATTTTTGGTCTCGGACATGAAGGACGGTCACACGATGCCTGGAGAGTGGATACCAGTGGTTTTGAAGGTCATGCCACAGTGTATGTTTATAACATAATTTGAACATTCTGCCAAACAAAAGTTCAGCATGTTTCTTTTGTTTTGTTTCTAGTTTTTTGATCAGAAAGGACAAGGGTGGAAATGTGAAAGACCTTTATAACATGTTTGGAAACTCTGAAAGCGGTCTACAAGAGGCGTACATTTCCTTCCCAAGCACAAAGTCCAAGTCCAAACAGCCCCCCCCCACCCACAGTTGCCCTGTGTGTCACCCAGAAACAGTTAAAGTGTCCATAATGAGACCCGACTGAGCCTGACTCAGGTCCAGGCCTGGACTCCATCTCCACTCTACAGCTCCTCTCTTTCTTGTTGGACTCAGATTCTCTGTTTTGCTCCGGAGAGACAGAAGCCAGGCTTCCGTCTAGTAGCCTGAGTATTAACGCTGGGGTTGAGGTCAGGTCAAATGAAATAAACAATACGTTTTGTACATTGTTGTATTGAGGTGCGCATAATTACAGACATTGAACCTACTGACGGGTGCCAGAGCTTTACTGCTAACCAAAGGTCAGTGAGGTCACTGTTGAGACATTAATCTGTCATTGTCCTTGTCAAAAATGATCATGTCTAAAAATATGATAGGAAACACTATAGTCTGGCTCAATTTGCTATTTCATCTGAGCACCAGCATCCTCTACTTGTGTCCTGTTAATTCCATTCCACCGCTTCGAAACAGTGGTGTCTTTGGATAAGGAGTAGGATGAGGCCACAGGGGAGCATCTCTGGTGTCATTGTCCCTCTGAGAGATGAGGATGTGTAGAGTTTCAGCTGTTAAAATAGCACTGAGAAGGCAGACACAGAGTCTGCTTACTGGGTGAATGATATCCTGATTGAACGTTTAACTGACCAATTTGCTGACTGACTGATTGACTTGCTGGGATGATTGATTAACATGCTGACAGCTGTTGGCTGAGATCCAAGCTTGTACGGTGGTATTTTGTATGTGACGCTTGTGTGTGTGAGTGTGTGCGACCTTTGATCCTTGACACCTTCATTGCAGGATTTTAGATTAAGCATTATCTCAGAGTCTTGAGATCCCTCTCATCTCCTTTGTTTCCTTCTCGATTTACGGCATCGCTAAATTGCCAAACAGGCCAACTAAAAGCAGGACTCATTCAAAATAAATTGCGTAAACCAAAGAGCGATCAGCAATTCAGAAAAAAAGCAACAGCAGAGCAGATTCAATAAACGGAGGTAATGAGTCATCCAGCTAACCAGACACTGACATGACAGCTGTTGCGACTAACAAGACACATGCAGCGTAAACAGGGCAGATAAAGACATGAAGGCCACATTAGAGACACAGCGTCCCCAGTGAATGAGGGAAAACATCATTTATTATGCTGCTGTAAGGAGTTTGACACTCTCTAACATCAGGGTCTTCTAAATCAGGGATCTTCAACAGGGGGTCTGGCACCCCTAGGGGGTACTCAGAGTCAGTGCAGGGGGGCCTCCAAATAATTTTTTCAGAAATGAAAAAGTCCTAAAATGAATCCAACATATTTTAAGCAAATATAAATCCCCACTGCTTACTAGCCTATGTGGTAACTAAGGCAATCCACAGATACACTTAATCCTAAGGATTCATGATTTATATAGCCATGCCAACAATTATTAGGCTATTTTAATAGCTTAGTATTAGGTGCACATCAGCATAAAAGGTATGTATAAAGGCTTTAGGCTGCCCGTTATTGTAGGTCCAGTTTATTACGCAACTTCATTTTATATAGTATATGTAGTAGGGGGTCCCTGCTCCATCTATCTTTCAGTTAAGGGTTCCTTGGCTTAAAAAACGTTGAGGACCCCTGTACTAAATGAATCGGATATACTTAGTCTAATCAGTGCTAACAAGGATCATTGAGCATTTATTAAATTATACTTTAAGAGTTTGTTGGCAGCTCCTAGGCCACTAACACACAGTGTAGGGAGGATAGTAATACAGAAACATAATAAAAGAAATGCAAAAATATGCAGCTGGGAAAACTAAAGTGCAGAAAGGTGGCAGATTTAGAAAAGGGAAAAAAAAAGTAAAGTAAAAGAGGGGAAGGTGGGGGTTTGGAAGCAGAGGTATTTGTTTGATCCAAACGCAATATAGCTGCACCCTGACAGGCTGAGGACCCTGCTCAGTGGGGGATTTGCCTGGAAAACCACGTTAAAAAAAGAGAAAGAAGGGGAAATCAGAGCAGGGAGGGAAGCTGCTGAGTGTTTTTCTCTCTCTTCTGTAAGTGGCTTCCCACCTCGATGAGGACATGTGTTGGGATGCTGACTGAGGCTCCGCTGTCAGTGGTTCAGACGCTCAGCAGGAAAACAGCAGCTAAGCTCAGTAGACATCGACATAATATTCATTTTACGCTCGCACTTGGATTCCCTCTCAACTTCTTTTTTTCCCCATTCTTGTCATTTTGTATCCATTTCTGTCACTCGCAATTTCTTTCTCCATATTTCTCTCTCCCTTTCTCTCTGCTGTGTCGATTTTTTTCCTTTTATTCTGCTTTTACCTGTTTCGCTCTCTGTTGCTCTGTGACACACATTCACTCTTCCTGGTGTGTTTCTCTGTCTTCTATTACTCTCGCACCCTCCTCCTCTTTGTTTTCCTCTTTGTATAAGAAACATCAGTAATTTATAGTAAAGCACAGAAGTATACAGTATTTGGAATGTTTCCTGGTCAGTTGGTCCCAGGGAAGCATGAAATGTAGAACACCTGCTCCAAACGCACACAAACTTTCTGCATATGTAACAGTGCTGTTTAGTCTAGCTGCCTTGTCTGTAGTCTGATATACAGTACAGGCCAAAAGTTTGGACACACCTTCTCATTCAATGTGTTTCTTTATTTTCATGACTATTTACATTGTAGATTCTCACTGAAGGCATCAAAAGTATGAATGAACACATATGGAATTATGTACTTAACAAAAAAGTGTGAAATAACTGAAAACATGTCTTATATTTTAGATTCCTGAAAGTAGCCACCCTTTGCTTTTTTGATAGCGCTGCAAACCCTTGGTGTTCTCTCAATGAGCTTCATGAGGTAGTCACCTGAAATGTTTTTCACTTCACAGGTGTGCTTTGTCAGGGTTAATTAGTGGAATTTTTTCCCTTATTAATAAAAAATGGGTGGCTACTTTGAAGAATCTAAAATATAAGACATGTTTTCAGTTATTTCACACTTTTTTGTTAAGTACATAATTCCATATGTGTTCATTCATAGTTTTGATGCCTTCAGTGAGAATCTACAATGTAAATAGTCATGAAAATAAAAAGGAAACTCATTGAATGAGAAGGTGTGTGATAAATGAAGTGTAGCCATCGTTTATTTTCCTTTTTACATTTGTGCTTTTCCTACTGCGACATGTCAAAATATCTTTGTAAAAAAAGTCAGTTTTGCTCTGCCTGCGTTCTTCTGTAGACAGCGAGTAGGAACCTACAGCACGTAACGTTAGCAACAATACACTGTTAGCCTGGCTACGCTACCCAATGAGTACTAAATGCAGACGGAGAGCAACCTATGCAAGCTAACGTTAGCATATAACATTAGTCAAGATGAACACTCTTTTGACTGATGGTCAAATGAGCACAATTGTTTATTTTTGCTCACAGAACGATGGGCTCATTGTCAAAGACAAAAAATCTAGGTCATTTTTGTTCAGTTGTACTTACAGTAAATGCTTTATCATACGAGCTAATATTTATGTCAATTATGTGGACTGCAAACTGAGTCCCACTGTGTCTGAGATACAGATGCAGAGAGAAATGAGAAATGAGGAAAAATGTATCACATCATTTAAGTGCTATTCATCTGTATCTGGTTGTAAAGACAGAGGGCTGCTTTCCATAGCAGATGATGAGAAGCAGACGTGTGTGTGTGTGTGTGTGTGTGTGTGTGTGTGTGTGTGTGTGTGTGTGTGTGTGTGTGTGTGTGTGTGTGTGTGTGTGTGTGTGTGTGTGTGTGTGTGTGTGTGTGTGTGTGTGAGACACCACATGTTCTCTCCTCTACGTGCTGCATGTTGGTGTGTGTCTCCAACTGTACGCTGTACGTTCAGGGCCTGCTGGGATCTGCAGTCAGACGTCCCCCTCTTACAAGTCGTGAAACAAGCTATTACGTTGCTGCTGTCACTGCAAAAAAAACATCCAACTGCAAGTATGATGTTGTAATTTTTCTCATGTGAATTGGAAAACATGCATCCGTAGTTTCCTCTTCCTTTCTAAGAAATGTGCTGTTTGTACATGTTATCGCGCAATAAAACGCACACAATTTACATTTCACCAGCAGCCCCAGTGGCTTGTCCCGCAGTGATTGGGTCAACACCAAAATGGACATTAAACAGTGAAATTAGGTGCTGAAACCTGTTATGTCAAACAGCAGGAAACCCCCCGAGTGAAGAATGAAAGGAGGTGATTTGATTTAGGCTTTAAACAGGTAACAAGGACCAGATGCCTGCATCATTGTGTGTTTCTTGTGTCTGGGCATATGTTAATGTGCAGTATGTGAATATGTTTGTGCATGGATGCATGTGCAGGTTGTTGTACTTTGTAGATGTCTGGATTGAATATTACGACATTTAATATTTTTTTATGCGTGTTTGTGTGTGTTTGTGTGTGTGCCAGGTGCACATAAATGAGATCATCCTTTAGGCTTGTAAATGGGCACACAAGAGGGGATGCAGTCTTATTTTGTAGATGTCTGGTGGTATTGATAAACTGCAAATATGTGTGTGTGTGTGTGTGTGTGTGTGTGTGTGTGTGTGTGTGTGTGTGTGTGTGTGTGTGTGTGTGTGTGTGTGTGTGTGTGTGTGTGTGTGTGTGTGTGTGTGGCTGTGGCTGTGTTTGTTCTGGTGATTAAATTCCCTCTAGCAGCAGTCTGTTTATTATCCAGCAGATTTTAGTAAGGCACTGACAGCTCTGTCTTCAGCTCAGTCCTCATCATTAACACAATGTATAAAGTGAATTTTTTTGCCTCCAGCTAAACGTTAAAATACTCGGTCAAAATCTCCGCTCTCGTCAAGTGGAAACAAATAGTCGACTCGCACATGATGGCAACACATTCGGACTGAACACGATCCGCTTACGGATTGTTTGCACTGCATCCAGAAGTCCACAGGGGCATCTTATTCAAACTATCGCTCTCTTCTCTCCCTTTGGCGTTTTCTCTCTGTATACTTTGGATGGTGATCAACAAATCCCAAGCTGTGGGAACAGCAACCTGGTCAATTTTTTTCTCACAAAAGAGTTTTTCAGCAAAGCTGTACCGCCCTGAGTTTTGCTGTTTCATTACACTGAGACACACTTAACGTTGTCCTCTGTCTTCATTTTCACAGAAAAACTTTTACAAGGCCTTTGAGTTACGCTTCCTGTGTTTAATTGTCTTCGTAGAGCTGCAGACCAGAGTCGGACCTCCCAAAAAACTCATTTTACATCTTTTTCTGATTAGTGTTCACCTGAACGTCCCTCTGGACAATCACAATGGATGATTTTTTTTGTTTTCTGCTTTGCGTACAATCTGCTCTACATTAGCTCTTTTCACTCCCTTTATTGCTGCACTGTCACTGTCAATACCTCAACACAACAAATTACCGGCAAATTAATAACAGGTTGGAACGACATTGTTGTTGCAGTATTGTTTGAAGTCATCAAGCCCAGTGGGTTTGCATGTTCTGAATGCAAGGAGCTTTTTCTCATGTAACAAAGTTTAAAACGGAGAATAGAGGACGTGAGTGTAACACCTGGGGAGTTACAAGTGAAAGCGGTTATAACTCTCTCAATAACTCCATGTTTTTTCAACATCAAGGCAGTCACAGGGCCATTTAGAAGACTTTTAGAGGCAGTGTTGTAGTCTAATGTATTGTAATGGGTATACTGTTGTGTATATTTGGCCAGAATCTGCATTTTGGTGGGGGCATATCATAGTGGGGGGTCTGGGTGTCATCCCCCAGGGAAGTTTTGAGCATCAACGACTTCATTTCCTGTATTCGGATACACTTTAATGCACCAATTTACGGTGGAAATACCTTTATTTAGCCTATGTGAAGAAGAAAAACACAGATGACAATCAAAATATATGAAAAATATAATGGAAAGTATGTTGTTGCGTGTCATCGGGCATTTTTAAGTGGGTAGGCTATATGGAAATCCTGGAGCTTTCTTAGTGGGTATAATGTGTATACCTGCGTATCACGTAGGCTACACCACTGCTTAAAGGCCCTTCTTGGTCTTATCAGTCCATTCATTTGAGCCTCAGTTACAGTCTCTAGTGGGACTTTTAGAAAAAGGTCCTCCTTTAAAACAGCTTTACTGTCATGGCATGAAAACTCAACCAGACACTTCATTATGACCGGTCTGTCTTTAGCTTGTCCTCACCGCTGATCTCACTCACCCTTATCCTGTGCTTACCCATCCCACTTTGGTCACTGTTTCCCTCCTTCAGTTTAAAGTGTGTTTCATTGGGGGAAAAAAAAACATTATTCAAGCAGCATCCAAGTAAAAATAAGTGTTACTTTTGAGAGCTTCTCTCTTTTTTGCACACACACATCTGAAGACTGACGTGATTCTTTCTGTTCTGTGTGTATGTGTCTGTGTGTGTGTGTGTGTGTGTGTGTGTGTGCGTGTGTGCGCATGTGTGTTTTCTGATTAGTCAGGACTGAGGGCCATGATTCACTTCACATGCTCATGGAAACTAGCCTTAATTTACCTTTTTTTATTTCTACCAATATTTTAAAGTGCTCATATTATGCTCATTTTCAGGTTCATAATTGTATTTAGAGGTTGTACCAGAATAGGTTTACATGGTTTAATTTTCAACAAAAACACCATATTTTTGTTGTACTGCACATTGCTGCAGCTCCTCTTTTCACTCTGTGTGTTGAGCTCTCTGTTTTAGCAACCGAGTGAGGCATCTCACTTCTGTTCCGTCTTTGCTGGGAGTCGCACATGCACAGTTGCTAGGTGAGGACTGCTAGCTGTTGCAGAGTATGAGGGCGTGCCACGCTAGCAGCTAGGCGAGCATTATAACGTGTGTTACAAAGTGACGCACGTTTGTCTCTGAAGTAAAGGCTGGACTACAGTAGAGCTGTTTGGAGCAGTTTGTGAACAGTGTTTTCTGTTGGAGATGGTAAGTCCCTTTGGGGTGGACTTTGGACTTTTTCACTTTGTAAACCTAAAACGTGCACAAAAAAGATATATAACACAATAAAGGAAGGGGAAAAAGCCAAAAAGCATAATATGAACACTTTAAACATTTAATTTGTAGATATATAGCTGGAAACATAGCTTGTCTGTGAATCCCCCTTCATGTCCTCCATCACATGTTAGACGCCTAGACGCCGACCACTCTTTGCTGTCAGGTACAGGAGGAGACTGTGTGTGTCTGTCACAGTTGAGAGGGTCTAAAAAAGCCACATTCCTGCAGTGATACTGAGCCCGGACGAGGTCTCAGAGGCCAGAGACGACTGGAAGAGTTTAAGACATCATCATCATCACAATCATGAAGTCCTTCCTTTAAACAAGTGAAAGTCAGGCAACAATAAACGTGTTGCCCCATAAAGGTTTCAGTCTCTTGATGGCAGAGCACTTACAAAACAAACCAAAGTACTAATGAGCCAATTTGAAAATCTGGCATCAAGTGTGAAAATGAACCATTCGCCTACATTTCATTAAAATCTGGTCAGTGGTTTGTGGAAAACCCTTTCATGAAGAATGTAGGGTAATTTACAAAATGTCACAATGAGGTGGTGAGATTCTGCATCACTCTCAATCATCAGGAAATCTGGTCTGTGGTATCTGAGGTTTTGTGTTTAATGGAACAGAGAATAGACAGGAAGAAAGGGGTCTGGTCTCACACAAACACTTTAAGTAACCCTAACAGTTATATGAGTCAACTTATTTTCCTTGCTATTCATCATATCTTAAGGATTTGACTGGCTTTTAAAGACATGGTTCATTATGTTGGGGGTAATTGGAAAATGGGGGAACCCACACTCATGTAACATTCTTGAAGTTTTAAATACAATTTTGAGATGTAACACAGGATCATGCGGATTAAGGTTGTTGTTATTTTTTTTGACAAACCTACCGATTTTCATAAAAATCACTTTCTTGAAGTTGATATTTCAGGAAATACACATACTCACTTTCTTGCCCATAGTTAATTTACAACAGTAGTTAGCAGACACTATTCCTAGGGTGCTGAAATGATGACTGTGGGGAAATCCGCGAAAGGTTAAAGGGTGTTTTTGAAGAGGGGGGTGGTGATGGGAGAATGGCAGGAGACATGATGGAAAGATGGGGCGAGTGGGGAGAGGTGAGGCATAACGGAGGGGAGGAGAAGTGCAGGTCAGCCTGTATTCTGGTGGAAGTGGTTCAGACCTCCTGTGCTCCCAGTCAAAGCTTCCTCTGTTAGGCCAGAGCTCTGATGTTTCCCCTGAGGCCTGGGTCCTGGAAGTGGGCTGGCAGAGCAAATAAACAGAGAGGAGGTGCTCACTCTCGCCACACTAACACCTTCACATATGTATACTCACAAGAGTTTAAAAAGAATACACACACACACACACACACACAATTATACGGCAACAGTAAAAGCGCTGTGCATGCGGCTGCGCGCAACACCTTCACACCTCTAGGAGGAAGGTGACGTAGAGGCTTTTTTTGTTTAATTTGTGGAGACCAAACCTCCAAGATCAAGAGAAGATTTTTTGGGGAGTTTAGGACATTTGGAATATAAAGATTTGATTAGTTTAGCCTTCTTATAAAGTAGAATAAATATGCTTTCCCTGGGGATTTAAAAACACACAAAAGGTTTATGTACAAAACGCCTTATTAAGAAAAAGCTCATCCCAGCAGTTGGAGCACATTGAAAAGACAAAAACCAAAAAAGCTCCACATCAGCAATGAACGATACTGACGCCCAAAAGAATATATATAAAGAAAGGACATGGCAGCCCTCCAAAAATGTGTTTCAATGTTAGTCTCATCATGCTAATGGGTTTTAGCGTAATCCATCATCACACCATCATACGCAACCAGACCAGCCAAGTTTTTGAACTGCTTGCGACTGTGTGTGTTGCTGAGCAAATAAATCAATTACAGCACGGTTGATGAATACAACATGCTGCAATTGTAACATGTATACGCCACATCAGTAAGAAGCATCCATCAAACTGACACGTCATACACACTAACACATATACACACACATGGCCGGTCTCCTGTCCTGGTGTGTCAAGAGGCCGTTGACCTCCACTGAGCTCCACTTCCTGTGTTCCTCCCACCAGTCCCAAGAGGGAAACTCTAAGCTGACAACAACCTTCATCCCTGTCTTTTAACCATCCTCCTCCTCTCTCCTTTCTTTCCATTTCATCCCCCTCATCTCATTTTAACATCCCACCCCCTCAGTTAATCCCACATTTCTGCAATCTGAGGCGATACACAGGAGATGTGATTTATTTCGAAGGATATCAGAAGAGAGGGATATTGAAGCCTCTTTTAATCTCCCTCACATGTAGAAACTCTACCTACAAACCAGGAGAACCACATTCTGTAATGTGAGTGGGACTCACAATAAGGAGTGACAGCATCGTCAATGGAAAGCATCATCCATACTGTGCCTTGCTCTCAGGGCTGTCTAGGCTGAGGACTTGGTGGGGTTTTCTTGGGGTGCTATAATGAATATCACTGTCTTTGTAGCGCATTCCTGCCTGCAAATGCGCAAATAAATCACAGTTACTCTGGATGGGAACCCCCACCCCATGGAAGGAGACCCCTTGCTAAAATACATAATCTTTAGTGTAAAGTGATCCAGGCCCAGGCCTGCCTCTGGATTCTGTCTCAGTGTTTCTTCCAGTGCTGCCGTGCTGATTTTGGCAGCAGCTGCCGTAGCAGACAGGGGTCGTCCATGGGCCCGACTGCACCTCTCGCTGGGCAGGTAGCTGCAAGGGACTAGTGACAGTTGGTACCCAAAGACTAGAGAGGAGGGTGGACAGGGATGGAGTTTAGGATGCTTTAAATGGGATCAGGGTCAGTGTGGCATGCAGACTCAGTGTGGAACAGTAATCACATGCTCGAGGTTGCATGTAGACACCATCAGACATCCTTAAAGTCTACTACACAAAGAGCCGATAATCGGCCGTCAGACAGTCTGGCGAGGTCAGTGACTCGAGTCTGTTCGCTGTGTTCCGTGCCGTCGTTCGTCCGAGGGGCCGTCGGCCTTCATTTTGGCCAATTTGACATGTATAATCGGCGGGGCGGGCTCTGCCGGCAGTCGGACGCAAATGACCCATCTGATTGGTAGAGTGCTAACCCGGAAATGGGGAGCGGAATGAGCATGACTAGAGTCTCTCAAAATCTGACGAAAATCTTTTAAACTGACCTCTGTTGAGCTGAAATGAAGATAGATTCAGAAACTGCATGGCCTATTTCTCGCTTAAAATGTTTTCAGAAACGTTTCGGTGAACTATTTTAGTACAATATGAGATTGTATTTTGAACAAGCCGCCATGACAGTCTGGCTTTGAATTTCCGGAGAAACCAGACCCACGTGACACGTTCGTCCAATCAGCTGCCGGTTTTCATTTTTGGGTGACAATACACATTAGCGCCGCCTGCTGTTATGGAGACGTATTACGTCTCGTCGCTTTGGTGTGTTCCGAGGCACTTTTTTGACCAACTCAGAGAGACTGATCAGTGATCAGTCTAACTGCCTTTTCTGCCAAGGGTCAGCAATCTGGTCGGTGTGTCTGGGGCTTAATAAGACACACCACCAGGCCAGGTCAGAGGCCTGTCAAGGATGACTAATATTTTTTTTTTATCTTGCTCACAAGAAACAGCAATAATCATTTCACTACTTGCTACAGATCTTTTCCATGTGCATGATCTGTATTAGAGCACTCAGGAATTTAGTTTTAATGGATTGTAGGAGCTAATGTCCAATCTATTGCCAGTTCTTTGTTTATTGTAAGTTATTGCACTCTACACAAGCTGTCAAAAACAGCAGCCAGCAGTCACAGTTAATGATATCTGCACTGACAGTGTGTTAGCAAAAGCCAAGAGAGGCTGTCCAATTCCTCTCCAAACCTCTCTATCTATCATCCATGTTTTTTCTTAATACAGAGCATATCCGCTGTGAAACATACGTAACTTGCTACTAATTACAACACATATGAATTTAAATGCGGGCTTAAACAGCCAAATTAGTCAATACTGCAGGTCAGCCTATAGAAGGTAGAAGATACTACCTGCTACAGGCTGAGCGATAATCTGACACAAGTACAAGTCAACAACAGATAAACTACCAAAAACGCATCCTTAGTAACAATATCCTGCTTCGTGTATATAATTTAGTACAAGGCTACAATTCATTACAATAATTGCAAAGAATTGAACAGTTCACTACTCATTTATTTGGGTCATAATCCACTGAACACTGCAGTGCTGTGGTTGTTAAGCTTAGTTGATTTCTTGTTCATGTCATGTTATGTCATGCCATGTCTGGCTGTTTTTGTTTTATTACACAATATACACTGTTGAGAAAACACTTGAAATGTATCAGTATAGAGCCAATACTCAATAGCAACAATAACAATAGCAGTATTATTTGCAAATGTGTGTGGAGAGTTGTGACACTTTATCTCATTTTGTATGTGTGTACTCGGGTACATGTGTAACAGAAAAATCTTGAAATCAATGTCAAATGGCTGTATTTTGTGTGTAACATGCGTACCAATCTTATGCACATTTATATTTTTGGGTACATCATCACTCATTAAGTATGAAAATCTAAATACACGGAAATTCAAGTACAAGTTCACAAATCTGAGGAGTACAGATCTGAATACAGTTTCACAACTCTCAACACAACTCTCATCATTGTATTGCTTCAATAGTGGCCCCATAGTCAGTCAGGTTGTATTTTGAATCTTAAACATTATACATTTAGAGTTAAAAGTTATAATAAATAGTACACAAGCTAATTCTCCGGCATTTCTCGATATTGATGCATCAAATTAGACCCCACCATAACATATGGAATTTAAGGTGAATTTTGTGAATCATTACATTGCAAGTTAGTAAGCAGGCCCAGTATTCAGTCCCTCATGTGGCCATACTGCTGTATGGAGAGGTGTGCAGGATGGCTAACCCTCTACTCCAACCTCACAGATAAATCAATCAGATAGAATCAATTTATTGCAGCAACAAATTGATATAAACTAAAGCTTAAAGGGGCCATGTTAAATTTTCTTTTAAACAAACAAGGGTTATGTTTACATTCAGTGTTTCTCTCAAAAACATATTGTGTATATCCTTGGACACCATAAAACATTTGCAAATCTTTTTATTTATTTATTTTTTTTAACTGCATTGTTTACCTCCATGTACATAAAGCAGTCTTCTGCTTCCCTGCCTTGTTTGCACATTGCTGTGTATCTTGGCACAGTACTGCCACCTATATGTCAGTGGAATAGTGTTAGAGTAATACAAACTTTTGGAAGGACTGCGTATGGCTGTGTTTACATTGACGACAATAGAGGAAGCTCTCAGCTGATCCTGAGATGTGTATGAAGTGTTTTGGTTGCATTTGTGCATTTAGGAGCTGCATGCTGGTTAAGAAAACTGGTTTAAGGAGTTTTGAAAAATGTGTGCAACCAATTGTAAAAACAAACAGACAGATTGTCTTGTTTAGTGCTGTAGTTTAAAAGTGGCTGTTAAAGGCTCCTGGCCTGAGCAAGTCTTATGAGGAAAGGAAAATATTCCTCTGAATGAAATAAAGATGGAAACACCTCATCAGGTTTAAATGGACAGAGGGCAACATGAGGCCAACAACATGTCAGTCTGAAGAGAAGAGAGAGAAAGAGACAGCGATTATGTAAACAGCTGGTGAACCAGTGGAGTTCGTTGTGAAACAAGAGTCTGATAGAGCGGCCGGAATATAAATCGACGTGTTTCGAATCACAGACTCGATTTGTAGCCCGAGTGAAGTAAAGTGCACAGAGAGGACATGAAAAAGAAGAGAGAGTGAGAGGGAGCTTGCTAGTGTCATGGATCGCTCGCGCTAATAAACATTGACTGATATTAAAAGGCTGTACCCAATTACTGGATGGCATCCGAGCCCTTACACAGACTCACACACACACACACACACACACACACACACACACACACACACACACACACACACACACACACACACACACACACACACATGTATGTGCAGATGTGAACACACACACCATTAGATTGTTTTGGGTTTTGGAAGGTAGGTTGATTTTTCTAGGACAGATTTCTTTTTTAATCAAGACTACTGATATCCAATATTTTGTATAATCATTTTTTGGTCCATTTTCATGCCAAAATAATACTACTACAATGTATATATACTGATAAAAGAAGCATACTTGTATTCCTACCAGACAAACGTCTACACACACATACATTTAGTCTGATTCCAGTGAGCGTAATGGTCCGTGTTTTAAAGGCTGTGTCATGCCTGTTGCCTGTCTGACCAACATGCTTTCACATTCCAAAACAAAAACACACGGGTCACCTCTCTCTCCGCCCTCTCCTGCTTGTCCAGAGGCCCCGGGTCTTCCTGTCCTGTCCATCACAAACACCCAGGGGAGAGCTGCTGAGGCTGCTGCATTTCTGACTGACAGACAGCCTGTCGATCTATATGCACTTTGTAGTGTGTTGTAGTCAGATCAGCTGACTTCACCGCTCTGTGGATCATTCACACAAGTTGTTTTTTCTGTAATTTGCCACCATATTGTTTCTGGTCTCTGGTTTTCATGTCTTTATCTTCTCTGTTTACTCTAAGTTTCTTGTGGAGCTTTCAGTTGGTCTGTCATGGCTTGTTTTACGTTTGACCAATGTGCAAATGTGTGATGATTTACCACTAACATTAGAAGGCCAGTATGTACGGATGTGTGTGAGTGTGTGTGGGAAGGTTAGTAGCTATAAGAGTATAGTGCAGAGACCATGAAGGATCCAGAGGTGAGGTGAGAGTTGAGAATTACCACATTAGAGGTTAGTCTAATGCCGTAAATCCAGAGAGAAACGAAGGAGATGAGAGGGAGCACAAGACTCGGAGATAACGCTACTTTATCTGTAGTCCTTCGCTTCCGCCTTCGTGTAAATCGACTTTCTTCTTCACGCTCGGATGTTTGTTTTCTTCCAGTTTTGCCCAAGCTGACAGCAACTCCCACTCGCACACTGTGAATTCTCACACATTAATCAGACTTTACACAGACTTTGTACTAGGGAACTGGCAATGAAAGACCGTTTGATATCCGATCTAACTGAAATGTTGTTAACTCGCCTGTACAGATTATTGAATGCATCTCCTCTTTTAAACTTATCAGTAATATAAAAAAGTCTACTCTTTTGTACTTGCGTTACTTCCACGCACCCCAGCAATCTTTTTGGATCAGTAAAATAAATGAATAGCAGTCTTAACAGTTTAGACAGTATTGCTAAACTGAGAAAACAGATTGCATTTTATTATCTAAATATTGCTTGATCCCATTACTGAAATTCTGCATTCAGCAACATTTATCAGTTGTGCTGCAAATACTCATCTGCAATAAATTTATGTTAGTGCTGCATAGGAATTGATTTATGTTGCTTGAAAACACTTCATCCAGCTAAAATGAAATGTGTTTTTTATATAAGGTAACATGGGGCCAGAGATTGCTGTGGCACTAAAATTATAAAAATAAAAGAAACTGAATGTAGATCTGTCATGGCTGATAACCGATAAGATCAGTCTGTACTCTTAAAAAGTAAGAATTGTTTAGGATGATTAGGATGAATTCAGTGTTAGTGTAGTTATAAAATCAGGGTCGTCATCTTGAATAAAGATGTTGGCAGTGTTAATATATTTGAAATTGTGACTTTTTGTATCACGAGGACCAGATTGACTTGAAATAAACTTTCTAGTGGCTTTCAGGACAGACTTGCATCTGCAATGCATTATTCCAACTGAGATGACTGACTGACTGACTGACCTAATTGATTGATTGATTGATTTATTGACTGATTGACTGACTGAATGACATCTTAGCATTCATTCTCCTGTCTCTACCTCAGCTCAATGCCTGGACTTATCCATCCCTCTCAACACACCCAGCTATAGGCTGCAGATTAAAGCTGCTCTCATCTGGATCTCATCACTTTAGGCCGGCCTCGCCGTTTTATAGGTTATTTTTCATTCAGGAGAAGGAGGCGGGATCTCAGAGTGATTTAGTGTTACACTGCATGGAGGCTGGAGGAGAATAAAAGCAACTTGTTGTCATGAGGGGGCTGTGAATGAGGCAGCACACTAACTCCCCTCCAGTAACAGCATGCTGTTTTTAGGACAGGAGTCGTGCATTCTTCCCCATTTTGTGTGTGTGTGTGTGTGTGTGTGTGTGTGTGTGTGTGTGTGTGTGTGTGTGTGTGTGTGTGTGTGTGTGTGTGTGTGTGTGTATGTTGTGTGAGCGATTTGTTGCGTGGCTGTGCTGCTCCAGTTTCTGAGCCATTTCCTCTCTGTTTTTCCAACTGTAATGTCTGTAACATGTGGTGGATTGTTGCGGGATTGCTGGGCAAGTGTCACTGCCAAACACCATAAATCAATTATGGGAGAAATTGTTTCCCAATATTCATTGCACAATACTTTATTTCAAAAATACTGCACTTACTGAACTGTTACGAGCTTACATCACAAAAGCAGAAACTATAAAGGAGTTCAACACTTGAGTTTCAGTAATAACTTTATGTTTAGTTTACTTGGTCAGGGTTCAAGTACTGGTCAGGGAACAAAAAGAGAAATAAGCCAAATCAGAAAAAGTAGTGCCAAAACTGCAGCTACTCCTCAGTATATATTTACATGAAGACTTCTTTTTTTTTTTTTTTTTTACTGTGTGGTGAAAACAGTGGAACAGACCAGAAGCCCTCCGACATTTGGAGAGGTAATCTGCTTATAAGTGTTTTTACTTACTATATATATATATATATATATATAATATATATAATATATATATATTCAGATTTTCAGTGCTTTTGTATGGGTCAGCAACCTTTTCTATGATGAGCGTCAATGTTTAAATCGCACTATTGATCTTGATTGAACTGCTGAGCTAAGATAACCGGTTGCTGGTTGTACCACACACAGAGTGCAAAGCTGCAAAAAAAGTATTTCCCAAAATGTCAAACTATTCCTTTAATGATGATTAAGGTGAAAGGCTGGCCCTGCTGATGTGAAAACGGTGATAGAAATACAAACATCCGATTGCTATTTGTTTTGTTTTTCAGGAGGAAATGCTGTGACGGATTCAGGTTTGTGATGGGCCAGTGCATACCCGAAAGTAGGTAAACCATTCACACTATCCTCTAAAATTGGCTCGAGAACTCTCACATCTGATTCACATGCTCCAAATCTGATATCATTTCTCCACTACAGCAGTTTCTAGATTAAAACCACATTTGTCTATATGGACCTCCACAGAAGTCCAGATAATCCACATACTATAGTCGACCTTTGTCATTTTGAAGTAATTATGTTTAAGGAGTCGTATCAGATAACTTGTACATTGCAGTGTACTGCACTGGAACAAACAAAATATCAGCCAACCAAAAAAGAAACACACAGAGAACTGCCCTATTGTGCTGTGGTCATCCATATAAAAAACAGGTTTACTGTCTATAGCATCAAAACTTTGAATATATACTGAGGTATGCCTCCACAGAATAACAGTGAGTCACATCGGCCACTAGGGAACACTGTTCCTCCATGAACACAACAGCCTTTCAAGGATGGATGTGCCTGAAAATATATTACACATAATGTGTGTATATACCATATCAATATATGTTGGGCATATGGATCTACTAACATTTTAAAGTTTAACTTTAAAAAACTAGAGTTACTCAAATGTGGACCACACAAGATTACTACAAAGTCTGATGTTCCACTATGTCTTGAGACCGATGCATTACTTGATGCATATTTATTTTTTTTTACAGACAGTTTTACTTGATATTTACAGCAGCGGTGCTTGCTGTGATCTATCCATAATTATGTCAAACTTAAAGTACATTTCATGCAACAAGGTATAATGTAAACACTGTCGAGCCACAGAGCACATATATATATATAATTATCTTTTATTCAATACAATTATAATTATCTTTGTTTCTCATTTAATTTAAAAAGATGAAGTGTTTTTGCACTTTTCATAGCCCCAGCCAGAGGCTTTAATTAAGAGTGGTATGAGATAAAGGAAGTTGTTGTGGGTTCAGTTATTATAATAGGCCTTTTTCACAGCAGACACTTTGACTATATATTATTGTATGGTGCATTATATTAACCCAATGTCCAATTGTATTTGGGTGTCTGAATTCTGTGTGAAACTTACAGACTATAGTTACCCTAAAAAATTCCCACAGTGGAACGAAAAAAAGTAATGTCCATGGGTGTGGACTACTTTCTGCTAACAATCCAGTTATGCAACACTACATCTGTCAGTAATAATGCAAAAATAATGCTGATTCATAAGTGCCCAAAATCTCAATTTACTGCTCACTATAGAGCAGCTACTGAGTAGGGAGTAGTAGTGTAACATTGCCGGTGGCTCCGTTCAACTCAAGTGTCCCAGTAAGCCGTGACAGTGAGCCAGGACCTTGAAACTGAAGCAGCTAAATGGAATTCAGCATTCATTCATGTTATTATTAGAGCCTAAGGGGCTGTCTGTGGGCTGACAGTAGAACCTGTATTGGTCAGTTTCCAGTTGTAGATTTGGAACTGTAAGAATGTAAGAAGGTGGTGATAAAGGCGAATAGTGATGTCCAAATGAAGCTTCATGAACCACTAGTTTTATTTGTTGACCCAACTAGATGGCACTCTTGGTTTAGAGAAAAATGCTCAAGGAATGGCAATTTAGTCTGCTTTCAATCCTTTGTTGAACAGAGAGCGCCATCTATTGGGCTAAAACATGTAAAGAAAATGCCTCACCAAGCTTCACTAGTGATTACAGTAACGTTGGTATCAGTGATCCTGAATAACTTGCTCAGTCGGCGTACTCTCTGCCTCCTCCCTCTCTGCGTAGGCGTGGATGTGTGTGCAGCGTCGCCCTGCGAGCAGCAGTGTACTGATAACTTTGGACGAGTTGTCTGCACATGTTACCCCGGCTATCGCTTCGACCGAGAGAGACACCGCAACCACAAATCTCCTTACTGTCTGGGTCAGTACACTCCCTTCTCATCTGCCCGGTGCTGTGAAATACTTTTGACTATGATGTCTATTACTGTCATGGAGTTTTTCTCAAACATTTCATCACACAGTGACCCACGTGCATATTAAAAGAGGGTCCTCAAATAAATAACTTCTGTAATGCTTCTTTAAACAGCACTTAAAGTGAGATTTGTTTTTTTAAGATTTTTTATTTTGTTTGTGATAATGTAATTTTTTCTCTCTCCCCCCCTCCCCACACTTTTACATAAAGACATTGATGAGTGTGAGCATCCAGACAGCAGCATATGTGACCATGAGTGTGTGAACACAGTGGGCAGCTTCCTGTGTCGCTGTCGCAGTGGCTACATACTCGCACCGGACCAACGCTCCTGCATCCCTGTACACAGCTGTGAGTTTATGTCACAACTGAGCTACGTTTGGATGAAAATTCAGTAGCAAACTCAAAATCATTGTCCATTAGTACATGGGTTCGTTGATTATTTGTCCATTTTGAACAATAGGGTATGATACTGATGATTCTGATATGGACGGTGGTTGTTTTAACGCTTGTGCTGTAATTGTTTTACTATTTTACACTCTGGGATTTAAGTGAACTTTAATTGTGATTAAGTGTGATTTGACTGTGTGTTGCTCAGCACAGTGTGACACCAGTAATAGGAATGTTCAGGGTTTGATTCCCAGTGCAGCACCCACGACAAAATTGTGTGCCAGAATTTTTTTTTGAAATGTATGCTTTGTTTTGCAGTGAGTTCATCTGGGAAGTCAGACACCCTGATGAGTGCTGGCACCTGCTCGTTCACCTGTCAGGATTTTATGAACATGAAAAACAGTCTGCTGCAGCTAAAACTGAGGCTGGGCAACACACAGTCACCCAACCAGGTAACATTTCTAAAGTACTTTAGAGAGGTAAAACTAAACTAAACCACAGTTAAAAGATGTCTAGTATTACTCATCTAAAATGTTGTCATCTACACACCCCACTTTTCCTCTATTTATCCTACAGAGTCTTTTCTCTTTGTGTTTGTAGGTACCTGGTCTGGCCAACAGCAGTGACAAGCCGTCTCTGGGGAGGGCAGGAAAAAGTCCTGATAGCCCTTGTCTTCCTGGTTTACCCGGCCCTCCAGGAGCTCCTGGGGTCCCAGGTAATGTAGACACACACTACCATTTAAAGGTTTGGAATCGCCTGCCACATGATTGGGTGCAGTGAGATGGCTGAGAGGACTAGAAAGTCCTCTTTACAAATAGATTTTTTGTGTGAAGGGTTTGCAAAAAAGAAGTAATGTTTCATGGAGAACAAACGCTGTACAATGGTTCAACCAGAAGAGACAAAGATACCTCTGAGCAACACTTAAATAAGAATAGAAGAAATCAGCAGTCATTGGTAAAATAAACTGTAAGCTAAGTATCAAAATGTGTGCAAATTTAAATAGGAAGACGTTCCTGTTTCAGTGTCAAGTGCACAATAATGCAGCCTATAACATGATGGAATTAACAGATGTGTTGCTTTAGCAAAGCTATTCTTCAGACTTCACACTAGAAATAGAAGGTTAGTCTAGGGTTAGCACTATTAGAATATCAGCTGAACACACATACGTACATACTACATCAACCTCTTTAATCTAACCATTGAATAGACTGCAGAGGGCCCAATTTCCCCGTTGTGATTCAATAATGATCAAGGGTCACTTACGCTTTTCTGGACCTGAAAACAGATCCAAGTTCTAACGGTATTCTCCCCTGTCATGCAACACTGTGGGGACATCGACTAAATGGAAGTTTGATTCATTTAATCCTTCTTTATTCAGGCCAAAACCTTTTCAAATATAAATAACACATTTGGTGTCTAAATTATACTGTTTTTGTTAAATTGCAAGGAAAGAAAAAATGCATTAATATATGTATATATATATATATATATTCCAAACTTTTGAACAGTAGTGTAAGGTTAGAAAAGTGGGTGGTGATGGCGCAGTGGATATGATACGTTCCTTTGGTGCGGGAGACCCGGGTTCGATTCCCACTGCGATACATCAACCAATGTGTCCCTGAGCAAGACACTTAACCCCTAGTTGCTCCAGAGGCGTGCGACCTCTGACATATATAGCAATTGTAAGTCACTTTGGATAAAAGCGTCAGCTAAATGACATGTAATGTAAAAAAGTTTGCGGTTAATGCAGTAAGCAGCTGCAGCAAAATTAATTAAAAACGGAAGAGGGTAAAGAGCAAGCAAGTAGGGTAGAAGTAGGGTAGAAGAAAGAAATACTCTGTTTCCTTGATATTGCAGTTTGTCACTCTGATGCTAATGACTATCTGATTTGAAATAGCTTTGTTTATCGCTGTATTCATCTTTCCTCAGGACACCCAGGAGAGCCAGGAAAGAGAGGGGACCCAGGGGAAGGGGGCCCGCCTGGTCCTCGGGGGCCACGGGGAGACATGGGACCCATGGGTCCAGAGCCAGACCTGAAGCACATGAAAAGAGGCCGCAGGGGGCCAGTGGTAAGAAGGGTTACCACATCTGTTTTTCAGTTTATTTCCTTCTGGAGCCTCTAAATCAGAACATCAAAGTAGTGTCTCAAAACCCGGAGCTCACACCTTCACTGTGCCTAATGATCCAAAGTGTCACCAAGTCATATGAATATAAGTTTAGTGCCCTTGTGTTACGTGAACAACCAAGTATATAAATCCACTGTGCAGTGACAGACCACATCAGCCACCGTCCATCACCTTCATTTCCCATGATGAACAGAGGAAGTAATGGTAGAGAGGGATTTTGTCAGTATTAATTTAAACCTGTGTGGTGGAATTTCTGTGGTGGAAATTTCTTCATCTAATACTGCCAAACCATAGTGACTCAAGATTTATCTTTAGCGCTGCTACAACTTCTTGTCATTACTGCTTTAAACAGACTAAAGCACAGCTGTACGATGGCTCTGTCACACTGAAATGTCGTGACAGTGAGGCAGCATACATAAAACCTGGGGACTGTAACACTCGGGGCCGCAGCCCTGTGCTTTTCCTGCTGCGAGATGTCAAAAAGTCACCAAATAAGTTGACCACCTGATGTATGATAATCTCTTCAGCAGGACACCGTTACTATGATTGAAAGGAAGCCTGCTTCTCTACAGTTGTAACAACATACAGTAAATGAATGTTTCTCCTCACAGAATTAGCTTGACAAGCGCTAATACATGTGTCTTATCTTTCATACAGGGACCCCCTGGGGCAAACGGAAGAGATGGACTAAAGGTCATTATTACATATCTTCATTTTCCTCATGTGTGCTTTAAATTCACGTCTCTATGTGTGTCTGTGTGTGTACTGGATGTGCATGTGTGGAGCTACAGTGTTGCCAGCTAGTGTCTATATTGTCTTTACCTGTCACTGTCACATTGGCTGCTGTAACTGGGTTACATACAGTGATAAAATAAAATGGCCATGCAGTTCTGAACAGCTAGCTCTGCTTTGTGTCTGGTTTCTGATATATTACACTACACACACTGTTATTCCAGTAATAATCATTACAGGTTTTACCCGCTTGACATTCAATTGAATGTTTTTCAGGACACTATAGCGAGTTGTTACTCACTAAATAGAACAAAATGTTAATGTATCTGAATCAATTTGCCGCTCTGCAGTTTGTACAGCTCTTAAAAAGCTGTGTGGTTGGAATGGGGTTAATTGGTGCTGTTTCTCCTCTACAGGGTGACAGAGGAGCTCCAGGTCCCAGAGGTCCACCTGTAAGTTAATTTAGAACTAAAGCATAAATTTTAAAGCTCCTGTATAAATGTACTCACAAACACGCTCTTAAAAAAATCATTTTCCCATCTTGAACCTGCCTCCTTCATCTACATTTTGCCCACAATTGTATAAAGTATTCTAATTGTAATGTAATTGTTTTATTTTCAAGTTTGAAGTGGATGTAGTAATTAGTGTAATCAGTGAGGGACTGTAGCTTTTATAGGCCAGCCTGATTCATACAAGAGGGTGGTGCATGATACGTATTTGGTATTATTTTGTATCAGTGTAATAGAATTTTGTTTCATAGCAGGAAACGCAAAGGTGAAACAAATTGAGTTAACAATGGCTCAGTTCCATCAAGTGTCCTAGTAAGCCACGACAGTGAGCACAATACAAGGACCCTGGAACTAGCTCACCAAACTGGGATATATAATCATTTTTAATGTTTAACAGTTTCCCTGTTATTACAAGCCAACATGTCATCTGTGAAAAGGGCCTCACACCTCCCAAAAGGAAACTATTTGTTTACTGATTGTCAAACCCAGTGAAAGATGACATGCAGAGCATCTTAATCAATTCCTCAACTTGTCTTCTGTCCCCAGGGACCACCAGGCTCCTTCGACTTCCTTCTGCTAATGATGGCTGACATCCGCAATGACATAATTGAACTGCAGGAGAAGGTGTTTGGGGAGCGGCGGGGCATCTCTATGGAAAGTCCTCCTCATTCCAGCGGGGAAATGGATTTTGTAGAGTGGGGCTCTGGACAAGGAGATCTCCTGCTCAGTACCTGACCTTTGACATCCCACACACAGTAACATTCTCTCAAACCCAGCAAAACAAACACCAAACTTAACTCTTTATTTCTTTGTTGATAAAGGATGCTGGTGGTCAAAGTGCATCAACGTGTAAATAATACCAAACCACACAGCTGGGATGGACTGGGCAAGGAGCCTTGATTGCATTTTTGACACTGCCACAGACAGTAAAACGGAGAGATATACGGATTATAAAAAAACAGAAATTGGACCACAGCCTCTCTTAACCACTGCAAGCACTGTCTGGCTGCTTTTCATATGCTGTGGTGTGAGTGAGGGGTGTGTGTGCAGGACATAGAGGGAGAATGATGCAGTGCCTTTATGTCTGAGTCTGAGCTGAA
The DNA here is from genome assembly GCF_010015445.1 of Perca fluviatilis. Classification (NCBI taxonomy): domain Eukaryota; kingdom Metazoa; phylum Chordata; class Actinopteri; order Perciformes; family Percidae; genus Perca; species Perca fluviatilis. The sequence continues at coordinate 38,057,898 of NC_053114.1, read as the reverse complement.
CCACTTCAAACGAACTTTATCGTCTACATCTCTTCCTGTTCCTGAGTCTGCCCATGGAAGCTCTGCTGTCACTGACTGTTTGCCTGCAGGGCGTTGGTACAAAGACCCAGGACCTGCACTGCGAGCCTGCCCTGCACCTGCCTGCAGTATCAAGTCTGAGCTCTGCAGCTATTCTCTACTCTGAGGCATCTTCAGAAACTAATTCATGAGATTCATGGGTATTACAATCATGTTGCCTACTGTTGGACAAAAACAGTCTGATGTATTTTTGAAAATGTACAATTAAACAACGTCAAGTGTGATAAACAAAAACATATTTACCGCAAAATGTGTTCATAGATAATCTCAGAGAGATGCTAAATATTTAAGACATTCAATCTTTTGACAATACATTACACAATCTGGTGTATGTTTAGAAAGAGAAATAACATGCAGTATTACGTAAATATTGCCCTAAAATTTGTAGACAATCAAATTGAAAGGATAAAATGGATTTATGCATTTGGAAGAGTGCAGGGAGGCAGAGAATCCTTTTTAAGTGACTTTTAACCCATATATTATCAGGCAAGTTGACTGTGAGCATATACTTACAGTAATAAGAGAAATGACCTAAAGGGAACGGTTTGAGGCGAATGAGGGTTGCACATATTCTCGTACTTTCACTTGGTGGTTGACCAGAAACAAGAGACATGAAGAAGGAAGGCTGCTTGAAAGTTGTTGTTGTTTTTTTTGTTTGTTTTTTTTCAATTTCAAGCAGTTGCCAACAAGGGCTTACTGTTATTACAATGGGCAGCTCAAATAGATCAGCTGGGGCTCTAATGTCTGGATCAAGGCAACTTTAATGTTGACCAAAGAGTGAGAGATGCATGTACCTTTTCCTGCCCAGATAATTTTAAACCACCCAGAGAGTCAAAGTAATCAAATCCAACAGTAAGCAGGGAAGACTTTTGTGTGGAAAGTGGATATATAATACTCCTCTCCTCACTCGTCTTCGTCTTGCAACCCACTTTGCACCAGTAGCACTGCTGGTGCTCGGTAAACCTTGGACAAATAAAGTAAAAAAAACAACAAATTTTTCTGACCACACTATCTTCCTGCTACAAAATAACCTTTTCAATTGCACTGCTGCTAACTGAAGTAAACCCTCTCCACCAGCAGAGGGAGCTAAGTCCCAGGTTATACCCCTGAAAGTTGGGCCTCACCACTCTATCACTCTGAATACCAACCAGGTGAGACAACCAAAGTCACAGTTTTCACAGCATTACATGTATAATTACCATCCAAAAATATTCATAGTTTCCCAAACACGCAAGTTATGTAAAACAAATAAATCATCCTTGAATTCATGTGTGAGGCGCATGCCATTATCCTGTTCACATGCCATTGAACTGTAGCGTGGCTGAGTGTCATTATGAAAGGTGTAAGTATCAGAGGTTAGAGGTCAAATGCCTGGGTATAAACAGATGGGGGGGGGGGGGTGATTATAGACCACAGGCTGTCAGACGGGGCCTGTCTGGGCTCGTACCTACCACCGAAGAGAAGTTTGAAAAATAACTCACTGTGTGTTTGATCTGCTGTGTTAGAGCTCACCCTGTCTGGCCTTTTGCTGTGTTTGATGCTTTTATCCTGAGGAACAGATCTCAGTAAATCATTGTGTGTGTGTGTGTGTGTGTGTGTGTGTGTGTGTGTGTGTGTGTGTGTGTGTGTGTGTGTGTGTGTGTGTGTGTGTGTGTGTGTGTGTGTGGTGTTACTTGACAGGCTTCTCACCTAACAGCTCTGGCTCCTGCCGTGCAGGCACTGCTCACAGTAGAGTCGTTGCCGGGGCAACCAGGATCAGGAAAAACAACATGAAACAATTTAAGAACCATGTCAGTGAGAGAGTGAAAGAGATTATCTAATTTCCTTCACCACTTGTCATGCAACTGGTGGCTTTCCTCTGAGCCTGTAGGGGACAGCAGAGAGGAGGTCAGCAGAGTGCACGTCGAAGCAAAAAGTTCACTTACCCCCCCTTAGACGATAGATCTGTCATCTCCATCATAATGAAATCAGCAAAAGGAGAAAAGACGTCTGACTTTCAGTAAGGCAAACGTTTACTTGCCTTACATTTACAACTTTTATCTTAATTCATAAATGGCAGCTTATAAAATGTAGTGATATATTTTTTTTATCACAGACTTTTTTTTAAATATACTGTATCTCTAGTTATGAAAATCATCATCTCTCTGACTATCTAGCCACTGGGATGCCAAACTCCATTGATGTTGAACTGTGAGGAGAGTTGTGTAACTATTTTCTATATCAAGATAGAATACATCAAATTTGGACAGATGTTTCCTAGTATGTGAGGAATTTCCTCACTGGCACACTATGGACATAGATAACTACATCTCTTGCATGACAGGGCTGTCATTCCAAACTGTGTGTGTGTGTGTGTGTGTGTGTGTGTGTGTGTGTGTGTGTGTGTGTGTGTGTGTGTGTGTGTGTGTGTGTGTGTGTGTGTGTGTGTGCGTGTGCGTGTGCGTGCGTAAAGTAAAGTAAAGTAAAGTAAAGTAAAGTAAAGTAGCTTATGAGAGTGGCCTGTGTACATGTTTGTTAGTGGGGTTGTGTGTTAGGCAAGCGCATACTGTGGTTTTGGAAATGCAAATGTGTGCGTTAGCGTGTGATTATGTTCTCCTGTGTGGATCTGTGTGTGTTTGGCTGCCTTCAGGAGAGGGTCAGAGGTCAGACTCAGTGGTTCATTATTCAGTGTTTCACTCAAGGATGAATAAACAGGTCAGAAAGGGACACAGACGGTCTCAAACTCACTATGCCCAAACTGCTATCAAAGGACCATAACACTGTTTTTAAACGATACATTTTTGGGATTGATTTTATACATTCCAGGCAGTCATTGTAATTGTAATTGTAATCCATCACAGTGAATGTCATTTAAAGTTCTGCCATGATGGCAAGGTATTTAAATTTTTGTTTATTTCAAATCAGCTATGCGCAATCTTTACCTGTCTCAAGCCTTTGGAAGTTGAGTTCCCTACCTTCCACTCTTAGCCTTGGAGGTCGTTAAAACCTGATGTAACCTGGTGGTCTCAGGGCCAAAGAAGCGAGCTTGTGACCGGGAGGTCGTCGGTTCAATGCCCAGACCGACAGGATCAAATCTGGGTGGGGAAAGTAATAGAGCAACGCTTGTCCCTTCTTCATTACCACCACTGAGGTGCCATTGAGCAAGGTCCTCAACCCCAACCACTCCACTGCAAGCTGCTCAGTGGCCAGCAGATCAGACTGTGGTTGCACTGGGCAGCTTCCAGGTATGAATGTGTAACTGTGTGAATGTGATCAAGGTGTTCCTGCAAAAGAGAGGCTTCCTCTCAGTGAACTTTCCCTGAATAAATAAAGGTAAAATAAATAAATAAATAAATAAATAAAAAGGTGCCGACTATGAACTGCAATGTGCCCGTTGGCAACCTGCCAGGAACTTTTGTTGCATGTCGTTCCCCTTCTTCTCTTTACTGTCATCTGTTGGGTTTATATAAAAGAAATACAATCTTATGTCGGGACCGAGCAGTGTGGTTAAAATATGATGCTTTGTTGAATGTTACTTATAATGTAAATTGTGTGTAATTTGCAGTAAAAGGGCTAAAACCGTGCATACACTCATTTGTCTAATCTAAAAATGATGTGTCAGCAGATAAACACATTTATGATGATGGGATTGACGGCCAGGAAGCTACTGAATCTTCTTCTCATTGACTGACATAATTTAATACAGGCAATGATTAAGGAATTCACAGGGCAGATCAGTTTCCACAGTGCAACAAAAGAAAAATCTGGATTTTGCCATTTTTGTAGAAGCTTGTAGATGCCAAGTTTCGGATATGGTTCTCTGTAGAAAACAGAGGTCAAGGGACAGCCAAGACCATCAGCCTCTGGGGGAAAATAACAGGTAATCCAAACGCATATCGCAAACATTACTCTTCAAAAATTGAGTTTGGTTCTCCTAATGTTGAAATACTCACAATGGCATCAGCGACATATTATTTGTATTTGGAATTCCTGAAACCTTTTGCGCTTCTTGTTTCACAAAAAGTCTAAAAGTAGTTTTCGTAATGAATGCAAGACTGAGAAATCTCTGTTTTATACACGTTCTTCTGTCCTGCACCTATTTCTTGTCTAGATGTGCATGCTTTTGTTAACCTTTCCAGTAGCAGGTCGACATAGCAGCAAGTTTGTCATTCATTCCATCTTTGTAGTAAACTACCTAGTGACAGAAAGAAAAGGCACGTACAAACACTTAAGATAAAATTCAGGTGCTGGCTATGCAGAAAATCTTATCCATGCAGGACACAAGAAACAAAGAGTGAAATACAAACAGCAGCAAGTGAGTGCTCCATTCAGAGAAAGCTGAACTCAACATATTTCACCTCTATCCTTCCTTTACAACCATCTGGTTTAATAAGCAAAGGATGCAAACTTAAATATATTTACAGTGGATCAAATGACTATAATGCAAAAGCAGTTGCTTAAGAACCTGACTAATAATTATCCCCAGCATCACTAACCCCTTTTGATTCAGTTTCACAACTTTTATCAGCCTTGTTTTCAGTGGCTGTTTCATCAAAAAAGCTCTGATAGACCCACTGTACGCTACTTGCCCAGCACCAATTGGCAAATGGCAACTAGCTGCTGGTGAGCACAGTTGGGCATTTAGCGGCTAAAGAGCCAGATATTCTAGTTGAACGAATTTTGACTCCAAATGAAGGCTAATGCTGCTACAAGTCTGCTGGATGTTTATTTAAGCAATTGTTTGCATGATAACATGTTAGCTAGAACAACTTTATAAGTTTATGCTGCCTTTTTTCTGCATTTTTTAATAGAAAGAATGAAATGTTACTACTGTTTCAGCTTAACAAGAAGACGCTTTTCAACAGTAGGCTTCATTACCTGCATGTCAGGGGTCACTTGTAGTTGTGACATGCAGGTACCTATTAGATGTCACCTACAGGATTGATTTTTGCTTTACAAATGGATTATGTAGTGATAACAAAAATGTAACATTGCTCAATCACAACACAGGTTGGAAAAGGCTTCTGTCAGAGTCTGTGAATCAAACACACAGGCACAGGTATTTGGGATAGTTGCAGGTTTATGTAACCAGATTGAATTTGTCAGCAAAAGTGCAGGGAAGTTGATTGGCCCAGCAGCTGAACCGCTGCAATCCTTGATCAACATTTAGACGTTTCCAGGGATCCGAATAGCTAATGCAGAGGTTAGGTAAAGCGCAGGTGTCCATCATCACTAGGGTATGCAGCTGCGTGCATGAATAAGAGGGAGAACACACGCAAAAAGACCTGTCTCACATGCAGCTAGGCACGCACATATGATCTCCTGAACACAGGCATGCCACAGAACACCTGACAGGTGCAGGCGTGGTCTGCTGCAAGACACGCTATCTTGACACGCTAACTCATTCTTAAATCTGAGTTACGTGCCTGAGGCTGAGTACTCAGCACCATAGTTTACTCTCTGAAGCCTGTTCCTCTTCCATTCCTTGTCTCTGGGCACACCCTCTTCCGAATGTAGGCCGACTTCTGTCATTCTGTTCATAATGGAACTACTAAGAGGCCTGAGAATTGGAGCTTGTCTGATGAGTAATGAACATATTAGCTGTGTCAAAAGCATGCCACCAATCCCATGATCAGTATGTATTACTTGTTGTCCTGCAGGTGTCTGTTTAAGAAGCCTCTGCATGATGCTCTTTCAGAGGCACTGGTCCCTGAAAACAGTGGTTAATCTGACTTTTTTTCAGAGGAAGTTGTCTACTGTACACACTGTATTGGTTTTAGTGTGTTTGAGAATTTGTTTCTGTACAGATCCCTCTGAGGCACACTACCACCGCTACCACAGCGAAGCTCAGTGTCGGCAACAAATCAATGGTTGAAACACAAAATGGTTTAATTTCAAAATGCATATAGCCATGTCTTCAAGAGCAATAGATTACCACATATTATTTCTCACAGTTGAAACAGCCTGATTTATTTTCCATGTAGGCCTACTGTATATGACACACGCATGATCTGATTGTCCACAGTAGTGCCTCTTGGAAGACTTTACACATATATACAATATCCCATCTGTCAAGCACTTTTGCTCAGCTTTACAGGAAAGTTGCACTTGATTGACATTGTTATGGCAGAATTGAATAGAAAAATCTGAGAGGGCGGATTAATGGCAACACATTGTGTAAACTCCCCTAGCCTGAGGCACTCAGTCTCCATACACCTTGGCTTCCTCTGTCATTTACAAGCCGTTCGCATGCACGCAGCAGAGCCAAGAGTGTGAAAACTGGATGAGCAAGTTCACAGCTCTCTTTTCTCTTAGGAGAAAAAAGAGCGTTGCCTCTGGTTGCAGAGTTGCCTCGCGTGAGGACAACAGCTTCATCTTTTTAGTGCTATCGACCTCCTGACCTGGCCTGTGGCGGCAGTAATTTTACAACTTTTTTCTTTTTACATGCTTAGAGGAATACAAATTCTCAATTCAGACAGGCGTAAACATATGTCCATATATGTATGCCTCTGACTGACTATTTGGAGCATCTTACCATGAGCTACGCATCTCTGCACAGTGATCAGCAACACAAGAAATAAAACCTCCAGTGTTAGTAAATGTAGCCAGTACCTGGACTGAAAATCTGGTTAAAAATAAAGCGTAAGTCCTGGGAAAGGAGCTCTTGAAATAAATTAGGTTCTATAAAAGACCTTAATGTTTTTGTAGTACTGCAGATATTAGCTATCAAAAAAGTAGAACCCATGAACCCATGCCAGTGTCCTTAAAGGTGCACTAATAATGTATTTATTATTCAATTCAATTTTATTTATAGTATCAAATCATAACAGAGTTATCTCGAGACACTTTACAGATAGAGTAGGCCTAGACCACACTCTATAAATTATATAAATTATATTATATTAACAATGGCAAGTAACGGCCCACTACTTTACTGTTTGAGTCACTTTTGACGCGCTAGTCAGTGTTGTCTCCAGATGCAGCAGGCCAGGCAGTTGTTATAAGCTAAAAGGCTCTGATAAATCCACTGTACTCTACCTGTTCAGAAGTAATGTCAAAATGAAGCTCTGAGAAGCATTCTAAATCAGGATTTGGATTATTAGCCATAATGTCTTAAACTCAACATAATGTCAAAGGTAGATTTACCACGAATTATGAGATTGGGAAACAATGGTTTATGCCTCTATAGAAGCCCGTATGATATTAATCTGGTTTAATTCGCAATGTCATGGAGAAGTGCTACACCACTGACAAGTTTAACAGCGACATCTTTAATTGGCGGAGCTTACTGTTACCATGGAAATGTTTACCGCACCCGCAAACCGCTAGTGAGCTTATACCACCAAAATGTTTCTGTACCTTTGCCTTTTTTTCCGTTATTCAATTTGTTTTGCCTAACATGTTAATGGCGGTGCCCTCTAGTGGCTGTAGTAACCAACACTAGTTGGTTGGCTTGGTTCCAGTCTTAAAGCTCTTCATATGAGGATTTTCTGAAACGTTAATTAAGTGAATGAATGGGTAAAATCACTTCCGGGAACCAGAGCCGTTCAAAATTGGGCTGTCACTGTTAAGCTCTGTGGTTTTGTCTCTAGTCTCGCTTTGACAGACCCTCCTCCACAGCGCTGCGGAGGAGGGTCTGGCTAGTCCACACAGCATTCCGGGATGGGAGAAAAACGTGCTCTGGTTTATTGGCATTTCTTTAAACCAATCACAATCGTCATGGAGCTAAGCACCGGGCAGAGCTGCGGTGCTTCTGCAAAATAGCCTCAGGAAGGAACTTGTTTTGGTGGAACACGTGTACGTTCAAAAGTTGTTTTAGTTGTTTTTAACAGAAAACTCAGATTGGACAGTTAGCTGTCTCGATTTACCCTGCAGAGATCTGAGGAGCAGTTAACCATAGTCCTCATTTTTTAGAGAAAATCCCGCACACTGACCATTACGCAAGCAATAATTTATTTAGAAAAAATACAACGTTTCGATCTCAGACCTTCATCAGGTAAATCCTACGCACCTGCCTGACAAAAGAGGTGTGCAAAAAAGCTTTCTTATGAACCATAGTCCTCATAAAACCAGACATCCGGCCAAAAAGAGTGACATCTGGCGGAATTTCCGGCTGGCAATGGAGCAATCCCGGCAGTGGAATGTCGTGGATGTAGGCTAGTTTGTTTCCAAAAAGTTCTCCAAACCATACAACGTTATAGGTCATTTATCCCTACCCTCTAATATGACTCACAGGAGCATAAATTAGCGTCCCTAGCGCTGGCAGGAAATATGACCCACGGGAGCGTTTTCTGTCCTCATATCTGAACCACAGAAGGTAATGGTCTCCATTTGTTCCGTAAAGTTAAAAAAATAAAATAAATCCTCACCTTTTATTTTTACACAAACCCCCGTCTCCTGGGTGAAAGTTTGTTTGATCCATCCACCACACGAACCTGCCTTCTTATGTGGAATTCGGCACTCTTATACTTTGTAACCTTACTTTCTGCTTTGCTCCTGTCATAATTACTACAGCCACTAGAGGGTACCAACCATTATAAAGGTAAATATGAGTCATAATTGCTAATTAAACAAACAACTTATGTGGTTGGTTTTTTTGGGGGTGGGGGGGACGACAGTCTCCCTGTTTGTGCATGTGTGTGTGTGTGTGTAATGTGTAAAATAACAACAGAGTGTAGAAAAAATTCCCCTCGAGGAACTAATAAAAGTTTTCTTTCTTGGCATTAGCTTTATCAACAAGTCCAGACATTTTACCTGAAACATTGCATACTTTGAGTAGGTAGTACTTTAGCTATTGAGACTAAATGGCGGCCTCTTGGATGACAGATTGGTACATAATCAGAAGGTCACCTATTGCAAGTACTTTACCTGTTACACATTAGCACTCTGAACTTTGAAGACATAAAAAATACAATTCCCCTTTGCTCTGTGTAATATGCAAACAGCCGTGGGCTCAGGCACCCACCCCCACCTATGTACACAAATATCAGTGATTGATACATTGTTAATAACATGAACACTTCCGCTGCTTCCACTTCAAGCGATCGTACCATCTATTGGCCAATTTCACAACGTCACCAGTGTTTATGTGCACATGATGTCCACTCAAATTTCCAAATTGAATTTGTTCTAACTGCAGCAACTCTTTGCACAATGTCACCCTGTAAATCATTCCCCTGACAGCGACATAATAGCAGCACCTTACACGGGCAAGTTTAATGAAATGGGAAAATAACATTGCTATAATGACGTATATTCACATTCTTCAAATCGTAAAGTGTTACCTACAAAACAAATGCAAGTTGTAACATATGACAACAGTGTTTGGTTTTGCAATGGCAGTTGATCTCCTTCCCACTTACCTGTTGATATTCTGGGGCCAAACCACAGCTGGGTAACTGTGATGGTACGCCGACGAACCACTAAATCAACCAACGACACTCCTGTTGGCAAAAGATCTGTTTAAGACACCCAGAGCATTCATTATCTCTGTACAAATCACTTTGATTTTCAAGACAGATACAGGCACAGCCACTTATCCTGCTGACACTGGTGCAGAGAAATGGACATACACAAACTAGTTCCACTTCCTCAATTGCTCCGGTGACAACGGAAATTCCGCCGGATGTACCTCATTTAGGCCGGATGTCCATTACCTAGGGCTTTCTTTGTGTTGGAATTTTAAACTCCGGTTGATTTATGAGGACGATGGTTAACTGCTCCTCAGATCTCTGCAGGGTAAATCCAGCTAGCTAGCCTATCTGTCCAATCTGAGTTATCTGCTGCACGACTAAAACAACCTTTGAACGTACACATGTTCCAGAAACACACAGCTCAGCATCACAAACTGTTGTTTTTGGCCCCGGTAGACTGAGTTTTCTGGCAGGATAGTGGTATCTGTGATATGGCCTTCTTTGTTAAACATGCTGATAGTTCAATTATTATTGTGCAGACACCCGCAGCATTACAAAATTACTCCCAACATAACAAAAGTCTTGCTTAGACAGCAGCTGCCTGGAACTGGCATGGAGATAGTGCCCTTTTTACAATTGTTATGTATCCATAGCCGCAGACATTCGCAGATTTACACTGCTGGCCTGGACACCAGGAGCTTGTATTTTTCTGCCATTTTCTCTTTTTATGATTGTATTTCTCCCCTTTACATGTGCTGAATACTGCTGAACTGTTCTCATATTAAATAAAGAAAGGGTTACTGTTATAATAGACTTAATGTCTTTGTTTTTTACCTTCCAAACAATGGTTTTCCCTGTGAAAACCAACTTGTAAAGACTTGATACCTGCTTGATCCAGGCACTCCTTTAGTGAATTCATCTTGTTTAAATGTTCACACTGACACAATTATTAAAACACAGTACAAATGAGCAACCCAATTTTTAAGCACCCACTAACCTGTCAAGATCCCAAATGGTATCCACAGTAGATAGATTGTTATCAGCACTACTAATTACTCTTTATATCTGTAAGCACTGGGAGGTTTTCCTATCATTTCACAATCTGTTGACTGGGAAGAAAACCAAACATGTCAGAGTCCACTCAGCTTTACCCATGACCGGCTATTAAAAAATAAAAAGTGGATGTTTAGATTTGGTTCAGCAGCGGTCTAAACATATGTGGCTTTGATAGGAATTTACAGGTGCAGGATGAGCATTTGCACCTGTAAATTTTTTGTGTTATGTTTTTTTTCTTTTTTTCCTATGTAAAGAAAAAGATCAGCGCAGAGGGGGACACTTGAAGTTAAACTAGCCTGAGTTTTTTTAAGGCATGAGGAGTCAACCTAAAAATGTTCAACACCATTAGATCTCTGCTGGTGAAACTTAAAAGACAGGAAAAGTACAGATTTTTCATAACAAGATTTTCTGTCAAATTACACATATCAAATATCATCTGCAGTAAAAAAAAAAGCCTCCTCAGGTTAAAAGCAACTGTTCGACTAATTAAAGGACCAAAATGGCTTTAAAAACACTTTCTGATCTGAAGATAAGAGAAACAGCACTTACTTACCTACTGCATAACACAACTGGGGCAACTACACTTAAGCAGGCAAGATGAAAGCATCAGTGTTTTATTGTTAAAAAAAACCATGATCAGCTGTTGAAGGTGTAGTGGTAAAAAATATTCTTTATGCAAATGCATAACGTGTACAGTATATGTGCTGGTATGGGTGCATGGATGCTACTGTGTGTGTGCATCACCAGGTGTGTAGAGGAGTAAGACGGGAAACGTCCCACTTATAAAAATGTTTGACAGACAGTTCAAAAAGGAATTTTGATTTACAGTCCATCATAGAAATCAGGAAACATCAACAGGCTGTGGTGGCGTTTCATCGTGTCTCTTTGATGGATTCAGCCTGAGGGCACAGTGGCATTTCCGCTAGATCTATAAAATTCTTGACATGGGAAACTAAATGGAGTATATGTAAGGACATCAGTGCTGCCAGCCTGTTAGATGTTAATGGTTTTGCTACAGCAACACCAAAGAGGTTGTTTCAAGACTGTTTTTTTATTCTCTTTCTTTCTTTCTTTCTTTCTTTGAGACAGCATGGCCCTGTTGATAATAGTTAAGGTAATAACAGAGCAGCCTGCTGGTTCATGAAAGGTCGTTAATGAAACAAGAGCATGTAATTAACCCTGGCACTGCTCTCAATGCTCAATTGCTCAATGGGAATGATGTTTTGTACTCAATCGATTACTCAATCCTTGGTAACTGTAATTTGGGTTACATTAAATACTGTGTGAGCATTTATCTATCAGCAAGTTTTCTTCTATTGCATAACTGTGACTCATACACACTTATACCCTCGCCGCTGACTCCTACAGCTTATTGAAGGGTAATAGTTATGCTGATATTTAAATTATTTTTTTTTGGAAAGAAGCAGCCAATTCACTAGCAAGGACCACACCATCAACCAGATACATTTGAACTATTTATTGATGAAATATGATGACTGGTGTGCAAGGCCTGAAGTCGCTTGTGGTCATCCGACAGACTGCGCTGTAAGGATGCTTCAGGAGGGAATCCACTGTAGCACCCGGCGACAGCAGACCCTCTTAGGACCTAAAGGAGAGGAGAAAGGAGAGGAAGAAAGAAACAGGGTGGAAGGGAGGGGTGCAGAATGTGAGAGCGAATTAGAGCAGAGGGTTAGGTAAGGCGCGGTTGAGGTGTGACCCTGCTCCCGAAATTCTGGTAAGTAGCTTCAATTGCTGATATCTTGTGCCAAAATGTAAGAGAGTCCAGACTGATTGTTAAACCTTACATTAAGGAGGAACAATTATCCCCAGTGCACAACAGTGGACCAGCTTTGTACCAGATAACTGACGGGGCATGTGAATATCCTAATCTGGTGTGCATGTATTTTGTAATTCGTGAAAACACTTATGTTTACCTGTTTTCCGGTATGTACTGAATTATGCAGGGGTCACTGGAAGTCAGAGAGCTATACTTAAATTCACAGCGTGAAGTCGGGCATGTTGACAAGGGTGTCACATCTCCCACTATCATTAAAAGTAGCTCATTGGAGTCCTTTTGCGCAACACCAATCTACACTTTTGGCTTTGCTCACTGTGGTCTGACAAGGCCTAACAGTCGCTTGCTTGGGAAAGACAGATTTTAATACGGCTGAACAAAACATTCACTTCTGTCCTTTACACCATTCTTTGGGCTGTCACAGGTATTTGCCTCTGATTTTTAGACGTTGTGTTCATGAGTTTACAGACACATATCTGTCAGGATCAGTCAACTTTCCATCAGTGTTTTCCAGATCTGAACCCCAAAGTGAAAATTAATCTGGCATAACATAGCCTTAGTTTGCACGTTACATTTTTGCCTTCTTATATTCACACCAAACAAACGAGTGTTATGATTACTTATGTAAAAGGCCAGGTATCTCAGCTGCTCACCCCTTCATTACAGCCATAGCAGGTTGTGATAAGGCTTGTACCACATGAAATAGTAATGTCACATGTACAAGGAAATGTACAATACGTTACTTCCTAAGTGCCAGAAGGATTTGTACGGGAAGACACAGTGATTACCGATATAAACTCCTCATAGCTATTGTCATCATATTAGAGCAAACGAAAATATAGACTAATGGAGCTGAGCACAAATTCTTTCAGGACTTCTTAAACATAATCACTTCTCACTCCCCTGAATGGATCAGCTGTAGAGGTGTTCACTTTAGGTGTTCACTGGCTGAATTTCATATGTTGCCATCCGGATCACGCTTTATACTTCCAAAACTCAGAACAAATAGATATGAACACTCCTTTGTACCTGCAGCCATTCTACTTTTTAATTTTTATAAAGAACCATAGATAACTTGATTTATTATTTATGTTTTTAAATTTGCCTGAAAGGTAGGCAATCTCTGTATTGTGTGTATGATTGTGTGTGATTTTATTATACTACCTGCTGCATAAAAAATTGCCCCCACTGGGGGACAAATAAAGTAACTTGACTTGACTTTAGTCTTAACCAATCAGAAGCGGCCATGAAAATCACGAGCCAATCACTGCACGACATCCCTGTTTTAAACCTGTCTCTCTCTGCTGCTCAGTTGTCATTTCAGGATAAGCGCGCCGCCCTCCTCCTCCCCTGCTCCTCCGGTCTTCGCCCCTCACGGCTCCTGGGTCCTCTTCCGGCGGGCCTCTCCCAGCGGCCTTCAGCGTTGGTCTCTGGCTCACGCCACCATCAGTGTCTAGGCTCCATCGGGGGGGTTCATATTTCGGCTCTACCCCTTTTAAAAGTTCCTCTGAATTTTTTAAATGATGGTGGAGTCTAATCTCCAAAGACTGTACTGTACATTTCACGCACATGTACAATAAATCATCACATATCTGAAACGAAGTCTCCTGATTGAAACTGTAAACAGATACCATGCCTGTGCCTGCCCTAGAACTTGCACGTTGCTAAGAAAACAGCTTGTCCTCAGTATGAAAGGTCTTGAATGACAGACAGGAGAGAACACTTTGTCAAGCAGCTGCTGTCATTCACAAAAAGTTTTCATTCATCTGTGCCTGGGAGTGTCTCCAAGATTGTTTATGTGCTCACTGTGGAGCCCGGAGCTTAATGACTCTGATTTATAAAAAGCTGGGTTAACATGTGGATCCTTCTGTTCAGTGTGTTCTTTATTATTCATCATAGTTGAAACAGAATTGACTTCATTGTCATTGTAAGTACATACAACAAAATCAAAAGTGCTACTGCTATGGTGCAAACATAAAGACACACACATTGACTAAGAACATAGAGCAGAGAATGCATGGTGACACCTATAAAATGACACACAGAGATGAGTGGCATACCTGCAAATTTACGCCTTTGTGCACATACAAAAAAACTGAGGCGTATACTTTGCGAGGACATAGTTGGGGCCCCACCCATGCATTAATATCTTTATTCCTGTCATTTACTGCCCGCTTTATACACTCTGCATGAATTTGCATGCAACATTTATTGTTTTTATTGCAATCGCAAATATTTTATTTGAAGTTAATTTTACAGATGTCTAACCCTAGTGTAGATATCTCCCAAGCATTTATGATATTGTAATTTGTAATCAAGATACAAATATTCCAGTTTATTACAACTTGGGTCTTATTTTTCTAGTTATGGCAATCATTTGGCCATCAGTTATAACATTGTTTTCACCAAAATATAGGCTGGGATTTGGGAACATGGCAGAACCACAATTATTCTTTGAAGGAATAGCTTGACATTTTAGGAAATACACTTATTTGCTTTCTTGAGATAGAGCAGAAGATTGATACTACTCTTATGCCTCTATGCGAAATATGAAGTTGCCACCAGCAGCTGGTTAGCTTAGCTCAACATTAGCATACAAAATGGAAACAGTTAGCCTGGCTTTGGCCAAGGGTTACAAATCCATAAAAAGCACCTCTAAAGCTCACTGATTAACACTTTATATCTTCTTTGTTAAATTCTTCTGTTCTTTGTTAAGTGCAGCTTGAGACATGAGAGCGGTATCGATCTTCCCCTCTAACCCTTGGCAAGAAAGCAATTAAATGTATTTCCCAAAATGTTGAATGACTTCAGCCCTATGAATATTGCAACGTATGACAAGTGTACCTTAACTCACACATGTTGCATAATGCCTTGTATAGCGGGTCAAGTTCTGTTATTGCGTCATAACGGACGGTGTGCCTATAGAGACAAACTCAGAGGGTCAATCATGTGTGAAAAACAATGACATTTACTTGTGGTAAGTATTTTTCCCTGATTGCACGCAGAGACCATGATTACACATCGTGATGTAATGGTGGTTTTGAAAAATGATGTGATGTCATGGCTACAATGTGAGTAATAAATAAATAAATCGCATGTAGTGTTATACGGAACAACAGTAGGTGATGACATGCCCTTAAAAGAGTGGCTTCTGTATCAACATAATGCTACTTCTATTGGCTGACTCTGCAACATTTGCAGGTCATAGTTGAACTTCAGACCCAGCCAGCCGCTCGCACAAAAAGAGGAAATGCAATCTTGACTAACTAAAATGAATGGGAGAGGAAGTAAACATTTACAGAGACTGGTGCTAATGTCTTAACTTTTAACTATACACAGGCTCCAGTATGTCCAAAACTCTGCCACCAGTGTCCTCACCTACACCAAGACCTGGTGGCACATCACCCGGACCCTCATCCACCTTTACTGGCTCCCAATCAAGTCCTGCATTAAATACAAAATCCTCCTTCTCACCTACGATTCCCTCCATGCCCTGGCCCCACAGTACCTCTCCGATCTCCTCCATCCATACACCCCACCCCGAAACCTACGGTCTTCCGACGCCGGCCTGCTCTCCATTCCCCACACCAGACTCTGTGCCTTCGGAGACAGAGCCTTTAGTGTTGCAGCCCCATCCCTCTGGAACCCCCTCACTGCAGATATCCGCAATGCTACATCCCTGGACATGTTTCAAAAACTCCTCAAACACTAGCTTAGCTTAGCCCCAGTAATTCTGTCAAGTGCCCTTGGGTTTCGTGAAAGGCGCTATATAAATAAATAGTTATTATAGCAGCTATAGTATCCACTTTCTCTGCTGAAGTCAATGGGTCAGCTGCTTACTTTACATAAAGGCTAGTCTTTGACACATAAAAAAAGATACACTACAGCTGATGCTAAATCCTTTTTACTAATAAAATATTTGATCATTTGCTGATTGAACTGACAGCTAATGATCTTTAAACAAACCTAAATACTATATGTACAAGTTCAGATACCGTACAATTTTAAGGCCACTTAACAAGCTACAAGTATCGAGAATGATCTTGGAGGATCACTGTGCATAACTCATAAACATCAAAGATACTCAGTTTGACAATAAAAAGCGACAGTACAACCCCCTGAGGCCAAGCAGTAACATTAGGCAGGTTTTTTTTTTTTGATCTGCTACAATAATGATTGCTCATAAATTACATTTGGAAGCTGAGAACTGGCTTGAGATCAAATTAGAAAAAGGTCTCACTTGACAGGCAGGGTAATGGGCTGTTGGCAGATCTATTTGTAACTTAACTTGATGTGGCAATGGAGGGCAGACTGTGTGAACCCTGTGTCCTGTCACCACCATGTGACATGACATCAGTAGCATTCCCTGGTGAGATAGTCTTTCTTTCACAATCCAAACTACATTATCAAAAGTCATTTCCATACCACTCATCATTTTTTATTAAACATGCTTGTTAGAATGCAGAAGGCCCGCAGAGTGTGGACAGAAAAGAGGAGCAGAGTTTTGTTTCTGTGAACATGTGAAGGAGAAGGCGTGGAAAAGGAGACGGGAACGGGAGGAGAGCCACATTTTTGTTGTAGTGTTTACGAGATGCTCACATCCCAGAGATGGGTGGATGACAAGCAGTGCTGCCCTGTAGGGATCGAAATTTATTTAAGCCAGGTTACACCCATTGGCAACAAACAACTTGACTCCTCTCACTGTCATTCCCACACACTGTTGTCTACAGCTGTTACACATACCTACAGCAGCGAACATGCACACAGGTATTGCGACATATACCTATGCCAGGTGCGGCGGCTCCTTTAGCTTTGCTGTTGTGTCTCTTTAACATTTCCGTATCATGATCACCATCTTTAATCTCCTGCTGTGTGAGCGCCTGCGAGCTAACAAGCTGTTGGATTACTGCCTTTACTTATCACACTTGCCAGCACGGCACATAGCAGCCAGCGTTGTTGACTCACCTCTTATCCCACTTTTTATCTGCCTGGATTGCATAATATGTACATGCATTTATACATACATCATCACTGCATATAACTTTCAAATAAGATGTGAAACTGCACAAATACACGTCACTATCGGCCCTGTCACCCACAATTACCCACATGCATATGCGTACAACGTACACACACACACGTACATGCACGAGACTAGTGGCCAAATGTGTCAGCCCTCGTACATTTCTTATCTGCCTCCTTGTCACTCACTTTATTGTATAAAAGAGCATGTCGAGACACAGAGGGATGAGATTTGGAGTGCTACACAATGCACAGGATTAAATCTTTTCTCGCTGGTACAAAAGGAGGGCCGGTGGCTGTGTAATTTACACCGCTGTCCAATGGCTAAGTCAGCACTATCAGCCGGGGTGTCATCATCCTGCCCCTGTTCTCCCACTGCGTGTAATGAATCCAATGTGTCTGAGCCCTGGCATGCACAAATGATTAACTGGTGGCAAAGAGAACTGATTAAGGAGATAAAGCTTGGCACACAATAGCCTCAGTGCTACACGTGTACACATAACTGGAGCTTCCTCACGCAAGGGAATTATTCATGTCTGCCAATCATTCTGTTTGGATTCTAACACCCACTACTCCAAGATTCTTGAATGCAGAAGACCTACAAGGTGTATCGGTCTTTTTATGAACTTACATTCTTGAGTGTTTCTGTGTGATTGTTTGATACCTTAGAATTCAATGACGGTATGAAAAATCACGGAGAGGTGCAGTAAATTATGTTAAATTATTTGCCAATAAAGTAGTTAAAGCAATAATAACATTGCGCTATCATACACAATATGTACACGAGTATTATGGCCCTAACCAGGGAGTACCAAGACAAATATATTTTGTTGAAGCAAGGGGCAAAGCAACACAGTGCAATGTGTCAGGGGCGTCGGACTAGGGGGGAAAAGGGGACTGAGTACCCAAGACCCTCATGTGAGGAGGGCCCAAAAGCTGCTAGAATGAATAGCTGTGGATGCAACGGGGAGGGGCCCATAGAAAATTTCTTTTTCTACAGGGCCCAGAATTTTATGTTACGCCCCTGCAATGTGCAGATGCAAAAATAGGAATAGGACACCTGCAGCCACATGGAAGCGGGGGGGGCTTAGAAAGAATTCATTATCATACATTTTGTTAGCGGCTGGTAATAATCATTGACATTCACTTAGTGTCCTCTCATCCACTTAAAAAGCCAGTGTTCTCCACACCCATGGTTTGGTAACAGAGAAGAAAGTTCAGACCAGCTTCTCCTCAGAGGAAATCCTATTCTTTCATTACAGTTTTACCATATTACCGTATTACAGCTTGGTGATGGTTGAGCAAGATGTAATCAAGGTAACCAGCGGATCTGTAAATGAAGAAATCATTAAAGTGAAATGGAAAGCCTTCAAACGGCCATACATGGCTGGTACCTGTTATCATTTCCATAATTAGAATTAAACTCTATTTTTGCTGTGCATTTAAACGGGTCTTCTGATTAAACTGTCAGTAATGAAAGTAAAACAGGCAAGTAGAACATAATACCATAATAATAGAGTAAAGAGAATAAATTTCAAGAGCAGACATTACAAAGTGCTTCACAACAGAAAACACAATTGCAAGTAGAGAAACAGAAGAAAGACATGCAGACATCAAGCTAAAAACATAAAAGACTAAACTAAATAAAAGCAAGTGTAAACAGTTTTGACATTTTTTAAAAGTGTCCACAGTGTCCACATCTTAGGTCCAATGGGAGAGAGTTCCAAAGTTCAGGAGCTAAAACCTCAAAAGCATGGTCTCTTTAAGTCTTGAGCCTGGACCGAGGAACAACAAACCCTGATCAGAGGACCTCAGAGACCTGCTGCTGATGTAGGGCTGCAGAAGCTCTTTAATGTCGGCAGGCGCTTGACCACACAAGGCTCTAAAAGTGATCAAAAGGATCTGGAATTGGATTGTAAATTTGACGGTAAGCCAGTGTAAAGAAATCAAGATTGGAGTAACACGAGACCTTCTGGAGGACTTGTTTCAAAGATTGGCAGCAGCATTTTGGACCACTTGTAGGCGATTCAGGGAAGTCTTATTTAGGCAGGTAAAAAGAGAATTGCAGTAGTCAAGATGGGAGAAAATAAATGCATGTATAACATAGATAAAGAATGTTTGTGTGATTTTGGCGAGGTACATGTGGCTCCACCAACTAAAGTGACCAAATGGAGCACGGCAGTGCCATCCACTGTTGATCTGATTTGATTCACTACTGGGCCTCACCTATCATTTTGGCACCCAGCGAGACACCTGAATACCAAAAAAACTCTGTGGAGTAAGGTATGGCTACAGATACATTCAAGGATAGGATGTATCTGTAGCCAACTGCCACTTTGCTCATTTGAAAGCCATGATGTCTCTCTCTCATTGGCGGGCCAAATTCTCTGGGCGGGCAAAGCAGAGAAAGGGGAGGTAACCTTGCTCCTTATGACCTCATAAGGAGCAAGATTCCAGATCGGCCCATCTGAGCTTTCATTTTCTCAAAGGCAGAGCAGGATACCCAGGGCTCGGTTTACACCTATCGCCATTTCTAGCCACTGGCGGACCATAGGCAGGCTGGGGGAATGCATATTAATGTTAAAAAACCTCATAAATTGACATTTTCATGCCATGGGACCTTTAAGAACAGCAAAACACAGAGAGTGGAAGGTGAGGGATGGATGTCGGGCTTTATCCTAGAAATGTACTTCAGTTGATCCAGACAACCTGGACAGTGAATCATCACCTGCACAATGCTGCACATTGTATGGAAAATCTTAGGCTTGTTGCCCCTGTTAAATCCCCTGGGGCTTGCTATAGGTAACCAGGGGGTAAGTGTGGAGTTTCATCTCTCAGTCCAACCACTGAATTAGAAATTGGAGGCAGATAAGGCTTAAAAGCATCATCATTCTCTAGTGCCTTCATTCTTTTGTCCCTGAAGCTATGGTGTTAGTGTTGCTATATGCATGGAAAGGTGCAAGGACAAGGAAGATCTTTGCCTCCACTGTCAGTTTTGTTCTCATTCACCAGAGTGAAGGAGTCAGTTATAACTTCTCTAGTCTCGCTTTGTCAGACCCTCCTCCAAAGCGCGCTGAAGGAGGGTCTGGCTACTCCACACAGCATTCGGGGATGGAAGGAAAACGTGCTCTGGTTTAATGGCATTTCTTTAAACCAATCAGAATCGTCACTGGCCGCGCTAAGCTCCGCACAGAGACGCTGCTAAATAGTTGTGCGAGAGAAAACTCAGATTGGACAGCTGTCTCAATTTACCCTGCAGAGACCTGAGGAGCAGTCAACAATAGTCCTCATTAATTCACCGCATTTAAAATTCCAACACAAACAGAAAGTGGAAGGAAACGGAAAAGACATGCATCCAGCGGAATTCCCTGCGGCACCGGAGCAATCCCAGAAGTGTAACGTCAAGGATATATAGACTATAACTTCTCCAACACTAGTGGATGTCCTCTCCTGAGATATTCAGAAACCAGGAGAATGTTATTCACTAACTTCCTCCAACGGTTTTCTTTCCAGTCACTGTACATTTTGGTTTCTTCTTTTCCTTGTTAATTTAAAGAAGAAAACATTTATTTATTTATTAAGCAACTTATAGCTGAGACACGCCAACCAGACGGCCGACCGTCGACAGAAAAGCCAGTCGAAATGATCAGTCGCGTCCCCGAGGTCCAAAAAACTGACTCGGGACACACTGAGGCGACACCGACTTGAGAAACGTAATACGTCTCCATAGCAGCAGGCGGCGCTACTCTGTACTGTTGCCCAAGAAATGAAAACCGGCAGATGATTGGAGGAACGCGTCACATGGGTTTGTTTTCTCCGGAAATTCAAAGCCAGACTGTCATGGCGGCTCGTTCAGAATACGATCTCATATTGTACTAAAATAGTTCACTGAAACATGTTTCTGAAAACATTTTAAGCGAGAAATAGGCCGTGCAGTTGCTGAATCTGTCTTCATTTCAGATCAACAAAGGTCAGTTTAAAAGATTTTCGTCAGATTTTGAGAGACTCTAGTCACGCTCATTCCGCTCGCCATTTCCGGGTGAGTCCCGACTGCCCTGCCTCCGACTGAACATGTCAGGTCGGCCAAAATGAAGGCCGACAGCCCCTCAGACTGACGACGGCACGGGACACACCGAACAGACTTGAGTCACTGACCAGACTGTCCAACAGCCGATTATCGGCCCTGTGTGTCCCGGGCCTTTAGCCAAATATCAACAGGCAAGAGTTGCTTAATTGAAGATGATACTGCTGTACCACTCTGCTAGATTTGGCTTCACCTGATTACATTTTTTTGTTTTGTTTTTCCTACTAAATGAAACTATAGCGTAAGTTCAGTCAGGAAGATACTTTTGCCTGTCTAGGCCTGTAGCCTATTTTAATTTCTCATGCATCTACATTCAATCTTCTCACGCATGCACACTCGTTATTCCTTGCAGTCCTGTCTGGGGCTGTCAATCATATTATCAGCTGTTCTCATCAGCTGGTCACATCAGCAACACCATTAAAAGAGCTTTATAAATGGGATATTAATTATATGCATGGAAGAGCACCGACACTCATGAGTTCACACCAAAGAGGTTCTGTTTTTCTTTGTCCCTGGCTGTGTTCTCCAGTTTGTGCCTTAACGTTAGCTTGTTTACCTGTGTCCACAATTGATCCTTAAGCTACTCCACCAAGTGGTTTTGTTGCCTAAACTTGATGAAGGCTGGAGATCAGCAAATGCTGTTCATTACCACATGAGGAGCTGATCTATGTAGAGTGAGAGGTTTTCATGTATTCCTTAGAATTATTCCCCCAATGTTATACATTATCCCAGCGAACTGCAATATAATACAAAAATAAATAAAAATAAACAAACTACGCTAACCGGTCTGGAAACCAACTTTTTTAAGTGACGGTACTCATCTTTAGAAGCATGCAGGAGACGCAACCAACTTTTACAGCCGATATAGCACAAATGCACACTTGGCCTGCACATTCATAACTGCAAACTTTTTTTTTTTTTTTTTACAACTTAGCGTGCTGTCTAAAAAAACGGCCGATGATTGTTTTGATAGAAAAGGGTGACCGATACCTCCCTCAGCTCTTTCTGTACACAACCTCCCGACCCTTGGCTCTGCCCAAGCAAACACAGTCTGCACGCAATGCACAATGATTAACCCGTAGATCGTCTATTGAGGGAGACATCACTCTGTAGGCAAAAAAAACTGGCCCAGTTTCCTGTGGTTGTTGTTCTTGTCTCTATAAAGGAAAAGGAAAATACTTTCCTAGCATGAAGCACCCTTTTAAAGTTCTCTCAACATGGAAATGGGGAAAAATGGGAAACTATATTTGACAAAAATAAAAGTGACTTGAAGCAAAGAGCTTCGGGTAACAGTTACACAGGTAAAGTGCGAGTAATGCACAAGTTATTATACAACCGGTGTACATTAGCTACTTTAACCACCAAGTTCACTAAATCAGCTTTGAGGCAAAATAACAATAATAAATCAAATGAATTAATTAAATCAAGTTTCTCATTGTTTACCTATAGCCTAACTCACCAATGTCTAAAGTCTAAAGTCTTACATCCACAAGAAAGAGCTAATTCAATCAAAACCTAACATGATTCTAAAATAAGTTATCTACAGTGATTATGCTAAATTTCCCAGTGATTTCAATCTACTGGCTACCATAGCCTACTGTAGCTCATTCC
This sequence comes from Perca fluviatilis, assembly GCF_010015445.1. Lineage (NCBI taxonomy): Eukaryota > Metazoa > Chordata > Actinopteri > Perciformes > Percidae > Perca > Perca fluviatilis. The sequence continues at coordinate 38,034,860 of NC_053114.1, read as the reverse complement.
TTATGGTCCCGAGAAAATGAATCAGAGTGAGACCTCCTCCCTGAAATCATTCTCTGGGGATTAACCCGTAGATGATAGGCTGGTTGACCCCATTGGTTTACAGAGAGAATGAAGGTGGTGGGGGCAACGTGTGTGTGTGTGTGTGTGTGTGTGTGTGTGTGTGTGTGTGTGTGTGTGTGTGTGTGTGTGTGTGTGTGTGTGTGTGTGTGTGTGTGTGTGTAGGGGGACAGAAGAGGTTAATTTGTATCATGCATGAGTTGAATTGCGTGCCAAGCTTATCCATATCTTATTTCCCCGTAGAAAAAAAGGAATTGGCTACCAGAACAAATGCCACTGCAAAACTATACACTATTTATCCTATAAAGAATAAATGGGCTAATAATGACCAGTAAGATTGACCATAGACTGATGAGATCAGTAGTGAATCACTGCTCACTACACAGAAAGAATATTATATAAAGATGAGTCTATATCGACGACGTTTCATTTGCGGGATTGTTCAGAGGACTATAGTTAACTGCTCCTCAGATCTCTGCAGGGTGAATCCAGACAGCTAGCTAGACTATCTGTCCAATCTGATTTTTCTGTTGCACGACTAAACCAACCTTTGAACGTACACAAGTTCCTCCCCGAGGCTATTTTGCAGAGGCACCGTTGCTCCGTCCTGCGCTTAGCGCCGCCCAAGACGACTGTGATTGGTTTAAAGAAATGCCAATAAACCAGAGCACGTTTATCTCCCATCCCGGAATGCTGTGTTGACTAGCCAGACCCTATCAATGCAACTAGCCCGTTGTCAACAGATGGAATGAACTTCTAAACTACAAATGAAATAATTGAAAATACCCGAAAATACTTATTTTTTCACCTTTCCTTTCAGGGTTTCCGTAAGCTGTTAAAAAATTTAGGTTCTAAAATTTTCAGTTTTGGGGTCAGAGAGCACCTACAGGGTCATTTCAGGAGAAAATCATGCGACATTGAGGTAAAAGGACTTTTATTGTTTTTCATGTCAAAATGTAAATATGCAGCTCTTCTTGTGTTTCTCTTCTAGGCTTTTATAAAATGGGTTCATAATAAAACAAGTATTACCATTAAAAAGTGTGAAGGGAGAGCTATAGTCTAGATTTGTCTCTTAGCTAGGCTACAACAGCAAAAAAAAAAAAAAAAAGTCCCAGTTGGGGATGCTTGTCTGATTCTCTTTCAGGGTTGGTTGTCACCTGGACTGCCAGTGTATCAGTGGCGTCCGGCCCATAGAGGGCGCTGCCCCTCATGCTCAACATCAAAATATTTTTTTTTATTAATGAACTCATTATTTTCATTCCATAATTAAAATTGTGAGGTCAGTAAGAAATTGTCAATGCACTTCATGCAATAAAATAAAGTACAAGCTACGACTGCAATGCAAATAGATCTTTTCCTTTGTGGAGGTTGCTGGCAACAGAACTGCTGAGCCAGCGAGGCGAGAAAAGCCTGGTCACGGCGAATTTACAGGGATCGGACAGATGGGATTTAAGGCGATCAGGCTGAGCGTCTGACACTACCATAGACACAACATGGATGTACTGTATTATAATAACGATACACGCTCATTAATAGGTTAATAGAATTGCAGCTTGCTCAGTCAATAGGATGAATAGATAGGATTTGGGACGCAGATTAAACATAGCGGCCAAAAACTGGGATTGCAACGTCATGTGATGCCCTCTGGCCCCAAAATACTTTTTTCCATAGACTTTTTTGGTGCGAATGACACGTCTGTAAATCAGTAAATACTTTTTGCGCGTCACAATCCCCGCAGAATGATTCCTTTCCCTGTCAGAATTTGAGCCATTCGGTCCAATAACATCTGGAAAGTCTAGAAGAGCCACACGATTAAATCATTTGATCCCTATTGAAGTTAGTGGAGCGCTAAACCGGAAGTAGCCGGCCTCGGCCGGCTGTGGTCTCCAGTGCGCCTGCTCTATGGGCCGCGTAATGCGGAAGCAGAGCGGAAGAGCTGGGTATTTTCTGGCTCCATGATGGCTTTGTGCGCCACCAAGCAACTAAATGAACGGGGCTGCGCCTCAAACGCTGTATTCTTACATGTCTTACAATACATCCAGGTGACTTACTGAGAGTTGAGGCAACCACAACACATAGCCGACAAAAGAAATTTGAGATAGGATGTCTATCAGATAAACTTGTTGTCAAACAACTTCGACAGGATCAGCGGGACGTTACCATTGACCAGAAAACCAGTGACAGAGGTAAAGAATACAATCAATCGTTTGGTAACAATTGGTTTGGAAAAATGTCACGGCTAACTGCCTGTTGTGAGGCTCAGGCGCTATTCCGCTGTCCCTGCCTCCTTTTCCAAATCAAAGCAACAAAACCTGGATAAATACTGGTGTGAATGACCTAAAACAGCTTTGTAAATAAAAATTTCAAAGCATGAAAATTCAATGAAATTGTTTGGGACATTAAATATTGCAAGTAAACATCAGGAAGAAAAACAGATAGGCTATCTATCTATGTATAGTGATATACATAGATAGATATATTGGGGGCGGGGTAAGGTCACTCCATTCCTACCTGATACTTTAGACTTTCATTATACATTGAAATGGAATCTATTAAGGATACTTTTTTTTTTTTAATTGATTCAAAAAAGATTTTGTGATTTTCAAAAAAAAGTGTGACGACCAACCCCGTTCTCCGTTACTTTTTGTTTAGATGTTTTTACATTTCAGATCCTTTTGTTGAAAGCTGCCATTGTTTTTTGGCGACAGGAGGGCAGGAGAAGAAAAATACACAGTCTGACATATCGCTTCTTTAGTTTGCTTGCTGTTTGACTGTCTTCTCCATCTAGCTCTTTAGATGAAAACAGCGGCCTGCTGCTGCTGGAAAACCAGAATCAAAGTGTAAATTTGTCAAAAAAAAAAAAAAAGAGTGAGGGTGGGGTTGTCTCTGTGAATATGTTATTTTATTCAATCTAACAAATATTAATTAGTGGAGCTTTAAATGTTTTCCTGGGAGATGGGAGACAAGTTTTATTTATTTTTTACCGTGGCGCCAGCATGCAGCCATGGCCAGACAGTTAATTATGATCATGACCTCATTTCACTCATTAACTCTTTTGCAGCACTGTGTGTGTGTGTGTGTGTGTGTGTGTGTGTGTGTGTGTGTGTGTGTGTGTGTGTGTGTGTGTGTGTGTGTGTGTGTGTGTGTGTGTGTGTGTGTGTGTGTGTGTGTGTGTGTGTGTGTGTGTGTGTGTGTGTGTGTGTGTGTGTGTGTGAGATGCGGCAGGATTTGTCACACCACCACAAAACTTACTACCCACAGGCTCCCTATCACTGGCCAAGTTTATAATATAGGATAGGGGCCCCAATTTAGGGAACTCTTTCTCTCATTTTGTACATCTTCCATAAGTCCAAAATGCATGTTTTAAGAAGACTTCTAATTTAGTTTACTGTTTTCTTTAATCCCATAAGTTATATACAGGCCTATCATTGACAGTGTGAAAATTGTTTATATCAAGAAATAAATAAGCTCTTTTTAATCACCTTTGTTATGCCATTTCTTTTTTATTCTACTTACTTTAATGATAAAACTTAAACTATCTCTAGAATGCAGTATGATAATTAGTTGTCAGTTGCTTTTGCTATTATTGAAATTAAGCCAAAGGGGCCTATTGTATGTGGGTTTTGTGTTCTGGAATAAAGAAACCTTGGAGAAGCAGGAAAGCAACATCATACACCCAAAATTTTGATAAATGGCGTTATTAAATATTGGACTTTATGTGTTGTTAACAGATACAAAAATATACTTGATAGGATTTTTGGAGGAAAAAAAAACCTAATACTATATATATATAATTGTATATGTTGATAGTTATTGCAGATAACCACTTCATTTGATGACTCCAATGTTGGACATTTTGCCATGCAGACCATTGATGCTTTGACTCAAAGTGGGTTTTCCCTTTTTTTTTTTCGTTTAAAAAAAAAAAAGACTAATATTCTCACACGCAGAGCGTGTCTGGTCTGGTTTCGGTGCTTTTCTTGCTGTGTGGGTCATGACTCTTCTCAGAAAAGCATCTTGAGGTTTTCCATCATGACCTTGCCTTCCTTTGCCTTGCCTGCTATTTACACTCAGTTATGACACCTTCGTGCTTCACGAGCGAGGGAGAGGTGACAGAAAGATGGATGACCGAGATACTTCCGCACGCAACTATTGTTATTGCCGCGGAGCGCATACTGGCTTGCATAAAGACGGAGAGTTGCGGGGAGGGGAGAGAGGGGAAGCCATTAGCTCAGTTACTAATCTGGAATTCATGCCTTGGTCAGGAAGGGAAGGTGATCCAGTACCCTCCACCCACCCGCCTACACACACACACACGCACACGCACACACGCACGCACACACACACACACGCGAGCTCTTTCTCTCCGTGCCATGCAAACACACACAGGCTACACAAACACAATATGTGAAAAAAAAAGTATTTTCCCTCTCAGGGACACTTCATCATGCACTTGTGTTGAGTTCATGGTTGCGTGTGAAAGACCTATCAGCAGCAGCTGATCAGCTGATTTTGGTGCGCACGGGGTGACCCACCCTGACCCTGTTATCTAGAGATTGTCTGTTTTAACCTGAGCTGAGGAAAGTGATCCATCTGTCTCTGTCCTCTAAAGTAGTGCACCAGCCATTAGCCTTTTGACAAACCACTGGCTTATCATGTCTCGGTTATCCTGAGATCAGTGGCGTAGCCTACGTGATACGCAGGTGTCCATATAGCCTACCCACTTCAAAATGCCCAATGACACGCAACAACATACTTTGCATTGCAATTTTGATATATTTTGAATTGTCATCTGTATTTTTCTTCTTCACATAGGCTAAATAAAGGTATTTCCCCGCAAATTGGTGTATAAAAGTGTGTCAGAATGCAGGAAATGGGGGGGGACACCCAGACCCCCCACTATGATATGCCACCGCTCCCCAAAAGGCCCATTCTGGCCCATATATACAGTATAGGCCCATATATACAGTACAGTATACCCACTTCAATACATTAGACTACACCACTGCCTGAGATCAATTAGTGAACAATTAGTAGCCTCCAAAATGTTTTTTTTTTAGAAAAAAATTAATTTATTGTATTGTTTTTTATTTCTCAAAACACTGAACCTTAAAGTATAACTTCCATGTTAGTTTGATACTACTGTAAGTGTGTTACCTAATGTGAAAACTGTAAAATGTGTTTTACACTATACTGCAGCATACTTTCAGCACTTCTAACAGCGATTTGAAACATGTATCTTGCATTGTTTGTTGTTGGATTCACTGGTAGTTAAAACGACTAAACTGAAAATATACCATGTATTTTGGTGAAAAAAACATGTTCTCATGACATTTCACAAAAAAAAATATGTTTTGAATGAATGGTTGTGTGGTGAGAGATGTTTACAATCCGAATGAATGCACAATGGCAAGATCTGAAAGAAAGACTGTGGCTGTGGTACAAGGGTGATGAGTTTGGAGTTTTGTACCAAGAGTTGTGAAATTATGCCACAGTTACCACATAGTTGCGATAATAGTACCAAAGCGATAAAAAAAAAAAAACTGTAATAATGTGGCCTATACCTTGAATAAAGCTTTGTGTTGGGTTACCTTTGTTGTCATGTAAAATTGATGTATACTTATAAAGTGCATTTCATAAAATAAAATAAAAATAAAAGGACGAATCAGTGGAAGAAAGCTTGAAACTGAGCCAACTTTTGTGTGTGTGTGTGTGTGTGTGTGTGTGTGTGTGTGTGTGTGTGTGTGTGTGTGTGTGTGTGTGTGTGTGTGTGTGTGTGTGTGTGTGTGAGTGTGCAAGCTGTGCTCTACGGTGTTATTGTTCAATATTTTCTGCACGTGAATCTGTTAAATTCAAATTACAGATTACAGTAGATGGTTTCACTATTTGGAACCATTCCTAATATTACAAGACAACTATAATCAGTGTTATTTCTTACATTGTTATGAATATGAGCCTCCTCCAGGTTCGACACTGAGTGGTGGAAATGAGATGAATTGTCTTTGAAGGCTTGGTGACTGAACTCGACTACAGTCCAAAGAAACATTTACTCAGGTGCTGTATTTAATCGTGGTTTTTGAGGTGCTTGTACTGAGTATTTCCATCTTATGCTACTTTATACTTCTACTCCACTACACCACTATTTTGTTAACAGCTATAGTTACTTACAACAGTTGCGGCTAAAAGGTAATATGCAATCAAAATAACTGTATATGTGTGTATAACTCAACAGATGTTGAAGCACCAGCCAGTCAGAGTGGCGCACTGAAACAAGAACTTTTACACCGTAAAGCAAGGAGTTGTTTTTACTGTCAAATTGAGTACTTTGAGTCACCCAGGTAGTGCAGTTGGTAGAGCGCGCGCGCCCAAATAAAGAGGTTTATTCCTCGACGCAGCAGATAAGACAATGATGTGTACAGAAAAACATCAAATGCCATTTTAAGGAGCACGAGGTGATGTGCAAAAATGTAACCGATGTGCATCTTTTGAGTGAGACAATCATTCCAGTTTTAGCTCCATATTAATTATTGCCCCCATCGCAGTGAATGTTATATGCTGTAAATTTATATTAGGTCATAGGCAACATTCATGTTAGGTGTCGTGGCCTGCAGTCCGAAATAATCCTATTAAGGTTTGCTCGATCGGGCACATGCAAGGCCAGGAGCCTGTTCACTCATGTCCATCTGGTGAAGTCATTGTTCTCTTTGATAGTAGAGCAACTGTATTATCATGGTTATGTTACCGGAAGGTTTCACTTTTGAATTTACAATTAATGTAGAGTATGCCTTAAAGGGGCACTCCACCAGTTTTACACAGGAAGTTCAATTTACTGATCATGAGGACTACTACTGTGAAAACACCCGTAGGCTGCTGTACGTGCTCTGTGGCTTTGGCACAAGCTTTTTCAAAGTTCAAAGAAAATAACCCTGCTGGTGTGGCAGGGAGGGTGTCACGAATGATGATGACTAAAAGTCAGGATGTCTCAGCCTCTGCTAGCCCGGGAAAACCCTGACGAACTTCCGGGCAAATTTAGAGATTTGCTCTGCAAGTCAGTCTGGCCCATTTCCAATTTTTCCAAATCGAGGCACCAATCACAACCGTTGAGGCGGGCTTTACACGATGACGATAGCGCAGCGACGGCGAGCAGCTTTTTTGTTTACGTTCAACATGACGGCCACCGAAGTGCAGCAACCCGTTGATGCGGCTGCCGTCGCTACGTCACCCGGATCGTTGGTCTGATTGATTGAAGGACTATCCAATTGCACCCAGAGGCATTTGAGCGGCGTCCGTTGGTGACGCCCCTTTTGGAAATGGGCTGTGAATGAAGCTTTCCCAGACCCACTCTCAGTTACAACTGAGAGTGGGTCTGGTGTCAACCGGGCTAAGCCTCTGCTGCTTTTTGATTCTTTTTTAACCTGTCTCTTAAGAGCAATGTTGGGCAGCAATGGGATTGCAATTTGAAATTTGGTAATCACATTCCAGTTACTAATCCCAGTTACACTGCATTATTTTGACATTTGGGGTCAGCTTGTTCGCTGTCTTAGAGTAATGCCGCGTTCTAGTTACCTCGGAACTCGGAAGCCGCAACTGGGAATGACGTCATGCCCGAGTTGAATGCGTTCTATTTAAAAGTCGATTTCCATTGTTTTCATTAGCTCTAGCCCGGTTAGCTATTGTTAGCAACCAGTTGATAACAACGCATTACGCCGTTTTTTGTGCATGCAAACAACGTAACAACATGTCCACAGATAGAAGTTGGACATGCCTGTGTGAACGACTGATTTAGTGACACAAATGAGACAGAAGTGCTTATAACTTTATGTTACTGCAGCTTTCACAACTGTTGATACAGGGGGCAGCCATGTTGGATTTTGATTTCGGGCTACTGCGAGGTTGTACGAGTTCCGAGCTGGTAAATATGAGGTCAGGGGGCGTGTTTCCGACTTTACCTCATAAAAAACGAGTTCCGAGGTAAATAAAACGCGGCATAAGATTGAGGGTAAATTTCAGTTTGGTCTCTCTGTGTTGGAGAGGGGGGGGGGGGCGGAGGGGCTAGTCTCTACCAAAAAAGGAGAAATGGGACCCCCAGTAACTCCATAGTTCAAATGTTGTGTGTTCTTAACTGGTTTGCTAAGGTACGCCTACACAGGTGCGCCTACATTCAGGAGTCACCTAGTTATGTTTGGAGTTAAAGGGTGTGTGAATGTGTCGTTTTCTGTTTCTACACATGCTAAAGATTAAAAAAAATGCGAGATGTGGGTGCTGATGGTTTGAAATTGTTGAAAGGCACCTTTGACGGCGCTGTGCCGACTAACAAAGTAAAGTAACAAGTAACGTAGCTCATTGCTTTTGTTGTTCAAATATGAAATAAAGCCAGTACAGCTGGGATACCTGCAAATGTGTGCGTGTAATTTGCGAAAGAGGCCTAGTTGTTGACCGGAGAATTTAATGTGATACTTGACAGATCACTAAAAGGGAAATTCCTATTTTGTTTTCCTACTTCCTTGAAGTTCCCAGCTCATCCGTACAGCAGTGCCGGATGAGATCAACATTGCAGCGTAGTGTTTGGGAACGTTTCAGCAGGGCAGCTGTTTGTCAGAGCATGAGAAAAGGTTCGGATCCTAGTCAAAGAAGTGTTGTGTGAAGTATTATTCAAGAACCCCACCACCACACAGAAAGGAATGAATTGGTTTTTTTGTCAGGGACGATGTGGTAACATGGTCAGATGACTTTATTATAGAAGGGGGTATGTTGAGCAGGTTTAGGAGTACATGTTTATCTTAAAAGTTATTTATGTTTGATGTTTTATTTACAAAAGCACAAATATTTGTATATGTATAAACAATAACGAAGGAACTCTGGCAAATGATGCTGGAAAATATTGGTCTGGCTTGGCCGCCTTGAATTTATTTTTATCTACATATTTTTGAAGAGGTTTTATAGCTTTATGACAACCTGTAGAGGAGCATTCAGTCAGCTCATGATTGAAAACCAACAACAACCTCCTGACAGAGGCGGTAAGCTAAGACACTCACACGGTGTAATCAGGTACACACCTGCTCTGAAGGTGTGTGTGCGTGACAGCCTTTGCGTGAGGTGAAACTAACAACCTTCACAGTCATTACACCTGCTTTTATTTCCAAGAATTCTTTAAGAGGTATATGACTGAGGGCAAAACATTTTTCCTGTTTCAGTTTTTTTTTTTTTTTTTTTTTTCATCCCCAGTTCTTTGAAATGAACACAGAGCAAACTAACACCACAGACCTCTAGGCCGGCGTCCAGCTCTGCATTCCAGCTCATCCTGTGCATCCTGACACGACCCATCGCGCTGCTTTGGCTGTGGTCAACTCTACACAGTAGCACTACTCTTCACTTCCTATGTAGTAGCCTGTAATCTCTTTAATCTTTTTAAGAACTTAATAAAGTAGCTCGACACAGAATCTCACCACTGACTCACATCCGAGCTGTAGAAATTGAAGCTCGGCTGATGAGAGCACCGAGTGCCAAATGCCTCAAATGTGTGAATTTTAAAAGGCAAAGTACAGCTGTCAGCCCTCCTGTGTGACATTTACAGTTTGCTTTGTTTCCAGCCGCTCACCTGTTGTGATCTGACACACGCTCCTGCAGCCTGAGTTCCCGCTGAGAATGCAGCCGGGCTCTCACCTCAGGCTCCACAACCACAGTCGCGTTCATCTTTAATCAGGTTCAATTTCGTCCCTGAGGAGCACAATCACACTCCACTGTGTGGATCAGAATCCCTTCGATAGCTGAATACTGTACAATCACTGGAGTTTATTTGGAGACGTTGCTCTTGATTTCAAATGTATAAAGCCCAGTGCACTGTACTAAAATGAGTCTGTAATTCTCCATTCATGGGTTTATATTTGGAACACTTTTAACGCTGCTGAAACATGGGTTTCTCTTTACCTACTGACCCACAAGAGCAACAGGATGTCACCAAAGGCATTCCATATAGGACCAGCATTGGGTCCATGAGAACCACACAGACAGCACACAGCCTAATTTTTAGGCTTTTTCTTAGCAGGCAGTCTGGCATGTTGTTGCAGCTATAATATGACTTTTTGATGCATTGTGTCTGGTGGAAAGCAGATATTAAACAACTGGATTAAGAGATTAAGGGGTTCTAAAAATATTCAAAAAAAACTACATTATTGTTTTAATAAAGTTCTATTTTCCATAACTTGTTTTGTCGTTTGGTGGGTTCTCGCCTGCATGTCTGTGGCTGCTCAGTCCGGCCCTACCGTGTTGCATGACTGAAATGAGTGAAGCCTGAGTGGCAGATTGCATGACTCCAAAGCCCCAAGATCCTCGCAATTACAGAAGCTATAGCGCGCAAATATGTGCACCTTCGTGCCCAAGCAGGGCAAAACAGAGAGTCTCGCGTCCTGCGCTCTTTGTTCTGCCAGTTTAAGACCCTTGTGTCTTTTCCAGAGGCTGCTGCCTTCGCGTGACTTGACCAAGCAGATTTAGGATTGTCCAGAAGAGCGAGACCCTCCCCTCTGGACGCCAGCTCCGCTTCTCACGCAACCTGCAGCACCAGAGGCGCAGTTCCGCGGCGCACGGCAAGAGTCCCCGGAGAGTCAACACACAGCCCGGGAGGATAAGCGCCGACCAAACTTTTTTTTTTTTTTGCTGAAATGTATGTAACACAAACAAGTAACTTCTAGCATGAGTTCAAATACACAGCGGTTACATGCGTCTAACAACATTAATAGTAACCCATAATGCCAACAGTCTTTTTTTTTATTCTTTTTTATAATTTTTTTTAACCCTAAAGGGCTTTATTGCTAAATAAATAAATAGCTAACCCCATGACTGTTCGTCACTTGATCTTTAAAAATTGAAAGGGAATGGGAAATAATAAATCAGGCTCTTCTACTTAAATTACAATATAAGTCCACTCCTGGCAGACAGAGCACGTACGACAGAGCGCTGTGAGGCAATATTTTATTTTATTTTTTATCAATGTAGGACTATATAATTTCAAGGGATAATCCTATTCCATTTGTATAATTGCAATACATAATTCTGCGAAGGCAAACAAGGATTTAAATCCCCAAATTGAAATTGGCCTTTAAATTATAGTAGGCTATTTCAAATAAAAGAAAAAGGGTTGAAGCTTTCACTACATCACACACCACCTTAATTAAAAAGCACGCTCTGCTTTCATGGGCCTTCGGATCATGTTGGAGTCATGTTTTGTGAGTTTTGCTAAAAAATGAGCATTCACATTGTTAAAGAAATATGTTCTTCGTGTGTCATATCTTATATAGATTCCCTTTAAAAGATGTTGCATGGTAGTGTGTGTGGGTTTTTTTTTCTTGAAGCTTTTTTTAAGAGAAGTGACGTGACAGCCTACGTGATAATGTTATTTAGTCCTTCATCCATTGTTATATTGGCTGATCCAAATCTCAGAATCCACGAGAGGCTGAATAAAATGTCTGAATTGTATGTCCACATTCAGTGAAACAAAAACATAAAGCTCTGACAGTTTAGATTCAGAATCTTTAATAATATGATTTCTCACAGGTAACGTTCCATGATAACTTAACCAATGCAAGTAACAAATGATTTGTGAAAATCAACTTATTTTGACCTAAATTAGGATGACTGAGACTGGAAAAAAAAAACAGCCATATAACAAAGTAAGTATCGTAACTGAGCAAACCATACATCATTCCACTGACAAAAATGATACATAAATAAATAAAAGGAAAACATTGCAGTCAATGAAAAAATAAATAAATGAAAATCCATTTAAAAAAATGTGTTATTGGTGATAGGATTTACCATTAAAATTGAGTTTGTGTAAAAGCTGCTATAGGTAGGGCAGTGGTGGAAGAAGTATTCAGATCCTTTACTTAAGTAAAAGTAGCCTACTAACACCACATGGTAAAACTACTCTGTAAAAGTCCTGCATTGAAAATGTTACTTAAGTAAAAGTATGTAAGCACTATCAGGAAAATGTACTTAAAGCATTAAAAAAAAGAAAATCAATGCAGAAAAATTCTCACATTATAGAAACTGGAAACGATCCAAACAGTTCTGTCAATCAACTCAGTGTTTAATCGACTAATCATTTCAGATGGACTTGTATGCTTATGTATTGTTGGGTATATATTTTTTTTTAAATCAAAAATCTTAATTTGTAAAGTAACTAGTAGCCTAACTAAAGAAGTCAGATGAATGTAGTGGAGTAAAAAGGACAATATTTCTCTCTGAAATGTAGCGGAGTAGAAGTAGAACGTGGCATGAAAAGACTCAAGTAAAGGACAAAAAGTACCTCAAATTTGTACTTAAGTACAGTACTTGAGTAAATGTACTTAGTTACATTCCACCTGTGAATGTAAACAAAGTAGGCTAGAATAGAGAAGCTCGAAAGAGGCAAAAAGAATCCTACTTCCATCATGGTCATATTATCACCAAGTTATTTAGACAGTCGCACAATTTGATAGTCGTGATAGCAGAAACTGAGTGTCAGTTTGGGGTATACATTTGTTCGCCTTTCCACCAGCCTTTCCTCCATCGCCGAAAGTCACAAACTTTAACATGTCACAGATTGGAGTTTAACACCTGATACACAATTCCAGACAGACTTGAGTGGCCACACGACAGCGGTTGGACTGCGCAAATCCCAGTTGTGACATGTAACAGTTTAAAGGTTTAAACGAATTAGTAAGGCTTATAATTCTCATTTCTCAGTTCATCTATCAAATGAAGTTATTTTTCAGATAAAGGCTATTGTGCTTTTTTGATCCCCCACAAAAAGGCACAGAGAAACGGATCTTTGGATGTGAAGTGGTGCTGTAAATGCCTACTTAGAAAAAGCTCTCTGGGTATAAAAGGTTGAAAAGGGGACAAATGGTACTGAACTCATCTACCCTTGCACTCCAGCAGTGCTGCCCCCTCCCCTCCCCCGCATCCTCTTCAAAGGGGAGGTGAGGGATTGAACACTGCGCTCTCACGCAACTGGTCAATCTTTAACTCCAGCGGAGAACTAACAGGTACAAGCACGACATGGCATTTCACCGTTGTGTAGCCTATCAGGAAAGCTGAAAGCCGCCTGGGTGGTTGCTGTGGAAGTTGGCATAAACTCCTATTCTCACACCCAAATCTTAATTAGTAAGACTACAGGACAGACTTCAAAAGGCAGAAATTCAATGGAAGCAATGTCACCTCATCAAAGGCTCAACGGAGCGATAGCGTGATCCACAGGGGGTTCGTGAGATGCACCCAACCTGCCACCGCCTTAATTCATTCAGCCTTTATGAGATATCATAGCCGAGTGGATTAAATTATTTGATCACAGGAAAGTTAGATGAAAAATGCATCAGTGAACTCAACATTAGCCGAGGTCAAAGCAAGAATATTTTACATAGGTAGTGCATTTCTTTTATTAAATGCGGCCATTGTAGACTTATAGCCCAAACACTGATGTGTTGAAAACAACCTGCAGAACAGTAGTTGCATGTATGCAAGTGAACAATGCTATCAGAGATTGGAAACAGTTTTATAGGGGTGGAAATGATACTTACCTGTGATGGCTATTATTGTAGGCCTACGTCTTATCTGTCCAAACACTATAAAACATCACACGCATTTGGGCTATAGAGTCCTGCACGCCTAAAAAACTTTCGTTCAACAACTGTGAAATATGCATTTCATTCAGTGATATGTAGTTTCAAACTAATTTTGGTCTCGCACAGGCAGGCGCACGCAGGCACGCACGCAGGAGCGCACACAGACTGACACACACACACACACACACACACACACACACACACACACACACACACACACACACCTTTTCTCCGTACTAAACTTCATTCATGAGAGACAGAGAAGGAGAGAGGGAGAGAGAGAGAGAGAGAGAGAGAGAGAGAGAGGAGATACGTCATGAACAGCAGCCAATGAAGCTGTGGAGCACACTATAAAGCTAGAGCCTATCTCTGTTTTGGGAGAGAGTAAACTTGGACATTGTCTCTACTAAACGAAATTTGCACTATCTTGAAAAGTACAGGGATTACAACATTGCTACTCTATTACCATTCCACTAAGGTAAGTTTAATACATGTGTATGAAGACAGATTGATTTCTAACTGAACAGGCAGTGTTCAGAGATGAGAGCAGAGTGCCCAATGGACATTATTTTGCATGCAGCTGTTAATAATTAGGAGTTTTCTTTGCAGTTGCAACCTTTAATATGCTAATTCGTTTTTAATCATTGTGTTGTAGCCTACTTATGGGCTTTTTTATGAGTTCTGTGAGACTTTAGATAGCCCCCCCTAATTCGCATAGCCATGTAAGATGTGATTTTGTGCAGCATGTGAACCTATGGAGCCAATTAATAACAAACATACACGGTGCGACAGTCTTCAGTTACTTTAAAGTTTATGGTGCATGAAGTCAACATGTTGCACAACATTTGTCCTCCTCCCTGCCTTCACCACTCTAATGCCCCTCCTATTTAATTTCCAGGTTGTGCAGAAGCCACACACAAAAAAAGTAGTTGTCATCATGGTGCTAATGATACTACCATTCATTGGAGCGGTGTCGGTATCTGAGAGTTTGGTTGCTATGATAACGGTGTGTCTGGTATACCTGACCCTGAAGTTTTTCCGCACTGAGATTCCTGAGGGGCTCCGGCGGCTGCCTGGACCAAAGCCCCTGCCTATCATTGGCAACGTGCTGGAGATGGGCAGCAGACCTTACCTGAGTCTCACTGCCATGAGCAAGCGCTACGGCCACATCTTCCAGATCCAGATTGGCATGCGTCCTGTGGTTGTGCTGAGCGGCAGTGAAACAGTTCGGCAGGCTCTCGTCAAGCAAGGAGAGGAGTTTGCGGGCAGACCCGACCTGTACACCTTCAGGTTCATCAATGATGGCAAGAGTCTGGCCTTCAGCACAGACCAGGCCGGCGTCTGGCGTACCCGCAGGAAGCTGGCCTACAGCGCCCTGCGCTCCTTCTCCAGCCTGGACGGCACCACCCCAGAGTACTCCTGCATGCTGGAGGAGCACATCTGCAAAGAGGGAGAGGAGCTGATCAAACAGCTCAACACCGTCATGAAGGCTGACGGCAGCTTTGACCCCTTCCGCCACATCGTTGTCTCCGTTGCCAATGTGATCTGTGGAATGTGCTTCGGCCGACGCTACGGCCACAATGACCAGGAGCTGTTGAGCCTTGTTAACCTCAGCGATGAGTTCGGCCAGGTAGCGGGAAGCGGTAACCCTGCAGACTTCATCCCTTTCCTTCAGATCCTGCCCAGCCCAACGATGAAGAAGTTCTTGAGCATCAATGCCCGCTTCAACGAGTTTGTGCAGAGGATCGTGGGCGAGCACTATGCCACCTATGACAAGGTACGCCACACACTAAATCATGTCATGGATAATGTATTTAGGGTTAGGGGGTTGTTCTTCCACAGTTTTGACCCGTTTTCAAGTTCAGATGTGTAAAAACTACTTTGTATGTGAGTAATTTGAGCTTTATACAGACTTTAAACTTGTAGTCCCTCATATACCACACTACCATTTACTTTTTTTTATTGGAACAAGGCTTCATGATGATATCCTCAGACA
Source organism: Perca fluviatilis (assembly GCF_010015445.1). Lineage (NCBI taxonomy): Eukaryota > Metazoa > Chordata > Actinopteri > Perciformes > Percidae > Perca > Perca fluviatilis. Next base: position 38,019,206 of record NC_053114.1, on the reverse strand, counting down.
TGGCTATTCTAACACAACAAAACATGGAAGGGTGTTTGTTAGATGGAGATGACAAAACACACCTGGGTGCTTACATGGGGCTGTTGCTTCTTGATCAAAGACCAACAGGGCCAAAAAAAATTTAAAAGAGTGTTTACATATAAATGAATATATAATAAGTTAACAATGAGGTGAAAAAAAATATTGGATGATAATCATTTTTTATTGATTATTTTGGGCTGAGTGAAATCACGGGTCAAATTTGACCCACTAACACAAAAAAAATGTGTACAGCTTTCTAACACATTACAAGGGTTAATGAAAAAGAGATTTTGTTTCCCCTTTTAATCACTGTGTATGGAAGATTTATTGAGATCGTCCGTTCGTCTTCTTTCAGGACAACATTCGTGACATCACCGACTCCCTCATTGATCACTGTGAGGACAGGAAGCTGGATGAGAACTCAAATGTCCATGTGTCAGATGAGAAGATTGTAGGAATCGTCAACGACCTGTTTGGAGCTGGTAGGTTGAATTTCTGATCAGAAGTGACTGTTTTGTGAATAAATAACAGACAGAAGTGTCTTTACAGAAGTTGTGTTTCTCTTCTAGGTTTTGACACCATCTCCACTGGCCTGTCTTGGTCAGTGATGTACTTGGTGGCGTACCCAGAGATACAGGAAAGGCTTTATCAAGAAATGAGTAAGTACAGCTGTTATAGACTAGATATTCATTGGTTATTCCATTCATATCACAGGACAGTTTTCATTTTAGCATTGAGTAACAATAAAAAAAGTAATGCAGGCAGGCACATTTTGCTGCTCTCAAAGCCTAATGTTTCATTGTGATTATTTAATCAAGTTAAAACGTGGAACAGGACTGTAAAAGGCAACCTCAATCCTCATCTTGAAGTAATAGTAAATTATTTCTTTTTTTCAGAGGACAAAGTGGGTCTGGATCGCACTCCTCTTCTCTCCGATAAACCCAACTTACCGCTTCTCGAGGCCTTCATCTTTGAGCTGTTTCGCCATTCTTCATTCCTACCCTTCACTATCCCCCACTGGTGAGGTTAATCCCTTTTTAGATGTGTTAATGACGTGTACATTCTCACAGAGCACAGCATAGGAACATAGAACAAAGACATAGCTATCCCAGCTGCACAAATGTGGGTGATATAAACCTGTAAATGCACGATGGATAAACACTGTCCTTCTTTTTCAGCACGACAAAAGACACATCTCTGAATGGCTACTTCATTCCCAAAGACACCTGTGTCTTCATCAATCAGTGGCAGATCAACCATGATCCGTAAGTTCTTTTTGTTATTTGTTTGTCTTTATTGTAACAGTTGAAGCTTACTGACTTGGCATTTACACTGACGAGCTGCCCAGTACTCCCAGAAAAGAGAGCTGTTAAAGCACAGGAAGGCCTTGCTCAAGGGCACCCCATTGGTAGTTGTAAAGGAAGACAAAAGCAGCAGTCCTCGAATTGATCATAAACTTTTTTTTCATTTTTTATTTTTATTGACATGGTTATTTGTGCAGCTTATCTTATTTCTTCGTCCTCTGCACTTTTCAGTGAGCTCTGGAAAGAGCCGTCTTCTTTCAACCCAGACCGCTTCCTGGTCGCTGATGGCACTGAGGTCAACAAGGTGGAGGGGGAGAAGGTGATGATTTTTGGCATGGGAAAGCGGCGCTGCATCGGCGAGGTCATTGCACGAAATGAAGTCTACCTCTTCTTAGCAATCATTGTCCAGAAGCTGCACTTCCACACAATGCCTGGAGAGCCGCTGGACATGACCCCAGAATACGGTCTCACAATGAAGCACAAGCGCTGCCACCTGAGAGCCACAATGCGAGTGAGGGATGGGCAGTGAAGCTATTTATAATGTACATGTATGTATGCATGTATGTATGACAATATGTGGTATACGTTGACTCTAACACTGTAATGGTCACCTTCATAATAACAGTCAGTGCAAGAAGCATCTTTCTCAGAATGTAAGGCACTGGGTGCCAAATTTGATCTACAGAGCTTATGGCATTGAAGCAAATAAGTGAAATGTGCTTGTTGCAGATTGTCAGCAATGTCTAGGTTTGTGTGAACATATCTCTGTCATGTTTTTGGTTGTCTAAGAGATATTCCTGCACATGGTTGGTGCTTCTTAGTGAAGTAAAGGAGATAGCCTACCTGGTTCTCCTGTGTTGTAAACTAAACTGCTCCCATTGAGAAGTTGGAAAGCACTCGGAGACTAAGTTGCCTTGTTCATCTTTGGGACACACAGTATGTTTTACTGGATAGGCATTACTATTTAGGCCACTGCAATCTAAATTGTTTTCTTCTGAACAGGACAGAAATGACCTTATGATACCTTTTACAATAAGCTAATAATTATTTTGATTCCATTACGATGTGGATGCAAGACACTGAAGCTATATTTGTATCCCAAAATGTGATATTGTGTGTAAATCAAATTCTTTGTATTTTTTTAAAGTAATTTTTTTATGTGCCTTTATCATTTGTATTGGTTGAGGTGAAATACAGTAGTTTTGCTCTGCATCTATATGAAATATCAGGACACCAAAAGAGTTCCAGTGATTTTTGGAATATATATTATTATACAATTTTGTATTTAATGTATCAATAATTGTATAACATGTAAAGGTATGTGATGGAGCATCATTTAATCAGCAACACAAATAAAACGTGTTTTAATGATGATCTTGTTCCTATTGTTTTCTTGATTTGAAAGAAAACTAATTCACCCACACACAATCACATAAATGAGCCACTTAGCCTATATATATGTGTTAAAACCATGTCAGAATATACCAAATTGTGAGCTCTGGCGTGAACGGATTTAAACTTTTACGAGATAAAATCACAACAAAACCACGTGGAAGATAAAGGAAGTGACGTTACTTATCAACCCGGAAAACGGCACAACCAACAGCTGGATCTGTGGCTTTCTTCGGCACTTCGCTACAGATTTATCGACAAGGTACATATATCCGTTATCGACTGAATACACTCTGGTTAAGTAGCCTATTTTAAAAAGTAAGCACTCGCCACAAGTTTATAGCAGTCCGCTTAGATAAAAAGCAAACAGTGCGGACAGAAGCGAAGCTAATGTTAGCTGTCCAGCTAGCCAGCTCAGCTTACTGGTGATTTTTCCATATATTTCTCTGAATACTGCTCTCATATGAACGCTATTTTAGGTTACCCCCTAAGTTTTTAAAAGTTAACTCTACCTCGGAGGTTCACGCGAAAAACCTTTTTAATAGCGGTAACGTTATAGCTCATTTGCACAAAGCTCGGTAACGTGTAAGCTTGACACAAACGAAGAGCTTAATTAGGACTAGTTTTTAATACGCAGCATCCCAAATCACTAAGATGTCAATCAGTTATCCCAATTTAAAATGTAATTTATAATTGAATCGCCATAGTCTCTTCTTTATGGATGGAAGTAACGTTAAATTACGAATTACGTTGCAGGGGAGCAGCGTGGATCAATTTAATTAAAAGCAGGTGCTGCATAAAGTTAGTGGACCGAGTATACCGAAGTCTCCCATTGACAAGTTAAAGAACACTCGGAGACTAAGTTGCCTTTGTATGTTTTTCACTGGATAGGCATTGTTAATTATTTCTGGCAGAAGATCATGTCAATTTATAGAATGTCTTCATTTAAAGTATAACGTTACTGGGTTTTAAAACATTTGTTGACACATTTGGCAACAATAATCTAGCAGCCTATTTAATGGAGTTTGGTTTAATGCTCCATACCAGGGAAGCCAGATGATCTGGTCTGAAATGGCCATGATTTTAGAAATACTGAGGTTCAAAAAGTACCCCCAGGCAAACCCCAGTTTCTACATGACACCAAATAGAAGACCTCTAAAAATCCTTTTAATTATTTATTGTCCTAAAAGTGTCAACTTTTAATATATTAACTAACTATACTTGAATCAGCCTATACAATGTGTCTGTATATGAACTGTCTAATGTAACTCCTCATAGGTTGCTAAAACCTTAATAATATTGTCCTCAATTGTAGCTACAGCCCTGGCTGAAAGTAATTGCACTGCTATACTGTAGGTTGATCATCATTTCTCTTGTTTGTTTTTGAACCATAGGATCGCAGTGAACAGAATGGCCACAGACTGGTTGGGTAGTGTTGTGTCTATAAACTGTGGGGTGACGTTGGGAGTTTATCAGGGAGAGGTGTCATCTGTTGATCACGCCAGCCAGACCATCTCACTGAGACAGCCCTATCACAATGGGTTCCGATGTCCTCTTCCTGAGGTCACTTTCAGGTAAGAAAGAAGAAGGATGCTGACACATTCTCTTGTTTCTCCTGTTGTCATCAACAGATTTAACCAATGCACCTTAAGGCCCTGACACACCAACCCGATAATGGGCCGTCGGACAGTCTGGCGAGGTCAGTGACTCGAGTCTGTTTGGTGTGTTCCGTGCCGTCGTCCGTTGGAGGAGCTGTCGGCCTTCATTTTGGCCGACCTGACTCGCTGGGTCGAATGGCGGGCAGTCGGACTCGATGACCAATCTGATTGGTGGAGTGCTAACCCGGAAATGATGAGCGGGATGAGCATGACTAAGCCTCTCAAAATCTGATGAAAATCTTTTAAACTTTCCTTTGTCGATCTGAATTGAAGACCGATTCAGCAACTGTATGAAAAATGTTTTCAGAAACACGTTTCAGTGAACTATCTTCGTAAAATATGAGATCGTATTCCGAACGAAGCCGCCATTATGCCCGGTTGAAAAATCCGGGAGCAGCCAGACCCACGTGACGCGTTCGTCCAATCAGCTGCTGGTTTTAATTTTTTGGGCGACAATACAGATTAGCGCAGAATGTACTCTGAAGTCAGCGTTACTTCGGTGTGTTCTGAGGCACTTTTTGGACCTCGGGGAACCGACTGATCAGTCCGACTGCCTTTTCTGCCAACGGTCGGCCGTCGGGTTGGTGTGTCCACCACCAAGGTGTTAACCAAAATGTGGTTAACGGTCAAAATGACATTTGATGGAAGGGGCTGACGAACAAGTGATCAGTTTTCATGCATGTAAAATCCAGGAATTTGAAAAACAATTTATCATTACAAGACTGCTTTTGACCATTTTGTTCTTTTTTTAATCTACTGCACCTACAAGGATGAAAACAATCTGCATTGTCTATCACATGTGTATTTTTTTTTTTTTGTGTATTTTCTTTTAACCAAATCTAATGGGCCGCCTTTTTATGGAGGTATGAAAATGAAACCCTTATCCCTTTTAAAGTGCTCATATTATGCTCATTTTCAGGTTCATAATTGTATTTAGAGGTTGTACCAGAATAGGTTTACATGGTTTAATTTTCAATAAACACCATATTTTTGTACTGCACATTGCTGCAGCTCCTCTTTTCACCATGTGTGTTGAGCTCTCTGTTTTAGCTACCGAGTGAGGCATCACACTTCTGTTCCATCTTTGTTGGGATTTGCACATGCACAGTACCTAGGTAAGGACAACTAGCTAATTGGAAGCAGAGTATGAGGTTGTCCCACACTAGCAGCTAAGCGAGCATTATAATGTGTGTGTTACAAAGTGACGCACGTTTGTCACGGAAGTAAAGGCTGGAATACAATATAAAAAAAAAAAAAAAAAAATGGTGTATGATGGCGCAGTGGATATAACACATGCCTTTGGTGCGGGAGACCAGAGTTCGATTCCCACTGCGATACATCAACCAGTGTGTCCCTGAGCAAGACACTTAACCCCTAGTTGCTCCAGAGGCGTGTGGCCTCTGACATATATAGCAGTTGTAAGTCACTTTGGATAAAAGCGTCAGCTAAATGACATGTAATAATGTAATACAATAGAGTTATTTGGAGCAGTTTGTGATCAGTGTTTTCTGTTGGAGATGGTAAGTCCCTTTTGGGGTGGACTTTGGACAAAAAAAGATATAGAATACAATAAAGGAAAGGCAAAAAGCTAAACATGAGCACTTTAAATGTTAATGGCTTTTCCCACCCAATAGGCTCAACAGGCCATGTCTCAATGTTTTTAGTTTCGGCATGCCGAGTTAAAATGAGTCTAAAAATCTAAGTCTAGGGACCTGTTGAATGCAGTTTTCATTTGTTTTGTCTTCTAGTGCCATGGATATCAAGGAGCTAAAGTTCCTAGATATCCAGAATACAGTCAACAAGCCAAGCTCTGGTCAGGAAGCTGCAACAGAACCCAGCTTCATACCTTCAGGATGCCATGCTCTGAGTAACAGAGTAACTCACCCTCATGTAATAAGCAGCAGCTCCCATGCCAGCACTGCTCCAATCACCATCCTACGCAGAGGTAGGTAGATGGGTGACCTGGGGTTAAATCACTTCTCAGTTAATTTTCTTTGTTAGACTATAGTAAAAAAAAAAAAATATTGACATTAGTTTGAGTTTTATGATGCCTAGTCTCGCATTGCCAGACCTGTCTCCACAGCGCTGCAGAGGAAGACTGAACAGTCAGGGGTTGTTTTCATTTCTTTAAACCCATCACAATGGTCTTGGGCAGCGCTAAGCTCCGGACGCAGCGAGCGTGACTCGTCAATATGGCCTCGGGAAGGAACTTGTTTAGGTGGAACATTTGCACCCAGCAAAAGCAAGTGCCACATAACAATATGAAATGAAGTTAACTGTTCCCACAATACAGTAGCGTGAGCTATATAAATTAGCTGGATACATGGTTAAATGTAACCAGTGTCTTACCATCACCATGTGTACGTTGTCCATAGCAAATAGATCCCAAAATGTGGCAGTTAGAGAGTAACAATAACATATTCTTTGTAAATCTTTACAGTCATTCCCTGAACGAACCAAGCAGGCCTGACTCGTTGCACAATCGAAAGTTTCTTTAAAACTTGCCATTTTCAGCCTGCAATGTTGCTCAGAGGTTTCGGTTAATGTTGCTCGATCCAGCCAGAGTTTAAACTTCTTTTAACTCAAAGAAAGTGGAAAGTGAGAGACGTTACTGATGTTGTAGAATATCTCATAACATTTTGGGCATACTTGGAATTCTAGTGCTTTTTTTTATTTATTTTTTTTATTTGATATTAACATCTTTTTGCTGTTCTTAATGAGTAATGAATACACAAAGTTTGCTAACTTAGCAAATAACACAATCAAGTTCTGTTCTGAAGCCTGGGACACTCAACACTGCAGGTGCTAAACAAGCTGCTACAAGTGAACACCAAGGAGTCAAAGGAGGGCATGCTTGTGTGGTGGAACACTACCACACAAGCAAACAAAAGACAAGTTAATTTTTTACAAGTGTTCCAAACATATTAGGACAGTTTGACGTAGATTTTCATAGGTTAGACAAGCCCAGTTTATTTAAAGATTTTGCTTAATCATTGTGAAGCTGCATCTCTTTTCTTTTTTTAAATCACTTTATTATTGTTGACAGGAATTTTCCACAGCAGTGGACATACAGTACTCCTCTGTTGAGGAACAGAACATAGATATTGTTCATAGACTGAAGGAAATGTGTCACAGCAGAAAGTTGCTACCAAAGAGGCTGAAAATGCAAAGTCAGTCAGCATCACTGTTTTCGATTTGTAATGGTGCTCACACACCAAGCAGACGGAATAGAACTAGTGGCAACGAAGGCCGACTGTGGCGTAGCCTCACGTCTCCTCACGTCGCCGGTGTCTTGGCCAAAAAGTTGCACTTGAACACACCGCAAAGACTACAGTCGGCGGCCAACTAGCACGTACATTCTGCGCCTGCGTGAGAAGAAATAACTCTCCATGCCAGCAGGCGGCGGTAATCTATTCGTCATTCATAAAAGGAAACCGGAGATACTGTATAAACCATTGCTATGATCCATACAACAAAGCAGCTTTGCCTATATTAGCCAGCAGCAGCACAGAGCCTAGTCCCTCTGCTTCACTCCCCGCTCCCACGCCGGCCGCTAGAATAAAATAGATGTTTATTGCCATTTGCACAGGTACAGGGCCGTACAGGTAAGTTCAAATTTTTGAGCAGTCAGCGCTACAAAAAAATATAAGAAGAAATTCAATAGAAAAATACAGTGACAATATAAAGCTATATAAATACTAAATAAAATATGCAAGCGGAAGAACAATATAAAAGAGAAAACAGCTGTAAGATAAATTGATAAAGTTAAGAAATACCTAGAATATCAACACAGACGACATGAAATGGGTCAGTGTGGCTTACCGGGCCTTCCTCTTGACCAGGGTTGAATGTACGTTGGACACTGCTCGTCTTTGGTGAAAATAATAAATAATAATAACTTTTGGTTTAATGTAATACGTTTTTTTCTTTTTCAGTGTTATTGACTTTTATGTTACCACCTGCCTGATTAATCTAAATAAAGGGGGGACAAAGTAACAGGAGCACTTAGCGGAGTGGTGTGACACAGTGGCCCGAGCCAAAACATTTGACTATTGTGAAGCTTATGTTATTGTTTGTATAAGAGCTTGTGTTTGATTCTTCTCAGTAGTAGTACTCCGTAGTAATTTGTGGTGCCATGGTTTGTAGTGTTAAGGAGGTGTCTTGTCCAGTGTCTTACAGTCATAAGCAGACATGTATAAAGTACTAGAGACCCAGACTTGAGTAAAAGTACAAGTGCTCTATCAAACCAGTGACTTGAGTAGAAGTTGAAGTGCTCTTTAAGCACCACACTTAAGTGGAAGTACTAAAGTATTCAACATTTTTTGTACTTAAGTATTGCAAGTAGTTTATTTTAAAATGTACTACTCCAAGTATTGAAAATAAAAGTACAAGTATTGTGTTATGTAGTTATTAAAGAAAGCAGGAAAAAGTTTGAATATCATATTGTTTATATTATTTCAAATGTTTAGCCTAAAGTAGGCCCGCACGATATTGGAAAGAACATTGTGATATTTTTTTAAAATAATAAATTGTTCTCGACTACTTGGGTGATTTTGTAGGGGAGTGCATCTACATAGAAAATGAAAAAGGAACTTTTCTAATGTGAACCGTTCTTTGATGAACTTTAATGCTTTACAAACACCAAAGCATGTAAGTGCTGTGACTACTCTTCTGAAGTGATTTTGGAGAGGGACATTAGATAGTTAAATACACCGGTGAACTGACATGACACCATTGTAGCCTAATAATATAACACTATCAATCCAGGCTAAAGTGACTGATATTAATAATGCATGCATATTGCTTCCTCTAAATTTGAGGTTGCCTGCTTTGGTTGTTTGATAAATTGATCAACATAGATTGTGATTGGGGGTTTGCTGTGCATGCAGACCTGCATGTCGTGCACTAGCAACAAACTGTGTGTCCAAGAACACTTCAGTCAGTGTAAATTACGTTATATCAGACACAGACTGCTGGGTATACGTGCAGTTTAGTGTCCCAAATTCCCTATGGAAGATTCTACGTGCAGTTTAGTGTCCCAAATTCCCCCATACAGTGTCCTTAATTATGAACCTGCTAAACCACCTCTGCTGTTTAACAGGTGTTTTATAGTCATTAATGTGCGTGTGACAAGTTCGCCGCTAAAAAAGTCATTCATTAAGTCATTTTGTTGCAAATGTTCATTATTTACAAGCGAAAAAATGGCAGGGCGACCCCGTTCTTTGCAACCGATTGTGGCAAATGAGGCCAAATGTTTCCCGGCACTAATACACACAGTTGCCACAATTAACAGTGTAGCCTAAATAAATCATGATAGGCCAACTTTCCTAACCTCCACCCCTCAAAACTCATTTTATAAACGGCGCTTTTCCGGCCGCACCCCGACCCAGTCACGAACGGCTCTGCTCACCCGGACCCGAGGGCCCGGGCTACTTCAGACCAACCGAAGCACTTAGTCACATGGGTATCGCTACGTCTGGGAGGGACTCTGACTTGGAGGTGTTCAGTCATAATCCCGCAGATGGTAGCTTTATGGTAGCTTTGGGGATACTCAGTTTTTGGAGAATAATTTGGGACAGTAAACTGCACGTATACCAACATGGAAATGTGCATCACTGTGTCAGCGGCAGCTGCCGCTTACGGTACTTTACTACACACGGAGAGCCTCACTTCCCCTTATCAAACCCCGTCGGACTAACGTTCCGTCACATACACCCGTTGCCCACATGACCACCTGTCTTAAAGGGGAAGGCTCGGCCGGTAACAATCATGTAAAAGGAGAACGGTGAAAGTTTACTTTTCTATCGAGCTGCAAAAAAAGTTTAAACGTCAACATCGCAACGTCCTGCGAAGTGACTATTGCGCATGCGCACGTGGCGATGTAGACGATGTAACAAAATATCGTGCAGCCCTAGTAACGATGCAGCACATAAAAAATGTATCGGAGTGAAAGTATTAAACTCATCGAAAACATGTACTGAAGTAGGAGGAAAAAAAAATAATGCTCCAGTAGAGATACAGATACAGCCTTTTTAGTACTTAAGTACAGTAGTGAAGTTGTTCTACTTCGTTACTATACATCTCTGGTCATAAGGGTCAACTTGTGACCTCTGTTCCTTATTGGCAGATGTCGTGAGTCATTGGAGAATGTATTATGAGTCATACGTACAGTTACAGTAGCTGTCTGAAGTTAAAAATGCTGTATCATGTAGTGCTTTTGATATTTTGTAGCTCTGCACATGCTCAGATTGGCTTTAAGGTTGTGTGCACGCTGTTAGGTCATAGACCTTTTTCACGGCAGACATGTTGACATGTCATAGTAGGAAAAGCACAGGTGTATTCAAAACCATTAATGATGGCTGCGTTCCACTTAGGAGAGGTCCTGGTATTGTTCATGCTGACTCACTGAAATAGCTCACTGGGACACTTGATGGAATTGAGCCATATAAGGTTATCAGTTTCAGCTGTGTTTTTCCTACTATGACAAGTCAAAATGTCTGCTGTAAAAAAGGTCCATTTCTGAAACCTCTAAAATGTTGACATTTTAACTGTTACAAATAGCTTGTTAAAAAACTTTCAAATTTACTGTCTTTTTAAGAAGATTTAGTGAGTAGTAAAGTGAATTAAAATGAACCCCTTTTATTTTAGATAATGTTTTTTGGGGCTTTTCCCTTTTTATTGTGTAGAGACAGTGGATAGCCATGAAAGGGGGAGAGAGTTGGGGAATGATACGCAGCAAAGAGATTCGAGCCACTGCAGGACTCGGTCAACATGGGGCGAACGCTCTTACTGGGTGAGCTAGAGGCCGCCCCAAAATTAACCCCATTTTTATAATCATAATAACACAATCCAAATAACTACAAACTATCATGGGTTGTCAGGGGAGTTCTGCTGTCACGTCTGTCACACCTTGATACAGAAATGCACATTTGCATTTTTGTCCAAGTCCCAAGTTGTACATGTAGCTGTAAACCTCAGAATGCGTTACTCAGCCTTACTGATTAGATAAAGGCTAAAAACAGCATTTCCTCTCGTCAACATCCAGTCAGCAGGAAGACTGCTTGGACAGCTCTGTGGCCTCCGCCAGAATCAGTTAAAGCCGGTTCACTTTCACACTCAGGATCGGCAAACAATGGAAAAGTCAGAGGTCAATAGAATTGGCTAATGGACACTGTGTAATATTCTTGGGCTTGGTTGTAAAAAGAACTCTGCTCTCTCCGTGCATGGAAGGTGAAGCTAGCACAAGAGAAAAGAAAATCATATATGAAAAGTTGATATGTTCATATTGCAGTCTGCGTTTTTGGTTTTGTGTCAGCAAGACTCATAGCTCGTTGACTCAGTCTCTGCTCCTACTCCTTGTGTGTCACTAGTTCCTATTCAGAAGCTTGAACATGGGACCAAACACTTTTTTGCTATAATTCCCCCCTGAGATTCCCATAGCGTGCTAAAGGCTTGTACCAAAGTTCCTCTTTACAATACGTGTGTGACTAAGATCAATAAACATTCCCCCTCCCTCTCCGTGTCTGAGAAGGTTGTGCAAAGCCTGGCTTTCGTGCCTCGTTACCCTTCTCTCTCTCTCTCTCTCTCTCTTTCTTTTTTTTTTTCTCTCTCTCTCTCTCTCTCTCTCTCTCTCTCTCTCTCTCTCTCTCTCTCTCTCTCTCTCTCTCTTCCCCCTCCTGCTCAGCACAGGAAACGCCCCCCCCCCCCACACTCCGACAGGAAGCCATGTTGTCCCAGTGTGCTCGGAAGGCCAAAGCGATATCAATTGTGGAAGCAATGTTTACCTTCTGAGTTTTTTATTTTAATCTCTAGCTCTCAGGCTGGTGGCCAGGGAGCTAATGCCCAAATTACATGGGGCCAAAGTGCTGAGTGGCTTGGGCAGGGCTGGTCCTTTCACACGCAATGCCATGCTCCCAAGAAGCCCCCGGCCACAAAGAAGAGAAAGCAGGGTGGGCCGTTGCTTATACAAGATCTCGGATTCCAGAAATGGTTTCTGAATATCTGCCATTTATCTTTCTGGGAGAGTAGGATGGGAATTTAGAAGCTGCTTTTGTGAATGATGCAGAGTTTAATTCCATCAGACTTAAACAGATCTCATTAAAAGGGCATTTTGAAAGAGGACCCCAAGACTCTGCCCTTATGAAAACCGTTCCCATAACCAGCAATGTTTATGGGAACGACGAATTTTACTCTATATGGAGTAAAATTGTGTGCAGCTTAGCGTTTTCCCCATAAATCCCTGCTTCAGATTTCTTTTTAACCAGTCCCTCCAGATAAACGCGATTATGCGATCGCATAATTCAATGCATAATCAGCCAAAGTCCGCATATTCATGCGGGGGCCGCATTTTTTCAAATATGCCGCACTTTCGCCGCATAAATTGCCGATTTCCGCACAAAATATGCGGTGCTTCCATGATTTCAAGACATTTCATTTTCGTTGCAAAAAAGTCACATATATCTTAGCAGAAAGTTGAAAAAATGTTGCGTTTACTTCACACGAGAGGAGCCATTTTCCCCTGTTGCCATGGGAACGTTATGAAGTGACGTAATTACGCGACGTGAACATCATCGAAAAGCAGGGTGTTGGCATAGGGTGTTGGAGGTTGAATTTGACATGTACTTTGAGTCTCTTAAGTTGGTATCCAATAAGAAAGCTATCTTAATATCTGATGTCTACTCAAATTTCTTTAAGTGCTCCTGCTGTCTATACTATTAAAGATTTTTGAAAGTCTGTCTCTTTTGTATCTTTTATTTCCCTCTGTTTAGACTATTACTTTTAGTTTTACTTTAATATTATATTTTTGTATCTTATTTGTATCTTATTTGTTTACTTATTGCAATGACTGAATATCTGTAAACTATTTTTGGAAATTAAGTTTAAAAAAAGCAGTGTGTTGGGGGAATCACTTTTTCTTCTCTTTTTCATTAAACCGCACTTTTTGCATGTTCCCGCATTTTTTGCAAGTTCCCGCAATTTCATCGCATAAAATTGCATTAATATCCCGCATATTCCATCGCATTTTTTAAGAAAACGTGCTGCATAATCAAGGATTTTTACCCGCAACAATCACAAAAAAACTCCGCGTTTTTCTGGAAGGACTGTTTAACCTCCTATATATCTTGGAAAGGTTTTGCTGGGCACCTGTGTTTTGTTGAGCTTCACACGCATGCACCTCCACACATTCACACTAAGAGCTTCCCAGTTTGATGTCAGACTTCCACCATTAACCGCACAGCAACTCTTGTGTGTTTTAGTGTTTTTAAGTGCCTTGCTCGCAGGCACATCAGCTGTAGTTACTGAGGTGGTGAGTGTTGCAGATTCATGTTCAGATTTTCTCAGCTGGTTCCTTCATTTAAACCGGCAACAAGCACGTTTCTTATTTCTAGTAGAGTGGGTAGCTCAGTCTTGTCAGCCTTAGTCCTGTTGTTAGCGTTATTGTTGTTCTCACACCGCCATCTCCACCAGCTCTCTCTTCCTTTTCTTGGCTGGACGTTACTGAGAAGCACGGTTATATGGCTGAATGTCCGTTTAGTCTTAACATTTCAATGCATTTACCCCCACTGTGGCCTGTAGGTTTTACACGCTGTCAGTCTACTGTTTATCTTTATCCATACCCGTTTAGCTAATTTATCTGTCCCTGATAACATGAATCAACAGTGGAACTGCTGTGCTATATGAAAATGCTAGGGACTGTAATGAAAAATGAATATCAAATGTTGAATGATTAGTTGAGAGATCACTTAAAGGGATACTTCACCGATTTAGCATTCAGCTTTGTATCAGTAGAAACCCGATAGTATTTCTGAATGACCGTGCCTCCCTCCCTCATGTCCCCCTGAGACGAGAGATTTCTGCATTTGGGGCCTGGAAAAAATCTTTTTTGGGCCAGAGGCAAAGGACTACAGCCAGTAGTAGGATCTACTTCCGTATGTTTTCAACACGCCCACAGGGGGTTGGACTGCAGAGTCTGGCCGAGGTATTCCGAATGAAAACGACTGTCAGCCATCTTGAATCTTCGCTAAACAGGCTTTCGGTTTTCAGCAGAAAACATTTACAACAATTATCTGCATTCAAACTACCGGACGTGTGTACCACCGGGATACATCGTGTACAGATCGGAGAATATGGAGGAACCGTATTACAGACGCAATACTCGCACCACACTCGTGAGCTTCGCCACGGAGACCAGCGGTGTCACTCAATGCCGCTAGCCGGCTAGGGGACATCATCAGCGTAACGGTGGAAGAGCTGCGCGCGCTGTCCACCTGTCCCAGCCATCCTGCTTGCAAGTGTCTGCTCATTAAAAAAACAAGCTGGACTACATCCTCCAACGAAAATCCAAACATAACGCGTGTTCAGTGACTGCTGTGTTTTTGTTGTTGTGGAAACATGCCTGAACAACAGTGTCCGGAACCGGGACTATCCAGCTACCAGGCTGCTCTCGCCGACCCGTGGAGGTGGGCTGTGTTAAACGGACTGGTGTAGAAATAAAATCCAACTAGCTACTGCTAACGGCTGGTGGAGCTTGTGACTGTTAAATGCAGACCATTCGACATTCCACGCTAATTCACGGCTGTGTTTATACTCTGTGTTTAGCTACACCAATGCTAGTATGCGTTAGCTGAACTTCCGGATCCTGCTTGCAAGTGTACGCTCATTTAGACCACAAACTGGACTACATCCAACTTCAACGACACTCCCAACGTCAGTTCAGAGACTGCCGTGTTTTTGTTGTTGTGGAAACCTGCCTGAATAGTGTACTGGACTGTCCAGCTACCAGGCCTGCTAGCCCTCCGAGCTAGGGATGCACCGAATATTCGCACTGGCCGAAAAGAGACCTTTATCAACCGAAACAATAACGGCCGACAATGTTGTGATGACGCAAACAGAAAATGCGACCTGCATCGGTGTCAGTACCCGATCCGTTCCACCTGCAAAGCGTATCCTAAGCAAAGAGGTTGAGACGGACCACGGAGTGAAAACAATGAAAAGTACGCTCTTAGAGTCTGTCAGCACACGCGTTTCACTGAGATCTGTCGGATCCTCTGCACTTCATCGCGACTGTACTTGATCCGCGTTATAAAGACCATTACTTGGATGCGGAAATAAAGCAGGGCGACGGAAATGATCCAGGCCGCGATGGATGCGGGAGAACCCGTGTGGAGACGGGGAGCAGCGCCCAGCGCAGGAGATCAGAGTGCAGAAAAAAAGACTTGTCTCGCTGCACCAGATGAGGGGCATGCACCCTCGTTGTCTGATATGTTCAGTGAAATCCTGCAAGAAAGTGCCTCAATTAATAATAATAATAATAATAATAATAATAATAATAATAATAACAATAGGTAAGCTATTCTGTTCTTAGGCTATTGTATACTGTATGTGACTATCAGATTGTAGCCATATTTCTGCTAGATATTTTTTTAATTAAACTTTAATATTAATTTATACAATTGCAATGCTTTGATTTTAGTAAAGTTAGTACACAGTCATAGCCATAAATGCAATGGTACTAATAATTGGCTTAATTTCTTTCGGTGTTTCGGTTTCGGTTTTCGGTCTTGGTTTCCTCTTTTTTCGGTTTTCGGTTTCGGCCAAGAATTTTCATTTCGGTGCATCACTACTCCGAGCTAGAGATGCTCTGTCGCCAGGTAAAAGAGGTGGGCTGTGTTAACACCGAGTGGCGCAGAAATGTGGTGATTTGTATCCATTTAACTGCTAACTGCTGGTGGAGTTTGTGACTGTTAAATGCCGACCATTCTACATTACACACTAATTCACGGCTGTGTTTATGCTCGGTGTTTACAGCCCACCAAGCGCTAATGCTAGTATGCGTTAGCTTAACTTTACGGAGCCTATAAAGTGTGTGTACTAAATGTAGCCTGTTTCGTATGTCGTTTTCATATGTCGTTTTTATATATGTTAAATGTGTAACACCACTTGATTCACGATGAAACGTTGTTTTGTGTATATGGTTGAAATGACAATAAAACACGCTTGAGTTGAGTTGAATGCCTCTGTCGGTCTGTCAAGCGGTAGGCGTGGCTTGGGAGTGGACTCAAAGCAACGAAGCAGTTGCATTCTGGGATTTGGTGTTTTTCATCCATATAAGACCAAAACACATTTTCTGGCTTTTCTCGGCCTAGAAGGCACCAATTTCAATTTTTTTTTCACATTTCTACTACATAAGTGACCTAATTTAAAGATATATTCAGCTTTCCAGTGGTGAAATATTCCTTTAAAAATGGTACTAAATATTCCCTAATTTGATTCATTTTTCACAGTTTAGCACTGTGTTATAATATGTATGTACTTAACGGTGCCATTCTTTGCCATGTTTACAGTGTGAAATATTCCTGGCATGTGTAGTTATACTAATTTGTGGTGGTGAGTTTGTCTTAAAGTGATGGTTCGGAGTAATTCACCCTAGGGTCCTTTGCACCATGACCTCGAGCCAAACACCCCCCCCAGAAGCTTTTTTCACCTGAGTCTAACATTGGGCGAGTTAGCGTAGAGTAGCGTTAGCCGCTGAATAGCTTAGCGCGGGGCTAATGGACCCACGTTTGTATCTCTTAAATGACCCCACTAATAATGCCCGAAATGATACCAAACGTCTACAAGTAGTACAAATAGGTTATGCTCTCATAAAACGATGGATTGGAAAGTTTGTAAGTACACCAGAAGTTTATGTAAATAACACTTGCCTGCTGGCTTCTGCTCTCTGCTGTTGTTGTTGCTGCTGTAAGATGAGTGCTTAGGGCCGTCTACAAATTACAACACCGAAAAGAGATGCAACAAAAATATTTTTTTATTTAACTTATTTATTAAAGTAAGTGCTGTAATATAACTAGCAGGAGACAAGTAATAATTGAGGTAAGTTTGGAGACATTACCTTATTTAATCATTAAATTAATACATATTTTTGTTGTATCTCTTTTCGGTGTAGTAATTTATAGACGGCCCTAAACACTCGTCTAACTGCAGGTAGCAGCAGCAGCAGTGTTCATAAACTTCTGATGTACTTACAAACTTTCCAATCCATCGTTTTATGAGAGCATAACCTATATATACTAGTGTAGACCTTTGGTATCATTTCGGGCATTATTAGTGGGGTCATTTAAGAGATACAAACGTGGGTCCATTAGCCCCGCGCTAAGCTACTCAGCGGCTAACGCTACTCTACGCTAACTCGCCCAGTGTTAGACCCAGGTGAAAAAAGCTTCTGGGGGGGTGTTTGGCTCGAGGTCATGGTGCAAAGGACCCTAGGGTAAATTACTCCGAACCATCACTTTAAGTGAACACAGTAAAGATCCCTGTCCTACCTACTCGTTATTCATTAGCCTGTTTGACTTGGAGCTCTGCCCACTTCATTCAGATTTATTATTACTAGCATGACAAAACACTTCCTTGTAAATACAGACATTGTTGATTTGTGCTAATAAGCATGGTAGCTTTTATCTCAGTTCACACAGGTAAACGCACAAACTCCTCCACCTCCTCCCCCTCTCCCCAACACTTTAGACCAGACATAATAATATTGTTCTTGCTACTTATAATTATAATTTGTAAATCACTTATGAATCCTTAGTAGTACGTGTACCTGTGTTCAGAGGGAAATTAGGCACATTAATATGACCTTAAATTTGGAAGGTCTGTAGTAGTGGTTGTAAGGCTCTGAGGCAGGTCTCGAATTAGCTTAATGTTGGTTATTGGCTTAGTATCAATACAATGTACTATGACTGAGCCTCCCAGTGTCTTGCGTGAGAGTCCATAGTACCTTAGCTGTCACAGTGACAGTAGCGTGCGACTGTGCCTCTCTGTCTCCCTGTTAGCGTGAGAGCTCAGCGTGGTTGGAGGCCAGGTTTTTCCAGTTTTTCTTTCTTTTTTTGTTCTCTGTTCATTATTTTTTTTTGTTCTTGCATACATGTATGTAAACTTTATTGAGTACCGCTCAGTCAGCCATTGTATGATTTGTGGGTCTGTGGTGTTTTGCTAACCGGGAGAGGATAAGAAAGGACCAGTCAGAGTTACGCAAGATAAAAGGAGCAATCTATCCAGAATTTGAAACTGCAGAGTGCAGGAACGCATTGTGTGTGGATTACACTATTCACAACACGATGATGTATAGTAAGACAGCTCATAACTCCTTTCAAAGGTGATTAGGATGTGAGCAGAGCTGAGACATTGGGGGGATGTCTGGGTAATCTGTGCATTTTGGTCTTGAGATTAAAGCCAAAATGGGCCTGTGGTAGCCCAGAGCAAAAAACTCTCTGGCTTTAACTGTATGTTAGGTTACGATTCCCATAATGTTGTTGGTATTTCCTCACAAATTTAATTTTGTGTTAAATAATTTGGATGGGAACCATTTTCCCTGCCTATGAACTACAATTGCCCTTTCCATGTTATTACTTTGGTTTCTTGGATTTATCTTTTTTTGTGAAGTGTCAGTGTTTTCTCACAAATACATGTTGAACTCAGGCATATATTGAGAATTATTTTTAAATTGAAAATAATTTTAAGTCTTTTTTTTTTATTTATTTAGCATTTCTAAGTAGTATATAAACATTTAATACATGTAGTGTATCACATACTTTTATGTAGGTGTAAGCTTTAAATAATAGTGTGTATATATATATATATATATATATATATTATGTATATTATGTATTTTACTATATTATAATTAATTATCTGTTTATACACTAGTCTCCACTTATGGGTGCCCACAGAAGGAGTAAAAGTCGTAGCAAATACATTAATCTGCTTACAACGTTGTTGTAATGTTTATATGTATAAACATATGTATATGTTGTATGTCATGTCTGTGTCTTTTGAATGGACCTTGAGTCTGGAATAAAAAGTTGATGATGATATATGCTGCTTATAGATGCTAAATAGGGGAACTTTAAGTTAGGTTTTGCCAAAAATGTCAGTATATTTTAGGCATCCAACATGGATACAACTGAATTCATGATTCACTGGTTGAATTAAAGACCAGAGATTTTAAGATGCACTAATTACTTTTCACTTTTGTTAACCTCACAAGATGGGGCATTCATGTGGGGTCAAAATAACCAGATAATCTCTTCAATCTTAATGTCTCTGTGTTCTCTAGTCTCTACAGGTTCCTCTAACAGCAGAGGGGGGACACAGGCCACACAAAGGAAAAACAACGTGAGGAATGGAGGTGCTAGAGAGCTGATGAGGCCAAAGGATGACGAGTGCTTCAGAGGCGGGACAGATGAGAACATGGACGCAGACTTTGACTTTGAGGGAAACCTGGCTCTGTTCGACAAAGCCGCTGTCTTCTCCCAGATTGATGGGACCACCTGCAACAGGGCAAAGCCTCACAGCAATCAGGGCGAACATAAGCCCCTGTCCTATCGCCATGATGAGAATATTCTGGAGGTGAAGCCCGTCATATACCGACAGATAACAGTGCCCCAGCATGGGGGCAAAGAGTACTGTACCGGTGAGAACAAGACTCACGTGCACACTGATATCATACGGCACACACGAACACACTCGCATGTTTAAGAGTAAAGCTGTGCTTTTCCTCCCGTTTACTGTTTTATCATGGCTTTTGAATCCCCACACCGCCCTCCTTTTGCAATTAGGCCCACAGAGATGATAAACCCGTTCTTTCTCACACTTGAGCTCACTTTAGGAACCTGAGCGTTACATAACTGGTTAATACAGGCATAGGATAAGTAAGTGGCATGCTAACACAGGCCCTGGAGTCACTCTGTAGGTGTAGAGTGGGCGGTATCGGAGAAATGGCTGACTTGTATGGTGTATGAGTAAGTGTTATACTACAAGTAGAGGGATCAAAATCCACCTTTGTCTGGTCCCAAGATAAGGTAGTTTGCAGGGCCAGCGTGGAATCATTTGGGGAAGCAGGTATACATTGGACCAGTCAGCTCCATCATGATGCTCAATAAAAGCCCTTCTCTTGGCTGGTCCAGATACGCTCTCTGGTCAGCATTCAAGGTTCTATACGCAGTATCTCCCCTGTCCTGAACAATCATAGGCCTAGGAGGACTGGAACAAGGCTGTGTATCCCAGACTGTCTGTCAATCTGATTGTGGTAACACCGAGCAGCTCAGCGGGAGCAGCTGTCCACCACTCAGCAGACAGCTGCCAAGCAGAGCCTCCTTTTCTTACTGTACCGGCAGAACTGCTTCCCAGGGCTGTCATCATAATCCCCATCCTCTGCACTCTGTAATTAGCATGCCGCTGTACAGCCTTACATAAACAGCACCTCTGAAGCAGGAACAAACCTCAGTGCTCTTGACCTGGAATCTTTGCCAGTAAACAGATACATCAACAATACAAGAATAGAGAAAGAAAAACAAAGTGCCTGCCTGTATGTTAGGGTTGCCAAAGCACACTGGCATGGGTGTTTGACAGGCCCGTTTCTATGGACTATTGTTAACTGTAAAGGTTCCAATCTGTAGGTTTAGTTCTGCTATTGTCTTGCTTTCCTCTGGTGTGATTGATTCCAGCTGTGCAGTGAAATTGCAACCAAGCCAACTGTCAGCTGGTTTTACTCGTTTTTCTTTTTTATTTCTGCTGTATCACTTTGGAGAAAGTAGGATGCAAAAGCAATGTGTGTCATCACAAAATATTTTAACCCATGTTAACCCAGTGACCTCGGGATAGATGTGAACCTCTGTGTGTTATGATCTTCTCTTGAAACTGCATGCTGTCAGGTAAAGTGATGCATTTTAAGGTTGAAGCTCCAGTTTTTTGACGTTTTGATTCATAGACCTTTTTATATGACTTTCACCTGATGGAGGATTCTCTTTCTAGCCTGACAAGCCAGACCCACATCAAGATGTTGGGTCTGGGAACTCCTCGTTGTCAGGGCTAAATCCGAGGGGCGGGATAAACGGTTGTCTTTCAAATTTCCTCTGCATGCAATAGGATAGCGCTACAACCAGGCAGAGCAACGAAGAAGGTAGCGGAGCTAGTTGATAGATTAAATTTTTGCCGTATCCGGTCGGCAAAACTCCGAAAACATCTTCCTTTTTTAAGAATGACTTCAGTGCCGTTCTTTTCTCAAAGAAAAGCTTAACTCCAAGTCTTCTCCTGGCTGCAAATTAATTTTGCTGCGGCTAGGGTGCGTCTAGATTTCTAGGCTATTCTCTTTCTACAAAGTTCTTAAACTCCAGAAAGTGTTATATACTGGCGTGTGGAATCATAAAGTGTGACAGAATCCAAAAATTCATTTTCAAATTCCTATGAACTTTACCTTCTTAAAGTAATAGTTTCAGATCGAAGCCGTCATCAGCCGAGTGCAACCTTTAAAAACGGTAATAGATAGTTTTTGTATTATCATTTATGGGCCAAGGGGCGGTCTGAACAGATACGTAGGTGTAGATAGTTTCTGTTGACTAGGGATGTAACGGTATGAAAATGTAACCTCACGGTTATAGTGACCAAACTTATCAAGGTTTTCGGTATTATCGCGGTATTTTTGTGTGTTTAAGCTGAAATAGTTTCAAAAAGTGAAACAGTGTTTATTATATTACAAAAATATAGGCAATAAGCATGTAAAAACTATTGAAAACTGGCTACTGAAACACTGGCCCGCTGTAGGGATTACCACGCTGTGGAAACTGTGTTCCCAGCTTTATCTGAGTGTCCTGAAGTTGCCGCGTGGGCGCACTGCGTAGCCTACAGTGAGTTTCTTGAAGTTGGAATCATGGGGGAAGGCGGAGATGACAGCGCTCAGGACATTTATCAGCCTTGTAAAAAAGGCCATAGTAACACTTGCTCTCTCTCTCTCCTGAGATGATGGGACGAGAGTCATCGCTTTGATCTCCTGCCAATCACTCGCGCTCAGACAAAAGAAGGGGACAGAACAGCAGCTGTAAACTGACTATTTTCCTTTATCATTCCTTTCCCGTTTTCGGACTTGTTGAAGGGAGGTGTGTAGCCCAGAACGTAAGTTAAAACTATTCTGTAGCTTGTTAAACTGTCATGGGTTTTACGGCCTCGTTATCTGTATAAACATTAAAGCTACGTTTATTCATATTTCAATAGTTCTGCTACGATGTGGATAAGTTTAGCCCGTGTTACGACATGACATTTATTTAGAGAGAGATATATTATCGCCTTGATATATACAGGTTGTGTTAGGGCAATTTGCTAGCAACGTGCAATCGCCAGTAAACAGACTAGTGCTGTGGACTCACGTGTTTAGCTATTAAAGGTGTATTACATAATCCTTTATTACACTCCGTTATGGATACGTGTGCTGTAATAGATCTGGCTTATTCTCAGTTTGTCTTACTGAGCAATATGTTACATTTATGTTAATTATTACAGAGAAATTAATGTGATTCTTAGTATTGTTTCTTGTTATATGCTGGTGGCTATAACATTTAGTTTTGGTAAATAATGTTTATAGTAAGTCAGGTGCTTATTAATGTGCATTATTATTTGTTTATATTTCAGAACCACATCCAACTTCACATGCAACGTCAAATACCTTCAAAACAATTTCATACCGAATTAATCTCTACTGATGGAATGAAATCAATTGATATTGACAATCAAGATTATTGATCTGAAATATTTATGATCAATAGAATGAAAGACTGAATATTGATGTTAACGCATAAGTGAACCTAAATGATTAACAACCAGAAAATCCAATGAAATACAGTATGCTACATGGTTTGGTTGATAAGCGATTTGTGCAAAACGCTGCGCAGAAAGCCCAACAACGAGCTGTTGGAACCAAAGAAATTACCAAAACGGTAAAAGGAATCTCCCAGATTACGGCATTAAGCTTCTTTTCTGTGCCCCACTGAACCAATGCACCGTCCTCTTGCTACCTCGTCAGCGTGCAGCTCAACATAGTTGAACTCTTGCGGTGCAGCAGAGAGGAATGGAACAGCCTCGTCTAACCCTCCCTAACCCAACACAAGCCTTAGTCACACATGGCCCGCATCCAGCCAGTGTGTTTTGCTTTCAGTCCCGTCGGTTTCCTTTGTTACATAATTATGTTGAGTTTTGTTTTCGGACCACATTGGTTTTTTTTGGGTGTGTGTGTTGTTTGTGTGTGTGTGTGTGTTTTTGTGTGTGTGTGTGTGTGTGTGTGTGTGTGTGTGTGTGTGTGTGTGTGTGTGTGTGTGTGTGTGTGTGTGTGTGTGTGAGTGAGAGACTGTGACTTCATTTGTGTAGGAGTTTGAAGGAGGAGGAATTGGCGTGTGTGTATGGAGGAATTTAGTGGAAGCAGCAACCACAAAAAAACACCCTCAAGGCAGCAGTTTGCATGACAAGAGGCAGTTGACTTTTCTCTGCTTATCGTCATTATGTAAGTTTGGTATCAATAAAAGAATTGTGGGAAGGGAGCAGGGCCAACCTAAAGATAAGCAAGAATTTCAGTCATGCACGGCATGAGTCGCCGTGTTTTTATATGTAATTAGTGTGTGTGTGTGTGTGTGTGTGTGTGTGTGTGTGTGTGTGTGTGTGTGTGTGTGTGTGTGTGTGTGTGTGTGTGTGTGTGTGTGTGTGTGTGTGTAAAAGTGTAGCTCTATTATGTGTTTTCACATCAGCTTTTTATGTGTGTGCTGTAGGATAATGTGTATGCTTGCGTGTGTGTCAGTGTGAATTTGTGCACACCAATGAGGCCACCAAGTTCTCAGCTACCAGGCCAGAAATCTGTAGGGGGCCATTAAGGACTTAACTGCCTCCCAGCAGCTTTATTTATCAAAGGGATCCTGAGTCTTGCAGTTCCCCCAGCTTGACTTTCATTACCCTTCTAATGTGCCACGGGCAATAGACAGCTAGGGATTAGCAAAGGCTCTTTAAAGGTTCCACACACTTCAGTTTGTACAGTGATAAAAGGCTTTAATTGTAGTTCTCTAAATAGAGTAATTAAAAAACAAACAAAAAAAATACACAAAGGACAACAATTCTGACAAGGTTAGGTGACTTCACGTGACAAGACAAAAACAATGGGTTGAGGCATTTTCTTAAAAAGATGGTTACTAAAGAGAAGGTGAAAAAAGCTTGATCTGATGGTGGTAGTGAGTGGAAATGGAATAGTGGTTAAAGACGTCCAATCCACATGTAGTTACTAGATATCTGACCTGGTAAGAACTTTTTTTTTTATATACGAAAGGTAAACATCTGCACAATTCTTAAAACCAGTGCTCAGTGTCATGTGCTGTATGTCAGGCCTCTTCAGTAAAATAGACCAAAGGGTCCATGTGACGCAATTGGCCCATCACCTTCTTGCACATATTCAGTCACTTACTGTTTTGACTCTCTGGTAGCTGCCCCATACAACCGGTCCTCCATCACTGGCCAGTAATGGGTCAAGTGTCAAGTTGAAGGTTACCTTAATAGTTTAGGGACAGAAGATCGTTCCTCATTCACTTCAATTTCTTCCCGTTTTGTCCAGCTGGTGTAGTGATGGGGATTTGAAGCCCTCATGAGCCTGTTTCCCTCCCATGTTGTTAATAAGTCTTACATGGCTATTTGTGCAAGTAACAAAGGGTATACTCAGTGTTGTATGTGGTGTATGTTTGTCAGGCAAGCGCAACCCTAAAACAAACATGTTTGCCGTAGTGATAGCATTGCTTCTTTGTTGCCAAATGGACTTTGTCTATGCCCAAAAACAATATGAGTTTGGCCCCAAATGTCAAAAGGGGGGAATTTCTGTAGTTGTAGGTGCACTGAATTTGTTGAGAGTTTTGACAGTGTTTTCGTTAAGTGCTCCATCAAAGACATGATCATTTGAAAAAGGTTGTGCATTCCTTGAAATGCCAAGTGCAATTAAGTTGGGGGACATATTTCAACTAAAAATTACAGTCTATGAATTACTTTGGTTGGTTCAAAATAAAGATTTTTCTTGTTTAACAGCCATTGGCAGATGAGTCAACTATTTTAATTTAAGAAACTGAGTCGACTCTAATGTATAGCCCACCATGCCTCCCCCATGTTTAGCCGCCCAATCTCTCACCAGGAGCCATTGGGATACAGGTGCAGGTGTTCATATATAAATATACATATATATGATGTTTGTCCCTTTTTTGTCACGCCAACCTGCTGTATGTTTTGACTGAGACAGCAGCCGATGTGGGGGGTCCAGCCCAGTGTAGCCTCATCCCAGAGCTTAGGGTTGGGGATTGGTCAGAAACCATGTGATGGTGCGTGTGAACTGACGACCTGCGGGGGAGTAGGCGTCTCACTCTGGCTGTCTCATGTTTGTCATGTTTTGTAAAGACTGACAATCTTCCCTTTGTTGCCACAGACAGCAGTGACAAACAGCGGAGGAAATGGAGAATCTTCCGTGATGAGAACAGATCGGGTCATGAGGAGGAAGAAGGGCTTTTCCCTGGAGAATGTGATTTGTGTGTTTATCCGTAGACCAACGTTTGTCGTTATCTTAGAGTTCGGGTTTCTAGGTTTCACGTCTACTCCAGCTGTTGTTTTTCAAGGTGCACTGATGACTGACAAAGATACATTGCAAAATGACACAGTACTTATGAAGATGTATTACAGTTCAAGTCTAATTTGGAAATATATTGCATGTCAGACCACTCCAATGGATGCAGGAATGTAAGAGTAAAAATATGCGGGTTAATATTCTTCAGCTTTCTATTTCAGGAGTTAATTTTGGACAAATTAGATTTCCTACACTTTATCTAAATTTGATATATACTGCTCCGTCTTTTTCTGTTTTTATTTTGAAATTCAAGATTTAGGCATACATTAAAATATATACCTGGTGGAATTTATTCTAGCAAAATGTCTCCCACTGTCATAAAATCAGAAATCTTACATTTTTACAGGAATGTTATCGGTAGAATAAAATCTACCAATAAGCCGTGCAAGGTTCACTTGCCTGGTTTGGGCATGGTGCTTGAGATGACTTAGATAGCAACGGTGGAATGTTAATGATAGACTTTTGTTAGTGGAGAAATTCTATTTTTGTGCCTTGTGTCTTGCTTAAGGACACCTAATCTGGCCAGATGTTTGCTAGAGGTGGTTTTAGAACAACTAAACCACCCTGCCGTGCTCATGCTCTAATGTTCTGTTGCATTAGACGTGATAAAGTATAGAACAGCATTAAAATGCTACCTATCTCACCTCGTGTTCTCTCTCTGCAGATTCAGGCCTGGTGGTTCCCAGCGTGCCCTATGAGCTTCATAAGCGTCTACTAGCAGCTGCGGAGCGCTGGGGCCTGTCTCTGGAGCGCAGGCTGGAGACGATCGGCGTTTGTTCTAGTCAGATGGCCCTCACTCTGCTGGGTGGACCAAACAGGTAAAGAATAGCACTGTGGTGTAATAGGGCGGCCTACCAATGTCTGATAAGGGTGTAAAAGAATGAAGTTAGCCAGTTTCTAAATATCCGCTGCCATTGTATAATCAGAAAAGGTATGTGCAACAACGTGCCAAACATCGTTGTCTGAGAAGTTATATAATCATTAGAGCTGGTCTGTCCAACTTTTTGTTTTCATGTCATGTTTTCCAGTTTCCATGGCAATGATCTTTACTGCCATGTTTCTACATAAATTACAGGGTGTTAACCTTGACCCCCCCCCCACCGGGATTATTTTCTTAGGAGAGCACTACAGCGAGCAGTCACACTGCAGGTCACGAACACCCTAATACAGTGAAGCAACCTTGTTTGGTATTGTTTACCTTTATGAGCGATGTAGTCCTACTTAAGATCAAAGAATGGTAGCGCAGAGGCTCGTATAACAAACACAGCTTTATTGTCTCAGATCTTTTTATCAATTTAGCACTGTAATTGTGTCTCAAGTTTACACTTGAACTGCTGTGAGCTCAGATCAAATGTACATTTATATTGTATTACCAGAATCACCGACACTACAATGGTGTTTCACTACTTCCCTATTCCCTGTCATACAAGTCATAAAGTGAACAGATACTCAAGGCTGAAATTAAGCTTCCAATTAATTCACCAAAGTGCCCATGATCACAATAGAGAACCTTCTAGTGGACTGAAGTTTTTGTTTTTTTATAATCCAAAGTTATTGATGCATGTGATTTGTTTTAATACAAAATCAAGCAGATTTATAACAGGAGTTAGTAAACTCACCAACTGGCTTTCTATTTACCTCAAAGTTCTACGTAGCTACCAGTTAAATTTTTGCATTGCATGGCTAGCTATTGTAAATAGCACCGTGATTGGATGATAGGGTTCTAACAGCAAAGTCAGTGCTCTGATCAATCTTCAATATATGGACAAATTATCATTATAACAGTAAATGTTCCTCCACTGTTTGAAATTTTTATTTTTTTATTTTTGTGAGCAACATTGTCCCTGTTTTAACTAAGAAAGATGAATAATCCCAATATAAAGCTGATAAAAAAAGTTTTAAAATTGCAAGCATCGGTAAATATACCACACTACCAAGGACTTGTTGAACATTGCATATTCTCTACTTTTTTTTACTAACACTAGCTTTGTTATTGTTAACGTTTTGTTAATTTTTTCTAAAAAAAAAAGAAAGAAAAAGGTTTTGTATAGGTTAGTTGTTCTGTCCTATCTGAATACAGATTAAAGATGAGCCAGGATTTCCTTTTTGTTTTAATCAAATGTCTGTAGTGTTTTCAACCTACCTGTAGGTTACTGTTTGTTGTAAAGTGATTGAATCACAGTACGAGTTGATATTGCATGCTGGTTCAGAATAGCACATGTGTACACTGGCAGGATAGAGGGCTCCCTGGTGTCTTTAAACAGTCATGACTTCTGTTGTCTTGACTGAGACTGGATTAGGGTTGGTTATCAGCCCATAGTGGATATGATGCAATTTGGATATGATGCAATTTGTTTGATAACATATTTATTGTTTAATTTATGAATACTACATTGGTTGTACTTGGTCTGTGAAGTAATATCATGTATGTCCCCAGACTCACACCAAAAAATGTCCACCAGAGGCCCACTGTGGTCCTCCTGTGTGGGCCACACATCCAAGGAGCCCAGGGCATCAGCTGTGGTAGACACTTGGCCAACCACGAAGTGGAGGTCGTCCTGTTCCTGCCCAATTTTGTCAAGATGCAGGAGTCGGTCGCCAGTGAGGTCCACCTCTACAGCAGAACCAAGAGCAAGCAAGTGGCCGGCGTCAAAGGTAGAACACACCAACGGAGAGTTTTTAGATAATTAAATCCCTGTCCGTTCAGGATTTAGTGACACTGATGGGCAGGGCCATGCTAAGTGTATGGGCTGATCCGTGTCCAAAGTGATGGTGATAAATGTGGTGGAACATGATTCAGAGTGTCTTTGATAGGATCAGTTCATGTTGTTCTGTTGGAACAGACCAGCACAGATAAATGTTGCCCTCTAGTGGAGCAGCAGCGTTTAAGGCAAGTTGTACCATTTTTGACGATCATTTATGACTCTGCACACTTGTAATTATTTTAGATAGACAGTAAAAGATTGTTTTTAGTGTCACCACGTTTCAGTTTTTAGCGGGATCCCTTGCACCAAAAATGTATTCTCTCATGGTTTTGTGAGGCACCTTTTGAAACTTTACGGGTCTCTTTTTTTTTTTTTTCTTCTCCTTTTCCTCTGTCCCAGACCTGCCAACAAGCCCTGTTGATCTGGTAATCAACTGCCTGGGTTGCCACGAGAACCCAATGCTGAGGGAGCAGACCTGGTACCAATCAGCTGCTGACTGGGCCAACCAGAACCGGGCTCCAGTCCTAAGCATCGATCCCGCGGTCAGCGGCGAGCATCAGACTGTCGAGGCGAAGTGGACCCTCTTTTTGGGCCTTCCGCTACCTTTAGCGGAGACGGAGAGCAGGGTCTACCTCTGTGACATTGGCATCCCTAAACTGGTTTTCCAGGAAGTTGGAATCAGCTACCACTCACCCTTTGGATGTAAATTTGTCATTCCTCTGCACACGGCATAACGGACTACCCACTGACATTGCTTAGTTACAAATGGACAAATAGGAGGGAATGGTCTGCTTTTCCACAGTGGGTAAAGGTACTACTGTGTATGCGGCAATAGCTGCAGAGCAAACTATATGACGTGAACAGTATTTTGTTACAAAGTGTATAGAACGTCATGACACGTCTGGAATCATATGGCGTTGGTCTTTCCTCCCTACCCCGCTGGAAACTCCCGGGGTTGCCGCGCGTTGCGTGCGACACCTCTTGTTTTTGAGAGGGAAAGGTTTCCTGTTCTTTGGTGTGTTTTGATAAGGGCTCCGTGACGATGTGACTATGTTTACAAAATGCTGACCACTGTGAGTCTATCTATGACCTCTGATCCTGTCACCAGTCAGAGCAGCAGAGACACAGTTCCTGTTTCCTCCTTTTAGATTGCATGTGGTCCTGACCCTGTGACCCTGTGCACAGCTCAGCCTAAAGCAGTCTGCCAACCCAAACCTGCCATTCATCTGGCCCACAGTTGATTTCCATGTCCATTGTCTTTCAATTTAATGCAGTTTTTTACTTACTTAAATAGGTATATTTTGTCTAATAGTGGTTGTTACATGTTTCACCGAAAAGGGGATATTACAAAGAATATATTTTTTTATTTATTTTGGGAATACATCTCAGGAACGAATGAATGAGCACTGGAAAAACTTTAACATTTACGTTAAATCCGATAGCACGATAGTTATGAGTTTATAACCACTGAATGAAAAGTGGTAGCAGGCACCCCTGAGGATTAATTTCTTGCAGATTAGACATGATTTTGAAGCAAACATTCCAAGGACCAAAAACATCTTGGACCAAATTAATCTCTAGAGATTATAGCTAGTAAATAGTGGCGGAACCTA
The DNA here is from genome assembly GCF_010015445.1 of Perca fluviatilis. Classification (NCBI taxonomy): domain Eukaryota; kingdom Metazoa; phylum Chordata; class Actinopteri; order Perciformes; family Percidae; genus Perca; species Perca fluviatilis. The sequence goes on along the minus strand of NC_053114.1, from coordinate 37,989,047 downwards.
ATTCTTACTTTCCATTTTCACACATCAAATTCAGCCACCTTCAGTGAAATAACCACTTCCTCTCTTTTGGTCAGCATAGTGATCTCCTGTTATAACCTCAGATCGGCAAATTGTCAACTTTACAAGTAAAAGGAAAATAGCCTTATTTTTTAGACTGGCAGCTAAACAAAATACAGCATTTCAAGTTAAAACCTGAGTCAAAAAATTGTAGTCATAAGTTATAAATGAGAGCTTGATAGGCTTTGCAGGGTTCTCACTAAACTAACTCCTACACTTTGGATTTAATGAATCATTTCATGCAAGGTCAGCAGTCTCTGGACTGAATGTGTGATGAAGGGGTGATGCATTTTGTTTAAAGTAGTGGCCTTGGCTACTCTGACAAAAATAGTGAAACAAGAATCAATGAATTTGTGGTGAACAATGATTAGCTCCTTAAGAAAATTTAACTTTTTTTCTTTTCTTTTTTTTCTATCTCCTGAGAGATTGCCCAAAACCAGAAACTGCCCAGATCCAGGCGTTCAAAGTTTAGATGAAGCTTAAGCTGTTGGGGCTTCTGCGAAGTTCTGAGTTACATATCTGAATATTAATATGAATTAAACCTTCACTCAGGGAAACACGGGCAGTTTAATACACTCCAGCCTCTTTTCCTGCTCGTTATCAGAACCACTATTATTTTTCTTCTCCAATGCAGCGGAGACTAAATGAAACGCTTAAGATTTGATCATGACTGTAAATCAAGCAATCCTGTTTAAAAACATTCCACATTCCTTGTCAGTTTGATTGGCGAAACTTAAGGTAACTTAAGATAATTTAGTGGGAGGGGAGGGCAGGGGAGGGGCATTTCAATACAAAATAAGTGTTTAGTTCTGATGGGTTTGTATCTCACATTTTTTAGGAGTGTAGTAAACTTTGGAAAATCTTGAAAATAGTTTGTACATGAGGTTTTGACTTATTTGTTGCCACCATGCTTGGTTATTTCTGACAAAGGCGCTGAGATGAGCACAAAGTAAGTGAGCAAGCCTGCTAAAGAGCCTATGGAGAATATGATCTAAAAACATGTCAAACCAACCGACTGTATGTTCAGGTATACATGTGTACAAGCAGCAGGCAAACCATTTGAAGCTGCAAATATATCTCATTGATAGACATCCAGCTTGGATCTTCTGACAAGATGCAAAAGTTAGAGTGACTGTGGGTACTGCCACTTATATGCAAATGAAAAAAGAAATTGCAACACTCTGTATTCTTGAGTATTTCCATTTAATGCTCCTGTCTATCGATATCATACATGCAAACTAGTCGCTTTTCGGCGAAAATAGCTAAACGGTGTAAAAGTTTGGCTGCATTTCACCGGAGAGGAACGTATGACAGTGTGCAGCTGCTGTCGGAAAAACGCAGATGTTGCGTTCACTTGAAACTCTCCTCGCCAGCCTCGTGCTGCATTCAAAGTTATTGTAAAATACCCTTTTCCCATCCAGTGGTTGTTTTTGTTTAACAGTAATTTACAGGTGAAATAAGTTATGTTATTACATTTTTATGGGGGGGTAAAATGTGTCACCTTTTTCAGCCCTTCGGAGTTTGCAGATATTACATATATTTTTGAAATTATTTTATGGCATGCAGTTTAGGAGTGTGTGTGTGGGGGGGCTGTGTGTGGTCTGAATATATGGAATGAAAGAATTTATATAATTGTATGAAATCTGTTCATCAAAGCTCTGGTGCCATCTTGTCGAGTCTGACCTGGGATGATTTCCTGCATGTCTTCCCCCTCTCTCCCTCCCCCCCTTTCATTGCTTTCCTATCATTAAGGGCGGAAATGGCCAAAAAATCATAAAAAAAAATAAATAAATCCAGGTTCATTCAAAAAAAGCAAAGATTGTAGAATGGGGGGGGGGACCTGCAAGGTTGAGTTTTTTTCTGTATTAACATTTGCCTGATAAGCAGGAACTGGCTGGCCCGTGAGCTTTACTACATTCGGTCTTCCATGATGAAACGGTGAATACATTTCTTCGTACGGTTACCAGAACTATTGTTGGCCTGTACATGCATTTGCCAGGGTGTTAATGATCTCTTCATTATTTACAATTGCTGATACTAGATTTTGTGCTGACTCGCTCATAGTGTCACACTTGTTGCAGCAACCTCCGTACAGATTAATCTCATCGAAAACACAGGATGGCGCCAGAACATTGATGTCAGATTTAATTTAATAAGTTTCATTCCATATATTCAAACTTGTATTTAATATATTCCAATATATTCAGGCTTTCATTCCATGTATTCATACTTTCAGTCAATATATTAAAGGTTCATTCCATATATTTAAACTTAAAATATATTCACACACACACACACAAACTCTACGAGTATATTTACTCTACACTGTATTTGTTTGGTATTTACTACTAATTTGGATATGAAGAGTTAAAATACAAAATAAATGATTTAGTTTATAAAATATAACAGTTTATAGATTCAACAGCATTCCATTACATTTCATTAAGCTCATGCTTTTATCCAAAGTGACTTCTAATAAGTGCATTTAATCACAAGAAGTACATTAGCTTCAAATGAGCCAAACTACAAAGCCACATGTAAGTGCAATTTTTTGTTGTTGTAACCCTCCTCTTCTTAGCCAAGGTGCAGTCAGAAGAGATGTGTTTTTAGCCTGCAGCGGAAGATATGTAGACTTTCAGCTGTGCTGATGTCAAGGGGGAGCTCGTTCCACCATTTAGTAGCCAGGATAGCAAACCGTTGGGATTTTGTTGAGTAATTAGGTGTCCCTCGCAGTGAGGGAGCTCCACCTTAAACCAGCTGCAACATTCACATGCTACTTACACATTAATGCATCGCAATAGTCAGTAATGTGACTATGAAAGGGACCATTTTGCATGGTGAGTTACTTATGCTTTTTATCTACATAATTCCATAATACTATTCAGTATAAAACTACTTGTAGTGTAGTCTATTTCTGGCAGTGATATGTATTAATTCAGTAAATATGAATACTTGTTTCACTACAGTTATGTTATACACATTCTAATAGGCTTTTTTTTTCTTACACCAGAAAAGCAGACATTTTGACTTGTCATAGCAGGAAAAGGACATTAATGGTGTTAATGATGGCTCTGTTCCATTAAAATATCCCAGTAAGTCATGACAGTGAGTCAGGGAGCACAGGATCCTGAAACTGAAGAAGCTTAATGAAATTTAGCCACATTCATGTATTTTTTATTTATTTATTTTGCACCTGTGCTTTTCCTAGTGTGACACGTCAAAATATATTCTGTGAAAAAAGCCTGTCATGTTTACAAAATGGTTTGGTTTAGCATTATAGAAACATTGCAAAGTGCAAAGTAAGACCTGCTTCATCCCAGTGTAGGTTGTTAAGGAAAACGTCCGGAGCAGCACAACTCATTTCCGATACGCGAAGAAGGTTCAGGAGACTTTGATGAATTACGCAGCAGCATTTTATGAATTCCCAATCGAGGAGAATTTAGGATTACGCAGTACAGTGTGGTGCCACCCCAACTTTTGAAATTCCTGTCTTCCTGAAGGTGTATTTAAACTCATGCTGGAGGTGTTAAGTTTAGCTGAACCTTCAAAGTAAACAAAGATATTGTGGGTGCCCAAATATCTCAGCACAGAAAAAAATGTGTTATGTGTTTACTTTCTCTATGGCCTTGGCAGGGTGAGCAGCAATGTCTAATCACACAGCTGCTACTTGCGTAGCATGAGTCCATAAGCTGGAAATTCCACAATGTAGGTAATTGAACTGCCATACACTTGACTTTAAGGCCAGTGTCTGAATTGTTGTGTTCTCCAGTGCTTTTAGTGACATTCAGTGCTCACCTATATCAGTGGCCCTTTTAATAAAACATAGTATTATAAGCTCAGGTGTAACCAAAATAACATTATGGCTGCATTTCATTTAGATGTTCCACAGTACTTCCAGGGCGATTGGTTTTGTGCATATTTGCTTACTGAACTATTGCTTATGTGGAGAAAGAGCCATCATTTATGTTATTAGTTACACCTTTGATTTACCTGCTATATGTTTTAAGTTTAAGATTAACCCACAAAGGAGGCCACTATTGGACCCCTTTTCATAGTTATTGTGGTGTATGGTAATTGGTTAAACATATTTATTTAGGAATGTTCAGTGTGCACATTTTTCCACGGGGCCCTTAAACAGGCAGACTAAACATGTAATAATGCAGGGTATGTTCCCAAACAAATTAGCAGTTAATCAAATTGCTAGTGACACAATGAACATGCGGGCCCTAGGGGACTTCTTTATATATATTCGTATCATATTTGATGCGATTCAATGTGTAACAGGACAGAAAGGATATTGTAACAGTAGCTTATAATTATACTGCTACTACACAGCTGTTTATAATTACCGCATGGAATATTTCAACAACACTGGCCACATCAATTATCCTCAGTGAGATGTCAAACAAAAACACCTGTCACGTGTGGGAGTCTAGTTTGAACATACTGCACTAAATTAGGCTACTACGTGGCCTGGATACAGTAAGACCGACAACATGCATTCTGTTCTACTACATACCATGGTTCTACCCGGTTTGAAACGCGGCACGCAGGCAGCCAGCTCGGGGGAAAACTCAAAAACTCCCACAGTAACAAGTCTGCCATCAGTTGACAGTCGCACCTGTTGGCCACACGGTTGTGCTCACAGACCGCTCGCCCCATGGCTGTGCCATTCCTCTGCGCATGCGTGTTCCGTTGACGGAGCGGAGACCATTTCCTCCAGCAGCAGGCCTCGCAGAGCTTCGCCACACGCGCACGCAAACGTACACACATATGCACACAGAGTAGGGACAACCGTCAAATCAAAGCCACGTTTGGGATTGTCTAATCTTAACGCCGCTAAACCTGGATGCCGCCCCCCCCCCCCAACCGCAGGAGTCATCCTAATGGGCCTTCTCCGCTAATTTGCAGCAACATCTGGTCGACACAGTGACTACAGGGGTATCTTTTGGGGTGAGTTACCCACAGCGCAGTCACTGTTTTGTCTCGTTGTGTTGTTGTTGTTGCTGCAACGTTTTTTTTTTAGCTCCGGGATAGCGCACAGGGCAATGTCCTTGTTGGGCTTGGCATTGTGTATTTGTCTGGGGTTTACTTCACATTCACCTAGCTAGCTAGGCTTTGACATGTGATGATAAACGGTTTTCACTGTGCAGAGCTAACGTTAAACCAGTGTGAGAGCTTTAGCGTTAGCTACTAGTTAACATACAATGTAACGTCAAGATCCATTATCGGACGCTATTGCTAGCTCTAAAAAGATTTTACCATAGACATATATACCCATCCAGTCTGTTCCCCAGTAAATTCACTACGATTGACAGTAGAGCAGTGAACACGAACAGAACAAGGCAGCAGTTAAACGTTATCTACAATTCTGTTCTTTTAGGGGGCGATTTTGCGGCTGTGCCCAAAACCTCCGAGTCACCCACCTTCTTGTCCGCTGGTTCCATACTCGGACGCTTTGTGGTTTTTACCTTTTTACTTCTACTCTATTATCGGTCTTCCATAAGTATGTGTTGACACAGTGTGGTCCAGTACTGCAGGCAAGCCCAAAATATAAAGCTGGGAGTCAGCAAAGCAAGGAACCATGCAGCATTGTGTTAACGTTACAGGAGGATGTAACGTTACCGTTTTGGATTTGTGAAAAAGGTCGTTAAATTGACTGTGATCGTTGAAATACTAACCAAGTACATATTAGACATGTACCAATACTCTGGTCCGACCTTTTCGTATTGTTTTGTATTTTGCTGGGAAATGCGGACGAAGAGCACCAACTATACTAATGCATCTGTCCGATAATGGACCCAGTAATTTTAGCAGGGGGGGGGGAAGCTGAGGTTCAGCCCCATGTTGAGGAAACACTGATCCGTATCTCTCCACTGATATTGTTTTAATGTGTCTTCCATTATTATGTTCTTTAGCATTTGTCTTTGTTTGACCTACATGTCACTATAGTGGAGAAGTGCTTCAAACGAGTCGTCCTGTTTATAATGACAGCTGACCATTGGAAAACACTGTTAAGATCATACTGTTTATCCCACAGGGACATTGTTTTTCTTTTGCACCCCTCCATGGGGAGGTCAGAGGTCAGGTTAATATACTGAACACCATCTAGTGTCTTACTCAAGGACACTTAAGCACTCAGGTTAAAGGTTCCATGACATGGTGCTCTTTGGAAGCTTTTATATAGACCTTAGTGGTCCCCTAATACTGTATCTGAAGTCTCTTTTATATAGACCTTAGTGGTCCCCTAATACTGTATCTGAAGTCTCTTTTATATAGACCTTAGTGGTCCCCTAATACTGTATCTGAAGTCTCTTTTATATAGACCTTAGTGGTCCCCTAATACTGTATCTGAAGTCTCTTTTATATAGACCTTAGTGGTCCCCTAATACTGTATCTGAAGTCTCTTTTATATAGACCTTAGTGGTCCCCTAATACTGTATCTGAAGTCTCTTTCCCGAAATTCAGCCTTGGTGCAGAGTTCCTTAGTATGTGCCATTTCTGTGTCTGTAGCTATTGAGTAGGAGCGAGGGGGGGGGCAAGGTGGAGGGTGGGGGTGTGGCCTTGACCAACTGCCACTTTGCTCGTTTGAAAGCCATGATGTCTCTCCCTTTCTCAGACCCTGTTTACACGTACATGGTTATTTTTACAAACGGAGAAATTTCCCTTCGTTTGTACCCTTCGTTTACACGCAAACGGAGAATTTGCCTCTGAAACCAAGTCTTTCTAAAAACTCCGGCCAGAGTGGAGATTTTTGAAATCTTCATTTGCATTTAAACTGAGACAAACGGAGGTTTAGGCAGCCGAGAGAGAGGGAGAGAGAAAGAGGAAGGGATTCGTTGCTGTTGTTGCTATTTTCGGGATTCTGATTGGCTGACGAGGGCTTGAGCTTCTCATTACACTGCCACCTACAGGTTTGACATGCTCTTGACGGCATATATACACAGGTACGTGTAAACAAACCAAACTGACAGCTGTGCACAATGTTATTTTTGAAAACTGATGCTACGTTTACACGTGGCCGGCTATTTTCATAAACGGACATTTCAACCTCTCCGTTTTCAGAAAAGTGTTCGTTTATATGTACCCGTGTATATATGCCGTCAATGCTGTCAACAGCATGCAAACCTGTAGGTGGCAGTGTAACGAGAAGCTCAAGCCCACGTTAGCCAATCAGAATCCCGACAATAGCAACAACAGCAACCAATCACGTCCTCTTTCTCTCTCTCGGCTGCCTAAACCTCCGTTTGTCTCAGTTTACATGCAAACGTGCAAACGAAGTTTTCCAAAATCTCCACTTTGGCCGGAGTTTTTAGAAATAATCGTTTTCTGTGATTAAAAACGGGGTTTTCGTGTAAATGAGAGGCCAAACCGCAGGAAAATATCTGCGTCTTCCCTTCGTGTAAACGGGGCCTCAGAGGTTGAAATGTCCGTTTATGAAAATAGCCGACCACGTGTAAACGTATCATCATGGGCGGGCCAAATTCTCTGGGCGGGCAAAGCAAAGAAAGGGCAGGTAACCTTGCCCCTTATGACCTCATAAGGAGCAAGATTCCAGATCGGCCCATCTGAGCTTTAATTTTCTCAAAGAGCAGGATACCCAGGGCTCGGTTTACACCTATCGCCATTTCTAGCCACTGGGGGACCATAGGCAGGCTGGGGGAACACATTAATGTTAAAAAACCTCATAAAGTGAAATTTTCATGCCATGGGACCTTTTTAAAGAACATTAAATGCACTAAAAATAAACTGTGCTATTGTAAAATGTTGGTATTTCATGAATCGGACCAGCACAACGCCTGCCACCCCTGCAGCTTTGGCCAATTTGTTAGTTCCTCATTTATCAATTCAAAGTAACTGTCTAACTGAAATGTTATAGGTAGTATACCTTTTGCAAGCTGTGGCATGACTGTATGACATGCTGTATTGTCTGTAGCACATTATATCTTTTAGATAGTGTTCCCATTGACTTTACATAGCGTTCCCATGTACTTTAGGTGAAACGTGTGCTCTGCTTTGTAAAACACGCCTAATCACTTACAATCTTACTCCTGGGTTGTTGTCAGAGAACAAATCTTACGATTAGCATATTATCTCCGTATCTGCGCTTGTTATCTGACATGTTACTGCTCAAAATCTAAAATATCAGCCCTCCAGATCTTGTTTCCTATTTTAATAACTGATTTTAAGTCCGTTTGAGGCTGAGCAGCAATTGAACTTTGCATTATAATCTGGATAGAGACATTTGCAAGTAGTAGACTGTCTGATTGGATAATTGCATTACACTTTTTGATTTTACAACAGGAAATGTGTCTTCAGAATTGAGATTATTTTGTGCATAATGGTCTAAAGAATTGTGATTTAAAAAAACCAAAACCGAGTAGGTGTCTGTTGTTTTCTTCTTTGCTACCAGATAGTGTTATCTCATTCTGATGCCCACCTGTCTTAACTGTCGTGCTGATTACAGGGAGTGTAGAGTGCTGATGAAGCAGCATGATGGCTTTAGGTTTTCTATTAGAGAAATTTGGTCGGAGCCAGGTGGGGGTGTGAGGGCTTGGCATTCATTATCCCCAGAGGAATCTGGTAAACCAGACTGCAACATGTTAGGAATCCATATGGTGCGTCTGTCAGGTCTAACCTGCTGCCTCCAACGGTCTGTGCTGTACTTGGAACAAATGCCTTTTTTTTTTTTTTTTTTTTCATTTTGGTGAACAGTTTGGTGAACTGTTTTTATTTTAGCCCACTGTGTAATTTAGCAGTCCTCTAAACTACTGCATGACTCAGCCCTGGTCTCAGTAGCGAGACTGTACAGCTCTCCATCTGTGAAGCCAGACTCATCTAGTAAAGTGGCAGAAGACTCGCAGATTAACTCTTCGACCACACTAAGTTCTTTCATTTCCTATCTTCTTTTGTCAATAGCTCCCTCCACATCTCGCTGACCGACTGATGGCTAGATCGTAGTAGTCTAATCGAGGTGCAGCTTGACAAGGACTAGAGGTGACAGGACAGGTCTGCAGACCCAGCTACATGCTGGCTCCACTCTTTTTTTTTTTTTTTTTTTTAAAGCAATGAGTTATGAGGAGGGGGCTAAATCGCTGTCTGGTCGATGCTTAAAGCTGCGAGGAGCTGAGCTGTGTTACTGTCTTATGTTAAGCTCTGAGCATGTCCTATGTGCTCAGCAGGGAAGTAATGGCTCCTCTGTCTCTAAACTGACCATCTCATTGCACATTTGAAGCCTGTCCAAGGCCCTGCTGACCTCAACACAATGGCCGCGTTAAGTTCGTTTTTTCCCCTCGAGCCTCTTCTCTCTAATGTCCGCTGTCTCTTTAATCAGCAAGTGCAATAACAGAGGAGGGATTTATTGTGGTGACTTTGGTGCAGAGCTTAACAGTATACTGACACTCCTAAGCAACAGGACATCACAGATGGTGCGAGACATACTCTGCAAAGTAGGCTGTATCACTGGGCATAGATGCACTCAACACAACTTACTTCACGGCTGTCTGCATTTCAGCAGCCTGGTATGGTGTGTTAGTAGTGTATGAGTTAGAGTTGCAACGATTAACCCATTAGTTGTCGACTATTAAATTAATCGGCAACTATTTTGATAATCGGTTGGTTTAATTTTTTTATTGAAAAAAATCTGATTCCAGCTTCTTAAATGTGAATATTTTCTAGTTTCTTCACTCCCCTATGACAGCAAACTGAATATGTTTGAGTTGTGGACAAAACGAGACATTTGAGGACGTCATCTTTGGTGAACACTGATCGTTTCACCGTTATCTGACATGTTACAGACCAAACAACTAATCGATTAATTGAGAAAATAATCGACAGGTTTCTCAATTATGAGAAATAGTCGTTAGCTGCAGCCCTAGTATGAGTCATTATACCTATAAGGTGCACACCATGATGTGTTTTATTGTGTCTGATAAGGTATGTGCACATTCAGAGTTTCCAGGTTTATTGTAGTCACTGCGAGATGCAAAGTGGTGAGCAGCGCCACAGTCTACTTGTTTAGCATGAGTGATAGAAAGTGAAATCGGCAGCAGATCTGCACGGCACCTGCAGTTCTTCCTCTTTTTAAATGTGTACAGATAAAATATGGTCACATTACCATACTGTATACTTGCATACATGCTGTATGTGAGGTGCACAACGGTTTCATTTGCCCTCAGTTGATAAGCGATCAAGATAATCTTTGATTTGTGGGTCGTAGACATGTCTGTCTTTCTGGCCACTTCTCATATATATATATATATATATATATATATATATATATATATATATATATATATAAAAACCACACACACACACACACACACACACACACACACACACACACACACACACACACACATATTACTGTGCTTCCTGCTGATCATACTACTAATCAGAGTATTGGTAGTAGCAGTAGTGTGAAAGAAATATATTATACATAAATCGTATAATAACATTACTGTTTATTTATTTCATATGGGTTCCGATTATGGCTGCAATTATTGATAATTTCAGTTATCAATCGATATGCTGATTATTATCCAGATTACTTGATTAGTTGTTTAGTATTTGTTCAACTGACAGTCCAAAACCCAAAGATACTCAATTTACAATCATGTAGGGTTGATTTAAAAAAACAAACAAAAAAAAACACTTTAGCTTAAAAAAACGACTTGATGAATCCATTTTCTAAATAGTTGCACATTCATTTTTGGTCAGTTGACTAATCTATTAACCAACTAATTGTTTGAGCTCTTACTGCCATTTCAACACAGTCTGCAGGTCATTTTTCTTTGCCTTGATAATCTCCTTAAGACTCTCACAGTGTGATACGAGTGTTGCCTTGTAAAGCAATAAAGAAACTCATTTCACAAACCCATATTGTGCATGATGGCAAAACCCCCAACCATTATTGGTCCTAAATATTTTTCCCACGGCTGTGTGACTCCTGTATCTTCTTCTCTGGTCAGCACCTGCTGAGCTGTGATAGAGGCAACTCCCCTCACTTTTTCCTAGAGATCACGCTGCCCAGTGGAATAGTGGCATTGTGGCTGCCATCTTGCGCGCAAACTCGACGGTTCCTCTCCATCTGGGCAGCGGCTGGTCATTCAGGCAGCTCCTTGAAGGCCGGGAGGCTGCTGCTGCTGCCACGCCTGCTGGCTAGCTGCACAATGTAGGCAATGAGTAGAGCCACAGGCCTGACACACAGCCAGTCTTTCAGTACGCCCGCGGCCTCCAGAGATTTCCCCTCTGGGAACTGTTTCTCACAAAGATAATGGTAATCCACCATTTTAGCATTTCTAGAATTTGCCATGTTAGAAAAGGGATATCTCATTGTTTATTTTTCCTCTTCGTACTGTTCGTGTGTTGCTACTGGGTGTGCTGGCCAATAACGTTCCACTAGAACAAGTAGGCCTAAACAACTTGTGCCTTTACTCACTCCCCCACATTTACTGGTTGCACACGTGCGACTGGATGTAAAATTCAGTCGCGCACTCTCAAATTTTTGTCGCAAAATGCGACCATTTGGTCGCAGTCTGGAGCCCTGCCCTTATCAGACAAATAAAACGCTGATACAGATACTCTGCAAACTGCCAAAAAACGGCCCAATCAGTCTATAATAATCGGTCTATCCCTATTTTTTATTCTTTAAAATCTTCTTTTTGTGCTTCCTACATTTTAAGAGCTAATGGTATCCTATAAGGAGCCTCACCTATCCGATGAAAACCCAGACGGACCCCCACCAGTTCCTGTAACCTGCAACAGAGATGTTTTATTATCCACACACTGATTTTCTACCTGAGGTGATAATTTAGAAACGGCATTGTGAAGAATTCCTCAGCTCTAAGGCATAAATCGACCAGTCACCAGCGTTAATATGGCCTATGGGTCCGTCCTCATCCCTCACTGACCACCACCGCCTATAACCAGAGCCACCCCATGGTCCAAACCAGCACGATGCAATGATAGTTCAGCTGGATGACATCAGTCTGCTTTTTTGGGTTGTGCGAGACCTGATTTGAATTTATGGGCAGGAGGAGAAATGTCAGCTGAAGAAAACAGTTGGACACTTCCTCCTTTTGAGTGGATCCAGGCAGAGGCCTGGACCATCTATTCATTTGGGAGATGCATGCATATGCGTGTATATATATGTGTGTGTGTTGTGTGTGTGTGTGTGTGTGTGTGTGTGTGTGTGTGTGTGTGTGTGTGTGTGTGTGTGTGTGTGTGTGTGTGTGTGTGTGTGTGTGTGTGTGTGTGTGTGTGTGTGTGTGTGTATATATAAAGTAAATAATAAAACTCAAATGGCACTGGCACAGGTGAAATTACTAGTGGTCACCATTCATAAGGATGTTAGACTGCAACTTTAGTGTTCTAGTTCATTTCTTCGTGTGCTTTTTTTTTTTTGGACTAATCTGTTGTCTATAGGATATTATTTAAACATCAATCACAAGGTTCCAAGCCAGTGTTCGGCTGTGTTCAGCCCAGGTTGAGATGGGGCTCACCAGGCAAGATGTGACGATCAATAGAGACTCATTCTTATTGACCACAGCAGGTTCATCCTGTATAACTGTGTTGGTCGGGAAAGGATATAATGAGATATAATTGGACAGCCAACTAATCGTTTTACAATAGGATGTTGTTATGACGATGTTGAAGAAGGTATTATAAAATTCGGGCTTTGAAAGCAGCAGCTGCCTTCCTGTATATAAATGTACTCAACATAGACAAACAAACAAATATATGCACAGTGGGACACTGTTCCCGCGTGCCCTGCACAGTCAAATTCTCAACACAGTACAATCCTTCACTAACTAAAACTTCACAGAATCGGCTGCAATTTGATCAAGTAACTAACGCTATCGGCACACAAAGATGTTGACGCAACTGTAATCTGAAGCTTTGTATACAATGCCAATCTAACTTAACCATGGTCTTTGATCAGCAGTGCTGCTGCCTTCGCTGTCCCACATGTGCCATGAATTATGCCTTTCACAAAGCTTACATTGACTGAATGTGCCGTTTGTCTCCGATATTACCTATTGGAAAAAGCTCCAACATTTTCCACTCTTTCCCCCAACAATTGCGATTTGATCAGGGCTGTTCCCTCTTAGTCGATTAGTCGACTAATTGGTCGTTTTGGTCTTAGTCAACTTAGATTTCTTTAGTCGATTCAGTGTTTCCTCTATGTTGATTGGCAAGTGGCGGTCCGCCACGGTTAGATTTCTCCCGCCAGGTATCAGAAATAAAGCCGTCTGTCATCGATTGTTTGAAAGCACATCAGAGAATAGCGCGGACACGCGCTTCACAACGCGAGTGGGCACGCGTGCCACTCTGAGAAAAGGGAGAAAGAAAAAAGAGACAGGCTATTCGGAGGACCCAGTTGAGATGGCATGTGTGCATCCTTGAGAACTGTAAGTCGTATAACTTATATTGTCAGTTCATTTAAGCCTGTATTAGTCAATAGTTCTTGCTCCTTTTTAGTTTCACCTTCACCTGCTAGCTAAATTGCACGTGGCTGTTGATTCAATACAACGCCCTTGATATCAGATCATGGCATTGTAGGCTAAACCGTGATTATTTCATACATTCATGAAACATATTGGGGAAAATTCATTCAACATAATTCACAGCCAACAGCCCACTCTCACTCAAAAGCGTACAAATAACACGGGTTTATACCTGTGAAAATACGTGCAATGTGTACTCTAAAGTAAAATTGTGCGTACAGTAGATACGTGGAGCGCTCCAATTACAGTAATGGAAACCGCTGCGTTTATAGTATAAAGGGACGTGGGACCGCGTTAGGTCGGTTGGGGTGGTGGATGGGTGAAACACAGGACTTTCACCCAGGAGACCGTGTTTGGCGATTTTCAGCATGTTTTTTTTTTCTTCTTAGGCCGTTTATTAGCGTGTTTATGTGGCGCGTTTTTGCGACTTGTTGTGTTTTTTTTGTTAAGCCTTCCCCAATGTTTCTTCCCTAAACCCAACCGTTTATTAGCGGGTTTTTGTGACTTTCTTGTGTTACTAAAGCTTTTCCCTGCATTATTTTTCTAAACCCAACCATATTTATCTTTTTGTGTGCGACGCTGTTCTCGCGATAACACACAACGTGGCGACGCGAGCTACGTGCATATAAAACTCACCGGTCTCCCTTACTTCAATTGGAGCGCTCCGCGTATGTAATGCACGAAGAATTTTACTTTGGCGTACACATTGCACGGTTGTAAACCCGTGTTATTTGTACGCTTTCGAGTGAGACCGGGTTGCAGCCAAATAACAATTAAAAGTTGGCTATGTTATTTGAACATTTATAACCTAACCTAACTGGCAATGCCTCCATTTTGGCGTCTGCTGCGGTGCGCAGCGCTGCTCGGACCGTGTGCGCCGCTGCCCTTTTTTTTCCTCCATAAACGCCGCTGTCAGCTACTCTGCCAGTTGCTGCATGAACTTCCTCCGGGACATTTTACAGCTGGTGCACTCCTTGGAGAGGATGTGTGTAATGATTCCAGCCTGTTGTAGCATGTATAAAGTTATATGAACACGTAGACGGCTACCGACCATCTACGTGTACCGCGCCTTTCACAGAGCGAAGTTCTTCCGATTCAGGATTGAGTCCATCCACGCGGCAGCCTACGTTACCGACTCTGGCTTTGCCTTCGGCCCATCGTTGATGCCCACACTTGTTACTCGAGACCGCTAGTTACGTTTCTCTGACAGAGACTATGATTATCACTAAGCAACCAAGATGCATCTTCAACCACGCAAAAGATTAAAAACAAAACCGCAAAAATCCGAGCGGTCAATATCGTTTATGGCCAAAATAGGTAAAAGTGATTTTATTTTCATGCCTTTTGTGTAATGTATATAAAAACAATTTTAAATGAAAATACAGACTATTTTAGGAAAAGTCAGGTACCAGCAGGATTGTGTTTTTTTATTTAGCAAAGTTATTACAAATATAAATTTCAAAACGGTCAAAATGACCGACCAGGCCACAGGGGGACCATCTAGCAGCATTTATGCTACTCAGCATTAATGGGCCACCTCTTTCTGAATTCCCCTATAACCGAGCCTTGGAGTTATAGTTTTGCTTTCCCTATGAAGAATTTCTTGTAAAATTCATTTTGTAGACCTACAGTTCCTCAAAAATACAGTTCAATCAAAACGAAATCAAAATATGCCTCATTGTGTGTGTGAATAGAGGTGAATAAATATATTTAGAGGTGAATAAATATATTTGTTTGTGTTGCAGCGAATTGTCAGATCCGTTTAATACGTAAAACATTTGGCGGCGGGGTGCGGGACTGATGGGGGGGAGGGGGGGGTTCCGACAGATCTGCCCCCACTGCTAAAAAAAATCCTAGAAGAAACACTGCGATTAGTCATGTTTATGCTGAATTCATGCTGAATGACTTATTTCCAAGAAACGTACGAGCACATCTCTGGTAAACACAAGAATGAAGGGTTGACATTTCACCTAATAGATATCACCGTGAAACCTACTTTAATTACTTTCATTAAGGCAATTATTTGTTGTATTACACGTTTTCTGAAATGTTGTTTAAATATGCAAAGGAGGCATTATCTTATTCGATATATGCATCCTTTTGCATGACTTTGCGGAGAAACTCAGATTTACAGATCTGTCGATTAAATCAACTAATCGATTAGTTGATACAATTGAATGAGTTTTAGTCGACTAAGAATTTCTTCAATCGAATGCAGCCCTAGATTTGATTTGCTGCTTTGATCATTTATTGATGGTCTGACCAGTTAGCCTTAGCCGTTTTGCTGTGTGAAACAGTGCTGATAACCAAGACTGTAATGTCCTCAAGCCTCGTGTCCCAACCTTAACTTTTGTTCTTACTTTATTTTCTTTATGTTTTGAAAAGTTAGGTTTCTCTTGGATGTTTCAGGTTTAAACTGCCTTTTGCCTGTGTGCACTATTTGCTCAAAATGTGCATTTCAAAGTCATAGCAAAAGGCATAAATTGTAACACCATATGATATTATACATTTGGGCAATATGATATATAATGTATGATTGGTAATGATTTTGCCATGCAGTTTATACGGAAGCAGCTGTCCCTTTTTTTTAATATCTCTAAATGTTTGAGGCCTTTGAGAGGAAAGCATGCAAATCAACAAAACTGCTCTAGGTCAATACGGAGTTAAAGGAATTTTCATTGCAATTATTTTGTCGGGTATCTTTTTCAGTGGATAAGCGTATCGGACATTACCACCTGGTCCTTTTACCCATTTACTGTTGTACAATGTCACAATGTATGTACAGTAGCTCGCGTGATGTAAACGATATTATAGTGCACTTTGGGAAGAGCTGTCGTTTGCCACATACAATAAATGTTTCAGGAAGACACAAATTCTCTGGTCAAGCAGGAAGTGGACTGTACCAAAGCCCTGTGCCAACATGTCATTTATATGTGGGGCTTCCCCTGCTTACCTCCATTGTCTGATGGTCTCCCTGCACACAACAACACTTGTGCCCTGGTTCTCTTAAGGCCTTCATATTTAGGCCAATATGGGGAGACAAAGGGGAAGTAGGTGCAGACGGTTAAAAATTGATGGCGTTTCAAAGACATATTAAACTCTGCTGCCATCATTGTGAAATACTTAAAGAGAATATGTAATGAATCAGTGATGATGATGAATATCCTGTCTCAGCAGGGAGGCTTCAGAGCTTCCTCTTTTATCTGCCCTTTCAAGCACTCCCAAGTAGCGTTTGTGAAAATGAGTCATTTGATGCACTTCAATGATGCCCATACACCGTAGATGCTTCTGCTTTAATGATGTCACAGACAAAGTAAAGTGACCTGAATTAGGTCTACTCTAATACAGTCTTTTCTATTAAAGGAAGTTTTTACTTGATCTTTTCTTTTGTGTAGAATTCCACCCCCCCAGGGTTTGTTTATTTTTCTTCTTTTTTTAAATAAGAGATTTTTTTTATTTACTGATGTTTTCAGTTGAGAGATTAAACCTGTGCAGTGTAGAGATGTTTATTGTTGACCTTGGCCTACATCTGGACATGTTTCTGATCCACCAGCTTATGAGCCCCATGACTTACTGAGAGGTAGGTAGCTGGATGCATCAATAGATACAGAACGATGGATTTAAAAATAGGCAGATAATTCTTTAGGTCTTATCCTTGACGAGTTTATCATACACAGAAATCCAAGGAACACCATTATGTCATCATGTTACTGTGGCCCATTACTTTTCAATCACTGCTTGACATGTTTTATATAGGGACATACTTCATAACCTTTGGTTGCACAGTCAGTTACAAGGGTAGCAGCTAAAATGCCAAATAATATGGGTGTGCAAAAAATCGATTCATATTCAAATTGCGATTTAAGCTCCACCGATTCAAAATCGATTCATAGAATTCCAAAAATGTATTCATATTTTTTTAATATATATATATTTTTTTTTATTGTATGTCTACTGCAATCACATGGGAAAAGTAACTACATTTACATACTGTGAATCGTTTTTTTTTTTAATCGAGAATCGTTTTTGAATAGAAAATTCGATTTTGAATCGAATCTTGACCCTAAAATTCAATATCGAATCGTGAC
The DNA here is from genome assembly GCF_010015445.1 of Perca fluviatilis. Classification (NCBI taxonomy): domain Eukaryota; kingdom Metazoa; phylum Chordata; class Actinopteri; order Perciformes; family Percidae; genus Perca; species Perca fluviatilis. Next base: position 37,971,394 of record NC_053114.1, on the reverse strand, counting down.
ATTTTCTGAATCGTGCACCCCTATGTTTTGCTGTCACTGGAGAAGCTGGCATCACCAGTATCGGATAATTCAATTATTTTGATTATTTATCTGGATTGTCTGTTAACTTGCTTATCTTCCTGGGCTCTGTTTTTTTGCAAACAATGTCTACCAGCTACCCCCGCTCCACATGTAGGCCATTGGCACCTGGATATTAAACACCTGCATCAGTAGGGACTGGACAATAACTGTTTAGTATATCTTTTTTTTATTTTAGAAATTCAAAGTGCTGTATGTGCATTGAATACAAAAGCCTACATGCCTGTGCTCAGTATTCATTCCGCAGCAGCCAGGTCATTTCGAACTATAATAATGTGATACAGATGTAGTAGTATGCTCTGGGGATCATGTACTACTGATGATTATGTATTACCTAGTGTACAACAGAAAAGGCAGCAGGCTCCTACAGTTTGACATAAACATGGGTCACAATGAACCACGGTTGTAAAACACAACAGCAGTGGTGGGAGTTCAGCAATATTGTCACTCTCTCTCCTAGCTCTTTATTTAGTTTTTCTGCTCGTCTCGCTTATTAGCTGAACATGCACCCTAATACCAACGTCATGTTCAGCATTTTGTAATTCTGCATGTGAGTAGTTGCATCCACCGATCAACTGGAATAAACCAGTACTGTACAATAGTAACCTATAGGGGTGGGAATAACCAGAGGTCTCACGATACAATATTATTACGATTTTAAACATATTGCCCTGTTGTGCGATATATTGCAATTCATGACCTTTTTCCCCAACTTCAAATTTTTCCCAATTTCAAATGATGTCCCCAAAAAGAAACCGTCAACATCTGTTCTATCTCTGTTTGTTCATCTCACTTCAATTTCATTGCTGCAAAATGGAGACATCAAGGAGATTGATACAGCACTGGCACGGAAAATATCGCGATACTATGCTGTATTGATTAGTAATATACCAACAAAGGTATACTGGGTCTCTCCCCAGAAATAGTTTAGCCAAGGTGGCAAGCCACCCAGAACCCAGTACATCTTATTACGTGATGAATTTAGCTGGGAGGTGTTAGCCACACTCTATATATGACCTTTTTATGTGTAAAATAGCAGCTCTGCTCTTTAGTGTATTATAAGTCCTCACATCTATTTCTGCCTTTCGACATGAAATTGTGCTTGCTCAATTCTCGGTTCCTGCAAATGGTGTCAGTCAATTGAGGAAACGGGATTACTGCAGTGGAGTGTTCGTAGTGATTTGTATTTATAGTCGATGCCGACGTTGCTAACCCATTGACTTTCACTTCTTTTGTCTCACTCACTCATTCACAATTACATCCACACACTTCCACTCATTCCAGTCTCGTAGTCCTATTACGACTTATATACACACACACACACACGCACATGTTCTTTCACTCATACCCATTCAGACCCGTACAGTATATCATTACATGGTCACTCTCTGTCATACACATACTGCTGTTTTTTCCCGATGTCCAAGTCTCTGAGTAGACCATGGGGTCAGCATCGGAGGAAAATAAAGCCTCCCCTCTCAAGTTTCTGCAAAGCTCTGTCTTGAGTCTCAGGGGAACCTAAGAATGTACCAACCATTTAGGATACGCAGAACTCCTCCCTGCATATTCCTCGACTTGTTTTAGACTTAACCTGAGTTTGAATAAATGTCAGGTTGTGGTTTATTTGTTGGCTTGTTGCCAAATATGCTTCACACATTTAGCTCAGCCAGGAAACCAGAAGATCGTCTATTGTTATTGGCGTAGGAGGCACTTTATGTTGTCACTATGATGTTATTGCTGTAATAAAGTACCAGTCTGTTTATATGCTCGTGTAAAGCAATTTTGCTGGACCAGTCCGTCGGGGTAGGGCCATACACAGTATTTATATGCATTGAATGGTGTTGTTGGTGAATTCAGCATATGGCTGAAGTCGTATTCTTGCACATGTTTAAGAGCCTGTGTCATGCAGTGTTTAACTGTACATTGCAATGCTAGGTCAGGATGTTTGCTCAGGTGTCCCTTAGGGCTGCACGATTTTTTTTGCATTAAATCATGTTTAATAGAAATTACGAGGGACAAAATTATGATATAGATTAAATGAATATTGAAGATTCTGTGGTCTTACTGCTCAGGCCTATTTACACAGACATTTCTTTAAGACTGTATGCCAGTCCCTGGGCTGTGAGAGTGAACAGGTGTGTGTGTGTGTGTGTGTGTGTGTGTGTGTGTGTGTGTGTGTGTGTGTGTGTGTGTGTGTGTGTGTGTGTGTGTGTGTGTGTGTGTGTGTGTGTGTGTGTGTGTGTGTGTGTGTGTGTGTGTGTGTGTGTGTGTGTGTGTGTGTGTGTGTGTGTGTGCGCCTTTTGTGAATTTACTGAAGAAATCCCTGAGCCCTGCTCTCCACAGGCAAGTTTTGCAGTTGCTGCCTCTGCAAACATTGGCTCTGCATTAGCAGGTCCCTCTTGCGTGTTTCACTGTCTGCCTGGGTTTTCTCACCAACATCTTTACCATTACCTTACCACCCAATGCTCTCTTCTACAGGTGACTGACAACAAACTCTGAATGTGGTAAATAAATCCATAACACACACATTCAAATACTTGAACTCCGCTTTTGTTTCTGCTTTAGCTCATGTCTTTTGATTTCCTCCCCAATGCTAGAAGAGGCTGGCTATGTTGTCTGACTTTGTCTGTGGGGGGGGGGGGGCAGAGTTGTTTTCTGCTTTGAACAATAGAGATGTGGAGGGGGACTCTGTCTTCTACGTGAGGTACTCCTTGCAACAGACGCAAGATGCAAACATAAGAGTAAGAGTTGCCTGTGTGCACATGTTGGGGTTTCCATGTGAATGGTTGTTGCATTTGTGGTGTGATTTTTATTTTTTAAAGTAGGGCAAAAGCTGTATATGGGGAGAAGTGATGTCACAGTGTTTCATCTCTGACTCCCACTCATTCAGACAGACACACACCCAGCCCTCAGACCGTTCACCTATACCCAGTATACACACACATTGCACTGATTTACATCTGTCAGACGGTTCTCCTCTCAGCTAATTAGGCTACATTTCTTAACGTAGCCTATGAAAAGAAACTAATGGCCTAGTTAACGTTGTCTCTAGGGTTGTACTACTGTAGCTGAAACAGTGATGATTATTAACTGGTTAATTTGCTAGATATTGCTCAGGCAGTTTATCACTTTCAACTCTTGCAAATTTGCAGAACCAAATACTTTTGTATTTTATTTTTGTATGTATTAGTGTAATGACATTTTCAGCAATGGGCACAAAGAGCACCTTTAGTGTTGATTGAATGCCCATAACTCCACTATTATTAATCATTGACTCTCAAATGGTAATATGACGTGACCTCGACAACGGCGTTTATTCTAAAGAGATCACCTTTTGTTTAGAGATGCAGCGATAGGCCGGCCGGTGACTGGAATTGGCCGGTTTTCACGTGCTCGGCCATGACCGGCGACCGGCAGGTCAGTCTGACATATTCCGATTTCATGCGGGTCAATGCTACAATTAACTGACAACATAAGTTATACGACTTACAGTTCTCACGGACGCGACAGCACAGTCTCTTTTTCCTTCCCTCTCAACTTTTCCGCAGCATGTGGCGCGTACCTGCTCGCGGTGTGAAGCACGCGTCCACGCTATTCTCGTATTCTATGTAGAGAACCTCGTGAATTAACCTGCAACATGTCAGCTGTTTGGAAATTTTTCAGCGTGTGTGCAGAAGATAACAAGTTTGCAATATGCAACACCTGCAAGGAGAAAGTAGGGCGTGGAGGGACGACACCAAAAACCAAAATCACATTTTTTTTAGTTGGATATTGGATGTGAAAAGAAGAAATGGTTCTAACGTTGCACTTTAGATGTGTGTGAATTTCCCACACCAGGAGTAGTTTATATAGTTCTATTTTATAGTGATCCATTATCAGTATGTTTTGTGCAAAATGTTCTATTAAAGAAAAGATAGAAAATAGATATTTGTGTGCTGTAAAGTGGTTAAAAAAATTTAATCGGAATCGGCTAAAATCGGTATCGGCTGGCCTAACTCAATGAAAATCGGAATCGGCCTAGAAAGTTGTAATCGGTGCATCTATGCTTTTGTTGTTTGCCCAAAATGTAAAATGTATCAGCAGCTCTGCGCCAGAGTAGTTTTCTAAGGGAAAAACCTGCTACGCTTCAGAGAATACAATCATTTCCCTTCCTGTCGGTGTGTGAATATGCTTGCAAAAATGTGCATGTGTGAAATCTGTGCACACCACATTTTCACTTCCTGTGTGTGAGCTCACGCATGTGGTTCAGTCTAAGCAGGCAAATGTGCCTGTACCCCACAGTGGAGATTGCCCCACACTGTGTGCTAATGCAAGTCTGTGGTTGTGAATTAATAATTCAGAGTGCTGGCATATCTGGGGTGGAGCCTCTATTATTCATGGTTGGCATTGGAACCGACAGATGACTGCTGTTAATATTAAGGAGCAGCAGATGCAGCCTTCAACACGTTCATTTCTGTCTCTATACCCTCTGTCGTCTACGCCTCCCTACTCCACTCCTCCAACTCCTCTGTTGCTATGCCCTTGCTCTCCTGATCTCTGTCCTCTCCATCTGTGAGCATCTCTCTCTCTCTCTCTCTCTCTCTCTCTCTCTCTCTCTCTCTCTCTCTCTCTCTCTCTCTCTCTCTGTGTGTATCATCTGTATCCTCCTTTCTACATCCCTCAATGTCTGTTGTTCTCTCTCTCTCTCTCTCTCTCTCTCTCTCTCTCTCTCTCTCTCTCTCTCTCTCTCTCTCTCTCTCTCTCTCTCTGTGTGTGTGAACTCTTGATTCAAATATGCTTCCCTGGAAAAAGATGTTTCTTAAATTTCAAAACACTCAAATGCCGAGTTTAATTTGCAGTTAGAAAATGTACTGTAACAGAAAATAAAGATATTCAGCTGAAATGTAGCAGGGCAGCTTCACTTGCCGTACCTTTCTTTTATTTCATCATATTTTCTGCCAATACTGACTCGTCAAGGAATTCATGCAGTATCTGCTAATGTGTCAAATTCATTATATTTAGAAGTAACTTCAGCGAGGATTGCTGAGCAGAAACGGTTGCACAGTTTAGCATGGCACCAGACTTGGACCGCTGTCTACCCTTGTGTTGAATGTGACGGCCTGATGAGTGTATCTCATATTTCATGAGAGAGCACAGTTCTTTGTCTTTTTGTCAATTTTTTTTCTCTCTTGGGCAACCAATTCCGTCTGTTTCCACCTTCTTTTTAAGAGGATGCACTCACTGAATCTGCACATAGTCAATTTCCCAATTTGGGATTACTCTCTGCTCAGGTAATCTGTATAATCTCTATTTTGAGCCAACCAGTAGTCCAGTGTGCTTTGAGATGTAGAGTTTGCCTTTAGCTTCTCAGTCTCCATTTTCTCCCTGTGCCTCTCTCTCCTCCCTCTCGCCCCTTCTTTTTAGTTCACTGTCAATGGTGTCAATGCTGCTGCCACTGAATGCTTCTTTTATTTCAGAGATTTGGAGCTCCAGTCACCACCGCTAATACTGCTGCCATATTGTACCAGCACCCTGCTGTGGCTGCTGCTAATGACATTCTTTGTATCTCCATCCTCGTGCTCTGCCTCCTCGTCTCCTCCTCCTCCTCTGGTCTGAATGGAGGGCTTGTCATGTGCTGCCATCAAAGGAGGAGGAGAGGCAAAGAACGCAGCAGTAGCAAGCAGCTTCCCCACCCCCCCCCCTCCTCCTCGCTCATTCTCTCTCACCTCCTGGGGTGGGGTGTGTGTGCATGCATGTGTATAAATGGCAGCATATATTAGAGGGCATTTTGTGTGTACTTTTGTGGATGTGTTTATGTTGTCAGTGAGAGTTCAGTAGCATTGACAGGATAAGCAAAGGCTGAAAAGTGTGTGTATGTGTGCATGTGCACCTGCCATGCACATGTCTTGACAAAAAAGCACAGAGCCACCCAGAATCCCACAGCACCCTTGCTCTCAGCCTGCATCCCATCCACCTTCAAACTCTATTATTGCCACCTCGGGAGCTTCCACCTCCTCCTACCTGCCTCCGCATATCATTTTGGCACTCAGACCAGAGTAGTCCTCAATCGTTCTATCCTTCTGTTTCACTCTGCCTTTTCACTCCAACACATGCATACCTCCACCAGCAAGTTTGCCTTTTCATCTCACACGTAATACCTAATGGACAGTTGGTTGCCAAGTCTGTACAACCACCGACACCCATACAGTGCAAGTTCCTGTGCATGTTCTACTTTAATTCAACATAAAACTACTGTGATGAGCGGGGTATGTTATCTTTAGTCATGTAGAAAGTGCTGTAGTGATGATCAGTTATTTTTTTTGATTATTCAATAACCTTTTTTGTCCATTAAATGTGAAATGGGGAAAAATTGACACCACCCTTTCCAAGTTAAAGTCTTCATATTGTTTGTTGCAGTGAAAATTACAGTGAATTCTTGGCTCTTTTGCTTAAAAAAATGACTCCGATGATTGATTGTTTACAGTAACAAGAAGTCAATACTAGTTTATTTAGCTCATAGTTAACAGAGACCTATTTTGATTATCAAGTAATCATCTGAGTTACTGTTTGTTATTATCAGTATTTCTCCTAAGTAGGTTTGAACCAATTTATTGTGTTCTACATGGCTAGTGGAGTTTATTCTGAAACAACTATGCAACAGCATCTTTAATCTTCGAGGGTAAGCCCATGTCTGCCATGTTGCACGTCATTGCTAGTTTGATGAGCTGAGAAGAGTTCAATTAATTTGAAGGAATTTGATTTTTAGGGGGGCACTCCAGTAGAGCTGTCAAATCTTCCTTATATATATATATATATATATATATATATATATATATATATATATATATATATATATATATATTTATATATATATATATATATATATTATGAATAATATGCAGCATATGTAATACTTAAATTCAGCTTATTATTAATATTTTACTACATTACTCAGGCTCTCATTACTGAAGTTCAGTTTATTGGTCATGAGGAGTGCTACTCAGCCTATGAACACAGTTGTATAGTATCTTCTGTGACTTTTTTTCAACGTTTTTGACGCCTTTTTTTTCACAGTTTGTTTTTGCTTTTTCCAATGTTTTAAATTTGTTACATTTTTCTTCTACACTTTTTCAGCGCTTATTTCTACGTCCCATATTTTCTGATATAAAACAAAAATTGAAAACGGGTCAATGTGACCCAAAGTCAACACAAGGGTTAAGTCTGATTATCATTATCATGAGAGATCGTGACATGTAGGGTCCAGCGTTTTTGGAGCTTGGCTAGTAACTAAAAGACAGGATATCTCAGCCTCCCCTGCTTCGACATTGACTATTCTTTTTTTTTTCTGTCTATAACAAGTCCCCCAATTTTATGAAAATGCTCTGCTAAACAGACATGAAAATCACTCACCAAAATAGGTGACCTATGTGAATCGTGTAGATTCAATGAGAAAATGTTTAAGGGGGGCGGGGTTAAGTACTCGGGCCTGGTGCCCGATTTCTGGCGTATGACTATTTTAGAAAAATAAATACATTAAAAAGTCCACATGGGATATACTACTAACATATATTGTTTTGATGCGCTGGATTTAACCAATCATCGAACTTCCACCTACCAATGAAACGAGTTCTAGCCAATCAGATGCAAAGTAGGGCGGGTCTTTGCCGAAATGTGAGAGTGCGGTGCCGGTGTGGTCACTGTGGTAACGCGGCTAAAAAAAATGGAGGCAAAGTTTATCAAACTTGGAGCATGTAGCTAGATACAGGCAGCTTTAGTTGAGAAAGGAGTTAAAAACAAATGGCGCTGGGCATGACTAGAGGACAAGAGGAAAAGGGTGGAGACGGGAAGCAGTTTAGCACTGAGGCAGTGCTTGCTTCTGCAGCGCACGTTCAAGGAAGATACTGTACGGCAGCAGCGGTAAGTGCTTGCTAATCACAAAGCTTCGGTCCGTGCACTCTGTAATACGAGTATGTTAGCGGCAACGACCGCTGCGACTGCGACTGTTCCTTTACTGACCGACCGTGATACAAACAATACGTGTGTACACGTTCATAGCGGAAAACGATTTGTCATTAACTATGGCCACTGTGTAAAAGCTATCTGAAGCCCAAACTGCCTTGACAAAGCTGTCTGTTTGGACTCAGGATGGCAGGTATTAAACATAACGGCCTTGTCCCAGAGTCTAGACGTCTAGCTATATGAAAAGATAAACAATGCAACGTTTTTAATAAATGTAAATAAAGCAGCTAATATCAACATGGACAAAATCATGAATGTACTAATTCGCTTTTTTGATGATGACCTGGCCAAAGTAGTAAAGTTTAATTTTCACAAAGATTCATTCTAGGATTATGATATTATTGCAATATGTAAATCCACATTGACTCTTAATTTAACATATGGTTGGAAGAAGTAAAAATTGATCCAAAACTTTTTAGTTTTTAAAAATTATGCCTTTTTGTTATTATTGTGTAATGTCAGAAGGACTTTAACTGTTTTGCCAGTCAAATTAACTTTAATGAGTGCATATTGAAATATTACACTGTTGGTTGGCAAAAAATGCAGCTCAAAATGCATCAGATTGATGCTTTAAAATATGGAATATTTAAAATTTTCCTCCAGGGGAGCATGCCCCCAGACCCCCCCAGAGGGGTAATATCCTTCTCGCCTTTTTCACCCCTGACCCGTTTTCATGCCTGGCTAAATTGCTGGACTATCCCTTTTATATTTAAATGTAATTATATATTATTTTCAGCGGATTGAAGGCTCGTTCATTTTTGTACCTGTACACATGTGCTTCTAAAAAAAAATAAATAAATAAATAAAAAACACCCAGCATGGTCCAAATATATAAATGGAGAATTCCTGAAAGAAAAGTAGTACAAGCAGGCACACTCACAGCAGGCCGCCTCTTTAATGCAGCGTCTCCATAATGTATGCAATGATGAAAACGACTGCAGCCTGCCTCCGCCTGCGCGGATATTGAGAGGATATAAATAGCCGGGCCTGGTTGAGTGTGTGCTGACACTGGAACCGCAGCACACAGAGCTCAAACAATAAGCCGTCGCCACTACCCTTCCTCCCCTCTGCTTTCTCCAGTCCAGCAGCCTCCCAGAGCTTAAGAGTGGGCAGGGTGCGGGAGGGGGGGGGGGGGTTCTCTCTTCCTCTTCCTTTCTTTCTTCCACTTCCTGCCTCCCTTCTTTTGTAATCTGTCATCAGTGGCGAGCCCGAGTCGGTCACTTGTTACGTCAGAGAGGCAGGCAGGAGGGCTGCCTGTCTACCCACCTGTCTGTCTGCCGTCGTGGGAGAGGTTTCTCGTGTCACGCTGCTCTATTTTTCATTCAGTTAGATAAAAATAGGGAACGACGGCTGTGGATTAGACACGCACTCCTTTGCTCTACCGCAAAGAAAGGACGTGAATATGTTTTTCCTCTTGCTCAGAATTCCAATAGGCCACCTCTGTGTTTTTTTTTTTTTTTTTTGTATTCCTGGTTATATTTGGGAGTTGATCTCAAATGGTGTGTCTAAACCCATTCAGACTTGACTAATGCCATCATGTCTTACTGTCAGAAGGAGCAGGGCAAAAATGGAGGTTAGATTCGACACTTTCCAGTAAAGCCAGTAAAGTGATCTAGTTTACAAAAGTGCAATGTACTGAAGGTTGTTAGTTCAAATCTCTGAGCCATCTGGTGGATCTGTGTCAGGGAAATGTCTTTAATCTTGCATTCCTCTCCTCCCGAAAACGATTAACAGCGAGATACCCTTAAGCAAGGCACTTATACCTAATCCCTCTAGTGCAGCTGCTGGTTGATGCTTGAGGTCTCTGGCTGTGTTGGGCAGCATTTGTAAAGGTAAATACATGTTTCAAAGACCGCAACCACCTCATCCCAGAACACGGCATTCGTCTTTTCCTTCTCTTGCTGCTGAGCCAAAGAGATGAAAAAAAGGTTTCTGTGGGACAGTGAAAGCAGCACCACCGCTAACGATGAAGATGGCTAGAAATATTTGATGTGGCTGATGGCAGAGGCAGGCACACAGTCGTAATGCTTGAGTAAGCCACGGTCTGTCTTAACTTCCTTTTGCTCCATGATCTCCTGCTTTATTTATTATTATCGCTTGTAGCGCTCTCCTAACTCTCTGCTCTTCTTGAGATTTCAGTGTCTCTCCCATGCACCGGTTTGTACCAGAATACTCACTCAACTTTAGTTTCCTCCCTGGTATAATCTCAGCTATCTCTCTCAGGAACAGGAATCAATCTTTATTCCAAGTATCTAAACTTTTTCAAATTCTTTATCCAGTCTTTTTTTGGTTTGAAAGGTTTGATTAGTGCCGTGATTTGTGGTAAATTGTTCCTGCTGACTGAATAACTGGCACAGCATGTGCTCAAGAATTGTTGTCGATATTGATTTTAATTGGGGCTGGGCAATATATCAGTCCTTTCAGAAAAATGCGGAGTTTTTTTTTTTTTAATTGTTTGCGGGCAAAAATCCTTGACCATGCGGCACGCATTTCTTAAAAAATGCGATGGAATATGCGGGATATTTATGCAATTTTATGTGATGAAACTGCAGGAACTTGCAAAAACTGCGGTTTGATGAAAAAGAGAAAATAAAGTGATTCCCCCAACACCCTGCTTTTCGATGATGTTCACGTCGCGTAATTACGTCACTTCATAACGTTCCCATGGCCCTCTTGTGTGAAGTAAACGCAACATTTTTCAACTTTCTGCAAAGATTTATGTGACTTTTTTGCAACGAAAATGTGGGGATTATGAAATCATGCAAGCCCCGCATATTTTGTGGGAAATTGGCAATTTATACAGCGAAAGTGCAGCGTATTTGGAAAGAATGCGGCCCCCGCATAAGTATGCAGACTTTGCCTGATTATGCATTGAATTATGCAATCGCATAATCACGTTTTTCTGGAGGGACTGGTATATTGATATTATATTGATATCGTGATATGAGACTTGATATCGTCTTAGATTTTGGATATCGTAATATCGTGATATGACATAAGTGTCTTTTCCTGGTTTTAAAGGCTGCATTACAGTAAAGTGATGTACTTTTCTGAACTTACCAGACTGTTCTAGCTGTTGTTATTTGCCTTTTCCCCACTTAGACATTATGTCCACATTACTGATGATTATTTATCTAAAATCTAAGTGTGAAGATATTTTGTTAGAGCACCAATTGTCAACCCTAGAATATCGCCGCAATATCGATATCGAGGTATTTGGTCAAGAATATCGTGATATCTGATTTTCTCCATATCGCCCAGCTCTAATTTTGATTACCACTCAGGCAAGTGTTTTCTGAGGGACATATTTTGAAGTTGCATATCTGCTCTTACCTGCTTAGCAGCAAAGCTTCACTGTCAGATTTGTCCACATTTTACAGCATCTTAAATGACCGTAGCCTAAACTAAATTTGTGTGAATTGTGGACAAAACAAGACCTCATCAGACGTCATCTTGGGCCTTGGGAAACACTGATTGATATTTTTCACCATTTTCTGACATTTAGACCAAACAACGGTTAATTGAGAAATAATGGACAAATTAATCAACAATGAAAATGATCGTTAGTTGCAGCCCTACCTAAAAGCAGTCCTCTTGTAGTGATTTGCAATTAGCCTTCAACGTTCTCTTGACGTTCTTCTGAAGCTGCGTTTCAGTCAGGAAAGAATTTTTCCAGGCACTAGGAATCTTTGTTACTTTCAACTCTTTTCCAGGATGAGGGACGTGGCATGGCAGTTTGTCTATGCAACAACTCAAATGGAAGAAACCGTCACAGTTGAAGACGATGGCCTGACCCTTGCAGAAAACAAAGGCTATGTCACAGTTCCAGATGGTGGCTTGGTGTGGTGCGGCCTGTTGATCTGAAGCATCATCAGGTAGAAACTAAAGGGACCTTACATCATTTACTTTCCCAAGACCTCCTGATCAACTCGTGGTTGATTTGTCAGTGGAACCATACACAGCAACAGGCCGAACATACTGTCAGAGTCAAAATGATCAGAAAAATGTAAGGTTATGTTTTTTGATTAAGATATGTGTCTTTAGGTGTGGTGGTCCTCCAATATAGGTCAAATTTGAGGGCCCCTGTCTCCTGGGTTAGGGTTAGGCTAACCCCTATCCCTAGGGTCTGGTTCAAACCATGTTCCAACACCAATATTAGTGGCCATATTGTGAAAAAAATCACTTTTTCTGGGTTTTGGGGTGTAATTTTGTGTCTCTAGTGCTTCCCCATGCATACAAACTTGGAAAGAAAATCATCCATGCTGTTTTGAGTGAGATACGGGTTTCTGAATGTATCCTGCCTTCAGTCTCCGGGTGAGCTGTTAAAAATCGGCAGGGCTTTCTACGTCACTAGCCGAAACGAGGTGGCTAACCGTAGCATGCTAGCGCTAGTATGCTAGATCGTTCTGAATGGCAAAACACTGCTACAACACACACTAGTTCACCATAATCTACGAAAGAACTACTTCCATGTCCCTGTTCTGCAGGTATTCCACGCAAAGTTGGAAGTGCGCCCTCGTTTAGAAAAAGTCTCCCGGCTAATCCTGCCTTGTACAGGCCGAAGTTGTAGAAATAAACAGCTAGCTGATGTGATCCTTACCTAGCTACTGCGCATGTGCGCCTCCCGACAAAGATGGGATAGAAGTGTGTTGCCTCACTCTGTAGCTAAAACAGAGACCTGAACACATTGCATTAATGTGCAGTATAACAAAGATATGGTGTTTTTTGAAAATTAAACCATGTAAACCTATTCTGGTACAACCTCAAAATACAATTATGAACCTGAAATGAGCATAGTATGGGCACTTTAAAACATGTAGGGAAAAATGTGTTCAAATTGTTAGATCTGCTTCTTCTGTTCAACTGTCATCCTGTTTGTCTTGCAATATGCTGTGATTTAATGAAGAAATAGTCTGGTTAGCCGCAATCTTACAACACTTGTCTGATAGTGGTTCCTGTTTAAGTGCTCCTTATCTGTAGACTTGCACTTGTTGTTGGTTTGCAGTTAAAGTGACCTTTAGCATTTCCTTTAATCAGGCTATTTTTGTCACACACAACTCAACATTGTTACAGCCAGAGCTCACAGTTTAAACAGCAGAATGGTCAAGTAGATGAAGGTGTAGGTGGAGCTATTCGTTGTTTTGTTAGATTTAATAGTTAAATATTTACTTATTCGTTTAGTTTCTGTTATGTTTGGATTATACAGCTACATACGTTTGATTATATCATTAGTATCTTTATTTTGGTTACTTTATGTATCAGTTAGTGCTTTTGTTTTGAAGGTACCATGCAGCCTGGCACACCAGGTGAAGTCTATATATTGTGTGTGTGTGTGTGTGTGTGTGTGTGTGTGTGTGTGTGTGTGTGTGTGTGTGTGTGTGTGTGTGTGTGTGTGTGTGTGTGTGTGTGTGTGTGTGTGTGTGTGTGTGTGTGTGTGTGTGTGTGTGTGTGTACACGTATATACATGTGTATACACACACACACACAGTATGGGTGAGCGAGGAGTAGCAGGTAGACATGGGCGAGGGCTAATGATTTTTGAACAGAGCCAAGAGACACCATTGTTCCTTGTTGAAATGTTTGCTTACCAAAACCATAACCAAAAATAAACATCACAAAACGTCATCTTTGCCTGGACAATGAACGTTTCTATCCCTGCGTAAAATCCATTGCTACGGTAACTCAATGGCTGTTTGATTCTAAGTTTTTGTTTTTGTTTAGCCTGATGAAAAATCGCCACACCTGTAATTTAAAAGTATATGTTCTTTCAGAAATGGACACCAGTACAGCTGAATCTCTGTACTGTGATCTTAAACTGTGACCGGTAAATGGCGACAGACACTAAAATGCATTACCTCACTTTTGTACTCCTGTCTGTATTTGCATATTTTCCAACCAGGGGTATCATATTTGATCACTGGACGCCACCTGATTCGCCTCATGTGTTCATCATTTGCTGTTGCAAACAGGCCAGCTGTCATTACTTTACATATGGGGAAATGTGATGCAGTCTCGAGTCATTTGTTGTTGACTGTTCCATGCTGTCCACTCTGCAGAGCCTCCAGCACTGTGAGTGCTGTTTTGTGAGCTTATACTGTATATTTGCATAGCCAGTTGGTCATATTTGGCTGCCAGTACGCTCTACCATACAAACTCTCTGTACCGTCTTTACTGAGCCTGAGCCATGGTTCGATAGCCAGAGCTGCACTATACTTGTGACGCTGCCTTGAAAACCCCTTTTTTAAGAGATAAAGACCTTGTTGATGGGATTATGTCATTGTTAAAAAATAGTCTATCTGTATAAATATATGGTTATAGAATACTGTGAATGCACCTTTTAACACAGGTTGACACACCAAACTGCTAATATTATGACTGGAACAGTTGAATGGCCAATGTTCAGTACGGCTGGGCAACATATCGATATTATATCGTGATATGAGACTACATATCGTCTTAGATTTTGGATATCGTAAAATCGTAATATACTAATTGTGGTCTTTTCCTGGTTTTGAAGGCTGTATTAGAGTAAAGTGTTTCTAACTTAGCAGACTGTTCTAGCTTTTATTTGCCTTTACACTTTGCCTTTACTCATTGAATCGACATTTCTGATGATTTATGAAAAATCTCATTGTGTAAATAATATTTTGTTAAAGCACCAATTGTCAATCCTACAATATCGTTGCATCAAGGTATTTGGTCAAGAACATTGTGATATTTGATTTTCTTCATATCGCCCAGCCAGCGTTTAGTTATTATGGTGTATCACAGAAGTTGGTTTGATTTTCAAATTGCATTAGGCATTTTTACAATTTTTTAATTCATATATTTCAGTAGTTCTCAGTGGTTTCCCTCAATATAACTAAATTACACTTTTATTTAGTTATAGATGTGTGATTGTAGAGAGAGGCCTAATTGAGTGCTCAGGTCTGTTTTTGTCAGCCTAGCTGTAGGCAAGCAGTGGTCAGGTTGAATGCTACCTTAATCCATTCACATGTGCACAAATGTAAAAACACTTAGTGTTGTGTGTATAGTGCTCTCTTTGCAGCATACATAAGAGACTGTAGCTGCAGCATGTTGATTGACATATTTTAATTCTGTAAAGACATGTTCAAGGAGTTCAGATAGAGCCTGGATCAGGGCTATATCTAGTTCAGTGTGTTATATGTCACTATTTGTGGTAGCCTGCTGTACTTAAATGGCCATTATGTACTTTATTTTCTTTATTCATTGAAGTTTTATGTTTACAGGCTAATGGTGATGTGCAATGTGCTATAGGTGCCAAAAAATATCTATGTTTGACACTGCCAATTTGTTTTTTGTTTTGTCATGGTTCCTGTGTGCAATAAACATTACACTTCATGAGAAAAAAATTGTGGCAGAGAATCGTGATATCAATTCTAAGCTAAAAAAAATCGTGATTCATATTTTCTCCCGAATCGTGCAGGCCTACTTCTGGTTTACATAATACGAGGCTTTGCCACAGTCGTTTTGGAAACTGACAACAGCAGTCTCAGTTAAACATCAGCCCTCTCTGGTGATTTCTATTCAAGCTTTTATTTAACCAGCAAAAGCTGACAGAGCAACAATCAGCTAAACATTCTCACAGTTGCTTGCACATGGTGTCCAGTGGTAACAGCGTTGGGATTCTTGGTGTCAGCAAATAAGAGCTGGATGACAGTGTTAGAAAAATGTCCAAAATTGTATATATAAATTGAAAGATGGAAGATAAATGGCTCATAACTCCATCAAGAGATACATCTGCTCCATTGAAAAGGAACCGGGAGACTGATTTGTGCACTTGTGAGATGGTGATTAAAGCTTTTACATCTAGATGAGCTTAGTTTCGTGGCAGTGCTAACAATTGTGAATTATGTGCTATTACTCTAATCATTGTCTGTACTGTCACCGGCTCAGTCAGTCTCTCATCCAGTGTCAGAGCAGCTTGTGTCTGTGGTGTACTTTTTGTTTCTTCACAAAAAGTAAAATGTCTAAATTCTTACAAATTACGCCTACATAAAGGAAGAGAAGCAAATTGCATAATGAGATCAAACTCTGCTGCAAAAGAAACGATAGCAGAGACCCAAATGAACTACACCTACAACAACGGAATACCTTTCAAAGGAAACCTGTCACATTCAAAGTTACTGTTTGATTATCTATAATTTAACCCTTTTTAGTTTCTTTTCCCCTCCCTCCTTTGATTTGTCTTTTCAGAGATGATTTGTTTTCCAACACCTTTGAGAAGTCTTTAACAAGGCCAGGACAGCTTAGAGCAAAGACGGACTTGCCATAGGGTGTTTTTTGGCTGCACTATGCAGTTATGCTTTGTGTTGAACAGAGCAGCATAGCTCCAGGATTCTGGATGTTGGTGTAGAACGGAAACAAAAGTTATCATTGCTTTGTTCGTATAATGAATATGCAGGGATTTTTCTTATAGGCACAGTGCAGTGAAATATTGATGCGGTGAAACAAGCTGATGAAGCAGATAGTGGATGAGCAGCAGGACTCCACATTCACTTTATCACTCTCCTCTAGATTCATCAAAGCAGTGTCAGTGTAGAAGGTTGCGCCACATGGAGCACAAAGACTTGTGCAGACAGTTAAGTGAACACAATAGTAGCTATAATGAAAATGGCACATAAGACACAAACAGTTATAATACTGTCTGTTATCAAAGCCTGCTGTTACATCACTGTGCCATGACCGTCACCAGCAGGTCCTGTTGCACAGTGGGAGAAAATTAGGAGGTGTGTGTGTGTGTGTTGTTTTTTTTTTTGTGTGTGTGTGTGTGTGTGTGTGTGTGTGTGTGTGTGTGTGTGTGTGTGTGTGTGTGTGTGTGTGTGTGTGTGTGTGTGTGTGTGTGTGTGTGTGTGTGTGTGTGTGTGTGTGTGGCAGAGATGTTCACAAGTCATTTTTTGGAAGTCCAAGTCGAGTCCCAAGTCTTTGAGCTCGAGTCTCTGGCCAGCTTGTTACCTGTGACGATATATGCTAAATTTAACGTCTCTTTCACATTAGCAAGTGACTGACCTATCTGGGTGCTTTTTGAGATGCCTGATGAAGTTCGACTTTGTTGATCCGGTATCATGTATCTTGGTGCCACACACCTTGCATGTAGCGGTTAGCTTACTGCCACTGTTTACGAAGTCATTGAAACTCCGGGAGGACTTGGTGTCGCCATCGTCAATGTATTGAGTGCGCGCACATAAGGCATAGCGCATGCGTTACGTTGCACATTATGGCAAAGGGCAGGGGACATGCAGCTCGTCATACGTTTCCCCAACGTATATGCACCAATAAAAGAAAATAGAAATGCATGAATACATTTAGATTTATAAAGCAATAATTGCATGAAAACAGGTTGTTGACGAGTCTCGAAGCTCGAGTCCGAGTCAAGTCTGAAGTCTTTTGGGTCGAGTCGCAAGTCAAGTCTGAAGTCAGCTGTTTGTGCGACTTAGGTGCGACTTGAGTCCGAGTCTCAGACTCGAGTCCCCATCTCTGGTGTGTGGCACGTCTGGTAGCTGGAGTGAGTTAGAGTGCTAAATGTATGCTTTGAAGTGTGACCTTAACATATGAAGAGTCCTATAGAGATTTGACTAATTCTTAAAACGATTAAAGTGTTTGGTGTCAAGCACTCAGCTAGTCCTTTTTATCATGGTTGGAATACAACTTATTAGGCCTTGTTTAAACCAACAATAGCAATGCATCAAAAAAATCCAAGGCTCCTGATTTAATTTCGGCAAAATGAAACGCACGGGCGACTGGCAAAACAGTTGCAGCTTAACCGTTGCCACTATGCAGAGCAACATTAGCCTACTATTTTACTGTTTACATGGCAAACATCGCTGCAGTAATAACTTCCCAGGGTTGTAAGATTGAGTTCAAAGGGATATAAACTGTTGTGCAGCATCTTGGCGTGTGATAAACCTTCAAACTAGACTTCCTGATCCACAGTGCCATTGTTGGACTGAACACACCCTGAAGTTTCTACATAGCAAGGGTGGCATTGCACTATACAGTAGTATAACACCTGGTGGAGTATCTGCACCTTCTTTCTGAGCATCAAACATGGATGGTATCCCAATGCATTTATTTTCAGTATGGGTGTTGGAACCATATTTTTGTCTGTGAGAAACTCAGTGAAGTGTTGGCAGTAGAGATGTCAGGATCAACCAATTTCTCACCGTTTCATAACCGTAAGAATTGTAGAAACTACTACATCTATGGTATCCCGATTCCGGCATCATTTCCCTGTGAAAACGAATCTCGCGAGTCACGTGTGTGCGCCGTGGTGTGTGCTGGTTTGTTTTGTGCGTGAGAGCCACTGACCTGAAGCGTTAAGAAAAGGAGCTGTAAAAATGTCTGAGGGAACTGGCATTCCAGACTTAAAAAAGCGCCTTAAATCGACAGTGTGGGAACAATTGTGGACCAAAACAGTATAAACTCCCCTGAAGTAACGGTAGTTAACAACATGTTACTGTTTACTTTCAGAATCTTGCGGGGATATCATATTACCAACTAAGGAGGACTGTGGGAGTGGCTGTCGTTCTCTTTCTCGCTCTGTCTGTCTGTGTAGCCTACGTTCTGTAGCCTATTCCCATTGAACCATTATAAATGTTTTTTTAAGCCACATGTTATACTATAAAAACTGGATAAAGTTGATAATAAATATTTTAGTTCATTAGAAATATTCTAAAATGATTAAGTCTGCTATATCCTTCTCTCTCTATTACTTGACTAACTTAAGGAGAGCGATGTGAGCAGTGTGATGCTGAAGCTCTTGAATAGCTTACAGGCATTCCTCAGCACTGGAGAGAGATAAGAATAGCCCTCACTTGTCTCTCCTCTATTGGCCAGCTAGTGGGGCTGTGGGTTGGTGAGCCGCGCTGCTCTGTTGCAGCAGTGCTGCTCTAAACGTAAAGAATGGCAAAGGGAAAGAAGCGGGGGCCCTCTGGGTGCAGCAGAGTAGCCTGGCCTTGGATATATTTGGCTCTCTCAGTTTGCATACAGATCTGCAATGGTCTGCAATTAGGCTTTTTTTTTTCTTTTTTTTTTTTCTGTTTCAACACAGGATATGGCAGTGCTGTGAAGCTGGGCCATTGATGCTCTCAGTGGGCATGCTAGCCAGCAGCCAGGCCCTCTGAAGGAGATGCATCATTTTCATGGCTCGGAAATTACACAGAGCACTGAGGTTCTTTTGTAAGTGGAAAACAACTGGCTTACACTCAGTGGACAAAACCTCACTTTCCATGAAACGGACGTAGGCTAATCAAAGTGAAAGCTATGGGCTCTTATTAATTGCATACACCTCAGACATGCAGGGGGAAATCAAAGGAAGGGGAGATGTTAAATGATGTGATGAATTATTCTCCTTTTGTTCAAGTGCTTTGTTCACTGTGTTTATTGATCTACTCTGACGTGACTCCGTTACGGCTATAGTCGATCTAAAGGAAGGCAGCCATCCGAGTACCCATGCTCACACTGGACTCCAACTAAAGCCTCTCCCCTCATACAAAGCACTGGAAAATATGTGTCAGCTACTTCCTCCTCCTCACTCACCTCCCTCCCCATTTCAACTTCCTGTTCTTTTGGCTGTTCGGAAGTGAGATGCTTTAAATGGAGGCTGCTGCCGGATGCCTTATTCAGTTACTGTTACACCTTTAAACAGTTGTCATTTTTTGTATGCTGCCACCGAATTACCACTGTTTACAAGGTCTGTGTGGTAGTTAAGAGACACATAAAAAATGCACACGTTCACTTTTCAGGCACACAAAAAGACACCGGAACGCACACTATATAGGCACACCTGTAGACGCACACCCTCATTCTTTACACACTTTTACACTTCTTCTAGGCACACACACACCCAACCAGACACAGACTCTTTTTAGATGCATGACATACATTATGTACATTCTTGCATCACTAACACTTTTATCTTCACATTCTTTCCCCCTTCTCTGTCTGTCTATCGGTCTATCTATCTGTTTATCTGTTTATCTGTTTATCTGTCTGTCTGTCTGTCTGTCTGTCTGTCGTGTCACTGTATCAAGGTTACCTTTTTAAAAGACTAGTTATTGGCTGCTAAAGTAAGATGTACAAATACCAACGAGTTGCTTTCTACTCATTTCCGGTTTAAGGATTTCAGATTATTCCAATCTGTAGAATATTACTAGAAAACAGATAATTTAGATGACGATGAAGAGTTAGAAAGCCATCTTTCAGCTAGTGATGTGTTCCTGTATCAGCAACTAACTGTGTGTGTGTGTGTGTGTGTGTGTGTGTGTGTGTGTGTGTGTGTGTGTGTGTGTGTGTGTGTGTGTGTGTGTGTGTGTGTGTGTGTGTGTGTGTGTGTGTGTGTGTGTGTGTGTGTGTGCGCGTGTGTGTGTGTGTGTGTGTGTCATTTGCTACACTGTTTCGTGACTCTTGCAGTAGAAGATTGGGATTTTTTGTGGTTTGCTGTTACAGTATCAATCCATTTTATTGTCGTAACATCTCTATTAACACTTTGCATGTGCACCATGTATTTACATATGCACAGTAAAGGTACATTTAATGTATTTGCACCAATGGCTTTTCTAAACTGAAGGACAGTGACTTCATCATGTGAGAGTCCAAGCTTATTTTCAACTATTCCACATAGGCAGCCTACAAACTGACATATTTCCTTATCTTTTGGTCCTGGCTCTGTAGTGTTGTCTCCAGTCTTAGCATATAAGGGAAGCATACCCTCATTGGTTACCATGCAGTAAGTTGCACTGATGTTAATGCTGGTGGTTGGCTGACCACACATCGTAGAGACATTCAGGAAAAGCTTTAAGTTATGCACAGAGGGGCTCACGTAGTAGGAGCTGAAAAAAAAAAAAAAAAAAAATGTGTGCAGTAATGTTGTAATTTATTTTTGTTAAAATGGATTTTATAAAATGTTTGTCTAAAAAAGAATTATTCAGGAACCGGTACCGAAGTCACTGTATCGGTACCGCTATTGAAATTTTTTTTTAACAATACCAAGCCCTACTTATGTCTTTTTGCTTATGCCTTAGACTTAGGCTTTCTACACTTAAAGTATAGCCAGATCCATATCATGGCACATCATTTTACAACTTTTTATGTTACCAGTTCTACCACCCACTCCAGCTGTAGAAGAAGAATATGTAGAAGTTAAATACTAAAAGGTAATCTGAGGACCTGGGAAGCAATGTGTGGTTGTTTGCTTGTGGACATGTACCTCTCCATTTTAATAGGGTGTACACGTCAAGATATAAACATATGGAATGTGATAACCATTGTCAGCGGAGGTCTTATGGTTCTAAAACAATGACCACAAGACCGATCGGTCATTATCCCTAGTGTAGAGAAAGACCCAAAAAGTGTGCCAATTTCAGAATACAGCTTGCATTTAGCCTCTGAGTTAAGTGTTGTATTTTTAATGCTTTGCTTTTCTTGTTACAGCTCTGATGGTACTAGCTGAACACTGACCGCTTCCTGCCTGAGGACACCTGCTGCCCAGTTCCCTTCATCATGTCTGGGATGCATGTAAGTGAAGCATGCATTGCTTTTCTTTTCCACATTTAACTACCCAGTGTACAGGTGCACAGGTAGGCAAACACATTTGAAACTCTACCTTCTCTACACTTTATGCAAAAGCACACATCTATCAAGGAGTTGCTCAGGATAACCAGCTTCTGCTACTGTTAGCTTCTTAGCAGCCACACCATCACAAGAGGTTCATTCTTACAATGGGCCATCTTGGTGATAGTTGAAGCACTTGGCACGGTTCCAACATTAGTTGTAGTACAGAAAAACACCAATCGCCAAATACTGTATACCTTTTTGGTCATACCACTGGGCCTTAATATCTTCCTGTAATGTGTTTCGGTTTGACGCAAGTCAGTTTTGACGCGCATACACAAACGTGAGCATGCATGCACATGCATGCAGACTGCGTGCAAGACACAGAGGTGCTGATAGAAACCCATATCTGTAGCAATGTATCACTGTAATACGCATAGCCGGCGAGCATGCATCCATCAAAGTGTCCGGCTCTGCTTTAGTGGTTTCACATTACCTGACTGTCGCAGTTGTTTAACTAATGCTTCTCAAGTGCGAGCTTCAGAGTATGATTACTTTCTCTCCTGCATCTTGCCTTCACATGTCCTCATTGCTCCGGGTTGTTTTTAATCTATCACAACACAGTGCTCTACTACAGTCAGGTGATGTTTTTTTAGTTTTAGTGTTTCAAAAGATCAACGTTGGAATCAACCTAAAAATTTTGAATCTGTTACAATCTTATGGAAGTGTAATCACATAAAATGAGACAATTCAATATTGTCCTGCACATGAGTCAGGCTATGTTAGAATCATTGCATTTATTTTTCTTATCCTTTGTTTCTTACTAGCTTTGTGAAGTAATCATTAAGTTTTTATGTTTTTTTTAAGATTATTTTTTGGGCATGTTAGGCCTTTATTCGACAGGACATCTGAAGACATGAAAGGGGAGAGAGAGGGGAGAATGACATGCAGCAAAGGGCCGCAGTTCGGAGTCGAACCCGGGCCCGCTACTTCGAGGAATAAACCTCTATATATGGGCGCCTGCTCCACTAACTGAGCTATCTGGGCACCCTATCATTATGTTTTTGACAGTGAATCTTAGTTTCAACTAATAATTAATGTTGTAATGACGCAATCAATAATCATGTCAGAATTATTCAGCCTATTTGAGCCTCAAGACCCTGACATAAAACTGTGGTTTATAGCAACATAAATGCATTATGGATTCAGTGTGATTCTGGCTTAAGCTTGATAGTGTGGTTCTAGAACTACACAGTGGGTTTCTGTAGTTCAAGAGGTCACAATATTTTTCCTGGACCAGACTATTTTGAGGGGCAGCAGTGTGATTGGTCATCTTACCAACCTGTGACCAAAAGGTCAAAAATTCAGTAAGTGGTGTGCATCTATTAGCATCCAGTGACACAAATAAACATTGAGCAAGCAAATACAGTAAGCCAAACTGACTTGTTGGTCACTCAGGAGCTGAACTAGTGTTGGGTGAAGTAACTAAGAAAAGGTTATGATGAAATACTACATACTGTACAGTTGACCTCCAATATACAGTATTTGACAGTGCGGGGGGGAGACACTTATGTGAATATGCCATTTTTAAAACTTTCAGTCATCAGATCCTAAAAAAACTGAATAATTAGTGTCCCTTTTAAGGAAGAACTCAGAGGGAAAGCCTACGTTGGCTCTAAAACATGTGAGTGCAACTTCCAGTTAAATGTAGCCCATGACTAGTTGTCAAGTCCTTTTGGTTCAAGTGATCAAATGGAAATTAATATCAGTCCAAACTCATCATGCTGTATTGACTGAGACTGTATCAGACACATTCAGCTGCACCGTGTGTTGTCAGGAATAAAGCAGCTTGCACAAAGAGCTTACCCGCTCGCTCACACCTGCTGCTTTGTACTCTGGCTTTCTCATTTCATCTTATTCACTCTATTGTGTTATGTTTTTCATCACACCCACTGTACCGATCTAACAGTGCAAACTGAACACACCAAGCATCCTTATCCTAGCTGTCATTTACATTTGTATTTTAGGCATGTGGCTGCCACTTCAACAGTATTCAGAGTGACTGACGACAAGTGTGGCTAGCCTTTCAAGAAATATTCAATCTGAGGCTGCAACTGTGGTATAATGACTTCATTTAATATGAGCCAGAGAACAGACAATGTCCCTCACAGAGAGCACAGATTGTTTTAGTTTTTAAAGGGCACGCTGTTTTTTTTTTTTTTCTGGCTGATTAGACCTCTGCGTAGTTGGGGGAAACTATGCTGGAAAAACACAACAGACCAATACGATTAAGGAAGGTGAAAGTTGTCCCAGCTGTGCATTGTGGAATATGTTTTATTAACTCAGTTCACGTATTTATTATATCTGTTAAGGGTTCACAGAGAGACTGAAGACCGTCCCAACAGCCATGGGACAAAGGGCAGTCAGTTACCTTGGACTGTAGGGATGAGTCCAAAATCATGTGGGAGGAGCTATCGACTGTAAATGATCAAAATAAAGTTATTTCTCTAAACAGACTAAAATAGACAAGAAAGCTGAAACACATTTTCTTTGTACATACTGCGATTTTTCCTCTCATTCCTGAAGATGATACTAAGGTGTTATGTAGGTTCTATGGCATTTGTTGAGTTTTTTTTTTTGTAGCTAACTGCACAGAATAAACACATTGAGAACAGACGATGAGTCGTGTCCTTTGCGATGTTGAAGAAAAGCAACCTTCTTGCTGTGAGGCTGTGGTGTTGTCTGAACCAAAATGTCATAACATTGTCAAATAGAACTTGCAAGCCACTTAATTATTTCCACAGTGCCTTGTTACCTCAGTTTTTGACTCCGTCGCTGTGTGTTGTAACATGTATGTCACACGTACCTCAGTCAGTTCAGCTCCTCGTACTAAACTTGAGTTACACCACTGTGATTAATGTTGATTCCTTTCTGCCTTATGTGATGTAGGCACCATGGTCGACTGGTTCAGAGTGCGTAGCCAAGTACAACTTCCAGACTGCCAACGAACAGGACCTGCCTTTCTGTAAAGGAGATGTACTGACCATCATCGGAGCCACCCGGGTAAGTAGGCAGATGGCTCGGAATATGTTGGAAATGTTGCACATTGTACTAAATTAACGCTCAAAGCTGCTATCCTGGCCAAATGGTCATTATTCAAAGAATGAGCCAAGAGTTAATTCTTCAAAAGGTTTTAATGTACTTCTTCATGAGGTTGTACAGTAAGGCCGATATTATATACATGTAGAAAGCATCGGTTTCCCCAGTTAGTGATCATGAACTGAATACTGGAAATTTGCAATCGCAATATTAAAATAAAAAGTGTCTACAGGACTGTCATACAAGCAGTACCATTCTCAACCCACTTAATATGAATTAATTAAGTTAAGTTAATGGCACCTCCAGAAGGCTAAAAGGAGTATGTTGCACTTCACTAAAAGGCCTTATTTATGACATTAGGCCTTTTAGGGAAGTGCAACTTACACCATTTTATTGTATTCTATTTATTGATGTGTAATATGTATGTTAGATAAATAGTGCTGTAGATGTCTGGTTCAATGTTTGTGTTGTGGATTATGTGTCAATATGCCTTGTACTGTACAACAAATTGCCTCTCAGGGACATTAAAGTTTTCTAATGGTGTTTTTCCATTACATGGTACCTGCTCGACTCGACTCGCCTCGACTCAACTCGACGCACTGTGCGTCCGTTTTCCATTGCAGATTTTAGTACCGCCTCAGCGTGGCTGGTCGTCATAGCGACTGCCGTGGCCGTGGGCGTGGCTTGGTAGCGGTGCATTTCCCCCGTCCCGACTCATTTCCTGGTTCTTCGTCTCTGTAAACAACATGAAATCAAAGAGATAGTTAACTTTTACTGCTCCAGATTTCCCACCATGGTCAGAAAGAACAGAGGAGACACTTTATTTCTCTCACTATATGACTCTAGAGTCACTACTCGCTCCGAAGATAATCGCCGTCACTCTCTCACTGATCCCTCGCTCACACACACATGCACACACCAGCGCACAAGTATAAACATCAGGCCACTTGTATATAGCATATGCTACAGAGAAAGCTGGAGGCAGCAAAAAACCACCGCTGGCTAAACTATTTAAAAAACGCTGCCCCGTCAATGCAGCGATCCGTGACGATTCTTTCCGACCAATCTGTAGTCTGCAGGTTTCACGTCACCTTTTCGGCTCGCCTCAGCTCGCTTGGAACCTCGACTGAGGTGGTACTAAAAAAAGTACCTGTTAGCAGGTACCAGGTACTTTTTTTCGTAATGGAAAACCAAAAAAGGCGAGTAGAGTCGAGGCGAGGAGAGCAGGTACCATGTAATGGAAAAGCGCCATAAGTCTACTTGCTTTCCCACAACCCACCTCAGCACAGCTAAAGTTCCCTCTACTGTTCTTTATATTCCACTTTTGTTATGTCTCAGAAAGCAACTTATATTAATGATTCCAAGGTAAAAGTCACTTTTCAATCATTTATTTTTATTTTTCAATGAAAATGATACGAAAATTATCATTCCCTTCAATATCGTTAATCATATCGCAGTCGCAATATCAGTCAAAAATCTTCGCAATTAGATATTTTCCTAATATCATGCAGCCCTAATGTCGACAAGGCAAAAAAAAAAGAGCTACAGGATGCAGAAAACCTGAGATCCCAGTGAACATAATTCCATCAAATAGCTTTGTAGCCCCCGTCAGTGGGTTTCCTTTTGCCTAGAGGCTCTCTCTGGCTCCTGCTTCAGATAAACAGCAGCCATCACTGCTGGCAACAACCTATGCCCACAAATACCTTATTGAAACAGTGGTGTTAAAGTGGATCCTCACCTACTGAATGACTTGGTAGCTTACCTCAGTCATTAGCACCAGTATTAAGGTTGTGTTGTCGTGTGTTTGGCTGTTTCAGGATCCTAACTGGTACAGAGCGAGAAACACAGTGGGCAGAGAGGGCACCATCCCGGCTAACTATGTCCAGAAAAGGGAAGGAGTCAAGTCGGGAGGGAAGCTCAGTCTTATGCCGTAAGTGTGTGTGTGTGTGTGTGTGTGTGTGTGTGTGTGTGTGTGTGTGTGTGTGTGTGTGTGTGTGTGTGTGTGTGTGTGTGTGTGTGTGTGTGTGTGTGTGTGTGTGTGTGTGTGTGTGTGTGTGTGTGTGTGTGTGTGTGTGTGTGTGTGTGTGTGTGTGTGTTTTCTTGGATGTCTCATGTATTTATTCATTTAGAAACATACTGTACATACATACACACACACTCAAGCATTATGTTTGAAATATAAATAGTACACTGTTATTGTGTTCACATTAGTGCTATCAGTTGATGCGTTATTACGCGTTATTTTTTTATCGCAAGATTAACCTTCTTTTTGGCCTAGCAAACTTTGTCGTTTTTTTCACATGCGGTTGCAACAACTACTAACGTTAGAACAACTACAACACCACACCGGATCTAGCTAGACCGGAAACAAAACAGGCACGCCGCACACACTTGTTTGGGCTTGCGAGCCGGCCAAAGAGCAGTAGGCTAACGTTACGTTTTGAGTGGATGGCGAGCGCGAGACGCCGAAATGGACGCCAATAAGATTCTGAATGGTTCCATTGACAAGACCAAAGTGATCTGTGTGTTTTGTCGTTGTGAACTGAGCTATCATCGCAGCACGTCCAGTCTGAAATACCACTTGATGGCCAAGCACACAGCTGATGCCAATTCTCCACCCCCTCGTCAAAGCCAGGCGACAAAAGCACAAAGCAAGCCGATCAACTTTTCCATGTTGATAAGAGCATTAAAATGAGATAAAAATAATGGGACAAAAAGAAATCAAGGGACATTTAGAATAGATAACAATGTGCTTTTTTTAACTATGACATTAATGCGATTAATCACGATAAAATATTTTAATTGTTTGACAGCACTTGTTCACATTAAAAATGGTTTGCCATTTTGTTTAGATAACTGTAGAATGTTAACAGTATTTTGAAAAGAACGTTCTATGAAAACAATGAAACGTAATGCCAAAGAAAATACGACGACATGCAGCAGTAATCAAAATAAAAATGTTAGGTATAGTTTTGAGTTTTGTACAGCTTTGCCACATGTGCTCTCTTTCCTTCATTTTTTTTTTTTAAGTGTGAACAAGTTGTCATACCCCCGGTCACTTCTGTTCCCTGCAGCGAGGGAAAATGTAGTGTTGATTTCAAAAGTCAGGCAAAGCATCAAAAGATGGAAATTCCCTCTTTTGCAGTCTTTTGGTTTGCACTGTGTCTGACTACCACAGAGGCCAGGACCAGCTGTGCACTACATTTGAATCAGGCTCTTTGAAATGACAGCTATTTGAAGAAGAGGAAGACACAATGCGAGGCATATGCAAATGAAGCGAGACAGGAAAGCCGAGAGCATACAGGCTACCGCAGTATCGTCACATACAGTAACTATCAGATGTTGTCATCTGAGGGCTGACAAAGCTTTTGTGTACAGCCTTCAAATGATAATAAAGAAGTATTCAAACTTCACAGATTAGTAAAAGGAGTTTTTAATTTCGGTGTTTCAGAGATGTGAGAAAATGTCACATTATAACAAGGGGATAGTCACCATCACCATAATTTCTATAAATTAATATAGCAGCATTTGTAAAGTCAGACCCAATCTTTAAACGTTTCTAGTGTTGTGCTTTTACAGAAAAGTCTGTTTAGTTGATGTGGTGTTGTTTTTGATCGGCCCTCTTGTTTTCCTAAAAGACACATTCGTCTTGAGAATATTTGGGGCTGTCTTGTGTGACTAAGATGACCCATCCTTGCATTATAATCCCATGATGAAGTCCATAAACCCTAAAGGGAGTGTGCTCCCTGCAAAAACAGAGATCAGTCCTAAGCATGTTAGTCTTTAGTCCAACCGTGCTTATAGAGTTGATGGTATGCCACTGTAACATCCTGTTGGCACTGCAGGAAACCATTTAAATAGACTTTTGACCCTCTTTGTCTCACTTCATCAACTGCTGCTGAAAGTGTTAACCTCTCCTTTTACCACCACTCATACTACATGTCGGCACCATTTTGAACATGATCATAGGGTCACCCAGCTCTGGCATGTTGCGGTGTGTGTGTGTGGTCTGAAGAGGCCCAGCAGTGACTTTTAAATTAGCCTTGTGCAGCTATGCGGGCTTTGCAAACACACAACAATAGCATGAATTGCTAAACTCCAATGCTAGCTCCTACTTTGCTGTAGCTCTGGTTCTTTTTTTTTTTTACTTTGATTGATCATGTTATTATTCCTGTAAGTAATCCACTTTCGGGCCGTTTCCAAACTCTCGTCACGGTATGTTTATCTCATAAATGGGTTTCCTTGTTGAGGAAGAGCACAAAAGATAGTAACCGTTGATCGCCGACATCAGTCAACTCATTTTCATTTTCACTCCTTTTACTTTGATTTCACTTAATGGAATGAAGAGACACCCAAACATTTTGCATGGTTACTCTTGCTGCCCTCATGTCCCTACTGCTGCCCTTGACATCGCTGCATAGTTAAGTGTTTTTTTTTCCAAAACGCTCAAGTCATCAGAAGCCATCCTTCTGGAGCCCACATGGACTTGTTGATTTAGATGTGAATCACTAACAGATGTCTCAGGGAAGACCTCTCCCGCTCTTCTGGGTTACATAAGGGTTCAGCTGTGGTCCTCTGTCCTGATTGATATTCAGCAGTAGATACAGTCCTCGCCTCACTCTCATCTAACAGCTTGTTCTCTCTGCTGCCACCATGTGGCCGCCACTTATAACAACACCTACCCTAAAGAAAGCTGGTGTGTTCATCCCTGCTGCCCTACTTCCTCCTTCCCTGTTGTCCCCACCAAGTTGATTACCACATTTTTATGTCTTTAAAAAATCACTATGACGTTATGGATGAAAACTGCAGTTTATTGCTGCGGACAGAAGAGCTAGTGTGTGTCCACCAAAGGGCTATGTGTGTCTCTGGGCCGTCCCCACTCGGCGCCTGCTCTCGGATTAGTGGGAGTTAAGGAGCTCCTGTCCATCGGAGAAGCTGCCTGCACTGATCTAATCAACTCAACCCGTATTAAGCTGCTTTGCCACAAGGGCCTCTGCTGTCTTAGTAGGAGGAGGGAGTGACTGAGGCAGCCACGGGAAAGCAAGCTAAATCAATTATAGCCGTTGATTACCACCTCTTCACCAGCCAAGATGGATAGAGAGACCCTGTAGGCTGCTACTGTTTGCAGCTAATATGACCTTTCACACAAGGAGTGACATAAATCGATGGGATACGGTGCACTGTTGTGTGGTTGAGGTTTTGTAGGACCCCAGGTGTATATAGGCAGAAGATAAGTGATATCCAAATCCTTACAATTCTGTCATAGTCTCAACTGTATTGTATTGGGAAATCTAAGCTATTTTACACTAGGGCTGGGCAATATATTGATATATATCGATATCGTGATGTTAGAGTAGATAACGTCTTAGATTTTGGATACCGTAATATGAAAATAAGTGTTGTCTTTTCCCGGTTTTAAATGCTGAATTACAGTAAGGTGATGTACATTTCTGAACTTATCAGACTGTTCTAGCTGTTCTATTGTTTGCATTTAACCACAACGTCATTATATCTCATTGTGAAGATATTTGATTAAAGCACATAAATAAGAGGCTGAGATGTTAAGGACTCTAGACAACTGCAAGCAGACCATCAGAACCCCCCCGATACTATAATGATCATGTAAACAGGGAGATGGATAACCAGGTTTCTCTGTGTTCCATTTACACACCCTATTCTGAATATAATCCAAACCAGGATAAGGCTCAAAACCAGGATACTCTTATGCAGCTGCTTAATCCATCCATTTGTAGCCTATAGATCTATCCACCAGGCCATATGATGAGGGTGAAGCAGGGGCATAGAGCCAGCAAAGCAAGAGCTTTATTTGTTCTCCGAGCACGTTAAAGCCAGCACAACTCTGAACAGCTTTTTCATCCCTGCCTGAGTTTAAAAAAAAGTAATTCATAGTCAGTCCATCTCTTGGTCTCCCAGACCTCAGCCAGGAGTGGGTGACTTACTTCTGTCCTACCCACCACCTCGTCTGACCACTCATTGCATTTTCCTGTTATTGACTCTTACCTTAGGCTTTGTGTGTGTGTGTGTGTGTGTGTGCTGCGTGCGCGTGAGATGTTTCCTGTTGTTTGGCTTCATGTACTTTCTCACTACTGACTCCTGGAGTCGAGACGACCCCACCCCTGCTCCTCCCGAGCCCAACTGACTGCAAGTGCTGCTGCTGGCGGCTTCCCATTACCGCCAAACATATATATCGTGGGCCGCGATACATGGAAGTGGATCCTTCGGTCGGTTTGAAGTTGCAAACGAGCAAAGCAGGCGTAGTGAAAAATGACGTGTGTGTGATCTGTTGTAGGAAGGAACTGTAGAAGGTCTGATGTTGTTAGTACTGACATAGAGCAGATGAGGATTTCAGTTGTTTTCCACATGTGGTATCTCTGTACATGGATCAGACTCGTCTTTTAATAGACAACAATTGTTACATTACATACAACGTGTGTGTGTGTGTGACAACAATTGTTACACCAATGTGTCTGTCTGTCTGTCTGTCTGTCTGGCTGTCTGGGCATGCAAACATTACATGTCAGTTTTAGAATCTCAAACAATCCCCTGACCAGTTTTTCTCTTTCTTTCCTAACTTTCTTTGTCCCTGTCATATTTTGATGTCTGATTCACTGTCTCCTCCTTAACTCTTTCTCCTTTCACTTTTTCTACCTCTTCATTTCTTGTTCTCCTTCATACTGTCTCTCCATTGTCGTCGTCGTCCCCCCCCCCCCCCCCCGTAGATGGTTTCATGGGAAGATAACTCGGGAGCAGGCCGAGCGGCTCCTCTACCCTCCGGAGACGGGCTTGTTCCTGGTGAGGGAGAGCACCAACTATCCCGGCGATTACACCCTGTGCGTCAGCTGCGACGGCAAGGTGGAGCACTACCGCATCATCTACCACAATGGCAAGCTCACCATTGACGAGGAGGAGTACTTTGAGAACCTCATGCAGCTGGTTGAGGTGAGGGACAGCAGAGAACATTGCTGCCATTTCCTATTTTTTTCTTTTTTTTCTTTCATCACATAATACCCTTTATACCTTTAATTCACTTGGCTTTCTGTCTGGCAGATGAAAAAGATAATTGGCCTCTTATTGCCAGTGCCAATAGGTTGGTTTGTCTTTAAACGTACGAATAGTGAGGACTGAAAGTCCCAAAGTGTTCTGCTGAAACACTGCGCGTGTAAAGAGAGTTGTTTGTAAGGAAATGAAACCGTTGACCACTGACATTCAAAAACAGCTCTGCCAAATACTGCATCCTCCTCATAACTTAGTCCCTGGAGACTTCTGAGTCAAAGGTGTTTGGTGTTTTAAGCCCCCAATGTCGTCTTCCAGGCAGCGCTGCCTGGAAGGCACTAGGATTAGGCAGTGGGTAGGGTTAGGTGCCTTGAAGTCGCCGGTCGCAGCGCTGCCTTGAAGTCTATGTTGGGGGCTTAAAACACCATCGAGCTGAGTCAAGTTTTACCAGCACATATTTTGGACAGTTTTGGCTCCACAGTGTGAATTTCATAAATGTAAGGAACACTAACCTGCACCAACTTTGCATTGTTTCTCACTTTGTTTCAGGTAGTGTTTATGTTGTCAAAATTAACTCTTGGATCACTTCTCGTAAAGAATCTCACATAACCCCTGCAGCCCTCCAAAGGATTGAGATGCATATTCCGAATGCACTGTATACATCAAGAACGCCTCTAAAACCTGAATAATACCAGCATATCCCACGTCTTAATCGGAAAATGCTATATTCGGGAAAAGTCCTTATTCGGAATATATATGCTGTTTTCATGACCCGTATCAAATTCGGAATATTGTCACATTCAGAATAATAGTGGAATATTTGTGTGCATGTGAACATATTCAATGTTGGTTTTGGCATTTTTTGCAGGATTTATTGACACTAAATATGAAAATAGACTTACACTTAAAGAACTGTGTTCCACATGTGTACAGTAGATCAGTGTTTCTCAAATGGGGGTGCGTGTACCCCTAGGGTGTCAATCAGACAGTGTAGTGAAGCAATTAAGGTCTGTTTTATAACTCCATATCTGCCAATTTCTGTATATATGTATGATCATTATGAGATTTGGAATCCATCTTACAACTTTATGTCAGTATTTAGTAGAGGTGGGAATCACCAGAGGCCTCACGATGCGACATCATCACGATACTTGCCTGATATTGCGATTTTAAACATATTGCAATCTTCTGCGATATATTGTAATTTATTACCTTTTTTCCAACTTCAAATTTTTCCCCAATTTCAAATGATGTCCCCAAAAGGAAACTTTGTCATCTATCTGTTTTATCTAAAAAGATACTTTTCTGTTTGTTCATCTCACTTCAATTTCATTGCTGCAAAATGGGATTGTCAAGCAGACAACCTGACCAACACATATATAATAATAGATCGATACTTGGCGTCTGTGCCACGGAAAATATCGCAGTATTATTTTTTTTTTCCCACCCCTAGTTTAGTGAAATTTGATTGATCAATCATGATTACATAACTCTGTGAACCCAAGACCCACACACATGCTCATTCAGTGTCCCCATGGATTTTCCCTAAAAATCTGACTCAAGTACATGTTCTCATTCTTCGAAAAGCTGTCTGATCCTCTCCCTCCCTGCCTGTTATCTGAAAGCCGGTTCAATAAAAGGACATAGTGTGGAGAGGGGAAGACAGGAGGCAAGATGGCAGAGGGAAGGATAGAGAAAGAGAGAGGTCTTTCCTCCTTCTCGGATAAAGAGAAGAGCTGGATTGGCAGCTATCACACTTTTAATTGGACCTCATCTCTTTGCCTCGCGGGGCGTTGGAAGTGGACGACAGGAATGTGCCAGCTGGCACTGGGAACATCTACATCCCCGGTGCATTCTTGTTATCAGCCACCCACAATCTTATCTATCGCTCTATCCTTCTCTCACTCTCTTGTTCACACCCTCCAGGCTTGGTTCTGCCTCCACTTCCTTTCTCCACCTCCCTCCCTCCTTCTCTCTCTGTCTCTCTGTGTTTCCTCTTGTATACCTGGCATATTGCTTTCTTTCCTCCTCCCTTTGTTTTCCATCTCAAACTCTTCATCTGCCCTCCATACATTTCTCTCTCTCAATCTCACTATGTCTTTATCCTCTCCACTGTCTGCATTCCCCTGGGTCTTCTCTTTCTCTCTATAATAGGCTATGAGAGGATGCCTAACATTCTTGTGTGTTTATCCGGCTTGCTAACTGTTCCCCTCCTCTGCCTGCCAGCCTCTTATTGGCCTGGCACAGCAGGCTACACACACACACACACACACACACACACACACACACACACACACACACACACACACACACACACACACACATACATATCATATACACACATACAGGTATACTTTCACAACCAGGCCTCCTTTCAATCGCCCCATCCACAGATGAGTGATACTGCTGAAGTGAAACAAAGATGGCTCCATGTGTTATTGACAAAGGCCCGTTTTGTGTTTTTACTCTGTGATTACACCCTTCTGCGTTAATTACATATGGGGAGATCTTGATTTATCCAGCACCATTGTGCACTAAAAATACATTTCCATGCAATAAAAGACTGAATTTAAGTAATTGTAATGTGTTAAACAAACTGAGTTTTTCAAGATATCGAAATCACTCCACATATCCTCACATATGTTACAGCTACTTAACTGAAGAAAATCCAAATGTGTGTAATTGTGTAAACATGTATGTATAGAGGGTGGATGTGGCTGTATATGTGAGCGTCCATGCTGAATAATGGAGGGGAGTGGACCCCCTCCTTCACCATGCTGCCCCCTGGCGGTTGCCACAGTAACTTACACTCCTTGGTCAATTTGCCATGCTGCAGTCGTATAACATTGTTTTGGTTGTCCGTGGGGTAGCTCCTCCTTTTGCTTTATTAAGTTAGTGGTCACACAGAGGTTTGATGACCCATGTTTGTTAGCAAGACACCGATTCACCGTTTGTCTTACACATTTGAATTTCACCCAAATGGGA
This sequence comes from Perca fluviatilis, assembly GCF_010015445.1. Taxonomy (NCBI): domain Eukaryota; kingdom Metazoa; phylum Chordata; class Actinopteri; order Perciformes; family Percidae; genus Perca; species Perca fluviatilis. Next base: position 37,936,648 of record NC_053114.1, on the reverse strand, counting down.
CATCTGCGTTGATAACGCCAGTGTCTAACCTAAATGTCCTAATATTGAGCGGATATTGACGAGTTGTTTGGTTGGCTGTGTGTCTAGGGGTCAAAGATCGGATGCATTGACCTCTCTCACACCCACACACGCCTCCTCCTTCTACTCCTGCTGCTGCTGCTGCTGGTTCCCACAATAACCTTGACAGCTCCCAGCAGGGGAGCTTCTTTAGAGCCGTCTTCAGATGCCTGAGTTTATTCTATTCATGAATACAAATGTTATTCGTTTTCCTTTTTATTTTTAAATGTGTCCATCAAACCCTTATTCTCATTAGAGGAGCGCGGTGCTTAAATAAGCGGTGCTTCCACAGTGGCAACTCTGGCGCCTCAGTTTGTTGATGCCGTCATTTCTTCAACAACACATCCTCGCCTCCTCCGATGGTGGAATATACCTCCTGTTCCAGTCAGAGCAGTAGAAGCAGCCCCGAAACTTCAGTCAAACAACTCATCTCATACCCTCTTCCCTTACACATGCTCATATACTGTATGTCCATTCTACTTTATTGCCTCTTATGTTATTTTCTTCTTTTGTATGGAAATGAGGCAGGGATTCCCTCAAGACAACCATCTTCCTCTTTAACATTGATGCAAAGCATTGGTGAAGGCAAACACCACTGTTATCCCATACATATTAAATTGACGGAACCCCCCCCTCCCCCGCATATCAACTCTTAGCCGGAATCTTCTTTTCATCGCCGCCTTCATGTTCTGCTGTAGAGCATATTGCTGGAAACATCAGCCTCACTTTTGTTTTGCATATCAAAAGCTTGTACACCAATTTATCAATCAGATTTCATCTTTGAAAATCAGTCCTTGATCATACAACTATGTCTAAGATGGGAGAGTGAGAATGAACTATTACAGTACACACTGCCGACTGTTAAACCTTAGATTTTTGAAAAGTCTGAATGAAAAATAGCAGCCTGGATTTTTTTATTGTAATTTCTAACACTTGCATAATGACGTTTGTCTTTACATTTTGAAAATGCATTTAATTCTCTCTGACTCTGTCCCCAGCATTACACCAAAGATGCCGATGGCCTTTGCACCCGGCTGATTAAACCCAAGTTGATGGAGGGAACAGTGGCAGCACAGGACGAGTTCTCCAGGAGTAAGGACACACTGAGCTCATTACGCTGCTCTACAGGGACACTGGCACCAATGCACACGGGGACATTATTGTGTTTATATACGGTCACGTTAACCTCACAAGCATACAGTCTATGGCACATGCATAGTGTGCAGACAAAGCCAGCATCTCCTACAAGAACCCGCTATCCTCCTCGTCCTAATAGCATTAATCAACGGAGGGTAATTAATCTCTGTGTGTCTGGGGACGACTGCTTGGCTTCAGCACTTCCCGAGGTCAATCGGAGTCTTCCTCCACCTCTGTCTCTCTTCATTCCTCTTCATGTACCCATCTGACCCGGCTCAAGGCTGATTTATGCTTTTGCGTTAAATCGACCCCATGGGTGCGTACGTACAGTGCCTTGCGAAAGTATTCGGCCCCCTTGAACTTTTCGACCTTTTGCCACATTTCAGGCCTCAAACATAAAGATATAAAACTGTAATTTTTTGTGAAGAATCAACAACAAGTGGGACACAATCATGAAGTGGAACGAAATTTATCGGATATTTCAAACCTTTTAAACAAATAAAAAACTGAAATATTGGGCGTGCAAAATTATTCAGCCCCCTTAAGTTAATACTTTGTAGCGCCACCTTTTGCTGCGATACAGCTGTAAGTCGCTGGGGTATGTCTCTATCAGTTTTGCACATCGGAGACTGACATTTTTGCCCATTCCTCCTTGCAAAACAGCTCGAGCTCAGTGAGGTTGGATGGAGAGCGTTTGTGAACAGCAGTTTTCAGTTCTTTCCACAGATTCTCGATTGGATTTAGGTCTGGACTTTGACTTGGTCATTCTAACACCTGGATATGTTTATTTGTGAACCATTCCATTGTAGATTTTGCTTTATGTTTTGGATCATTGTCTTGTTGGAAGACAAATCTCCGTCCCAGTCTCAGGTCTTTTGCAGCCTCCATCAGGTTTTCTTCCAGAATGGTCCTGTATTTGGCTCCATCCATCTTCCCATCAATTTTAACCATCTTCCCTGTCCCTGCTGAAGAAAAGCAGGCCCAAACCATGATGCTGCCACCACCATGTTTGACAGTGGGGATGGTGTGTTCAGGGTGATGAGCTGTGTTGCTTTTACGCCAAACATAACGTTTTGCATTGTTGCCAAAAAGTTCGATTTTGGTTTCATCTGACCACAGCACCTTCTTCCACGTTTGGTGTGTCTCCCAGGTGGCTTTTGGCAAACTTTAAACGACACTTTTTATGGAAATCTTTAAGAAATGGCTTTCTTCTTGCCACTCTTCCATAAAGGCCAGATTTGTGCAGTATACGACTGATTGTTGTCCTATGGACAGAGTCTCCCACCTCAGCTGTAGATCTCTGCAGTTCATCCAGAGTGATCATGGGCCTCTTGGCTGCATCTCTGATCAGTCTTCTCATTGTATGAGCTGAAAGTTTAGAGGGACGGCCGGGTCTTCGTAGATTTGTAGTGGTCTGATACTCCTTCCATTTCAATATTATCGCTTGCACAGTGCTCCTTGGGATGTTTAAAGCTTGGGAAATCTTTTTGTATCCAAATCCGGCTTTACACTTCTCCACAACAGTATCTCGGACCTGCCTGGTGTGTTCCTTGTTCTTCATGATGCTCTCTGCGCTTTACACGGACCTCTGAGACTATCACAGAGCAGGTGCATTTATACGGAGACTTGATTACACACAGCTGGATTCTATTTATCATCATTAGTCATTTAGGTCAACATTGGATCATTCAGAGATCCTCACTGAACTTCTGGGAGAGTTTGCTGCACTGAAAGTAAAGGGGCTGAATAATTTTGCACGCCCACTTTTTCAGTTTTTTATTTGTTAAAAAAGTTTGAAATAGCCAATGAATTTTGTTCCACTTCATAATTGGGACCCACTTGTTGTTGATTCTTCACAAAAAATTACAGTTTTATATCTTTATGTTTGAGGCCTGAAATGTGGCAAAAGGTCGAAACGTTCAAGGGGGCCGAATACTTTCGCAAGGCACTGTAGGTACGTGGAGTAGAGCTGTAACAAGGCCCGAGCCCGACAAGTACATTTTGATTGACCGCTTTTTTAAAAGCCCAAACCCGTTTACAGCCCAACATTATTCAAATGTGCGCACGAACACAGCTCTTTTGCCTTTCATCAAGAATGAGTCATTTATAAAAACTCATGCTTTCTTTGCCGGTGCAACCAAAACGTAATCGCCAGAGGCTAGCCTCCGTTTCACCTCCTCAGCATCCATTTTTGCGCTAATCGAAACGCATCACCTGACCGCTCATTTACCGCGCAACCTGGAGCCTGAGCCCGTGTAAAGATACCGACCATACGCCGGACCCTACGCGGCCTACGTAGCCTCACGTGCACCTCAAAAATGTAACTAAACGTAGTGGCGACGCACGTCCCTCGGCTATGACCTGGTAGCGTTGCATTCCCCCCTACTCATTTCTGGGTTCTCCTTCTCCATAAACAACATGAAATCAAGGAGAGGGGGAACTTTTCTGTCCACAGCTTTCCGGCTATGGTCACAAAGCACAGGGGAGACACTTTGTTTCTCCCACTACGCCTCTAGAGTCGGTGCTCGTGCCGAAGCTAATCACGGTCACTCTCTCACTTGTTCTACCACACACTCCCCACGCACACACACACTTGCCGGCCCTTCTATTCTCTTAAAGAGATCGACGCACACACCAACGCACAAGTATAAACATTAGGCCACTTACGTAGGCTGCGTTGAAAGCTCTGCATGGAGCCTCCGCACGACCATAAAACAGCCTTCACTCTTACACCAGAGAACTGGAAAATGCTAAATGTTTGAATAAATCAAAAAATGTTCTTACTAATAACCGATAAATCATTTAGAAAAAAAGAACTCTTATTCTGACCAGAAGATGCACGTGAAACTCAATAATGAAAATGTAATGTTTTCTAAATAGTAAAGTAGTTCTGGTTCTTGGATGTAAACATTTTACAAAATTGTATAAATGTGCTGTGGTGATAAAAAATACAATGCTTTTCCCTGAGTGTTTTACATTTATGTTAGTGGACCTATAGCATGATTGAAGTGGAAGACATACTTTATTACTCCTGCAAGGGGGGGGATTTACTCTGTTGTTAGTTATTACACATATTACACACAGGCCTGAAATACGCACACATGCCCAGGACCTATACATGCACTAATGGAGAGATGTCCGAGTTGCCTGTGAAGTCTGCTAAGTGTTATCTGTCCTCTCTTGGCAGGTGGCTGGGCCTTGAGCAGAAAAGAGCTGAAACTCCTTCAGACCATTGGCAAAGGGGAGTTTGGAGGTGAGGGATTGATTTCACAAGGATCTCTGCATCATTTAATTTCAAACATCAGAGCCATAATAACTTGAGACTAAGTTCGCCTAAAACTTGGCCCTGCCTTTGTCCATGTCAGATGTGATGGTAGGAGACTACAGAGGGACCAAGGTAGCGGTCAAGTGCATCAAAAATGACGCCACAGCGCAGGCTTTCATCGCGGAGGCCTCTGTCATGACGTAAGATCCTCAAACTATTGCTTGTTGTGTGTGTGTATACGCACACAGGCACACCTTTTTCTCTTTTAAATAAAAAGTTGCTTTCTATCACAGGTTACTTTTTCATTATTTATTTTTGGATGTGGACAGGCATGAGATGCCTTTATGTTTCCAGCACACTAACACTTGATTTGTTTTTCTGCTTCTGTTATGCTTTGTACAGGCAACTGAGGCACAACAACCTGGTGCAGTTGCTGGGGGTAATTGTGGAGGAGAGGGGCAGTCTCTACATTGTCACAGAGTACATGGCAAAGGTTTGTCACAAGCCTTAACATGTTAAAAAAACCAACATGTATTATTATATTATAACAGTATTGGAAATACCGATACGCACATATTTAAATAAAATTAAACTTTCTATTTGGTTTGTTTAATCCGCAAAACAAACCGCATAAAACATGTTAATTACTGAGAGGTCAGATATACTGGAAGGCTAGCGGTTTCCCCCCCGTTTACAGTCTTTATGCTAAGCTAACTGACTGCTGTCAGTAGCTTTAAATTTACCGTACAGATATGAGAGTAGTAGCAACCTTGTCGTCTAACTTTCAGCCAGTGTATTTCACCCAAAAATGTGCAACTCTTCCTTTTAATGTGATATGTGGAACCTAAAGTAGACATTACTATTTAAGTTAATAACAATAACCTAAAAAGCAAATGAATAACAATGATTCATGTAACTACCAAAAGACTTGACAAGACACTCCTATCCAGTTTTTAGCAACCTCAAAGTCTGAATTTGTAAATTGACATGCTTTAAAACATATTTGTTCCCATGTAGCTCAGTTGAGGATACACCAACACTTTGTTTTTGACTGGAACCATCCATGCTTAAAATGTCCTCCTCCTCTGAACACAGGGCAGCCTAGTGGACTACCTGCGCTCCCGAGGACGGACCGTGCTCGGTGGAGACTGCTTACTCAAGTTCTCTCTGTGAGTCCTCTTCATCTCTGTTCAAGTACATTTGTAGAAAAGGCAAATGTTTGATCAGCCCAGCTCAAGGTCTAGAGCTCAACTTGCTGCTCTTTAACTGTCAGGTTTTGAATAGAGTTTCAGAAGAACAGTGTCACGCTCTTGACTGGGAACATAAAAGAGCCCTTTGTTTACACAAGCCACCATCATGCAGGGTGTCTGCCTTGATTAACGGCTGCTTTATCTGCAAGTCAAGTGCCTTAAAGTATTAATTTACTCAACAGTCATTTAGCTGATGTAACCAGCACAACTTAAAATGAGTGCAACCATTATCAGTAGGCAGAAATGCAAGCATCCAAGTATTTTATGATCGAATGAACTTGTTAGAGATGTGCAATGGGATTAGATTTTAACTGCGTGGACTTTAAAGGTCCAGTGTGTAACGCGTTTAGTTGTTCATTATCAAAATCTGTGTTGCCCGTTCACAAACTTGTCCTTTTTCATAAATATTTACCACCACCATCAATTCCAAGTATTCCTTTTGGCTTGAAATTTTACATTTGCACGAACTGGGGTAGACGCTCCATATTCATGCGCCATCTTGAAATACGTTAACCAGTAAGGGACATACTGCTCCGCCTTTCGCGTTTTCCCTGTCACATGATAAACTCACAGGTGCTGCTAATGCTGCTAATGGGTATCGTAGCGCCCCGGCAAGTTTGAAGAAGGAAACATGGAGGACCACACGTATTCAAAATCCAAATTTCAGGAACAGGAGTCTTCTTCTTCTTCTTCGCCGAGAAAAAGAAAAAGGATATTGAAAAGAGCAAGAGGCCGGCGTTACCAGAAAAAAAGAGTGAAGGCTACCGTAGCTGTAATACGTACTTTGAACTGCGTGGCGCGAGAGAGTTGATTGCGATATATGATCTCAACGCTAGATGGGAGAAATTCCTACACATTGGACCTTTTAAGCAAGTAAAGGAGGAAGATGTTCAGATATTTCCAGTATTTTTTCTCTTTTTGCATTAATTACATTTGCACTGCAGTTGTCGTTCATCATTTGGCAGGTATTCTTTTTAAAAAAGTTTTTTTATTAAGGAGTAGATGCACACATGTGCGTTGTTATTCTCTCAGTCATCATCTCTCCTGTCTGCCTGTATCACCCAGTGATGTGTGCGAGGCCATGGAGTACCTGGAGGCCAACAACTTTGTCCACAGAGACCTGGCAGCTCGTAACGTGCTGGTGTCTGACGACAACATCGCCAAGGTCAGCGACTTCGGCCTCACCAAGGAGGCCTCCTCCATACAGGACACTGCCAAGCTGCCCGTCAAATGGACCTCCCCCGAAGCACTAAGAGAGAAGGTGAGAGATGACGAGGGGTCGGACGGCTAGCAGACCTGAGCTAATGTGCTGTTGCTTTTCAGCTGCTTCACCTACATTTAATTTGAGTGCCAGCGTAAGTAAGTTGTTGGACCACTCTTAAGCAGGGATGATAACTTTATTTTATTTATTTATTTGATGCCAAAGTTGACACTGCTCTGACATCACATTTAGCAAGAAGCAGACAATCTGTACACGACCCGTACAACAGGTCTGGATTACTTGTGAATTTCCTTTTTATATCTAAGAGAAAAATCTAAGTACGAAATGGGCGGATGCAACAAATTCTCTTAAATCATTCCTACGTGTCAATTAAGACCAAATGTGTTCGTCCAGGAGGTTCTTGCATGAGGCCCAATGTGTTTATAGAAAAGCTTTAACAGCTTTTATCTAATGTTTTTGCTCCCGTGTTGTTTACCAGTTCAGGTGGATTGGAATCCCATTCAGGACTTGGTTTGATAGCAGCAGTTGGACCAAGAGGCAGCCTGCTGCTCCTTATTTTCCACTTAGCTTTCAAATCTGCATGTGCACATGCTCTTTGGAGCCTGCATGCTGATTCAACTCACTGAACACATTTGGTGTTACTTTTGTGTTTGTCGTACTATTCATGTTTCCTTACTGAAATACTCCTGAAATAGTAATAACAAACCAAGACTCACTCCCTGAATGCCTTATTTAATGTTTGAATTTGGGTTCCTTTTTATTTTCCGACAGAGGTTTTCCACCAAGTCAGATGTCTGGAGTTATGGAATCCTACTTTGGGAGATCTACTCCTTTGGGCGCGTGCCTTACCCTAGAATTGTAAGTACCTGAACACCAGACTTCTGTGGCTCCCCGAGGTCTGAGGTGTACCAGCAGGTGGCAGGCTTCATCGCTGGGGACCAGTGTTTTTTTTTTTTTGTACAGAATTAGTGAGATGTCTTGTACCTTCAGTGCTGACCTCAACATAATTAGATTTGTGCCATGAGACTGCTGGAGCAGGTGATGAAAATGTGTACTGTATTATGAATGTAATTACTCCTGCATGCTTCGCCAGTAGTGACATTTACATATTTAGTTATTTGTTGTTGTGAGAAATAACCGTTTGCCGGGATGTCGTGGTGGCAGTCGAGTCCCATTGTCAGTCGCATAAGCTGAATATCAATCATCCACGTCAACATTGCTCTGTCTCTTGTCTCTCAGCCGTTGAAAGAGGTGGTGCCCCGGGTAGAGAAGGGATACAAGATGGACGCCCCGGACGGCTGCCCGCCCGTGGTGTACGACCTGATGAAGCAGTGCTGGACCCTGGACTCCGTTGTGCGGCCCTCCTTCCGCATGCTGAGGGAGAAGCTGCAGCATATCAGAGCCAAGGAGCTCTACCTGTGAAGAGGAGGCCCAGGGAGGGGGGCAAGACACAGCCCAGCACAGCTGTAAAGTGGGAGGAGGAGGAGGAGAAGGAGAAGAAGAAGAAGAGGGACCACAACATCTTCCTCCTGCCTGCCTAGCCTGTTGGCCTGTGAGACTGCCATACTGTGCCCCCCTCCCCCAGCCGCCCTCTGCTTCCATACAAGGACAGGTTTTCCTGTTTGTGTTGTATAGCTTTTGCCGGACACTTTCCTCTTCTCTTGATGGACCACTGCTCTTTCCTCCTTCTATACCTGCCACTGCTCACTCGCTCTCTCGCTGTCTCTCTCTCTCTCTCTCTCTCTCTGTCTCTCTATCTCCTTCTCTCTCTCTGTCTCTCTCCTCTCTTGGTCCAAGTTTCTCCTCTTCCTACTTATAAGATTGTTTTTCTTATTTTTTCATCCCCTCCTCCTCTCCTGAACATGACATTAACTGGAGGGGAGGCTGGCCTTTTCCTCCACGTTTGTCAGGTGCTCTTTCTTCTTCTTCTTCTTCTTCTTCTTCCCCCTCCCCCTCCATCATTCCCGGATCTCTGTATCACCTTGTGGCTCTGCATGAATTCAGCCCAGCTCTCCGTCATTCCATCCTTCCTTCCCTCCCCTCGGTATGGTGTCAGGTGTGGGGCCTTCGCTCTGTGCTAAAGTGCCTCCAGTCTTCAGAGCTCCAGACTTCCCTCCAGCACATCTTTCAACTGGACTGTTATAGTTTGATTTTTTTTTTTTTTTTACTTTTTTAAGAAATCTTTTTTATTGATTTTTTTTTTTCAGGGAGGTTATCAAACCGTTTTTTTTTGTTTGTTTTTTTTTCTAGTGCCGTCTCTTCCACCTCCACCATCACCCCATCAGACTGGGATTTTTTTTTTCACGTGTCCATGAAGAGAGTGTGAACAGGAAGAGAGAGGATTTGGGGGCCAGTATCATGTTCGTCCTCAAACCAATACAGTCGAAGAAGTGGATGGGGGAGGGGGGCAGGACAATAACAGGAGTCGGGGGAGAGACATGGTTGATTCATCATACGTGGGCTTGTTTTTATATCAAAATATATTTAAAGGATTAAAAAAAAAAAAAAAAAAAAAAAAAGAACAAGGAAAAAACTGACTTTGGCAGAGAATAAAAAAGGAGGACTTTCAGAAGCCGGGTGTCTCTTGGCGTTAGAATGTTGGGTGTCTCTGTGAACGCTGGGGTCGGGGTGGTGCATGCTGTGTGAGAGGCCTTGGGTTCAACTGTCAGTGCTTTCAATGTTCATTGTTTTATTATGCTATCATGATTATGAATAAATCATTCCATCTGAACGGTGTGGGAACACCTGCATCATTGTGTGTGTGTGTGTGTGTGTGTGTGTGTGTGTGTGTGTGTGTGTGTGTGTGTGTGTGTGTGTGTGTGTGTGTGTGTGTGTGTGTGTGTGTGTGTGTGTGTGTGTGTGTGTGTGTGTGTGTGTGTGTGTTAAGGCATGGATACCCGACTCGAGGCCGGCCGGTACCCGCCGGGCCGGGTTCAGACAGATATTTAGAAATTATGGTCGGGCTCGGTCACATCAGCGCGATGAGGCAACAGCTGATTAACGTGCGCTTGTTGCCCCGTGTGCGCTGATGCACTCATCTGTTGACATTTCCGAATGCCTTCCTACAGTTGCTTAACAAAAGCGGGCTTTCCACACAAACAAACGTAGCTTACATGTGTCATTAGTATGAGGAAAAAAATTAGATTTTAACTGTGACACAAATTTCTTAATACCTGTCGGGCTCGGGCCGGGTTCGGTCACGGCTCTGTCGGACGCGGGCCGGCCTCAGACAGAAAAATTCGGCCCGATCCGGACTCTAGTGTGTGTGTGTGTGTGTGTGTGTGTGTGTGTGTGTGTGTGTGTGTGTGTTCCGAATGCACAGTGCCCTAGAGTTTAAAGTGCCCATATTATGAAGAAATCACTTTTTCTGGGATTTGGGGTGTTATTTTGTTTTGAGTGAGATACGCGTTTCTATCGTAATTCCTGTTCTTCAGTCTAAAAACCACAAAAAAAAAAAAAAAAAAAAAAAAAAAAAAAAAAAAAAAAAAAAAACCAGTCTAGGAGTAAAAAAACATTTTTTTACCAATAAATAAATATTTTTTTTTTTTCTTAATAAAAAAAAAAAAAAAAAAAAAAAAAAAAGTTAGTCTTTTTTTCAAAAAAAAAAAAAAAAAAAAAAACAAAAAAAAAATATTTTTTAAAAAAAAAAAAAAAAAAAAAAAATATTTATATTTCTTTTTTTTTTTTTTTTTTTTTTTTTTTTTTAAAGATTTTTTTAGAAAAGGGGATGTTACAGAAGTTGAGGTCTCACTCTGTAGCTAAAACGGAGACCTGACACAGGGTGAAAAGAGGAGCTGCAGCAATGTGCAGTACAACAAAAATATGGTGTTTTTTTTATTTTATTTTTTTATTTTTATTAAACCATGTAAACAAGGTGGAGGTTGGGGGTGTGGCCTTGACCAAGCATGATGTGTCTCTCTCATGGGTGGGCCAAATTCTCTGGGCGGGCAAAGCAGAGAAAGAGGAGGTAACCTTGCTCCTTATGACCTCATAAGGAGAAGATTCTAGAACCGCTCATCTGAGCTTTCATTTTCTCAAAGGCAGAGCAGGATACCCAGGGCTCGGTTTACACCTATCGCCATTTCTAGCCACTGGGGGACCAAAGGCAGGCTGGGGGAACGCATATTAATGTTAAAAATCCTCATAAAGTGACATTTTCATGCCATGGGACCTTTAAGACCATAAGCCAACAGCTCAAACTACAACGTGCTTTGTAGTCTGTAATAGACCAGAGATATTTAAGATTAGGAAGTATCACTTACTTGGAATAGATTTATCTGGTTTATAGCTACCTTTTATGAGGGATTTGAGATGCCTTACAGGATGGAAAATCTGTCATTACACTTATTTTCTCAACAGGTTTTCTCTTATTTATAAAACGCTGACTCGTTTTTAGCGTCCCTGTCCCCTTGAATCACATCAAACAACCTGAAAAGAGAAAACGAACTACTCAGCAGCACTTCATGAACAACCTGTGAAGAGGATCACAAGACAAAGTCACTGTGAACTGATGCTCTAAAGAAGTGTGTCTCGCCTGTCTCAAAGCCCAATCTGTTTACAGATGTACACCTAAAAATAAATCCTCCTATGATGATCTTTTGATAGCAGAAGTGCCATGAACAGGTGGTGAAGTGTCAGCAGAGCGTTATACAGTAGGTGTGAAGGAGTGTTGGTGTTATGTCAGCTGAGCAGTTCACAGTGGATAACATGATGCTGGATTCAACTGTCTGTGCCGCCTCTGCTCTTTGGAGGGTGTCCACTCGCCCCCAGTGTAACTTGCAGGGTGGGATGAGACCGGAAATCTTTTAGTCTCACTGATATTGTGTTGTGCTTCCACTTTAACTCATTCAAATGTAATTTGTCATTTTTTACTTTGCCTAAACCGTGCATCTTCTGCTGCTGCAGCAAACAAGTGTTCGTGGACGGGAATTCATATGATTCCTAGGAATTTTAATGACCGTTACAGGGCGGTAACAATGGGCTGGTTACATAAGCAAGGCAGTTTGTGCTCATGGCCAAGACTGTGCTGCTGTCAGGACCTATCACGCCAGTTCCAGTTTGCCATCCTGCTACGGCCGCACGAGACGGGCCTGCCGCAGAGGTCCCTTCCCTTCCCCCTCCACGCTCAGCTTGTCTCCTCGGCTCACTGGCAAAAAGTACAGCTCATTAGCCGATTGGGGGAACATTTTTGGATGTCGCCTGGCTGCCAGAAATCGCCACCGGGTGGCATAGTACAGAGTTCCCAAGGGAGCTAAAAAGGAGCAACACAGAGCTTCAATCCTGGATTGAATTGCATTTGTGAAGGAGTTACTCAAGATGTCAGGCATTCGATTTTGGAGATGTGCACGTTCTAGTAGAGGGGTCAAAGGTCAGGCCAGCTGCATCATTTATTGTTCAAGGACGCTCTGTCAAAGCTGGACAGACACAATCTTATCATTCTCTCTCGCCTCCAGACCATCTGACACCACACCCTTCATATATTGCATCCATAGAACAGTAAACCCTTGTAATTTTATATAATATGTTGAATTATAATGATACATTTTAAAATGTAAAGCCCAACTAGAGCTATCACTGATGAGAGCTTGTGGTGACAGGAGTGAGAGTTAACACACAGCTCTCACGTCTGGACGCCTTGGTCTTTCGTTCACACTTAAGTAATCCTGACAACCGCACAGCTCCGCGCTCTTAGTAGGCAAAAGCAGGAGGGTTGATGTCTTAATCAGCTTTTGATAAGTTATGGATCTGTGCAACTGACGGCAGCCAGGCAGCACACTTGGCAGCAAAAAATTAGCTCCTGAATTAATCTGATTACGCCAACACAATGTTGTTGTGTCCGAGGAAGATGCTGAGGGCTGCACATGTTTTTGTGGAGTTGACATGTGCATTGTCGTCCTGCGTGTGAAGACGGACCTGACAGATTTACATGTATGACAGAATGAGGGTGAGCTAGGAGGGTGTCAGGTCATGTATTTTTTTTTTTTTTTTTTCTGTTTTTTGCTTTCAGCCAGCCTTGGCTTCATGTGCTGTTGCTGGGTTACATGATGGCAGATTTCTTGAAGCCACATGACTCACCAGAAAGGCAGTCTCGGGCCCGGATCACACAGCATTAACAGTTAATTCACCGTCGTACTGTAGCTTTTGCAGCACAACCCTGTTTTATATTTGCACAGATGAACCACTTCCATCTGGAAACTAACCAGTAAAACCAGTCAGTTACACTGGAGCAAGGGCACCTCCGTATTGTTTTTGTAGTTTTGTATTTAATTGTTTATTTAAATAGGGACAGTGCATATTAATGGACATCAGTACAAATACACAGTGTAAATATGCTAGAGTTAGCGCCATAGCTAGTTTTCTATATGTCCCCAGGCAGATAAAACATAAAAACAGTAACAAGCATGCAACACCCTCCATAATTTGAGAGGCAAGACAAACCCTAACAACAACAGTTGTCAGTCCAGACAAAATACAACAGAACATGTAAATGTCACACATAATGAAATGTGTGAGGCAGTTAAAAGTGAGTGCAGCTTTGGTTTTCTAAAAGCCAGATATTTAAATGAGTTTTAAAATGTGGGACGGTCCCTTATTGTGGGGGGTAGGCTATTCCAATATTTATTTCCCTTTACTGACAAAACAGTTTGTCCAAATGTGGTGCGCCTAAAAGGTATTACACAGTCCCCTTTGGTGGAGGCCCTTGTAATACCACCACTCTCAATTCTTTGAAAGAAGTCAAGTACATGATGAGAGGAAGGAGTCGTTTTGACACCTTTCCAGGTTTCTAAGGCTTTTAACACCGGTATGTGAATCCATTATTAAACCACTTTTTTTTTCACACCGAATACTAACATTTAATGTGTTTTTCTCAAGTGCACCACAACAGTAGATACTAGTTGAGGCGTGAATGTTGTTCGCAAGAAAGGGAATAAGCGTTTCGCCGAAAATGTTAATCTATTCCTTTAAAGACGGCTTGGTGATACATTGCAGGGGGAAAAGGCTGCATTCCCCTGAAATTAGTGACACTGAGTGGGCTGTTTTTTACAGCTCCAGCTCTGTCATTGAGTGAGCGTGGAAGTTCTCCGCTTCCAGATCGTTTCAGTGACAAGGAGCGGGCGTCGAGCTGACGGGAGATGAAGGAAATGATATTGACATTATCAGGCCAATGTGCGGCTGGCTGTGTCAAACGTGCACCTCCTCAGTGACAGATCTTTTCGTCACTTGGTCGAGTCACATGTTCCTTTCGGTCCGTGCTCACCACTTTGCTGAACAACCTAAAAATATACAGTTTCCTGTTGCAATTAGCTATTTGGGGACATGTGCACAGACAGGGAGTTTAGCCATACAGACATGGGTGCCACTTTTTTGTCCTTATGTGGGCCACTGCATTCAGGCTCATGTGCTGTGCCACAGTGTTGTCGGTGGTTTGAGCAAGCTGAATCACTCCCCTGTTGGCCATGTGCAGCATATGGAGTTTATTGAACTGCATGCTCTATTTACTCTGATACAGCATCAGTTGTCTGCCACGTAAACGTTGACGTCTTAACGTCACATTCGGAGGTTCTTATTCTGAGCTGCACCGAGAGCTCGTGTATTTTTCATGTCTGTCTGCAGGAGGCATGACCTCGCAAACAGAGCTATTCATTAGCACTGACTTGAAGACAGAAGGGAGCCCAACCTCAGACGTCACAGAGTCAGAGAGCGTCATCAGGACTGAAGACTGAAGGAATAGATCTTCAGCTGATAAAGGCAAAATAAACTCATGGCTTATTCAGACATGTTTTATATAGAAATGTCTATTTTAACACATACATTTTTTGAATCCAACCCCTGACAGGATAGTTGATGATTACATATTTTCCAGTCTATCTTAAAATAATATCCACAGGCATGTACAGTATGTGTAGTGAAACAGTTTTTTGGCAGTTGTGATCTTTTCTCCTCCCCATGTAAGCTGTGAAGAAATTCCCTTCCTAACACCATTATTTGTCATAGATGGGCGACAAAAGTCGAAGTGCTAGTTCTGCGTAAAAAAATCTATTTGTGTACATGTTTTCTTGGACTGTTTCCTTGCTGAGCTGCAGTGGAGACAAATTAACAAACCGAGGGAAAGACTATAACTTTGGAAGATACCCGCTTGAACCCAGACTGCTGAACCCTCGTATTAGCTTTGGCTGATTTGGTTAGAATGTTGTTTTTTTTCTTTCTTTCTTTCATTTATTATACAGGAAAGTTAAAAGTAACATTTAAGTTACAATATAAACGGGCCTGGCTCAGTTTAGAAACTGGTTTCCAGCAGGTTCCTGTTTTGCAGAAACATAAAACATTGGACACATTTGTACAGGACATCTGCATGGACTAGACATATTCAGACAGCTAAAACAACAATACAGTTACGGCAACTGAGGACCAAAACATTGGAACAGGACATTAGCATGGGCTAGACAGATACAGACAACTGAAAACAAGTTGAGAAGTGTAACTGTTGAGAAGAAACAGTTTGTGTGCCTTTTTGAAATATGTCATGGATGGTAGCGCTCTGATGTGATGGGGAATGTCTTTCCAAATTTTGGTGTATGTATAAAAGAAGGATTCCTGACCACAGTTGTTTTTGTATGAGGGAACTGGAATGAATGCCTGTGAGACTGACCTAGTTTTGTTTTGTTTTTTTACACCGAAGCAGGACTGAGGTGAATTTTGTTCCCCATCTTTAAAATCTTTCTAGGAAGGGTTCCCTTCAAGGCCTATATGGCGAGGAGAAACATTTGCAACAACCAAAAACACATATGGGGATGTGGGTATTGTTTTAAAAACAGACTTAAACTTTTTTAAATCTATCCTTTATAACATTATCCAGAGATGGGGACTCGAGTCTGAGACTCGGACTCGAGTCGCACCTAAGTCGCACAAACAGCTGACTTCAGGCTTGACTTGCGACTCGACCCAAAAGACTTCAGACTTGACTCGGACTCGAGCTTCGAGACTGTTTTCATGCAATTATTGCTTTTTAAATCTAAATGTATTCATGTATTTCTATTTTCTTTTATTGGTGCATATACGTTGGGGAAACGTATGACGAGCTGCATGTCCTCTGCCCTTTGCCATAATGCGCAACGCAACGCATGCGCTATGCCTTATGTGCGCGCACTCACATATAAATGCATTGACGATGGCGACACCAAGCCCTCCCGGAGTTGTTCCTTTTGTCATTAGTTTTGCTTTCAATAACTTCATAAACAGTGGCAGTAAGCTAACAGCTACATGCTAGGTGTTTAGCACCAAGATAAATGATGCCGGATCAACAACGTTGAACTTCATCAGGCATCTTAAGACGCACATCCCACCCATGAAAAATGTAGTATGTATCGTCACAGGTAACGAGCTGGCCAGAGACTTGAGACTTGACTCGGACTCGTGGCTAAAGACTTGAGACTTGACTTGAACTTGCCCCTAAAAGACTTGAGCCTTGACTTGGACTCAAGCCCAAAGACTTGAGACTCGACTTGGACTTCCAAAAAATGACTTGTGAACATCTCTGTCATTATCACAGTAGAGGGTGTTGTGATATATATAACGTGATCTAAAAAAAAAAAAAGTTTGCTCATGTTCACGGATGGCAAAGCCACCGACAAAGCAAGGTTAGCCATTTGAACAGCATTCAACAGCAGCAACAGCCTGAATTAATAACGTTTGAGGTTGAATCTGCTTCTTAAGCCTTGATGGTGTCCTGCTGCTCATCAGAGCCCGAGCTGTAAGCCACATAGTGTTTTTGGGAGCTCAGTGCTGGAGACAGATAACACGCCGGGGACTGGGTCCGACAGCAGATGTGGAGGAGCGTAGCAGTGATGTAATGACGGACTAATGTGAGCCAGTGTGCGGTCTCCTCTGTGGGCCCGCCCTCACAGTGTCTCACTCTGGGAGAGTCGGTGATGGCTCAGTAACAAGAGGGAGACTGGAGAAGGAGGATGACAACCACAACAAAGGCGAGCCTTGTCTGCTGAGCTGCACGTAAAAAGTCCCTGCTGCCTGTGATGTAACACCGGCCTGCTTTCTGAACCTCCTCTTTATATAACCCAATAGTTGCCCTGCAGTGTTGGCTGATATGTTCATTTGACTTTGTGAAATATCAAGGTTCCCCGAGTCGCAGAGAACATGTTTTCTGCACCGCTTGTCAGCATGAATTTGCATTTTGCTCTTGACATTTCACCTCCCCTGCCCCCCCTGCCCGCTGGTTGCCAGCGGGGGTTGGGGGGCCCGCAACACACATCCCAATAAGGAGAGGGTGAAGGGCCCCGCGGCCCCTGGGAGCCACCATTATGATATCACTCCAAATAGTAACTCTCCAACCTACATTATCCTCCTGACTGTCTTCAAAATGCTGACAGTGGCAGCATAAGAGAGGAACAAACATTTAAGCGGCACCAGGAAAGACTTTACCATAAAATCGGAAAATTACAAAAAGATGCATCGGAGTAGAATGTAAAATCACCCAATTTAAATATTAAAGATGCTCTCTTTAACTTTAAAGCTGCTCTAATCAATATTTTAATCTTAACAATGGATCAAATGATTACGTGTAATGTGGAAGGGGTCGCTGACAAGTCTGCTAAGAATGATCTCCTACGTGACTGCAGTTCCTATTAGCGCTATTAGAGACAGAGCGCGTTAGGAAGGGAAAACAACTCTGCGCTCTCCATTGACTTGTATTGCTTGAAAGTGCCTCCTCGTCAATTTCATCTGCTAGCAAACAACAGAAAAATGCCTAAAGGCCTCTGTGTGACGATATTCACTACTGACAATGTGAATAACCCATAACTTAAGTATTTGTAAACTGCCGACCCGAAAAAAAGAGTTTTTATGAAGGCTAAAGTGGATACAGACGTTCTCCCTGCTGATTCCTCACGTCTGTATCCACTTTTGTCTTCATAAAAGCCTAGTTTTAACAGTCTATGATTAAAAGCTCAGTTTTTCGGGTCGGCAGCTCATAAAAACTTAAAGCAACACCAAACAACTTTTCCTCGTCGGTCCCCCCTACAGGTTGGAAGCCGAATTGTCCATTACCGTTCTCATTCATACAGATCTGCTACCCGATCTGGCAAACTTGCATAGTGTGCTTTTAGCCGACAGAGGGCCGCAAAACAAATGCAGAAGTGCCGTTCACCCTGTTACGAGTTGATGAACCACTGAAACGATTTTGGAAACATTATTTTAAGGTACAAAAGAATCTCTGGGGTTGCTTTAAGTTATGGGTTATTTACCCTGTTGGTAGTGAATACCACCACACAGCAGCTTTTAGGCATTTTCCTGTTTGCTGGCAGACGGAATTGACGAGGAGGCACCTTCACACAATACAAGTAAATGGAGAGTTGTTTTTCCCTCCGTTGGGCGTGGCTTTCAGAGTATGACGCGATGCGCTCTGTCTCTATGGAGCTTTTTTTGCATTTCATGTCATTATTCACAAGTCATCATTTGGGTTTTACGGTCTTTAATGTTTTGGTTCCGTCTGACTGCTCTCATCGACCTGGTTGCCCTCTCTCGGCTGTGTAGCTTTGCCAGCGCATGAGAGATATGCCTGATGTGTGCTGTTTAGCTCAGTGCTTTGCACAAATGTAGCAAAAGTCATATCCAGTAAGTGTGTCCACTGTTGTAATGTTGTGACTTATTGAAATGCCACAAAGAAGTGTAACAAGGGAATTTAATTACACAGTGCTAAACTCTCCATATGAGGCTATTTAGTGCGCTGGGCAAACAAGTTAGCTAGCCGTTGTGCTGAAGTCACTAATCTTTTAGCGTGTGCTAGATGTAAGCTGGCCGTGGTGAATAAATGCTGGCACAGAAATAAGTCTATATCGACGACGTTTCATTCACGGGTTTGTTCCGGCCCAGCCGCAGGTTGTGCCGGATGGCCCTTATCTTCCACTTTCTTTGTGTTGGCATTCTAAACTCCGGTCGCTTCGGGAAACATCCTCCAGGCTAGAACCAACAGTCAAATTACATTGATCTTTTTTCATCACACGCTCAACAGCCATTTAAATTCCAGAGCTCGCCTCCCTACATGCACATGTTCCACCAAAACAAGTTCCTTCCCGAGGCTATTTTGCAGCGGCACCGTACGTTAGCGCCGCCCAAGGCGATTGTGATTGGTTTAAAGAAATGCCAATAAACCAGAGCACGTTTTTCTCCTATCCAGGAAATGTTGTGTGGACTAGCCAGACCCAAGGGGGTAAGCTTTGCTTCAGAACTCGAGCCATCTATGGCGCCATTTTGTTGCTACCTGGCCATCACCTCCTGTTAGCATTCCGCTGACCGCCATTTTTTTTTTTTTACGTCACTTGACTGCGAATAACTTTACATCTGAAGCGTTTAAAGACTCTATTTGTCCATTGTTTATTTCTAAAGAAACAACAACAATGTATAAAAGGTTCCATTACCTTGTACCTCACGTTATGGCTCCGTAGCAGACATATTGGTCCATTTTATATATATATGTCAATGGCCAGACCCTCCTCCGCAGCGCTGTGGAGGAAGGTCTGACAATGCGAGACTACACAGAAATAGACGCAGGCCTCCCATCCATCATGCCACATATCAACACTGAAAAACATCATCGAAAGGAAGTGATGAAATGAAACGTCGCAAGAAAGCAAAAGCCATCTCTGTCTACAGACTTACTGACGTTACCTTAAATTATTTCTGCGTTTTGAAGTTCAAATCGTTTTCAGCCATTTGGAGACGCTAGAGTGCAAAGTTTGTTGGTTCAGCCTGAAAGAATCTTCTCTCCTGACAGGCCGGGGCCAGGCAGATGATGGGAGGTTTGATGAATCCTCGCTGTATGAGTCACGGCAAAAGTCTGACACTGAAGGCTCGTCGTGCTCGCTGTCATTCAGAAGTAGGCTGTTTGTTATCACTTTTTTATAGGCGAGCGGCAAGCTGGGTGGCAGTCTGCCTGAGCAGACAGCATCCTTGTGTACCATTTATAGCAGGAGTGCTAAACTTTACGCTACACCTCCCCATACCAGAAACTAATAAGAACACACAGGACCTAGAAACTTTAAGTTTGTTAGCATTCATCACAGTTATAATTAATATAATCACACTTATCTGTAAAAAGCAAACATGAATTGTTTCACTGCAGCCACAAAGAGTTACGCTGTCCATATACTGACATGCCTGGTGTGACATTTGTAGAGATGTAATGATAAAGTGAGGAGAAGACGTCTGAACATTTCCCGTCGCAGAAATGAAAATGAATGTTCAGTCTCGGTGTTTCCACCCTCGCAAATGATCCAGGCTTTGTCTCGGCGACGTAGCGAGCATCCACAGAGGACAGACCGTAAACTGTTGTGACACATGAGGAACTGCAGCCAACCGTGAGTAATGTTAAGGTTCACGAAATGCCTTGGAGACCACAAATAAAACCGTGCAGTCAAAGGCTTGTCACAACTGTACGTTCACAGCCACATTCTTGAGAGGGGGGAACATTAGCTTTCAGGAAAAAACAATTAGAACTTGTAAACACCAAGACTGATTTATGCAAAACATAAGGAAGGGGCCACGGGCTCTGTGAGCACCCAGAACCCCCTCCCTTTGCCCACCCAGTGCCCCTTTGGCACCCATGGGGGGGAGAGGGGGGGGGGGCGACCACACACAAACACACACACACACACCGTCTGAGCTTTGCTCCTGCAGCCTGGCACAGAGCGCAGGGGGAGGAGAGACACAAATGAGGGCTGAAAGCCTGCACAGGGTTTTTAGCCAGACACCCTCCTAGAAACACAGGAGCTAATGAATGCAGCCAGAAGTCAGCAGCTGCAGCTCCACAGCACAGACTCACCCACTGAAGCTGCTCTCTGAAAATAATCTATAAAAATAAAAAGAGTTTCACCAAGTCCAGCAAGTGAATAGGGATTTGTCTCTGATATTACAAGGAGAACATTATTCCACATATACAGGCAGGAAAATGTCTTCAAATAGCTGTGTGTGTGTGTGTGTGTGTGTGTGTGTGTGTGTGTGTGTGTGTGTGTGTGTGTGTGCGTGTGTGTGCGCGTGTTCCTGTGTGTGAGTGATGTAACTGCCTCTCTACCGTGGGCAGGAATGACTCCGAGCGCATTCACTTTAATTAAGTTGATGCATCGTGGCAACTCACATGTGAAGAGACATGTATAATCACATAGCTGCAGCAGAGGCAAGCTGTTCGCGAGTACACAGCCATGTTCTCCACGATCGCCAAACAGACAGCCAAATAGGCCTACAGTAGCTTTTTCGTCGAGGGTTGAATAAAAGCTTGTGTTAATGTGGAAGCTGCCGCCGTGTTCCGTAGGTCTAACATGAGCTACGCTCAGGGCGGTGGCATGGCCCTTTCACTTTTGTTTCACTTTGCTTCAGTGGCTTGCAATGGCTGACGTATTTCGGTGCTGATTTGTAGGTCTTTTAAATCGTTGCTGCTTTATTAGAGGGTGCTTTGTGTGGAAACTGATAATGTGATCATTATAAAAAGCAGCTGTTTACATCACGTTGTTGATCATCACAGCATGCTACCGCCATCGCCTTTGTGCGCGGTAGACGTCGCATAATTGCATGATTATGGCTATCCTCGTTACTCTGTGAAATATAATGATTATGATCACCAACTGTAATTTATTTTTGGGAATCTTCTATTCACATCCTGACTATTTTCAACCAAAGCAGACATGAAAAACCGTAGTGTTACCCCTTCCTGCTTTACTACAGTGCAGAAGCTCATTTTACTTGCTCTCTGCTTAGCTGTTATTTTTTCTACTTTATATTTACCTGTCTCATGACAACTCTGGGTCGCAAGTATCTGCCTTGAACTGCCTTCTGCTGTCTACAATGTTAACATGACCCAAACAGTAGCTTAGTGGACTACAGACAGACTTGACTGCACTTTGCCCTCCCTGCTCATCAGAATCGATAAAGTGCACTTAACATTTTGAGATTGCAGCACTCGAGACAAGAATATTCACACTGGAGAAGTCTTCTGAACAATATCTATAAATATTTAACTAGATTTAACTACTGAAACAAAACCAGTGAAGTCATGTGCTGAGCATGGAATTTCTACCTGCTGGGATGATCTGGTTGCTAAACCTAAAGATAAGTGCAAGATTGTACTTTGACATGGCAAAAATGTATGGATTCATCTCAGCTAACTTGGACCCCTGACATGTGGTGGACAGCCAAAGGTGGGCATCAACACAGACCACAGTTGACGCAGACATTACAACTGGAAAACAGGTTAGAACCACTAAAACATTTTGAATTAATCATATTTTAGCCCAATCTTGACTTTGATATCAAATATCAGTGGAGCAGTATTGAGTCAACCCCTTCCAACAGTTTTATGAGCGAAACTAAAGAGCATAAGGAAGGAGGTGGGGTTGCCATTTTGTTTATTAATTCTATCCTGTGCCAGCAGATGTCTTATGGGAAATTATTTTGAATATGTTCCTCTTCAGTTGAACTCCTCATGTCGAGCTGCAGTCTCGAACATCTACAGGCCCCCTAAATATAGTGCAAACCTTTTTTGCTGAACTGCTGTCTATCATCTACATTGAAATTGACTGTGTAGTTCTTGTTGGTGATTTCAACATTGATGTTGACGACCCCCCAGGAGAGCAGCACTAAAGAGCTGTGTGTGGATAACTGGGCTGATTCAGCATGTGATGGAGCCCGCACACAATCGGGCACACTCTCTGGACTTAATCAAGGGTCTTAACATTTCTAAAGTTGAGGTGACTGGTGAGGCCCTTGTTGTGTTTAATTTTTTTTTTATGATACATTTTTTATTATTTTTATATTTTTGAACATAGAACATACAGAACACACAACTACCCCCCCACCCTCTGCGGTCTCAGGGAAAACAAAACAAACCAATATACAAAAAACATAAAAAAATCACACCTTGCCTAGTCACTCTCCTCTAATTCTCGTAGTGTTGAGGTCATTAGGACTGATACTTGTGCTGCTGCGTTTTTCCATAAGTCTATAGTCGATGACTTGTCTTTGTTAATCCTTGCTGTGGAGAGCTCCAGCATAATTATGTCTAGGAAGTACGCCAACCACTGTTTTATACAAAGCGAATGGGGGGGGCAGCACTATCATTTTCTTGGTTGCAGTTGAGCTGGCTAGCCAAATTTTCTTCTGTGTCCCAAGCAGATGTAATTTAGAGTCGTCATTAAGTATCAAAACAAACTGGTTAGTAGGAATTCAACATCCTATCACATCAGATATTATTGATGTTGTTATATTCCAAAACTCATGCACCTGTTCACACTCCCAGACCATGTGTAGGAAAGTTCCAGTTTGTTTAGGTTGACAGAACGTGCAATAGGGAGTAGGAATGACTTTAGAGATGTATCTCTTCTGAGGAGTCCAGTATGTATATGGCATATGCTGAAGTGGATCTGCTGGTGATTTGGGTTCTTTTTGGGTCCCAAATAATTACGTTCCCCTCAGGACTCAGCTCTTGCTGCCATTTCCTTACTATTGGGAGTTGTTGTGTTTAATTTGAGATGAATATCTCTTGCACATAAATGTTCAATTAAAATTAATCTGAAAATGGAAAACCCCAGTGAGTTATCCATTCAGGCACTCTTTTCCACATGCCTCAGTCTCAGTGAACAATCTTGGTTTGGATTGGCTGCCATCTGACCCCTGGGTCAGCTGATAGTAGTGACTTCAGTCCACTTTATGTAAGAATGACATGCAACCTTTGTTGATCATGCAGCCTGAGGCCCATTTTACATCAGTGCTTTCGTGTTCCTGCAGCCGCTCTGCTGCGGATTATTCCTGCCACAACGGTGACGGTCAAGAGTCAGGAGTTCGTTCCTGCTCAGCTGGCTGTATTAATGAACTACTATCCTATTACGGTATAATATTATGTCATTGAAACCCTGAATGGGATCAAATCTAAATCACACAGTTGCATTTTGACCAAGGTGACTTACTCACTCATCTCTGCCATCGCTGGCATTAGATTTGCATTAGAGTTGTGTTTGGCTGTTTGCTTTAATATTTCCCCAATTCCGCTGAGACTTGGCTTCAAAGGCTCGCCTCCTGCTTCAGTCCAAGCTGGATTACTCATCAGCCCCCACACACAGACGTGGGCAGTGACGCCGTGCATGACTCACGTGGCTCCCAAGAATGTTCATTTTAACTCTACACTGGCTAAAAGAGATGGGAGCATTAGTTGTGGCCACGGTGAAAACTTGGAGGAGGATGTAAGATCTCTGTGGTACACAAAGGGCCCCTGAATGGCCCTTAGAGAAATTCCAGTGTGACTCACTTTACCTGCATTCATAGTGATAAGTCAGTCTGAGTGAGAGTATATGCTAAATCCACACACATTTACATTACCATTTACTCTTACCTTGAGCGATTTTATTGGTGAGTGCTCTCGCTGTGAATGATATATTGACCCGTATTTATACACTGA
This sequence comes from Perca fluviatilis, assembly GCF_010015445.1. NCBI lineage: Eukaryota > Metazoa > Chordata > Actinopteri > Perciformes > Percidae > Perca > Perca fluviatilis. The sequence goes on along the minus strand of NC_053114.1, from coordinate 37,912,262 downwards.
GAGCTGCCCAATTCAAGCAGTTCATGTCAACAGCACCACTGGAGCACTCAAGGGGTTTAGTCCTGCTTAAGAGCACCTCCCAGTCAGGAGAGACAGGTGAAGGACTTTATGTTCCCTTTCCAGGTTTTGCCAACAAGTCTGGGGTTTTTAAAGTTAAAGTTTTCAGAGACATTCAGAAGTTCAAGTCCATATTTGACTGTCTAGCCCTCATCCAAATGGTAGCTTTTATTGTACAATGCTTTTCTTAAAACACATCATGACTTCTTTGTTGTCCCACAGGACATTCCCCCAGCACGTTTGCTACGAATGTAAAAGCTCTTATTGACTGGCTGCAGCCTGAAGCGCCATTGTGCATCCTGAAGGATGATGACAGGCGATGGGTCGAATGTTCAGCTTTGAGAGAAAAATGGCAAGAAAAAGAAAGAGAGAGAACGTCCATCATCCCAGATAACACGTGACAAGATAGGCTGTGAAAGCGCTGCTGTCAATCACATTACATACAGCAGCTCTGCTGCACACAGGCAGTCAATTTCCTCAGGCACACAAAACACATACAACATTTATATATTAAACATGAAAATATGGCATTAAACAGGTACAGATAAGCATAACATTAGTTAGTTAGAATTAAGTGAAGCTTAAAAAATTGCATACACCACACTCAGACCCTCAAGAGCGAGCCTAGTTTGATATTTGAAGTACACACTAGAATCCATGCATGTGCAATGAAAGGCAGGGTGAGGGAATGAGAATGAATTATGGGTAAATAAGTTAACAATATTATTTAAGTGTAGTTCTTGAGTCAATCTACTTTCCACCACTAATACTTTGATGTGTTACTCCTATACTCCTCTATGCCTGTGACTGTGCGTACATACTGTACAGTTTGAGATGTCCTCGCTGGAGTGTTATTTCATACATCCACACAGTGTAAAACTACACCAGTGCCCTTTGCATCATCACAGATCTACAGTATAATCGATTAAAGGCTTTCTAATCCTGTGCTTTGTCCCTCAGTGGCATCAGAGACATTGAAGAAAAATGCATTAGTCAAGCTATTCCATATATCTCGTTCTCTGTGTGAATATGTTCTCTTGTGTACTTTACTCCATGTTAATACTAATTCACTGGTACAGTTTGTATGATGGTGTTTTTGATTATTCGTGCAGCTAAACATAATCAAAGTGATTTGTCTTCTTCTGATGTTTATATAACTGTTGTGTTTCCTGTGATATGTCAGCCAGGTGTGTGGTGTTGGACCGTGACAGGTTGCATGGTTAGTGGGGACAGGCCGTGATGGACACTCTTCCATGGCTGGGGGGGGGGGCTAGGAGACCATGGCATGACACTTAGGAATGCTAACATCTTCAGGCAGCCTGTCACATAAATCCCAGATCCTGTCCAGCCTCCGGAAGTTTGTAGGCTCCAGCATTCGGCCCTGACTTCTCAGATGTTAACGGCCTAGTTTGGGAGCTCGCCTTACCTTCACCTTCAGCCGTGACGTGTGCGGAGACGCTCTGATTGAGCCAGAGTTAATTGAATTTGGTGAGCAAAGGTCTGAAACGGGGAAAGAGGGAGGAGAGGAAAGGGAGGTTAGCACTCCAGCAGGGATGACGTTGATGAGTTTGCCTTTGGGGTGAGAGCTTGATTCAGTAGAGCATATGAGTTGTTTTCAGTGGGTTTCATCACTGTTGGGGGAAGGGGGCATGAGGTTGGGCAGAGACATTTACAGATACATAGGATGTGATATCACTACTCCTTGTGCAGCATTTGGGCGAGAGGCTGTGGAGAAACCTGGCTCGTATGTTAGAGAAGAGCGAAGTCCAGTGTTAACACGTTTGGGTTTAACTACCTCTATTGGTACCTATCTCCGTGATAGTTTTGGTTTTATTGGTCCAGGTTTTTGAGATATTCATGTTCGTTGTTATGGTGTGGCCACATACATCTCAAATACGAGCAGAACTACTGTATCTGCATGGCAAAATATCACGAAAGGCAACTAGGATTTTGCTGTAATTCTGGTGAACTGACCCTTTAATGAGACCTGATATCTCCAGTAATATATTGGTCATGCATATATAACAATGTGCATTTACCTGCTCTCTTTGTCATGTATATTTCTTCATTAATCTTGTCGGAGCAGCACACGTCTATCCACCGCACTCTGGTTGTTTATCGTGGTGCTATTTAGAGAAATGAGGCCTGCTCTGCTGTTCTGTTTTATTGTACGTCTGGTGTCCATTTTGGAAAACCGAAGACTTTTTGTGACGTGAAGAAGAAGTCGATACATTTGTCAGTCAGGCTATAACCTGTTCTGTGTCTGTAGTCTGTTGTTTATCTGCCCAGTCGTCTCAGAACCTGAACAGACAGAGGAACAGAGGAAGTGACAGGATGAAGACGAGCCCCACCTCCACCCACCCCACTGCACGTGCACACGCACCCATACTGACTCATACTCCCTCCTCACATGGGGAACAATGCCGCCTCTCACTAAATCACTGTGTGTGTGTGTGTGTGTGTGTGTGTGTGTGTGTGTGTGTGTGTGTGTGTGTGTGTGTGTGTGTGTGTGTTAATATTTGGTGTTTACAGATATGAGGCCTCTCAGGATAACTGGGATTCAGAGGCAGTGATGTGTGAGGGCTGAGGTCAGACGAGGTCATCAGGCAAGGCGAGCTTAGAGGAGTGTGTCCCGAGCTGCAGCTCTGCGAGGAAGTCAGCTGTGTGTTTTTGAGAGTAGGGGAGAGGATGCTCTTAGTATGTCAGGATGATGATATTTTAGTGAAAGTAGAGACAACACGATTTGCCAAACATTTAGCATGTGAAAAACACAAAATGGATGTTTTAGATCACATATAGAAATCATCAGATACATCTGGTAGTTTGAGTCAGGTGGAGATAGGAATTTAATCTGCTTTTATCCCATGAAGTCTTGCCTGACATTGACAGAAAATGACAGTGTACATGCTTTCCCGCTATAACGAGTTAGGAATGAAACACACAATTTGCATGCTGCCGTTAATATGCTCATAAAGCACTATTTGCATGATTGGAAACAAATGTCAGACACCTATTTATAGCGCATAAGAATGCCCCGTTCCAATCTGTCCCGACTCCAGAAGGATCATGTTTGCGGTGGTTCAGCTGTTCTCAGATTGGTTGTGTCCGCTGAGACCGTGTAAACATCAGTGCTCAAAACCTTCCAGTGAATGGACAGGCAGAAGCTGCACGCAAAGGCGAACAAACATACACACATGGTCATTGAGGATATTTTGGCGGTAGTTGGGTCAGTGTGGCAGACAGTTAGGACTGCAGAGTCTCTGCCATAAGGGTCTCACAATTCCAGAAAATCTTTCAGACGCTCTCTTTTCTGCCCTATTCTCTCTTGTTTTCTTTGAATCCTTGAAATCGCCCCTTTTTTGCGGGAGGCTGGCCAGGGTAAAGACAGGCCAGAGTGCAGGTTTTCTGAGGTCAAACTGCGGGAGTTGGTGCTCATAGTGTAAACACATGTTTATTTTAATGTAAATACAAGCTGAGCTCTGCTGTGACTCAACCGCATGTGGCTCTGTGCTGGGAAACGTCATTGTTTCAGTGACTGCAAAGCTTGCGTGCGTGCGTGCGTGCGTGTGTGTGTGTGTGTGTGTGTGTGTGTGTGTGTGCGCGTGCGCGGGCGTGCGTGGGTGTATGTTTGCAGGAGAAACAGGAGTGAGGAGCGTGTTACAGACTGGGGGTCATAACTTCCCATTGTGCTGGTGGGGGAGGGGAGTTATGTAATGAAGAGAAAGGGATGCATGTTGCTGGCATGGCTGCGCATGTGGGGAAATAGGGAAATGTGTGTGTGTGTGTGTGTGTGTGTGTGTGTGTGTGTGTGTGTGTGTGTGTGTGTGTGTGTATGTGTGTGTTTTAAGGCAGCAGATGAAGACGAGTATCCTCTGAACACCAACACCCCCTACGTAGCTGCCGATGCCAGAAGATGTTTTTGAGACTTGTTTGTGTGCAACTCAGTCTGTCAGTGTGCGTGTGTGTGTGTGTGTGTGTGTGTGTGTGTGTGTGAGAGAGAGAGAGAGAGAGATTGAGAAACGAAGCTGTAACTCTTTAACATACGAGAAACAGATGGAGTAGGCTATGAGGCTTCAGGCAGACCTCAGGGTCACGACAAGATAATAAGATATATAGAGAAGATAGGGCATGCTGCATCAAGGGAAATATGAAGTATGTGTCTAATTATGAGTCCATTGAGAATTGCACTGTACTAAAGGTTCATTTGATCAGTTTAGCCTAATAGGTGTAGACAAAATACATGAAAAATAGACGAAAAAAATAATTCTGATAAAAGTTAATGAAACAAAAACTTCCACAAAGTTGAGTCATATCACGGTGGATGTTCATTTGCAGTAGAAGAGTCATAAGTCGTAACACTGACTCAGTTATGCCAGATACACAGTGATACTAGTAATACTAAGGCTACCTAGTGTTTGCTAACTTTAGCCACCATAAACTCTGACCAGACCAAGTAAGGCTGGAGCAGCAGAATACGTGAGAGTATTTAATTGATCATAGGGGTGTTTTAATATTGCTCATGAATTCCACTTTCCGTACTTTGTCAGAGGACTTTTGAGTTATTTCTTAAGTTAAGTCTCACAGTAAAGACATCACCATAGCAAGTTGATGGACCCACAAGCAGGAAACAAACATGTCTTCTGGTGAGATATGAAATGTTTACTTCTTGGTTTACTGGGATAAAGCCACTGAAATGCTTATCAGTGACATGCTAAAATGTGGTGTAACAGTAGCACAAGTAGAAAAGTTGACAAACTTGACTCAACAGTAGCTAACTAGCTAATCTTAGCTAAAAAAAGAGGACAATTCTGTTTTACTTTTTTTAAAACAACCACAGCCAAACACGCGTCACACATTAAAGACATTTACCAGCTAGCTAAACACTGCTAAATAGCCTCCAACCTGATGCTCTGTTGGCAACATTTGTGGACGTCGGCAGTGTTATTCCATGGTACGTGAGGCTCTTCACCATCTCAACTGGCTCACTGTTGATGGAGATGTGGCAGTGGAGGGTACTGGGTTTATTGCAGGTTTCGATAAGGACTTCCTTATTCCTGGTGACATTCAGGAGTAGGTGGAAGATGTGGGAGTGGGAGATGAAGTGCTGATAGACCATGACTGAGTTATTGTCCTTAAGAACTGCAAGTATGGCCGTGTCATCTAAATATTTGAAATACTGTGTAAGGTAATGTGACCGATATATTGTCAATGTCATTATGTTGGCTTTAAATTAAAGTGGATGGATTTTTTTAAATGTATACACTATTAAAACTGAAACAGGGTGTAGAAATTAGTAAGAGACTGTGTCCTCTGAATTTAGAAAATCATTGAAAATCTTAATATGAAACTCAAAGCAGAGTGTTATTTAAAGTTTTTACAAATTGAGAACCTTTCTCCTAAAAATGCCACATAGGCGTACACAAGTATGGGATTATCTACAGTATATTATGAAACCACAAATGTCACGAAGCAATTTGTTGTGAAATAGCTTTTTGGAATTAAAAACCTTTATCATTCCCTGTCACTCCCTGCCGCCCCCTCTCCTTTGACCTTCGCCCCATCTCCAGCCATCTCAGCAGCCATTTTCTCCATCCCTGTCTCATTCCTCTTACTTCCCAGCCTGCTTTATCTCATCCTCCTCTCCTTCGTTCACCCTCACACTGCCGATTGTTTGCATCTATTCATGAAATTTTCCGGTTTTCTCATTCCATTTAAGCTCAGCCAGCACTAACCCATTGTGCTCTGATGTTCCTCTCAGGCAAAAGGTCTAAATCAGGCAGGGAATACGGGGAGGGATGGAAGGATGGAGGAAGGGCAGGAAGTAGGCTGGGGGTGAGGAAGGAAGGGGAAGGAGGATATGAAGGAAGGGTTAGAAGAGGGGAAAGGCAGAGTAAAGCAAATGTGTGAGAGCAGTGAGGGAGAGGTGTAAAAGAAGTACGAAGGGAAAGAAAAGCTAAACAAGCAGAGACATTACAGCGCCTGAGCGGGCTGAGCAGCCAGCCATATGCTCATAATGTGGACTCAAATATCACCCATGACCTTTCCTGCTTGCCATCTTCCCTCTCCTGTCTCTCTCTCCTGTCTACTGAAATAAAAATTGTCTCTTGTTAAATGACAATTTTTCTTATACAACATATGAACATCTCTTTCACTAAAGTGTCATTCATTTTCACTCCCTACTACTAGTTGCTTGTAATTCTTCTGCTGGATACCTGCTGTGGCTAAGTGTCCTTTTAACCACTTATTTAAATTTGGATAAAAATCCCCTCATAATCATATGACGTCCAGCACACAAATTATATCACAGACTGTCTAACTGTGCAGCAACTTAGCCCACTTTGTAGCCCAGCGGGTACAGCATGGCAATAAAGCTGCAATGCTTAAAAGGTTTAAACCCACCAGAGCTACTTACACTAATACAAGTTCATGCATTTGAATGCACAGAAGTGGAGCACGCTAATATTAATACTAGTCTGCGCATACATGGAGATAGGAGCTGCATTTGACGTAGGCTGGTTTCTTTAAAGGGGTTTTAACAGGTTGGCAGCAGTTTTACAGAAAATACAGAACACTTAATGCACTGTGTGTGGATTTAACAACACTGCTTGCATGGGTTAAGAAGAGAAATATTACAGAGACAGATGTGTGTGTAAATGAGAGTATAATAAACACTCCAGTTTGCTGGAAAATTAATAAAATCGATGGCTGACATGGTGGCCCACGAGATAAGAAGTATGAATAATGTCTCTATTAACAGATATCTGCATATGAATGCAGATAAATACATTTCAAAAAGCTAATAAAAAAGCTAAATCGTTGTCAAACGATAGTTGATGGGTTCTGAGATTACATTCTGCATCTTTAGCTTTTCACACGGACTGTTTACCTGCATGCAACCAAAGACGGCTCAAACGCGATTGGTCAATATTACTCACACACACGAAACCAGAACACTTCCGCTGTTGTGTTGGATGGAGGTCAGGGCTCTGTGCAGCCCAGCCAAGTTCTTCCACACTAAACTGTGAAAACTACCCTTTATTGTTCCTCAGTTTGTCCAGTAGGGCATTGTCATGATGAGGAATGTGCCGTCCCCATTTGGAAAAAATATCCCGGCGTGCCGTAACATTAAGAATTTCATAAAATGAAACCAAGGGGCCTAGCCCAAACCCGCAAGGAGACCCACACCTTAAGCACAGATGGAAATGGGGGTCCAACAACTGTTATGGTTAGGACCCTCCCTATCTGCTAACTCCCTGGTAAGCGTAGCATTTGTGTTGGTTCTTAAACTAGATTCTGTCTTTGGAGTCTGGTGAGAGGAGTTTCTGTTTGTCCTGAATTAATTTAACTTTATATCAAACAATTATGTTTGATATCCTGTTGTTAATTCTCCATCTTCTCTTGAGGCTTCTTCAGCAGCCGGTGTTGTCCTCTCTGAAGAGTTTTTCAGCTATCGGAAATAAAAGTGTATCGTCTTTGTACTCAACAGCATCATGGAGAAGGTGATCATTCCACTTTGCGTGTTTAGCAAGTGTGAAAAGGACATACTGCAGGCTCACGTGTGCAATGTGTGAGTTCACGGCAAACGTGTCTATCAGCAGCTCTCACCATTTATTTCAGTAATGGCTTTTCTTTCAGATTTTTGCATTACACTCTCAGACCCGTCTGCTTGCAATTTTGGAGGCAGCTGTTCTGCAATGTTTCTGACCATTTTGGGCCTTTTTTTTCTCCATTTCACAACCTTTTTTGGCCAATTCTCTAAACATTTCATCTTTCTGCTGGGAAATCAGTCACTGAGTGTGTCTCTTAGTAGCATCTTTTCACACTTTCAGCCATGCCAACATGTAATTCGAATCAAAGTGTGGGTTCCTGTTTTCATTTACCACTTTTTACAGGAAAGGCATTTTTCCTTTGTTGAAAGACTAGTTTAGAGGCCACTACTGCCACTGAAATCACACAAAAAAGATAGATATCAATATATGGCAGCTTTATTTGCCCAGGTTTTAAAATATGTCTCTGAGATTTCTGCCACCAGTCCAATACAATAGAGGGGAATATAATTTAGTTTGAGCTGCTTGAAACATATCTCTTTCCAGAAACCTGGATAATCCACAAACCTCATTGTAAACAGTTTTAAACTACTTTCTACTGAAGAAGTAGTCCCTGTGAAAGTGATTGACACTAACTGGGACACAAATTCTGGGGAAAACATATAGCTGTGCATTTTGAAATGTAATTATTTCAGTATGGTGGTTTTATTTCTATTTGGTAACCAAGCCTTCAAGGGCAACAGAAAAACCTTTTTCAGACCCAGTTTAATGCAGCTTTAAATGTCAAGTTCAAAAGTTTAAATGGTCTTCTTTTGCCCTGTTGCAGGGCCATAATATTCAGCTCATGAAGAAGTAGTTGATGTTAGCTGGGGGGACAGTTGCCATGCTGACATGTGGTGTAGTTCAACACCTCCTAGACAGCCTGCAGGGCATCAAACCACCGCTGCTGGGGTGACTCGCTTGCCACCATATGGTGCCGTGCTGCTGTGACCCCACCTGTCTGTTCGATCTCTGGTCCGGACCTGACGCTGGCAGAAATAAATCTCAGCAAATCATCAGCATCTCCAAATGGCCTCAGATTCTTTCTTGATACAAAAACAAGCTTTGTCATCGAGTACACAGAGCACTTTTCACTTCTAATGGGATTAGCGTGATATTTTGTCATCTCACAAGGGGGGGCACCACTCACACACTGCTTTCCTTATGACAGGCATCCCAGTGACTTGCTAATAACGCCATCTCCGCCTGTGTGAATTAAAAAAAAAACTCCCTCAATGCACATATTGTTTCCTGCAGGGCACATTTGTTTGATGAATCTAATCCCTTGACTAAAGAAACAAAAAGGTGTAACATTTGATGATGTACATTTCTCCCAAACCCACACAGGCTCCTAATCCTAGAAGATCAAGTGTAACCAGGCTGGAAGTATGACTGGGCGGGAGCCAGCATGATGCTTTTGCTTACGTTGACTCACTCTGTGATCCCTCCTGCCTCAAAACAACCACAGTATGTCATGCTTCTCTAACCTTCTGTTGCTTTTGATTCAAACATTCTTCTTATTTTTATTCAAAGGACAAATGTTCTCCATTTTTAATGCACAATATTTATTTGTCATCATCGGCCTACATCTGCAATGTTTCCCTACATTATTCATGACTTTTTATAATAAAAAATTTTATTTTTCACCTATGTTATTTTGACTGATAGCAGAAAAAAGGAAAACTTCTGAAGGCCAAACAGATGTTTATGCAGTAAGGGAAGGTAACATGTCAGGTTTGTGTGCAACCATGCGTGGTCTTTACAGTAAACATCTGTGTGAAGGCTTTGCATGCACTTGTGCTTCATATATACGTAACATAGACCTTAACTGTTAATTTTCACAGTGCCGTGGGCAGTAAAGATTAACTGAGCACAAGCAGGAGCCAGGGAGCATTGACATGAGCCTATTTCTAAATCAGGTTCTGTGAGTAATGTTGTTTTCTGTATTTGACCGTGAAGGTCTCATTTTACTGCCACATGCTCTTATTTAACAAACAGCAGATTGTGTCCTCTTTTGCAAGAGAAGAGCGCAAACATATCCTGTAATGTGGAAAAATTTTACTGATTGTGACAAATTCTTTAAAGACTTATTCTTGTTGTGTAATGGTCTGCTATAGCTTTCATTGGGCACTAATCTCATGTGGGGAATTCACTTGCATTCACTTGACTTGTACTAAGTATGAATTGAAAACGCAGTTTTGAAATGCATTGGAATTTTGCAGTTATTTTGCAGCCCAGTATTAATGTTAATTACGCCTTGCAGTGGGTATCAGGCTGTGCTGTCATAAATCAACTCAGGCTGTTCTCATGAACCATTCGTACATAAAGCTACGAAAAGTAATGCAATTTAATTCGTATTCCATGTATTTTTTCTACGGTTTGTCGTCACGTGGTCAGTGGTCGCTGTAATATCGAATTGTTGTGCATACGTTTTCGTACAATATCATACGAACCCGTTCACAAGAATGCGTTTATCTACTGAGCCCTCTGACAGGCGACGCCATTCTCTAACCCTGACCTAACATGCCTTTAAATTCTTTTTTCAATTCTACTCTCGCCCAAGCAAAGTACTTAATATTAGATCTAGGCTAACCTACATTGGCTGGCCCTACTGGCTTGATAGGCAATTTCTTCTGAATGCTCCATCAATTATTATGTAGTTCCACTAGGCTCGTAAGTGGCCCCTATTTAGCAACTCCTAACACAAGAATCATGTCCCTGGACCTGTCTTACAAAAGCCAAACACTCAAAACTCCAAAGAAAGCTACCACTGTCCAATATCAGTCTCTGAGCCACATGCAACTAAACAGAATGTTGCCATTACAGACTAAACAAGCCTCCCCAGCACACAGACTGTAATGAAAGGATCCTCTACCTTGTCATTATTGTCATTGTACTAAGGCAACATTAAAGAGACCACATTAATAAAGCAAAGAATGTTTGAAATTAGGACGGCCAATTACTTCATGTCCTATGGTCCTGTGATAAGGTCCACGAATTTTGGACTGGGATACATAATGACCTATGTCGGACTGCAGGGACCCAGGGTCCATTCAGCCCAAGATTATTTGTTCTGGGAGATTGGTCTGTCCTATCGGGATGGATAAGCACATAAGAAGCTGGGTCCAGATTAGTTTAATGATAGCCAGACAGATTATATTAAGGGGACGGAAGAATGAAGGGGTGCCGTCAATCCAGGAATGGACTTGTGAGATGGCTAGGGTGGCGGCGTTTGAAAAGATGCCATATAAACGGTTTGTCAGATTGGATGTGTAGACTAGAAAAGGGGAAAAGTACCTGAGCTTTCTGGAGGCCTCCCTAAGAAGCTTTGTGCTGAGGAGAGACATGTATAATGGGCTTATTGTGTTGTCATTAATACATATGTTTATTTGGTTTATGGTTCATTGTGTATTTGTTACCATTTTGTTGAATATTGTAGTTACTGTGTCAGCTTTTATTGATTTTGGGTGGGTGGTAATGACCAGGTTGTGAGATGGGTGTGGGGGTTCATGTTGCGAGTATGTTTTGTATGTTGTTAAAGAAAATTGTTTAATGAAGGGGAAGATTTGAGTGTGTCCAGGGCTTGCTCTGTTTGTTCATACCTCGACTGATGACAGAGAGAAAGGGGGTGGATGTATTTGTCGTAGGTTTGGTGCCAATAAACACACAACACCTCTGTGTTAGAAGCTCTATCTGAAAAAGGACTTTCACGTTCAAGGCCTGTTTGATTGTTCTGTGAGGCTCAACTGCCGGAACACGTCATCGTGTGAAGGCTGTAGTCCTCTTTTCTGAAATGTATGAATTTAACCATTAAGCTGCTGTGTGTATTTTACATCATCTTGGATTAAAACCTCCTGCTGTGTGTACCTGCTAGAGCACCTGTAGTCAGGGCTCAGTGATAATCCATACAAAAAAAAAAGTGAGTGAGACCTGGGCTGGGAACAGATCCCATGGGGGTGAAAATCAAAAGCGAAAAGATATAATTTGATGTTGAAACATGCTGGTTAGGCAAATTCTTTCTTTTTATTAAATTTCACAGAGATTACAGTTTTGATCTTATTCACCACGTTACGTTTCAATCTATTCACCGGTGGCAGCTTTGAAGTTGGAAAGAGATTTTAAAAAGCGAGGCAGGTATAGGCTAAAAGGGCCTCGCTAAGCCTGTGACAAAAAGACACCGAGACGCTCTCTGTCTCTCCTGATCCACAGGGACGGGGAAAGTAGGCCAGGCTCGGTGTCAGACTGCTGCGAGGATCAGGACGCTGAAGTTGTTGACTTGTAATCAAAGTTCCCTTTCACACTGTGGATGTCAAGAATCTCACAGAGAGAGAGAGAGATTTAAAATAGTCCTCAAACACACATACATGTAGGTCATATTTTTTTTAGAAGTAAGGCTTTCCAGCTGAACACTGTCACAGTGTCATCCAGAACCACCCAGCCTTTTAATAAATCATCTTTTGTGGCGATGGAAGTTGAACTATTCACCCGCCTACCCCATCAAACTGAAACATGAGGAGAAATAGCACAGAAAATCCTATAGGAGGCCTAATAAGCATGAGACACTAATATTATAAATTCCACTGATACATGAGTCACTACAGGAGCAGTATGGTGATGCAACTGGAGACAACATTTCTAATTTTAGCATGTAGGCTCCAGAATGTTAGGGGCAGAGAATATTTACAAGGACATTAAATGTGCCTGGAGGATGAGGATGTGCTCAGATTGAAAGATACATGTACTTGCACTGCACACACATAATTTCGGTAGAAATGAGCTTGTTTGTGTACACCAAGCAAATCCTACTAGGGAAGACGGCGATTTTTCATTTCTAAGTGATTAGGCCAATAAACAGAGCTCATGCCTTGGGTTTAATAGACAGCCATTTGACTAATTTGCAATTAGGACGCTTTTTGTGTGTTGATAAACTATGTGTTAGGCTCCAGCGCGCAGATGACCCTGAGAGAGACGGAGGCACCAAAACAGCCAGGAGACACCGAGGCTCCTCACGTGTTGTTTGTCCCCCTGACTTCATCGTGAGTTATAATCAGACGGCGAATCACGGAAGCAGCCCACGATGCCGACGCGCGCAATGCAAGCGCACACTCAGTCCGGCGGTGCCTGTCTGGGATTGGGTGGAGGGAGTGGTGGCTGCGGACGGAGTCACAGGATTGGTAGAGTTCAGCGCCAACTTGTTGACTCATAACTGAGCTGCTCCTCTCTATCCTTCACGGCGCGGAGCTGTCCAGGGCCAGTGGTGCTGAAACTGCCAGCTTCCAACGCGCCGTTGGAGTAATTTTTTTTCCCCCCCAGTTTGATTGCCGAGCCGAGCCTTTGAAAGTTACATGCGCTTTGGTTTAAGCGTCACTTAACGGATATTTATCCACCGTCACTGCTCTATCCAAGAGCGCATCAAAGCCTTCGACTTCTCAGCCGATCAATTAGAGGACTCTCCGAGGCGCAGCCATGGCTTTCATGGTAAAACACATGGTAGGAGGACAGCTGAAGAACCTGACAGGCGGACTGACGGAGGAGAAACCCGAAGCAGAGAAATCGGACGCCGCCGCGCAGGGGATGACTCAAGAGGAATTTGAACAATATCAGCAACAGTTAGAGGAGGAAAAGTAAGGCAATGATTGAAGCTTGTGATTTTGAAGTTGTAATGAAAACCTATGTGTCGGGAAAGCGTGGCATATTTAAACAGTGCATTTGTGTGTGTAAATTGCAGATCGCTCCCAGTGCGCCGTGCGCTTTTTTACGCATCAATGCAATAACCCGAGCGCTCCACACACAGCTGCTCCTCTCGCCCAGGGAGCTCTCAGTCTCTTAGCTTCAAATTGTGTAGCGCCTTTTTTGGATTCCTAGAATCGTTCTTCCACGGAAATGTCTACACGGATTCGTGCCTGGGGCAAAACACGTTCCGTCCGTGCGGGTGAATAATGAATCAGACTTTGTGGTAAATAAAGTGTTTTTTCCCCCCTTATTAGCAGACTTTTATCATGCACATAATTTACTACTCAAGATGGTTGCGATTTATTTATATTATAAAATGTAAGGCCTCTATTATATCTGTAATTAAGTTTTTTAGCTGCATTATATATATACACACAGCTGTGATTCCAGCTGTGCACCTTTCATTTCTTGCATGCTTGCTTTTATCTTTCCTCTCACCTGCAAAAGTGAATTATTTACATGTTAATGTTTCGCACTGGGGGACAATATAAGGGAACAACAAGGTCATTTGGCAAACAGAGTTCACCCAGCAGGCAGCAGCTCACTATTGATTAGTGTGATGGTTCCCTCAGAGCAGGACTCCACATGCATATCAAATGTTCACGGCCCTGGTCGTAGATAAGATAATGTAGATTCATAATGTAGAATAAAGAATTTAGACAAGAGTTTTACAGAATAATTGTAGATTCTGATTATATATTTCAGTAGTTACACAATAGGTGTCTAAAGCAGTAAATATGCTCTTTGCTGAGGAGCATACATATTATAAAGACACAATTTATCCAATTGTTTCCCTTCCCTGGTTCATTCCCATTAACACATTTGGATTTGATGAACACTTTTATCCAAAGTGCCTCACATACATTGTAAGCATGAGTGGGAAGTGAAGTCCTAACTCAGCATTAACACTCAGCCCACTAAGATCTACAGGAGGCTTGGCGAGAACGCTCTGCCATCATAATATGACCTTCAGTAGAAGTGAGCTATTAGTCAGAGGTGCTAAACATGAGCATAGATCACAGAGGAGCCCATACTGTTCAGATTAAAGCAGAATACGTTGGGGGCATTGCTCACACTGGCATGTCACAAGTAGACATTTTATCCCCCTCAGCAGCACCCGGGCCACAGTGACAACCCTGGTCATCTGAAGACACAAAGCTCTGCTCATTGGCTGCAAGTGAGCGCTGCATTGGCCCATGTGCCATTTGGCATTTGGCCCACTCATGTTAAAACAAAGTGAACTCAGGCTCACACGGACAGCACCATGAATGCTGCATCTCCAGTTAAAATGCCCTTCCCCTGACACATTGGGTACAAACACTTGGTCCCCCAGTGTCCCCTCTGCCTTTAGAGGGTGCTGCTTATTTGATCCTTCCAGGCGTGCAATGCAACCTCTGCCACTGTAGCTTTGAAGAATATCCTATATTCCTATTTTTAATTATAAGCACCTACTGTATTTCCCTGAAAATGTAATCTTATGTCACTGTATTCATGCTATGTGTGGCCTCAGGTCATACAAGCACATTTGTTAAGAATTATGTCATGTTGTTGACTCATGATGTTTGAGGCATTTCAGCAAATTTAGCAATTTACAAGGGACAATTATGAGCTACACTGAAGCCATAAATATTCCAGTGACAATGAGTGGAGAGAGCATTGCCAGCATACTATTGTCTGCCCTCTGCTGGAGGCATCAAATACTGTAGGATGGATTGTTTACAGTGAGTAACATGAGATGATGTGTAGAATAAAAAAAAAAAATAAATGCCTCAATACCATCTGTGTATGCATTCAGAGTCAGACTTAAGGCAATTATGAAGATGGTATGAGTATCATCTTTCATTTCTTAGATGGTTTGCCTTAAACTGCTCATTTTGCAAAGCTCCTTTTGAGGGTTTACAGCCTTAAGGGAGCTAGGGAGGCAGACTGCAATGATGCACAGCTAAGGCGAGGTAAATCCATGATATGTGTGGGATGAGTTGACCATTGAAAGTGGGGGAGTGGTTGTGAGTTTGCAGTTAGTAGGTTACCTCTAATAGTCCACATCCCAAGAGGACTACAATCCCTCACAGGAGCGCTGGACTGGCAGGATGCTGCATCTGGGGCTCTTAAACATAAGCAGAACATCTCTTCCTGTTTTTTTCCCCCCCACGGCATCACTGCTGCTGCTCCTTCTGCTGGCTCGACACTCTGTAGTTAGAGTTAAGATGAGACAGGATAATGCTAAGCTCCAAGAACTCCGAGGTCCAAATCCAGCAGGAGCCTCATGATGCTCTTAAAGTAGAGATGAAACTGCACATGGCAATAATGAACATTGGTTTTCTTCATTTTCAGATACTATGTTATGTTTGTAACATTTGGGGGATATTCACCTTAAATGAATGGAGCTTGGAGTTAGCGTTGCTATTGCAAAGCGTCCCATAGGGGAAAGTGTGCACAGTTGGTTAAAAAAAAGATATTTCCTAGCCGTCTTTATTTGGAAATTGAGTTGAAATTTAAATTTGTATGTTCAATGACACTGAAAAATTCTTGCCCAATTCTTCCTCCTTTCTTGCAGACAAGAACGAGAAGCCAATTTTGCCCAGAAGAAAGCTGAGAGAGCCACCATTAGAAGTCATTTCCGGGACAAGTACAGACTACCAAAGGTAAACTAATCCAGCTCTGCTGCTCTGTTAAAGAAAAGCAAAGGGAACGCATCTTTTGGATTGAAGGGCAGACCATGTCATAACACACACACAAAAATGTCTCCTACAGGATCACTGCCTTTGTAAAACCCACACATTATTGCAGCCAAGTACTATATTTCTATCAACAGTGGGATATGAAAACCTTATGTTTTTAAATGTGTTGTCCTTCTTTCTCCTGTCCTCTTGGGTATCTACCTCAGAACGAATTAGATGAGACCCAGATTCAGCAGGCGGGGGACGATGTGGTGTTGCCCACAGAGCTGGCCAAGATGATCGCTGAGGACAACCAGGAGGAAGCGCACAAGCAGTCGGTGTTGGGCCAGCTGTCCAACATCCAGAACGTGGACATCGACCAGCTGAAAGACAAAGCCCAGGCCACACTGGACGACCTCAAAAAGCAGACAGAGAATTGCAGTCTCATGTGATCTGGCCAACTCTAAGTCCCAGAAGATTAGAGTTTTACTTGTACAAATATTTTTCAAAGGCAGAGCTGCTCTGGAGGTAAACATATTCTTATTGCTTTAGTGGAATGCCAGTTGGCAGTGCCACATAATAACAGTTTTTCTAGCTGCGCAAAGTTAGACAAAAGGCCCTGCAGGAAAGAAAGTAAAAGATGAGGAAGCTGAAATCTGAGGCTCGTCTTACTTACTGGAAAGAAAGAATTCTTGCCATAGCGTCATCGAGGTGAGCTAGTTTAGTTAGCTTTCCTGTCACCTTCGAATATCCTAAGAGTCATGAATGTCATCCATATTTTTTATTGGAATTAGCTAACTTGCACTCTGAAAGACTTATTTGGCTCTTCCCATTGAGATTTAACCAATGAGATTATTTCCACCTTTAGAGCAACTCCTCCTCGGAGAAATATTCATCTATTAAATCCTTTGCTTCCTTCATTCCCTAACCTCCTTCACTCTCTGTACCTCACATGACCAGTGATAACACAATAGGATTCTGCAGCAGAGCTTTCAGGGGTGTGTGTGTGTGTGTGTGTGTGTGTGTGTGTGTGTGTGTGTGTGTGTGTGCACATGTGCAGGTTTTCATTGCTTGCCAACAGACAGCAGATGATTTCACTGATGAACACATTAAACCTTCAATGAAATGAGAGAGGATCACTGAGATCAGCTGCTTGGTGGGAATGAAAAGTTTAAACACACATGCACACGGCTGACACCGGCTCATGTGAGGAGGCCATGTGTGTGTTATGTTAAATTTGGGAAATATGGAGGATAAAATGAAATAATGGAGCCATTCGTGGGGGTGTTTTTATTCCACGTACAAAAAGCACAAAATCTTAGAAATGAGCAATATTTATTTAGAGCAACAAATGAGGCTTTTTTTGTCCTAAGTAGCTTACTAATGTTGGCCCCTTGGTGCCCTGATTAAAGCTTCCAGTGAGCTGCACTCATTTTAGTTTTAATCTTTTCCTAGACATATCATTATATAGGCTTTTCTTTATTATTTTTTTAAAGCTTTTTTTCATACTTCAGCGTGCCTTGGACGTCCGTACAAGGTTGTCTTCTCTAGAGCTCCAACATCTGTAAGCTACTTTTACAAAGATGGGCCTTCTTGTTTGGTACTCCAGGAGATGTCTTAGTTTTATTAAAAGCAACAAATTATTTGTGAGCAGGCAGAAATCATTTCTTAGATTTGCTGCAACTTGTAGGTTGTAAGAATTTACAGTTAAAGTGTGTACAATAATCATGCTCCCAAATTTTAGCATCAACTACATATACTGTATAGGGAGCAAATCTGTGTTTGTGCTGCATCCAGAGGTTGTTGAAAACACTTTGACCAACATAAAAGGAAATGGCCCAAATGCGTCAAACTGTGTAACTGGTGTAAGTATAAATCCACATACAAATATTTATGTTGTAATGTAAAGATGTAATGTATCTGCTGTTTGCCTATACTGTCAACAGCGGGTCGTTTTTGGCTCCGTTTTCATCAACTCCCTGTAGTGTTGTCACATCACGTTTGACCTGTCCTCCATCTCATTGACCGTTGCGTCTCAGTGGTGCCGTTTTGTGCTGGTGGATTGGTGTTGTTTAGCCGATGTGATACGTCAAGTGGTGTCTTCGTAAAAAAAAAAAATAATAACGTGTCCTGTGGCTGAGAGTGCTGGTCGTACGGTTACACAAGACACAGTCACTGTGGGCTTCACGGCGTAACTCAGTATTCTGTCTATGTTGTTTTTCTAGCCAAACGTTAAGTGAAGGCGTCAGCGAATAAAGAGGGGATGTCGTTGATGTTGTGTTACATCCATATACGCTACATTTTGACAGTGTGTGCTTATATGGAGCAGTGGTTCTGTGGGGGATGTCAGCATTGATCTCATATCTGTCCCTGCTTTTCTTTGGGTACTTTATGATTATAAAAGTTTTGCATCTTAAGAATACACATTTTATTTAAAAAAAAAATAGAAATATGGGCAAAGAGTTTGACTGTTTTCTCTAAGAGGAGTTGTAATTTTCTTGCTGCAGGTGCCACACTACTGCTGAATGAAAGCCTAGGCAACACTTAAACATTTCAGTATGGTAGTTGTTGTCATATGATAGATGAACAATACATTCATAACATTTCAATAATATAACGCAGAGGAAAAGTTGCAATAAGTCCTTTTATAATAGAGCCATTAGAATCTGTCATGTTTGATCATGAAATAGGTGGAACAGAAGCCATAAAGAAAACTGTTTACTTTGTTTGTGTGACTTGAAATAATAATTTAATAACTCAATAATAATAATAATAATAATATACAAATGTCATTTTTTTTGCGTTGTCATCCGTGGAAATGATTTTTCAAGAAATGGCTGCCATGACACGCAGTTTCTTCTTGTTCTTTGGCCATTTCTTTGTTTAACAGTATCGCTATTTCAGTGATTTTGTTGTTTTAACTGCAATAAAATTGATTTTTAGGATAATGAACTTGCTTTCTGTTTTGTGTGATTTTTTTTGCACAGGGCTGCGACTGTATGTGGCGAGTTGTCAGTAGTCTTTACATCTGCAGCAAGCAGAACACCAGGTGGAGACAAAAACACAGCCACAAGTACAGAAGCACCCAAAATGGGAGGCTGCAGATACAGATTGATAGCTTATTGACATGTACGCTATGGGATGTTGAGATCAGTTAGTATTCAAAAGATTAATTATACAATTTAACATCCCCATCCTGTGTCAACAGTGCAGTGAAAGAATGAGCCAAATAATCCACATATACCAGTGTGTACTAAACCTTAAAAGCAATATTAAATCATGCATGTTTGTACTGCATATACAGTACACTCAGTGGTCACTCTTTTAGGTGCACCCGTACAATGTGTTAATGAGGTGGAATTTATGGCAGAGCGGTTGTACTGAATTGCAACAGATTGTACAGGTGCACCTAATAAAGTGGCCACTGGATGGACAAAATTATACAGTTCAGCCCTATAAAAAAATACTGCTAATTGACGCTTATAATGTTGAGACTGTAAGACAGAATTTAACTGTTTTGGTGTTAGATCGGACTTCATTATCTATTCTGGTGTTTCTGTTATTTTGTCCACCTGGTGTACGTACAGCACAGAGGACCCTTAGTTTATACCCATGTAATACTGTATTATACATTCTATACGTTTTACCAGTAGCCATCTGTCATATTGATCGCAGGTCGGGCATCTATCTGGTTTTGTGCAGCTTGTGCAACACTGACACAGGCTCTCAGTGGGGGCAGACCTGAAGCTGCTTTGCAAAAAAAAAAAACATTTGAATAATAGAAAAGCCTGGCTGTTGGTAGTTCTCAAGTGTGGTGTGAAAGGGTATAGCTGTAAAATATATTGATGCTGAAACCCCTCTCTATTGATAGGCTGCAGTGCGTGGACAATCTTCAGCCTGGAAAGACACTGGGCCACTGCATGGCCAATCTGACACAATTGGGGTGAAACGGTCCAGAAAATACTATTCTCTCCCATTCTCTTCTATCAGTCGGGGCTTAAAAACTCTGCAGAATGAGAGGCAGGACGGGGAAAGGGGGCAAAGAGTGACAATTAGCGAGAACCTTTTGAGTGCAAACCCTTAACGGCCAGAAAGTTATCAGAGTTTTACCTCTGCTCGGTTTGTGGCAAAAAAATAAAAATAAAAAAATAAAAAAAAAGGAACAGATTGGTTTTTCCGCGCTGAAAATTGGAGCAGTGAAGTTGCAGATGTGAGCTTCTTGCAAAGGAATTCGTTTTGCAAGCCCCTCTCTGCCTCCCTCCTTTCACTTGTGTTTTGCTACAAGAGAAGAGGGGACCACACAGACCCTGTGTTTAATGCAAGGAAAACATGAACATTTTTATCCAGCCTATCTCGTACTAATGTAGTGAGAGGTTTTGTGCGCAGAGCTGTGCTGCTGTAGGCCTGGGAATGGGTCCCACGGCTGACTCCTCAATGACGACCAATCGGTGGCCAGGATTGTAAATGAGAGAGACGGAGAGAGAGAGAGAGGGGGGAAGGAAAACTTTTTTCTTTTTTTTTTTTTCGACAGAAGGAGGGGTGTTGTGGGGGAAATGATCGGCGGACCGTGAAGCGTAACAGCAAGAAGAGGGACAAAGACGCACATAGCGGGACAAAATGCGACAGACAGAAACCTCTTCCAACTACAAACAAAATCCAACAACATCGGAATGCGTGGATGGATGTTAAAAGTAGTAGAGCTGGGAAAAGGAGTGGAAACCAACAATGGCAAGAAAGATGAGTTCAAGTGTACAAACTGAGTTGTGGACAATAACTGGTTAGAGTGCGCGTTTCAGTGTCCACCTCAAATTCTGCACCGGAGGCAGGGGGCAGACACTTTGGAGTATGGTTTCCCACTTTTGAACGGACATGCTTCCCGGAATGACTGATACGGAGCAGTTTCTCTTTTTTTTGCAGCCACACATGCTGATTTCCCCAAATCAGATCCTGACTTCAACTGTTGCAAAGCTCGCCAGGAGGAGGCAAAGTTAAGTTACGTGCAAGTTCGGGGATCATTTTATTACGGACCAAGTGTATTTTCTTTCACTGCGTTGCTAACGAACTGTTTGGTTGCAACAACAACAACAACAACAAAAAACGCATGGATGGAATACTTATGAACTCCAGTCTGTGAGATTCAGTGTGTACCTACAGTGTCCTGATCCTAATGTGCTGGTGGAGAAAGTGCACGTCACCGAACTAGAACTCCATCCAAGCATGAAATGTTGGTGGAGCGCCCTGGCACTTCTCCCATGGGTGCTGGTGGCCTTAGATGCCCAGCTAATCTGCTGGCAGGCGCTCCTTCGGTGCCACGAGGAGCCCGAGTGCGATCTTGCATACGGTCAATACTTAGCAGCCTGTGAAGGTAACCTCAGAGGAACGAGAAAGTGTCCGAGCCACTGCATCAACGCGCTGATACGGCTGAATCACACCCGCAGCGGGCCAGACCTGGAGACCTGCGACTGCGCCCAGGACCTGGAGTGCCTCGGCGCCAAGCGAGCCATAGAGCCGTGCCTCCCCCGCAGACACCCGAGCGATGCCGGGGGGATAGGGTGCATGGAAGCCCGGCAGCGCTGCGAGGAAGACAGCAACTGCCACACCTCCCTCACGGCCTACTTGTCATACTGCGGGCAGCTGTTCAATGGCAGGAAGTGCTCCTCCAAGTGTAAAGCCACCATTCAGCAGATGCTGTTCATCCCAAATGGCATGCTGCTGAACCGCTGTGTTTGCGATGGGGTGGAGAGGCCTTTCTGTGAAGTGGTTAAGGAGAACATGAGCAAACTTTGCGCCATAGGAGACCACATTGTTATTTCAGACCAGGCTGATGTGGATGACATCTATGAGGATGAAGACTATGACCCTAAAAATGACAGAGAGGAAGCGTATTCTGATCATTCCTCTGCTTCCCAGAGGTTGCCCAGCTGCATGACGCTCCCGTTTCTTCTTCTAGCACGGATATTGTACTGAGAAAATGGATTGAAACATTTCTTGGATTTACAAATGACAGTGTGGAAAAAAATAATAATTCTCCGTTCATTTGATCCCTCCAGGAAGCCGAGAGTCCAGCTATAGTTGGTAGGAGTTCAGCATGGCTTGCTGGCACAGGACTCAAACACAGGTCTGCTGGATAAGGGAAGCTATTTTTTCACCTCCGGGCCTCCCTGCCATTCCATTTTAGTTGCAGGGCGACAGTGAGCACAGTAGTGATTTGTGTATGCTTTCCACAACCGTACAATTTGCATAGTAATTCTTCTTCCAGCACATCTCACTCAGGAAAACTGCTTCAAAAAAAAAAAAAAAAAGTGTTATTCACATTTTTACATAAATGGCCATACAGTGCTCTGAGTGAACTTCTCACTGTTTTTGCCAAGTTGAAGCCTGTTGACAAAACCACTTTCAGGTGATGATGAGAGGAAGCGAACCACAACAGACTTTGTTGCAAGGCATTGCCAAGTTGAGTGCCTTTAAACAGCTCCTGTTTGTTTGGTTTCAATGGTACTTGGAGTGTGGCTTTATTAAGACCTTAGACAAACATTGGACCCATCCAGTTTCTGTTTGCTCTGCTCTCCATTTCAGGGGCCTCTGCATTGTTGCAGCAACCACACTTCAAATATTTGTGGGAACAGTCAAAGTGCAGGCAAGGGAGTGGGATCAAGTACTGAAATTAA
The DNA here is from genome assembly GCF_010015445.1 of Perca fluviatilis. NCBI lineage: Eukaryota > Metazoa > Chordata > Actinopteri > Perciformes > Percidae > Perca > Perca fluviatilis. The sequence goes on along the minus strand of NC_053114.1, from coordinate 37,889,558 downwards.
CTGAAGCGCCTCTCCAGCACTCTGTCTGGGGCCCCTCCCCCATAGGGGATTGTTTTATTTAACTTTTCCTGAGACCCCCACCCCCTCTTCCTCTCTACTGCCTGCCCCCTTTCACGCCTTTAAAAAGACCCCCTTTCTTTTATTACTGCTTTCACACTGAAGCAACAAGCCAGGGAAAGCGTTCTGTTGCTGTTGCGAATAGGTCAACTTATACCTGGAGTTTGTTCACAACACTGCTCATGATAATTGGTTCAACTGGTTTGACACTGCTTGGCCTTGTTATATATGGGCGAATACCATTTTAAACAAACTGTGGGATTCAACCGGAAGTTGTTGCAATACGCTTTTTTTAGCTCATCAAACTAAAAAAGTACATTTTATGAACATGACATGAAGAATACTTTGCCTTAATAAATCTCAAATGGAGCAACACTGCAGCAACCGCCCAACACACAGTGGATATAGCAGTAGTTAGAACAGGAACAACAATGTCTTCACTCATAAGTAGTAGTCCAGTATGAACGGTCAAACTTGGGTTGAATGTATGTTAATTACTTTGTGTCACAGTGTTTGGTGTGAGTGTTGCTAACTAAACAAGAGGTTGACTAGGCTAAATGTAGAGCGCTTTTATAATGTAGAATTGTCACTAAGTACTTTCTAAAGAAATGCACAAATACAGATGAAACTCCAACTAATTGAAAACACGGAGATTGAGCTCAGTTCCCTACTAGTCGATTGTGCTTTGAAGGCTTTTATTTTGTGCATTTTGAGATTGAGTATTTCAGAACAATTCATCACATTTGTTTTCGTAGTTGCTTTGTACGGCTACTGAGCAGCTAACAGGGCTAATGTTACCTGTCCCAAAGTCCCCACCGATGGTCCAGGGATTCGAACCAGCAGTATTTAAGTCTCACTTCTTTTGTCCACTATTCCACATTAAGCGGTTAAGCGAAAAGGTAAAGTAAAAAGCTGTATTGATCATCTGTAACAAAGCTGCCAATTTGTGTCTTTGCCATTTGAAATTATGTCAAAACTAGTCTTGAAAGTCTTGAAAAATGTTGCTAAATGTTAAATTATGAAGCTAGAATATGAAGAATGTGTATATATTTTACAATTATATGCAGTAAAATAAGCCAGTGTCTTCCCACATTCACTTACGTACATTCAATTCAATAGAAACACACAAACGTAGCTCAGATTTTGTGCACACAAAACCTGACATGATTTAGAGTTTTCAGTTTTTCATCTCATCTTGTGGGAACATAGCAGTTAACACTTCAGAACAGTGTCTTGCATGTGGGAAGGTGAGTTTTATAATAAAATGTTTGAGTTAAAGTTGTGTAGTGATGTGTTTTGTCCAGAGAGATCAAGAAAAAGATCAGTTCATTTTTAAAGACACATTTTCCTCTGAGTGCAGTTATAGACAGACAATACTTCCCAATATAAGATTCACTCATACAATATTTTTACATTGCTTTTTATGTGCAATATACAGTATCTGAAAGCAAAGAAAGCAGGTTATTGTTTGAAAATGTCATTCTCAAGTCAGCCAAGTAACTCCAAAGTAAGCAGTGAATGTGGCCATGTTTCACCATCTGATATTTAAGGGATTAGGTCAGTGTAACTGAAACCTGGTGAGGAATTTTAAGTGCCTTTAGTCCTTGCGCAATCCATCCTTATTGTAGCAAAAATACATAGCAGGATTCTACTTACAATTTAGACTCAAGTTGTAATCAAACCACCATGATTTTTAGAGGCAGAAGGCAGAGAGCCAGTAAATGAAACATGTCAATTGAAGCCAACTGAGCTGGTATTAGAAGGAATTTTCAGTACATTTACAATCCTTGCTAAAGACCATACATGTAACTCTAATGAACCAACTGTTTAAAAGCAAGCAGACATTTGGGGCTTGTTCCATACTTATTTAGGTATTTACAACTCATTAACAAATTGTAAAAGAGTCATTTAGCATCTAGGTGTGAGGTGTACACCTGCTCTGCAAATGGAACTTTAGTCACATCCAAAAAGGTACATAAGTGCAGTGGCCGGCAGCAAGAATAGAAAAGTGACTGTCTGTTAAGTGTTTCGTTTCTACACACCAACTGCTGCCAAAATCTTTTGATAAAATGGGTTTTTATGACCCATGGGTGGCACCTTTTAACATATCCAAGCCTGGAGAGAACATCTGCACAGCTTCTCCTGATTTTCAGTTAATTGCAGGCGCTACCAACTGTCTATTGTGTCATAAAAACAGCGAGATAGAGAAACAAAGTGGCCCACAGTTACAGTATAGCATGTCTTTCTCTAGTTTAGTTAGATTATCTTTGGTCTAATCTGTCTTAACCATTTCCATGCATCTTAACGTCCTCCAACATAACCACCCACCCCCTTCAACCCCTCCAATTCTGGGAGCAAAATCAAAACAAACATGAGCGGAGCAGCCTTGGGGAGTTGAGTGTGTGGAGGGAACAGGGATACAGAGGCAGCACTGTGCTGGAGCCCATTTTCTAAATTATCTTTATTCAACATTTCTCTGAAACCCCCCCCCCCTCCGCCCTCCTCTTCAGCGCTCCAAAGTGGGAGTGACCCGGGGATTTAGGAAGCTCTTGTCTCTCAAGGTACAATGTTCCATTCATGATAGCCATCGAGCCACGGTGAATAGCTGACCTGCTCTCTGTTTTCAGTACATGGGGGTGCTGGAGTCAAGGGCACCCAGTTCCTCCCGGTCTAGAACATAGAAACCCCTCTTTATGGGTGACATTGATGCCAATATGACTCGACCGCTGTCTCATTAACAGTATCAACAGAGCCAGAGAAATGAGTGAGACGGGGGGAGCCTGGAAGGGAAAAAGGGCAATAAGTAGTGTTGTTGGAGTTACACCAAAATGGAGGCCAATTAAAGCCACAATGCCGTAGGTTGTGGTTAGGGAGAGGAGACTGAGGGGGTGTCTTGGAGGATTAGGGTGGTGGGTTAAGGTTTCCATTTCAGAATCTCACTTTCTGGGTTGCATTACTGTAAGGATATTCTACGCAATTTTTAGGGGCAATATAAATTGGCAGAACTCCCAGAAACAAGCAACAAAGCAGGCACAAGGGTCACAACTGCATCCAAAGTTTTGGCAGCAACATGCTCATGTCATGATTAAAGCAACGAAGCCGAGCCAACACCACGGGGCACCGCTAGCCAATTAGAGCCCCCTCCACAGCACAGCCACGAATGCAGCGCCCGGTGGTTCTCCGTCCTGTTGCTCCAGGACTCGGGGCCATGTTGCTGCGCTTCTAACCGTACAGTGTGGAAGTGATTTACACCTGACATGCCAGGTGAATGTGATTAACCAGTTGGTAGGGAAGAAAATAAACATTACTGGGAGTCCTGGGCAGATTTGAAAACCACTTGTTAAACCTCAGGCAACTACAGCCACACTGTATTTATTTTTTAGACATACCTTTCCCCAAATTCATTGAAACTTTTGTCTTTTGAGTCACTATTTCAAAAGGGGTCCTCCAGAGAGATTTATTATTGCAATTCAATAAACTTGACAGACTCTCAAGAAACACATAAAAACAGAACGGTCCAAATCAAATCAGCAGAAGCAGAGATACCCTGATTTTTAGTTCCTAGTGTCCAAAAACCTACATTCCTACATTTCCCACGATGCAACTCGATAGCATCTTTCAGTAGACCCACTGCCTGTTAACCGCGCACACCTGTCAAACTCCACAAATCCAGTTCGCAAATATGGCTTCCTGTTATAAATGTGGACTCTCCAAGCCTGCATAACCCTGATGACATCACTATGACATCATCAGGGTTATTTTCTCAGCCTTGACAAAAGTCCTCCAGAGCCACAGAAAACATAACTGCTTTCACAGGTTAGGGTTAGTAGGACTGAAGATGACTAGTAAACTGATCTTTGGGTCTAAAATGTATGAAGTGACCCTTTAAATCCAATTGTTTGACTTTACATTATCTGCTATTCCTAATATTGGTGGCTCTAATCAAGTAAGCTCTAATCTTTTAAAATGGCAATATTTTTTGGTTTTTTGAGAAGCTTATTTCCACTTGAGGTTGCTTTTCTCTTGTCCGGAGAAAAGTGCAACGGGTATTGGCTTATTATGAGCAACCAGTAGAAAGAAGTGCAACTGTTGAGTGCTAGAGCTGTCATTAAGAGCTAGAGCTGTCATTAATGGCAGAAGCGACAGGGGCAGTAAAAAGGAAATAAAGATAATAAAGCCTACTCGTAATTCATTCTTTGTGTAATTCCCATAGATTTTGAGATCTGGAAATTTACAAATTCAGTTTCCAGTTTTCCAGGCTACCATATGAATCGTATAATTATCAAATGGCCTTACTTTCTTGTGCCTGCCTTCCTCTGTCCTCCCCTTGTGGACGTGAGCCAGCTGTCTGCAGAGCGCCTTCCAGATGACGACGATGGCGAGGGACCAGCAGCGTTGCTTCCACGCCGGCACATAAATCTTTCCATAGGTTCTGAAAAACGAGCATTTGCCTCCTGCTGTTGACAAAACGTCTCAAAACGTTATGGACTAGAGAGGCTTCAGAGGTTGCCATTTTATTTTCCATTGAATTTCTCAATTAATAAATACATACAATATAAAAATCACACCTGTATAAACATTCAAATAAAAAAATAAAACAACACAGCAGTGTGGAAATCTCGCCAGCAGAAATATTTATACTTTTCTCCTGTTTCAGGTATTTTCTCATGTTGCCTTAAAAATTTGATTCACAAAGTAAGGCTGCCTTTTGGATATTCAAGTGCTTTACCAGTCTAAAAATCATAACAGTGTGTGAAGACCTACAACAGCGACTGCCACCGACTGCCAGCTTTTTACCGTTTCACAGAGGCCTAGTTATGAAGGTTTTGCTTGAGCGCTATAACTCACTTTATCCCTCAAATACTCGGCCAGTGCCAAACCTAAGAAAATGCAAGTCTAGTGTAAATAAGGCAGAGGCCGCACCTCTCCAGTTTTCCCCTCATAGTGGTGGAGAGGGCTCCATCAGCGGAGAGAGCATGGTGAGCCTGTGGTTGACCCACAGTAAAGGCAGTGGGGAAGGGAGGGTGAGGGAGTATGAGCATGTTTGCGGAGGCCTCGATGTAATATACTAAATACTACAGTTCAGAACCGATGGGATACTTCTTACTGTCACAGCTCCCATCCGATTGTATTTTCAGGTTTTCACAGTTTTTAGGTGTGCAGCAAATACCGTTTGAACGTTTTGCGCAACAATAAATGCAACAGTTTCTCTTTAACTCGTTTACCATGACAGTGTGGTATTGTCATACAAGCGGTCCAGCATTTACATATCAATAGTGTGTCAAGGGGAGGGGATTTGAGGCTAAGCAGTGCAACAACAACACCGTGTAAAGAGCGGGGAACTAACTTTCACATTCACCAGCGTGCAAATGCAAAATTCAAGAGCTACTTTCAATATTTTACCAGCTAGACTTTTTTTTTTTTCACCTCAAAAAGTATAAACACAAGTTCTCAAACTGCCAAATCATCAGCTTTCCAGCAACAACCCAAACATTGACCACATTTGGCTGGCAACTGTAATATCCCACCCGGACAGCGTTCGGAGTCGGTTAATGGGACATGTGGCGCAGGTTTGATTTGGCCCCGACTGAAACCTGGTCAGGTTCAGGTTCTGTGTCCAACCTGAACACTGACAGGCAGTCCGATGCTCTGTGGGGCGTCCCCAGCCCAGTTCCCACGGTGGCCGTCATGCTCACTGCAAACAGCAAGCTGAGAAAACAGAAATGATTAATGTATGTTAAGCTTCACTTTTTCAAGATTAAACAACACATTGCCAATTTTAAATATATACTACTATATATATATATATATATATATTTTTTTTTTTTTTAAAGATTATTTTTTGGGCATTTGTAGGCCTTTATTTGGATAGGACAGCTTAGACTTGAAAGGGGACAGGGAGGGGGAATGACCTGCAGCAAAGGGCCGCAGGTCAGAGTCAAACCTGCAGCCACTGCGTCAAGGAGTAAACCTCAATATATGGGCACCCGCTCTACCAGGTGAGCTAACCAGGGGCCCATATTCTATATTATAATACTATATACCTCTCAGGCCCTTTCACTGATGCACACATGCAGTTGATGTTAATGCAAGTCTGTGAGCGTTTAGTGCTTCAGGCTTCAGTGGGGGGCATCTAAAATTGTCTGAGGGTTACAGTGTGATGGTTCTCAGCAAAAATGTGCTGCTTGTTTTGGTGTAGTCTAAGGTCACCAGACAGACTTGGGTGTTGCTGGGACCCTTTCTAGCACAGCTGCTGTTGGATCAGCTCCAGCTAGTACGGCTGACTGTGGTGTGGTTTTATTAAAACAACAGAAGCAGAATAAGAAGCCACGTTCTTGAAACTTGAGTGGCCTCTAGAGTCATTGGTGCTCTTCCTCCATCCCCATTTTTCTTTTTTTATTCATAATTCCCCAGGAATGTCTTGCTGAGAACAGGATATTGTCTGGGCTTTAGGTATCCACTATCCATCCAGGAACTGAGCCCAGAAAACACTGGGAATAAGGCTGTGTAGGTTACAGCTCAGGAAGTTCAAGTATATCAAAATGTAATTTATATCAATAATGCATTGCTTTTTATATACTTTAGTAGAGTTTTAATATAGTGTACAGACTAGAGAGACGTTTCGGTATATCACATGTTACTGATACACTGCTTTTATATTGTTAACGTTTTGAATTGTTACATTGTTTGGATTTGATATGCACTGAAGGTAAACTGATTCCTAAAATATATATGGAAAGCTAATTTACATGCGAGAATGTGAAAGGAATGAAGCGTACACGTGTGCTGTTGTTTCTGGCATTTGTGTGTTAGGAGGGTAACTTTTTGCTCTCACTTTCACAAGCTTGGCTTTACAAGAGGGCAGAGGACAGAGCAGCCCAGGGCTGCACTGAAATGAAATCAAAGAGCCAGACAGTCCTGCGGGGTGGCCAGCCCAGCAAGAGAATGGCTCATATTTTACTAGTGGAAAAACCTTTAATGAAAGGAAATTTCTTTGCAACTTAAGGCGGCCATTCCTTACTTGAACCCCACAACCTTCCCGTACCAAACGTCCATTTAGTCACTTTTTATCAAAGGCTGCAAAGTTTTAAAAAACACAGTCTCATGAGCAGACGAGCAGTTTATACAACACAGCAGGGAAACTCACAGCTTCTGACAGAGTCCGCAAGAGGTTCTCGATCCAGAGACACGTCCCGCTGATTCTCCTGCATCTGAAAAAAATTAAACGCATACCTGTAATCACCGAAAACTTATAACCAAACAACAAAAAAAACATGGACATTAAGTTACAATAATTTAGTATTATCCAAAAATAAGACTAATCCTTGCCTTCTACTCTATTTCTGAAATCAAACATATAGTGTGTTCTCAGTGGCAGACTTACTAATACAGTCTGAAATTGTGTGCCTAATCCTTTAGTTTAATATTTGAAAGGAATGCATGCTTACCTTGATATGCTTTTTGAGGTATTCAGCTCTGGTCATGAGGCTTTTAATCTGGTGAGAGATAACAATAATGTAATGACAATTTACACTTTCAACGCAAAACACAAAGTGTTTGCTAATGCTTTCATATGTGCTGTTAATGTGTGTTCCCCTGATGGTTTTTAGCCACGCACATTATTAGTTAAATGTCTATTGAAAGAATTGCGATGAAAGTCGGTGATCCCTTAACTTTTCATCTTACGGCATCATGAAGTCAAAATTGTATTTGTCCAATACTTTGATTTATGACCAAATACCTGCAAAAGTGATGACATTCCCATCAGAATCACACTTTGTGGTTAATGCTAATAGTTAGCAACTGTTAGCATGCTAATACGATAAACTAAGAAGGTTAGCATGGTAAGCATAATACCTGCTAAACATCACCATGTTAGTTGTGTTGTCATTGGGAGTATGTTAGCATGGCGACATTAGAATTTAGCTAGTACTGCTGTGTCTGAGTAAAGCTGCACAGAGTCGTTAGAATGGCATTACACTCTTAGTCTTGCTTTATTTACTTTCGGGGGCTCTGGTGTACAGTATAATCAGAAGAGGAAATTAAAAAAATCAATTACGAATATATTTTCGGAGCTGTGCTCGTCTACTCTAAACTGCGGTGTCGTGCAGCAGAAAACCCCCAAACTTTAAGATGCATGGTGACATAAACGCCACGTTAAAATCTGATTTAAATGATAAGCTGTGCTGATGCGATTCCTGCTCTGCTATTTTTTGAGAACATTTCATATGGTACACATGTGCGAGTATTAACTGCTGTCATCGTATGCTTGAGGGTGCTCTTTACTGTGGTATTCAGTCCTCTGGTGATCAAGAAGGTTCTTGGCTGCACCTCATACCTAGTTATATCACCACTACGTCATAGTATATAGCAAGCCCTCCTGGGTATTACTGCAGTAACATCCGAGGGTCATAATCACAGGAGCCCTAAACTGATGGCTTCCATAATGTCCCTTTAAAACACCAATCTGTTGCGGTAAATAATTATTCTGACCACAGGTTTTTAGTATTCAGCCCTGACCCCAACCTTATGTAGCCACAGCACTTTAATCACAATCCCCTTTAATCACCAAGAAAAACAAATGTGGAGGAAATCTACATGGATGAGAATGGTTCATGGGGTGTATTGATAACTTGCAGACAGAGTTTAAAAAAAAGCTACATATACTGAAACACAGGCCACAAAACAAGAGGACCTCACGTATGTTTATGTTTTATATGCCATAATGACATACGTATCAATATACACTGAATAGATCAAAGCTGTGGCTCACATATGATAATTTGGGATATTGAATTACAGCTTTGAAAAGGCTGAAGTGTGCTCTACAGTAGATATGAGTGCACATGGAGGCCAGTCACGTGTGGCTCTCTGTGTAGGTTTCAAGGGATATCTATGACACAAGCATAAAATAATACGAAATAAAAAGTCTTGTTGTTGGCTCAGTTACTGGCTAAACAATGCTACAAAACACAAGGGTTTTGGGGCATTAATGGCAGACAAAGTCCTTTGCATGCGTTTGTCAAAGTACAATCAATGCTACTACTCAGGGTCTTAATTCCTGAACGTAACAGCCAGTGAATTTACTGGACCATCAACGTGTAGGGTTTTATTCAAGTTTGTTTGGGTTGGTGTCCAAAAGCATGCAGAAAAGGTCTCATTTGTGCAACAAGACAAGAGAAAGTAAATGGCAGGACTTTGTTGGTTTTTTATTATACTATAATTTATTTCATTCATTGATTGGAACAGAAAAGCCATTTTGCCGTCTAACTAAACCAAAAAAAAAAAGAAAAATGTTAATGCTTATCAGATACACATTTCTATTTTATTCTTTCCAGTTATCTAGGTCTGTTAATTTCAATTCCAACTTTATATTATATTACGATGATTGTTAAAGCTATAGTGCGCAACTATTTTATATTAATGAACGTCCGTTACATTCAAGCCATTGCCAAATGAGTGGATACAAAGCTAATAAAGCCTAACAGCTCCACACAACTCTGTATTTCTCAGTATGGCTACGTTTACCAAATTATTTAGTCCGGCGACTTTCGTGCGCAGCAGCTCGAGTGATGCGTTTTACGTCACCGCTGAGAAAGGACAATAGCAGCGATCAGCTTTGGAGATGAAGACGACATAAAAATCAAAGTCCATGTTTTTTTTAATCCTCCGTGTCCTCCTTGATTTGACGGGTTAAACGCTACTAGCAACTGTGTGGAGGAGGGGTGGTGCGCGATCATCAAAGGCTTGCGTCACGTGTATTGGACTACAGTGTTGTTATCATTACTTAAAATTTCTCATGAAACTACACACTATAGCTTTAATGACAGTGACAATCATAAACAAATTTAATTTTCAAAAGTGCCGCTTTAGTGCCATTACAGTCATTACCCGACTGCAATGATGGTACAGAGATGCCGTGAGCACAGATGCGGAAGACCCAGAAACACTGACCAGGTTTTTTTTTGAGAGAGGGGCTTCAACAGAGCGTTTCAGAAAGAGGGCGAATACAGGTATATTCAGACAGACAGTATAAGAAAAATAATGTTTTTGAACATTAAAGCATGTAAAGACGTTCTAGTAGAATCCCAAAGTATGAACCTGAAAATTAGCTTAATATGTCCGCTTTAGGTTAACATGGCGAACTTGTTAGCAAACAGTTGCTTATTTACACATCCAGCGGATACAGAGCAACATTAGCATTCATTTGGAGTCCTTTTTCTGGCCATCTGATGAATGTAATATTCAGGTGGTCACTCTCCTTTTAGATCTTTTTGTCTGACTATTTAAGCTGCAAAATGCTCCACTGTGTTCATCAGCTAGTCGCTAACCTAGTCTCTCTGGTGTTTACTGCTGGGCAGGTAGCATAAGGAGAGCCAATTGTCAGAAGAAAGCTGTGTGCTGCAGCTAAAAAAAACAACGATAATGAGAGCGGCAAACAAAACAGTAAAGTTGTGGGCCGTAAAATCCAAACCAATGAGCTGAAAGACGTTATAAAACTTTGTAGAGTTGAGGGATAATGGTCTTCGTTGTCACTGCGTGGGACTCTTTTCACATACAAGTGGTCATATGATCCATCGCTTTAAGTATCCAATTATAATCTGGACAGTGATCTATGTGTATGTAACAGTTATATAGATGATGGATTACGTTATTCGGCCTCTACCACAAAAATCATGCACATGTGACTGCAGGAAAAAGGCTCATGGGCCACGTGATGGAGCGTCTACTGTGCTAGGTGATCGGCCGAGGGCTCGATGGAGGTGACAGATAGCCATTCCTAACGTGAGCACTCACCTCGCTGTGGAGCAGCTCTCTCCTGCGACCCTGGGGCTCGGCTGGCTCACAAGGAGAAAAAAAAAAGATGGAGAGAATAATGAGGAGAGGAAGGGAGGAGAGAGGCCGCTACATAATCACCTTGTTTGTTCAAGAAGAGGTCAACTACTAGATTGGATTTCGCTAGCGTGTAGACTGAGGGCTCGAGGGTGGTTTCTAATGTAGGCCAGTGTTTTCACAGACATCGACCTTTTCACAGTCAGTCATCCCGGAGGGGAGAGTAACAAAGAGCTGTTCAACAATCCCCCTGGTGGAATCCAGGCCTGTAATAATTATTAAATAATTGTCTAATCGCAATTATTTTTACGTAATCGCAGTTTCTTTGTTTAACCGCAATTAATTGCTAACATTAGCTAAAGTCTTCAGGGTGACTGTTTATGGTTATTATTGATTTTTCTTAGATATGCCAAATTGTAATTATATAATTAATTATTGGTGCTTATTTTTTATTTATTGATGATAAATGTTGTACTTTGTTAGTTTAAGAAAATATGCAATGCTTTATGATAATAAAGAGGCATGTTTTACTTCATAGGCTTTGTTATTACATTATCTGGGTGAAATGACAGATATAACCAAAAAATTTATCTGGGATTCATTCAAATAAATAAATAAGTTTAAATTTGCCTGAAAGAGACAATAACTGTATATTGTTCATCACAATTATTTCTGAGACAATAAACTGTCCAGCAAAATTTGGAATTGTTACAGCTCTAGTGGCATCTGCTGTGCCACACAACAAGGCTCCGTGACACTGGAGAGAGAGGCTGGTTAGGATGGCATGGGATTAGTTGGACCACTATATCATATATTACTGATCCACTGACAAGACGAGGTTGTAGCATCTACAATCTGTCAACTCAAGTCGAAAGGTGTCAGTGTTTTAAACTCTACTCGATGAACCTTCAATAGCTCTTGCTCATTAGAGATAATAGCTTTTATTTGTTTCCAGTGTGAAATAACAAAGAAATGAAGTATGCAGTCTGAATGTGAAGCATATGGCAAGGCTCTCATACCACACACAGGGTGCTGGCACAGAGTCTCATCCCGGCTCAAAGCCACATCTGGATCACTCTATCCCACCTCTTCCATTAGGCTGATCTTCCAGATGAGCTCATGAGCCCAGCTTAATGGACGCCTGGCAACAGAGAGAGTCTCCTCTGTAGTGCCTCTCTCTGTTCGTCTGTCTGTCTGTCGCGTATTAAGTGTTCTCGTCTCTCTCCAAGTATATTGCTTCACTCCGTCTCTGTCTGTCAGTCAGTTTGTCTTTTTACACTTTCTAAAATCACTTAATCCAAGTTATTTTCCATCTCTTTGAGACTTTCACGGAGTCTTTTTAAATCTCTCTCTCTCTCTCAATTAATTTCTCTACATCACTTTATGTGCCCTTATGCCTATCCGCCTTTCAAAATGACCTTTCCTCTAAATCTCTCTTATTTGGTTTCTCTAATAACGAATGTATGCAAACACACACAGCCGCCTGAGCTCTGAGGTGATGTCTCTGAATGCAGAAGAAGTATCAGATGTGGGACTACAATATGGTTTAAATATTTTCTTCCTCAGTCACCCACTGCTGCCAAAATGTCCTTGAACGAGGCACTTAAAACTTTGGCTCCAGTGGAGCGACTCAGTATCCTACAGCAGTAAGGGACAGGATAACTGTATAAAACCATCTCGTTTGAAAAGAAAGTTGTTTGTGTACCTGCTAGTGCCAAGAGTAGTTCTCCTAAGCACTGTTGGTACACATCCAGGGCCTCATGATCATCCAATCCACTCTCCTCCTACAATGGAAGGTTGAAAATGAGGCAAAACATTGGTTTATTTCTGACAAGAGACACTTGGGCCACCCTGTTAGTTAGTTTAGATATTTCAGTCTGTTAGCATTGCAAAAAGCTTATTCATTACTGTTCAATTTAAAAAAAAAAAATTAGAGACACAAAAATAAAAAAATAAAACGTTTGTATGACTAACACATTGTCAGACGAGCAAAACATATATGTTTTTGGTTCACCAGTGATCTTAAAAGATGTGGTTTGGAAAGTGATTTATGAAAGGGTATTGGTTAGTATCCTGCTGGTTTTTTTCTGTTGTATTACTTCTGCTTCACCCTGGTTTTGTGTGCATCTTTATAGCAGTGGCATCATCCAGCAGTAGGCCTTTCTAACCTTAGCAATGGCAGCAGAAGCCACTTCAAGAGCAGCCAGCAGTCGTGGTTGGTCTCGAGACATTTCTGGAGTAGAAAGAAAACAGAAAACGCTACTTTGAGGCCTACTGTATAGGAGTCTAAATGCACCCTGAATGCAGTTTACTAAAAAAATATGCTGAAAGCTTTGTAAGCAGCAAGCCCCTGCCGTATCTTAAAGCTTTAGTGTGTAACTTTTTGATATTAATGAACGCCCATTACATTTAAAAAGGAGTTGCTACAAAGCTAATTAAGACCATCAGCTCTCTCTGTATTTGTCAGTATGGCGGTGTTCAGACGCTAGTATCGTCCGGCGACTTTCGAGCGCAGAAACTTGAGTGAAGATAATTACCTCTTCTGAAGAGTCCATCATGTTTTTTTAATCCTCCGTGTCCTCCTTGGCTACGTAGCAACTGCGTGGAGGAGGGGTGGGGACGGTGCGCCGACAGTTTTGTTGTCATTACTTAAAATTCTTCATGGGGGCGACAGAAATTACACACTATAGCTTTAAGACTCCAGTATTATGGACTTGATATAGATTTTGAAAAGATTTTATAATATTGACTTTAGCGCAACAAGTTAATAGAGCATAATGTGTTCTTGAGCAAAACACCAAATCCCTAAGAGACCCAGAAATTCCATTCTGTAGCTGACCCTGACCTCTGACCTTTTGGGCAAGGGAAACAAACATTTCCTCACAGGATTCATTAAAGAAGAAGTAGAAAGGATGAAATGTGGCTGGGTACTTCTAAACTAGTGACGCTGAAATCCTTTTCTTTTATTTCCCTTGTTATAGGTTTATGTTTACTGCATTTCATCTATTTAACCAATGCTTAGACTGATGGAATAAATGTCTTGGGACCACGTAGGTAGGGTGAAGGTAGTGAGGGTTTCTTCTTATAAGTTGTAAATTATATTGTATAATACAGGTTTCCTTTTTTATTCAAACAATATGATACCATTTATAATGTGTATTGTTTGCCAGTGTCTGGGCCCCTATGCTTCAAAAGGCTTACCAGGGTGTCCCATTTCACATATTTGCATTATGTCTTATGATTGTACTTGTCTTTTAACTTTTGTGAATAAAGTGAACTGAACTGAAATATCTTTGCTATACAGCGGTTTAATGCAATTTTCCATTACTTAAAATAGCACATTTTTGAAGATGTATGTACAAGAACATGTGTACATACATCTCATGTACAAGGCATGAAATGTCTGTCCAAAATCCTGAAATGTTCTGGTGCACGGATGATGACCGATTGGAGTGGTTGTTTAAATGTATTATTTATAAGTTGGCGACTTTTGTTTCTGAAGCTTGGCAAAAAAAGACTAGAAGGTTTATTTGTTTAGGGTATGTGGTTACCTTGGCATCTGGTCCTCTGTCCTAGGTAAAAGTGTCTTGTAAGCCCATGTAGGATGGGCATATTGACACAATAATAAAAAAATATTCATTCATATTCAGTGGAAAAAAAATGACTAAACGCCCATTACAACACACGTTGCATCAGTCAGCTTGTCCTGTCATACAGCTCCTGACCAGACAAGGTTAATGCCAGCATAGAGTGGCCCTGCCTCTGCACTGAGATATGTTCTTTACCTCGGAGGACATCCCTGGACGTCCGGGCCTCTTCAAAGCTCAGTCTGTTGTCTGAGGCCACCAGGGCTTTCAGCTCCTCGGCTCTGGACACATACTGGCTGACCTGCGGGAAGTCCTCTTACATTGACTCAACTTAAAGTGATGGTAGCTCGAGTATCACTTTGCAACATGACCTCGAAGCAAACACTACAGAAGCATTTTCTGGGTTATTAGGAGAGTTAAGCGAGTACTTGAATACTAGCGAAGGGCTAATGGACCACGAGTTTGTATCTTAGTAGTTACCCAACTAATAATGCCCAAATGATACCAAACGTCTTCAAGTAGTACAAATAGTTTATCTCCTACTCTCATAAAACTATGGATTGGAAAGTTTGTAAGTACACCAGAAGTTTATCGAACACTTGCCTGTTCTCTTCTGCTCTCTGTTGCTGCTGCTGCTACCTGCAGTTAGGTGCGCTTAGGCCGTCTACAAATTACTACAACCGAAAGAGTTACAACAAAAATATTTATTAATTCAATGATTAAATAAGGTAATGTCTCCAAACTTACCTCAATTTTTACTTGTCTCCTGCTAGTTATACTACAGCACTTACTTAAAAAAAAAAAGTTAAATTAATAAATATTTTTGTTGCATCTCTTTTCGGTGTTGCAATTTGTAGACGGCCCTAAGCACTCGTCTTACAGCAGCAACAACAACAGCAGAGAGCAGAAGCCAGCAGGCAAGTGTCATTTACATAAACTTCTGGTGTACTTACAAACTTTACAATCCATCGTTTTATGAGAGCATAACCTATTTGTACTACTGTAGACGTTTGGTATCATTTCGGGCATTATTAGTGGGGTAATTTACGAGATACAAACGTGGGTCCGTTAGCCCCTGCGCTAAGCCGTACAGCTGATAACGCTACTCTAGCTAACTCTCCCAATGTTAGACCCAGGTGAAAAAAGCTTCTGGGGGGGTGTTTGGCTCGAGGTCATGGTGCAAAGGACCCTAGGGTGAATTACTCCGAACCATCACTTTAATCATGTCAACCACTCCATATGTGCTCCATCCACACCATATGGTATTCATAAGAGGAGAATTTACTTCCAAGTGAAAGCCACTGGAGTGTGAAAATGAAGACCAATTGAAAATAGAAAGTAATCCAAATGTGAATGCTGGGAGTGTTTTCAGACCTACCTTCTGCCTGAGGGCATCTTTACGTTGTCGGTCTGTCTCGTCTGGGGAGTGCGGAGAGAAGAGAGGGCTCGGTTTTACATCTGGTGCGTTTACTTTGCCAGTTTATTGTGGTGGAACAGACTACGAGAGTTAGTTGTTGCTCTTACAGTGAATAGAGGGGACAAAGTGCTCCAGGGCACTGCAGTAAAGAGAGAGAGCAGCGGACCTCTCCCCTTCCTGGTCCTTCTGAACGGCCTGCAGGACAAGCTCTTTCTGAAAAGAGGAAATAGGAACTGGCATCACTGAATGCAAACTGCCACAACTCTCCATTTCTTATGCATGCATGCAGAGTCATGCGTGAAGGCACATGTGGGTTAGGCGTGAGCACGAATCTACTAACATGTGTACATGTGCTCAGCCAATTACACACACATTATTCATGGTCATCTTGAGTAGACACACACATGCCAGCGTATACTTCCGTTTCTTCTTATTCTCTTACCGCTTTCACTAGGCTCTCTGCACTCGGCATATGCTCCATATCTACAAAAGGGTGGGTGAAAAACTCTGCAAAGGTGATCCGGGCATCTGGATTTCTCTCTAGCAGCCGCAACAGAAGGTCTCTGCAGTCCTTGGATACCCTGGCCCCAGGAGGGAGCTGATGCACAAAACATGACCTTATTATGTTGCACTCAATCCACAGGACAATCCCAGAGAAAAGGACAGACGATTGTTGCCAGAGACCTTCTAGTCTCACCTCGCTATTTTCTTTCAATCAAAAGACGACCTTAAAACTCTGTGAATCCTTGGTTAATGGGCCATATGCTGATGCTATCCATTTAGCTCATGCCTAATGTTTGACACAAGCATGCAAGTGTTTTGAAAGCCCTCCATCATTAAAAGTACAGTTATCCTTCACTGTCACAAATGGTAATTAACATTTGGTTTGTATATGCAGCAGGCATATCAGGACAGAGACGCAACTGTATGTATTATTTGCCAGCAATCAGGAACAAGACAAAACTAATCTAATTAGCATTTCTACCACATTAATTAGTTTTTTTTTACACATATATCGTTAATTCAACTCATAGATAAGACATAAGCATTTTAAGTTTTTTAACTTAAAACTATGGTATAGGTCCGTTTACAAACCGGTCAAAAAAGTCTTAATTTGTATTTAATTTGTAGTGGGATACAGGTAAAGTGTGAAAGCATGCCACCAAGTGGTTTAATGGTGAAAATTCACAAATACAGTGAGAAAAAAAAAAGCTTAATAATGGTGAAAATGTGTTTAAATAAACGTAAGCGCTTTTATTCAGTGTGAGCATTAAAAACTTAATTACAAGGAAAATATGCTAACGGAGGTGAATTCAGCCTCTAAAAGAATAGTTTATGTGTTTTTAAGTTCTCCAATTCCCATGTGATGTGATGGTGTATGCATATTTGGCTGATTCCATTTTTTTTTTTAACGGTTACACCCCAACAACGTTACTGAAACTATCACTGAATGAAATACAGCACTTCATGCACTCACTTTTGCTGCAGTGGCAAACTGACAACTAGTCACTTTTGTAAAAAGCAACTCCTCTGAAAATAAGCACTCCTGCTTTACAGAGACACTTATGTAGTGTCTGCAGTATGCTCAACATGTGCATCCATCAAATGACAAATATGTACCACAATGAAGCACTATTTTAGAGCACCAGTGCGAGCAGTGAGTCATTTACTTATTTATTCAAGCTGGATTGCTGCCGGTCTCAGTCCAGCAACTCACAAATGATGGACTAATTTATTGCTCAAAACTTACCTCAATAGGTTGGTTACTCCGGATCTTCTCCTCCAATTCAGCGTATGATCTCGATGCAAATGGTGCCCGCCCAAACAGTGCCTCTATATGCACACAAACACGGTTGAGTAGCCCATCATATATAATCTGTAATATAATCTATAGTGATGAAAACTAATGCCCGACTGTACTTTACTTCAGTTTCAGGTAAAGGGTATGCATGATTCAAATGCTTATACTGCATTCAAAAATTATTTTAGTTTAGCTACCTTAAATGTCATGCATTAAACTTGTCTTTGTCATGAATGATGTTGGTCTTTACAGGACTAACAGTTACTAGGACTCCTCCCATTGTGTACTGTACATTGTCACTCCACACAGTGCTATTACTGTCGTGTGCTATTGCACTATTACTGTTCAATCACTGTGCCACAATAAAAAGGGAGCAAACCTGGCTGCTATTTTATGATTAATGGCAGAATTTTGTTTGTGACCTGCTTTTTCAAACCTGCCGGGCCGGTCAAATGATTAGCCTTTAGTTGTTGAAAAAGAAGTAATGTTAGAAATGATTAAGGGGAACTCACGCTACACTGCATAAGAAACTGTTACAATGGATTCTGTGCACGGGAATGCATTTTGGTCCCCTGAATATATAATAAAGCAGCATTACAATTAACGGATTATCTGAAGAAGTGTGCAATTCATGTTGAGGGTATTCCACATTTAAAAAGAGATGGACAGGTGAACACAAAGTACTCACCATAGAGAATGACTCCTACTGACCAGAGATCCACCCTGGAGTCGTACTGGCGTCGGCACACCATCTCAGGAGCCATATAAAGAGGAGAACCTCTTAGGACACTCTGCTCATCCCATGGCGACATGTACTGGGCGAAACCAAAATCTGAGAGCAAATCAAGAGAGTGTAAAACAAAAAATAAAAAAGGATGTTCACTGTGACAGGTTCCAGTGGATACAATCCTCCTAAAACTGATGCACAAACGGGGTGTTGTTTAAAGCCACAAGTTTAAGTTGAGTTTAACAAGCAAACGTGGCCTTGTGGCAACAGCGCTCTAGCGCGATAATGATTACATTCTTTTGGTGTCTGGCATGTTGCTGAAATTATCTCCGTCACCTGCAAATAAACATGAGTTTACTGGATTGTTTGAGTGTGTGAGGGAGTATGGGATCACCTGCGAGTTTAAGGACAGAGCCACTGAGCAGGATGTTCTGAGGTTTCAAGTCCAGGTGTGAGATGTTTCGCTCATGAAGAAACTGGAGGGCACAGGCTGTTTGTGCAGACACACACACACAAATCCACACAGTGATACTAAATCCACATCATGCAGTGCTGAAGTTTGCACTAAGCACAAACTTGCATCAAATAAGAATGTTATTTCTACCACAAGAGTGAGTTACTATCAAGTTTTCCAACCAATTTACATGTACGCATGGCTGTCAAAACCCTAGATTAAAAAATATAATAATAATAATAATAATAATAATAAGTACACAAAGAAGTTGTTAAAAAGAAACCAATGCTGATGAAAAATGCATGACTCACCTATCTGTTGCAGGAAGCACCGGGCCACCCTCTCAGGTAAAATCCTGCGGCTGCGAATGAAGCGGGAGAGATCTCCACCAGAACACCACTCCATGATCAGATAAATATTATCAGCATCCCACTGATGGAAAATAAGAATTCAGACAATCAGGGAAGGATTTAAAATGTATAAAGATTATAATGATTTAAATTTATTCCAGAACGTACATATATATTTCTTTGACAGAAAATTTGTAACCATCTATACCGAGAAAGTAATGTTTTTTTTTGCTGTGCATTCTAATGATGTCACGGCCTTCTTAATCAACATATAGCTTGCATGGATAGATACACACCATTGTTTAAAATTACAGTAGGGCATAACTTCATTAGATCATATGGACTGGAATCTTTTTTTAAATTTGTATTCACAACCTGTTCCTTGTATGAGCTACGCCAAATCTAAAAGCAATAAATGAGCTTACCTGAAAGTCTTTTAGCTGGACTATATGAGGGTGACGCATCGTCTTGAGGATTTCAATCTCTGTGAGCAGGTTTTCTGTAGACGCCCTGTTTAGACTCTTCTTCCCAACCACCTTCACTGCCACCACCTCTCGACTGTCCCCCTGCAACATCAGTCAAGAACTAATCTCCAACTTTCACTTTCGCTTTTTATGACAAAACTAGACCAGGGATCTTCAACGTTTTTTAGGCCAAGGACCCCTTAACAGAAAGAGAGTAGGGAACCCCTACTACCGTAAATATAGTGTATAAAATTGAGTTGAATGTTGAACTGGGCCGGATGGATGAAAATGAATGGCTATATATTGTTTTTACATCATGTTTTAATGTTTTAATTAATAACATACATGTGGAAGGCACAGTGAATACTTAAGCTTGACTGTATGGCTCCCATATGGCTACCTTACCCATAGTAAGCTTATCTGCAATGTGTAAATTAAATGTTTGTTTTGTTTCACAAATAGGCCAATTTATCTTTGCTAATAATAGGTTGGATTCATATTATTGTATATTTTCATTATACAATATATTTTCATTGTATATTTCATTTGAATTTTTGAAAAAAGAAACTTTCAATTTTAGACATAATGTGCCCCGCACTTACTCAGAGGACCCCTGTTGAACATCTCTGAATTAGACTGAACTTATAATACCAGTGTCGTTCAGTGGTGACTGTCACATTGACTTTGGGCCAGAATGCAAGATCAATATGCTATTGACAGACAGCAAATAAATACAGAATAGTGATACTTTCAAACGGTTACTTCACCACTGTGTATGTCATTCATTTACAGAGTTGACTATAGCATGCAAAATGTGGAGTGTAGAAAGCACATTTAATAATGGCTAATATCTTTCACATTAATTGCTACATTATAGTGTAGCAAGTATGGTTAGCAAAGTAAAGTGTACTCACAAACCTCGAGATCAAATGGAAACAGGACATGAAACATGTTTGGACATTTAGCCTGAGACCTCCGCAAACTCACCTTTCTGTAGGCTTTGTAGACTGTAGCATAGGTGCCACTGCCCAGCCGCTCTGTGAGGATGAAGTCGGACAGTTTTGGAGGAGCAAAGCTGGAGTTTGAAGCCATGCTGAGGACAGCAACATCGGATTTCCTTAGCAGGTCTGGGCTGGAATGTAAGATCAACATGCTAATTAATACTAAATACATTTTCTTAGCTGCGGAATATTGACGTATATATGGTCTTGTACAAGTAGGGGATGCTTTTTAACAGGAGTAACGCTAGCTACATGGACCTTCTAGTGTCTATCTACACCATTCTACTTTAAAACAGTTACATTAATAATGTCACCACTGTGTCGATTATTTACAGGGTGTAATGTTTTTCGATGTACCTTTAGGTGCGGCTCCTATGCTGATGTTGGAAGTATTAAAACAAGTTCAAAGTTTACTCAATTAGTTTACTTTGTTACTGGCGCTCACGTATGCCGATTACACGCTGAATTTCAGACAGGCTCGTTAAATGTCTAAGCCGTATTCTGGTATGCATCTATCTCCCTAATAAGTAAGGAAACTGAAGGAACTGAATTTGGTGTAGCTACATCAGTTTGGGAGCTTGCTAGTTATAGCTAGCTAACGCAGCACTTGCTGTGCTGCTGGCAATGCACAGATGTAGCTAGCTAGCTAGTGTCAGTCAACCTTTAGCAAAAAATAAGACAGAATTAGGTTTTTTAAATAGATCCAAATAGCCGACACTTACCTGTAGGCTAACAGATCCACGTCACATGAACGGAAAGTCAATGTTTAACGTTACATTGTTGACCGCTGCGGTTGTACTGCAGTGGTCTGCTGAGTTAAACGTATTACTGTCTCCTAGCGTCGGTACTCCATTACTGCAAAATACAATCTATTCATCAAAAATATTTGAAAGAGCAATCTAAAAATAAATAAATCATAAGTTTTTTTACTTTTTAAATAGCGTATTCGTATTATTTGTTAAGTGGATTTGTATTCTGGTTGCTTGCTTAGCCATAGATAGCGATTTTTGTTTTGTTTTTAAACCCTCACCGGAAGTACAATCCTCACTTTCCCGTTTCCCATCACCTGAAGAGGAACACACACACACAGATAGTATGGGAACACACACATCACAAGAATACGCTTTTGTTAATATGATTTACAGTACTATAGTTATAGAACTACTTGAGGCTAAATAAGTTCAATTTAAAATGATGAACGAGATTTACCCAAAGGTTAAACCTTAACGAACTAATTTGGATGTTTGTGCTTTCGGAGACACTGAAACATGTTTTTTTAAAAGAGCTTTTGGGATGCTTTTAACAATTTCATTATTATGGCAAACTATTTTATATGGAAGCACACTGTACAAAAAATATATAAAGTGTCCTAATCCTCACTGACCACTTGTTGTTTTTTGCTTGTTGTAATATTCTCTCAAACATGACGTGCCTTTTTGAATGTGCAATAAAAAAAATAAAAATAAAAAAAACCTCACCGGAAGTTAGCTGTCAGCGTAGACGGTGGTCATTTAAAGATGGCGGAGTGCCTGGCCGCACGTTTGTCCGCCCAGGAGGAGCAAATTCGGCTCCTCTCCAAGGAGATATCCACTCTCCGGGATGGGTTGAGCCGAGGTCTGGATGCCGTCGGTGCTGCGGGGGTCTCCCCAGAACTGGAGAGCCTGCGGACCGAAAATGAGAAGCTGAATTACCGGCTGCTGCACCTCCGACGGGCTCTGCGGGCGGAGGTGGAGCAGGAGGAGACGCAGGGGAAGAAACAACAAGGAGTCAAGTGTGGCAAAGCTCCGGAGAAAAACCACAGCAAAGAGGAGCAGACGAACAACCGAGCTAATAAAAAGGTATAGCTAATAGTGGCCGGGTTAGCTCAGTTGGTAGAGCGGCGGCCGCGGGTTCGACTCTCCGACCTGCGGCCCTTTGCTGCATGTCATTCCCTTTCTCTCTCCCCTTTCGTGTCCTGAAGAAATGAAGGCCTAAAATGCCCCCCCCCCCCCAAAAAAAAAAGTTTTGGTTTTTCGTAGCAGAGAGGCGCTTGTTGTGTTGCAGCCATGGAGCACAGTAAGCGTAGTCAACTTATTACAGTTAAAGGTACTATACTATAAAACTAAACCATAAACACCTGTTAAACAGCACAGGTGGTTTAGCAGGTTCATAATTAAGGACATTGTATGGGGAATTTGGGACACTAAACTGCACATATACCACTAAAAAAGTATAGTAAAGACTGTGACCGAACAAATGACCCAGTTTAAATTCGTAATATGAGGAGTGTGAGTAGTAGCACCTACTATTGCGACATTATATTATGAGTAGGCTTGTACCCAGTGAAGCCAAATGACAAACTATACTAACGTTACACCCAATTTCCATAAATAGCTGCCCCCACTCACTGTCAGTGTGTGCACGCTTAAAATACTGAACATGTTCAATGACATTAGTAACAGGCTAATAATGTAACTCGGACACATTAGTGATGCAAGCTTATTGTAAGTCAAAAGACGCACACACGCCTCTGTTTGTGGACAGGTGGCAGCCCCGGATACCAAACCAGGTGACAAAAACAAGAAGGAGAAGAAGCAGGATAAAGGACAAGGAAACGGAGCTGTGAAAGAGGTGATTATTATTAATATTTTAAAAAAAGTTTTAAAGGGCATTGGAGTTTCCCCCCCCCCTTCACTCAACAGGAACACAACTTGCACAATTTCAAGTTATCATGGACAACAAAGAATGTTTTCAACATAGCCACTGCCTTTCACAAAACTTGAACAGTGAACTATTAAAGGTGCTGTAGGTAGAATTGGGAAGATCCAGGATTTAGCTAAAAATTTTGAACATCATCAACAACTTCTTAGTCCCTCGCCCCTTTCTGCTAAAGCCCAAAACCTGAGCCCCTCCCCCCACAAGGGAGAATGAATGCGTGTGCATGAGCAGTGATTGGTGAATCTGAACAGGGAGCTGTGGATTTTTGCAAATTGCACTACAGGCTGTAGGTGACTATAAATAACCTGCTTCATGTAGTTCCACTCGAACTAGTTTCAGCAAATATGACAGAAAGTTAGTTTTATAAGTGTAACCTACTGCACCTTTAATACTCTGATGGTTTCTATGACAAAACAACATGCAAAGCTCTGGTGATGCTTTAATTTTTTTCCTAAATGTATTTACAAAAGTAAAGCAATTTCTTGACTTTGTTTTGCTTTTTAAAAAAAACATTTTCCACTGTAGCAGAAGTCATTGCCTGGATACGTTGCGGAGCGTCTCAGCCTCTACAAGGAGCTGAAGAGGGAGAGCGACGCCCTGCTGGCAAAGAGAGCTGCTGACAGCAAGCCCATTACTGTGGAGCTGCCAGACGGACGTAAGGTGGCCGGCAAAGCTTGGGTCACCACACCATACCAGTTGGCTTGTGATATCAGGTTAGTCTTGAAACAGCTGGCCAGATCCACTATTTTGTGTCTTCAATGTATTGCTGCCAGTGTGATCAAATCATTATTTATTTACCAATAAAACACTAAATTGTCTGAAGCAGACGCCTTAGAGGGAGAATCCACTCTCTGTGTTGGAGCCATTTGGCTTCCAATATGGTTCTTAATTGTCCTTTTCATTCAGTCAACGATGGAACTAACTCAGATTTCAGCAAGTCCAAATTGGACACTTTCAGAATTTGGCATTTCTGAGGCAATTATCTTGCACTCAATCTTTCAGCCAGGGCCTGGCTGACAACGCTGTGATTTCTCGGGTGAATGGGGAGCTTTGGGACCTGGACAGACCACTCGAGCGGGACTGCTCTCTTGAGATCTTGCGCTTTGACAATGAGGATGCTCAGGCTGTGAGTACATCAAACTTTTAAATTGATTGTTGAAAACTCATTTCAACACATGGCTAGTGGCTACAGAGGAAAATCTCAGATGTATTTTGTTGTACACCAATATCTGTGATCTGCAAATCTTTTGATTTACTATAGTCATTGAATTCATTGTTCTTTTTTTGTCAAGTATTAATATATAAACATCACCTTGTGTCCTAGGTGTATTGGCACTCCAGTGCCCACATTTTGGGGGAGGCAATGGAGCACTTTTATGGAGGATGTTTGTGTTACGGACCCCCCATTGAGAATGGTTTCTATTATGACATGTTCCTGGATGGACAGAAGTAAGCAAGTGTTTTTTACTATCAGTGTTTTCTCTGCTCTGGCCACATCTTATCTATGTTAATTCATCTGGAATATTGTAATATTCAGACATGGATTCTATTCTTAAAAAAAAAAAGTCGATACATTCCAGTCTTTATCATTGATTCCCTGCTTTGCAAATCAGTTGTTGATGGTTTTGCTTTGTTTGAGAGTATTTTCCTTTTTAAAAAAGTGAAACACGCGCTCGTCAAAAACTTTTGGGTAACTACAGAAACGTCATGATACTTGTCAGAACAGCACTGACCATGTTTGCTGTTTCCAGGGGAGTGTCCAGCACTGAATTTGGGGATCTGGAGACTTTGTGTAAGGCTGTGGTGAAGGAAAAACAGCCCTTTGAGAGGCTTGAGATCAGCAAGGAGACTCTGTTGAAGATGTTTAAGGTGAGAGGGAGAGAGCACTGCCTTCGCTGAGATACTCTGCTTGTGTGAATTATGATTTAATGATGGCATATTTGTTGGAAATATGTGAGGGGCTATTGTCCTTTGTCGCATCGGTTTCATGAACTGATTAGTAAAATGTTCACGAGCCATAAACTGACCAAGCCTGGTTTATACAGTCTTTTTTTTTTATTATTTGCATACATGGAATTTGGCATATTTGCATTCTGCATGAATGCATGGACTATTCCTCTGCCCAGGATAACTTTTAACTAACCCAAGGTGTTTGTATCTTTCAGTACAACAAATTCAAGTGCCGCATTCTGAATGAGAAAGTCAGCACCCCCACTACTACAGTCTACAGGTATGTTGCTTATTAGAAAGAAGAAGAATTATGAACTGGATATTTTTATTTCACGAGGATGTGCAAGTTGTTTTTGGGTCGTTGTAAAAGTAACTGTACTAAACTGTAATTTATGGATCCTGGTTAGATGTGGGCCCTTGATTGACTTGTGCAGAGGTCCCCATGTCAGACACACAGGCAAGATCAAGGCCATGAAGATCTACAAGGTATGTGGAAGTCCAAAATCCACAAGCCCCAAACCAATGAATGCTGTTCTCCGATAATTAATTTTATTTCAAATGTTGTCATCTTTCAGCTTAGTTTGTCTTAACAATTTAACATATGATTTCCCAGTTTATAGCTCATTTTATAGTCTGTAATATTATGCTAAAGTGTAAAAATGTAAATATTTCTCTTTTCTACCTCTGTCATCAGAACTCTTCAACCTACTGGGAGGGCCGCTCTGACATGGAGACTTTACAGAGGATCTATGGGATTTCCTTCCCAGACTCAAAGATGCTGAAGGAGTGGGAACGTTTTCAGGAGGAGGCCAAGAATCGAGACCATCGCAAGATTGGCAAAGTGAGTCACTGTAGGCAGTCATGTTCAAGCCCACCCAGCTGGCTGTGGCCTAAAACTGCAGACTGAAATCCAGTTCAAAGTGAATTTTGATTCTTAATTGTATAATAGGATGGCTGACGCATCTCCTTTGAGGTCTCTTCAGGAGTTTTTCCTCATGAGAGTCTGTTTGTGGTTTTATGGATGTGGTGAAACCCTGAAACGAACCTGGATCACAGTTTCCAGGCAAACATGAACTGTTAAGATGCATGCAACAATATACAAACAAAATACAACATTACTCAGAGGTTAGGAACAGTCAAGCCGTTGTCACCCAGGGATCAAATTTGGTTGCACTTTGGACATGGTTTTGTTTTGCATTAAATCATCATTGCTGCTTTATACCATCTGAGGGCGCTGTGTTTCCTCATATCGGCTCATTTGGGAGCACTTTGAGTCATCTGAGCACCCCAGCTGGTTTGCCAGCATCGGAGACACAGACGCCAGCACCTTAATCAGCATGGATAACAACACCGACCCGTATTACACCCCAGAGTCAAGCTGTTGCTGTAGAAGCCAGTTGGAGGGAGGTGACAAAAGTAACATGTTGTTTTAAAGGTGGTGCCCTGTGGCAGGATCCTAAGCTGACTTTTATCATCTGCATAGTGCGTCATGAAAGCCCGTTTTGAAACATTGCAGTACCTAATGGCGTTGAAGTAAAAAAATAAATAAATAAATAAATCCCATCAGGTGCATCAGCAGTGATCTGCGTCTGTGTCTCTTACATCGATTTTAATAAAAGTTATCAAACATGTACCTCTCCAGTTTTGGCTTGTGTCCAGAGGAAATAAAAACCCTAATGTGTGGCTATAAAACATATCTCCAGAGGGATTTTTTTCATGAAGCAAGATTATTGTTAAAACCATGCTTATTTGTTTGGAAGCATAACTACAGTGGGATGTAAAGATGCAAAGAGGTGAGGTGAGGGCTGTTATAAAGTCACGTACAAGGAGACTATTTGTGTCAATGCTGTTAAAATGAATGCCGTTTACCATCACGGAAATCCCAGGACCTGCTGACACGGTTTATACTGTTGTGTTGACATCGGGTCACATTGACCCATTTTAAATTTTTGTTTTATATCAGAAAATATATGGGATGTAGAAATAAGCGCTGAAAATGTGTAGAAGAAATTTTTTATTTAAAACGTTGGGAAAAGCTTTTTTCAAGGTTGACGGGAAGACAACACAAGGGTTAAAAGGGAGTGAATAAGATAACAGCTGTTAGTCCTGCTTTCCAGCTACCAAGGCTCACTGGTTCCTTAACTCTGAGTCCATTGACCTTTTTTTTTAATTTTTTTTTTTCAGCAGTCAGTCTGCTATGTAATGATTGGATAACTCTCCTACTGTGTAAGGAGGTGTTTCTTCCTGGCTGTATCTGCAGATAATACAAATCTGTGTAGTCATTAAAAAGTCTTCTTTATCTGCCTCATAGGATCAGGAGCTGTTCTTCTTCCATGATCTCAGCCCTGGCAGTTGCTTCTTCATGCCGCGCGGAGCCTACATCTACAATACACTCACAGAGTTCATCAGGGTAGGAGTGGTGACCAAACGCCGACCAGTGCAATCTTTTTATTTACAGTAAATTTGTCAAGTTTCATTCCAAACTACGAAGGCATTCAGATAAAGACCCCTTTCTTTTAATAGTTTCTGTTTAAACATAAAAAAAAGATTAAAATATTAATTTGCATATATTCTCATATCATTACTATAGCCAAAATGAGTAAGTACAGCTTAAAGATGTGAATGATGTATAATTGTGTGTTTTACATCCTCCAGGATGCTCAAGAGGCAATGTGTTCATTATGTTTTTTTCAAATTGTTACAAAATATTTTTTGTAGCAAGCTTTTGCTGTTTTTTTTTTTTTTTTTCAGTGATGCAGCAAAACAGGGCTTTATCATAATAAGCTTTGGTTAAATATTTATTTTGGGATCTCAATTGAGGACATTCTGTTAGGATCAATGAACAACAATTTATACAAAATCCAAAAACTTGATGATTTTTTTTTTTTTTTTTTTTTTAAAGTGTGTTTATCGTTTTAAAGAGGCACTCCAAAGATGCTGAAACACAAAACTACTTAAAACCTCTCTCGACCCTAGTCCATGAGGCTCAGGATATGCTTAACTTGCAGTGGTTTCCAGCTCATTGACATGCAGCCCACTAACTATTTAACTTTTGCAAAACATGCAATCACCAAGGAGCTGGAAGTTGAGCTGTAAGTGCAATAGTGACCTGAATATTTTAGTTTCGCTCAGTCAGTTTAAATTGTGCTCCGAGCCCCAGAAAAGCTCTGGCCAGTCCTGACTGCTGTATAAAGTCTGAATTATGGCATGAGTTTTTCAGTCGAGCATCACCTATGTGACAAACTGAAGTCAGATGTGTGTCCGACCAAAATTTGTTTTCAAGATTTTCAAATTGTGGTCACATTGAGCTTGTCAGCAGCAAAGCAATCTTCAGGTAATTTTTCTTGTTTAGTTTAAAGATGGTCTATAACGACGACTATTCATTTAGGGGATTGCTCTGGTGTTGCCGGATGTCCCTCGCCTTCCGCTTCCTTTTGTGTTGGCATTTTAAACTCCAGTGGATTCCTGAGAACTATGGTTAACTGCTCCTCAAATCTCTGCAGGATAGCTAGACCATCTGTCCAATCTGAGTTTTCTGTTGCACGACTAAAACAACTTTTGAACAAGCACGTTCCACCAAAACGAGGAAGCGTTATTGCGCTCAGCGCCGCCCAAGACGATTGTGATCGGTTTAAAGAAATGCCAACAAACCAGAGTACGTTCTTCTCCTATCCCAGAAATCCTGTGTGGACTAGCCAGACCTTCCTCCGCAGCGCCGTGGAGGAAGGTCTGGCGACGCGAGACTAGTTTAAAGACAAACTACTAGTGTTTGGAAAGCCACCAAATTGACACATTTCAGTTAAGAGCAGATTGCAGTCTTGGCCAAAGTTGAGCAAACTTTAGTGTGACTGTACAGGAACTTGTCTCTGTGACGTATTTGCAAAGATGTGTTGACATCTTGAAAACTTTCACAGCACACGCCCACACACCGGACCAAGCCAAGGAGACCTCACATACATTGCACAGAAACGGTGCAAGATCATTATCACGTCTTAAGCATGCATGATATTTTTAAGCTCCTTCCCGTTTCATATTCACAGTTCCACATATTAATGGTTGCCATCTTTCCAGTAAAAGTTTTCTGCTGTTGACTGCTAAACGGCTCAACTGAACATTAAAATGTTTTTCTTAAGGAAAACAAACACCTACAGAACACCCACAGGATCAGATTTCCATTGTAGTAGCTCGAGAGTCGTGCCAGAAGTCATGATTCAGCTAAAAATAACAAAACAACCTGTGCAGTCCAACTGGCAAGTGGCGCTTGTTTATGTAGTTTTGTTGTTTTTCTAGGATGAGTACTGGAGAAGAGGCTTTCAGGAAGTAGCCTCCCCCAACATCTATAACAGCAAGCTGTGGGAGACATCTGGCCACTGGCAACACTACAGCGAAAACATGTTCTCCTTCCCCGTGGAAGACGACATCTTTGCACTCAAGCCCATGAACTGCCCCGGACACTGGTCGGTTTACTATTGTTGTAAATCAAAACTGTACATACAGTGTTTCAAAGTGTGTCCGAGTCATTTGATTTCCTGCTCCCCTGGTTGTCCTGTAGTCTGATGTTCAGCCACAGGCCTCGCTCGTGGAGGGAGCTTCCTCTGAGGCTGGCAGATTTCGGGGTACTCCACAGAAATGAGCTGTCAGGAACACTAACTGGGCTGACCAGAGTGCGGCGTTTCCAGCAGGATGACGCTCACATTTTCTGCACCATGGATCAGGTGACCACGTTGTTTTACAAGCAGGGGCAATTTTTTTAGGTCTTTGAACATGTAAAAAGCAGTTCAGAAAAAACAAAGTAATAACTTATTGGGAGTCATTTCCTAAATTTGTAATCTTCTGTATTTCTTTTTTTTTTCTCCCCTCTACAGATAGAGTCCGAGATGAAGGGCTGTCTGGACTTCCTCCGCTGTGTTTACGATGTGTTCGGATTCTCCTTCCAGCTTTACCTCTCCACTCGTCCAGAGAAGTATCTGGGTGACATCGCCGTGTGGAACCAGGCTGAAAAGGTAAACTGCATAATTAAATCTAGGTACCAGACGAACTCTGGTTGATACAGATATGAGACCCTGCTTTGGAGTAAACCTGTTTGAGTAGTGACTCACTCGGCTCTTTAAATTAACTCCCGAGTCTCTAGTATCATTAACTCAGATCAGTTGAGTCCTACTACAGTTCAATCTAAAATGATAACGGCGCCACACACAAACCTCTTGCAACATTAGCTACTACTAGTCCTAGCCATCTCAGCTGCCAAAAGCTTTGTAACTTACAATTTCGTAGGCAACCACAACTCCACAAGTCAACTCAAGCGACTGAGTGAGCAGAGAGACAGTCCGAGACAGGTTATAGGAACTTCCCGACCCGCAGAGCCAGAAATATTGCAAGCTCGCAGACCGTGGGGCTCACTCGAGGACCCATGAGTCACGATGACTCATGAGTCCTCGAGTCGCACGAATCAGCCGGCTACGTTGTCATGAGTGGATCTGCAGAGCGAGTGAAGTCACTCCTTGAGTCAGGGTGAAAAGCAAATCCACAACAAAAGCAATTCTTTCACATCTGAATTAACGTGCTTATAGGTTTGGTGTATAGATGTAGCATCAAAATTAGGTTGATCAATTAAAAAAAATTATGTATTTATTTATTCACTTTGGGCATTTCTCCGTTCCTGTTTCCATGTCTAAATTGAAAGCCTATATATCAGATCTGAAATGGTGAGTCTGCACCGAGTGAATCCACAGAACTTCCTACTGCGTTAGTGGTTAGAGACAATGGGCTGGGACTGAGGTTCCTTGGCGATTTGGCAGTACTGACTCAAGTGACTCGCACAACCCGGATCAGTTTAGTGAGTGACTCAGAATAACCCGTTAGCAAATACATTTCCATGTTGTCTCTGAAAGAGTTGGCTTACAGCCCACCTCACCATCAGCGTATACCTGATAAAAGTTCTTACTTTATGGAAAAGTCATGAGAATTCGTATACATTCATTTTACACGGCAGTATTAGACGTTACCCACGATTCCAATGCCAAGCAAATCATTTTAAAATTAAAGCAATTTAAAATCTGAAAACAGTGTCTGCAGTGACTATGTGAGAGTGTGTATCCGACATGGGAATGGCCATGGAAGACAAGTATGCACCCTCAGTGAGACGAGGTCGACATTGGAGGCCTTTAAATACAACTCGATTACGTTTAAATATTGGTAGTTCGTGGTCCAGCTGTGATACTCGGAGCGAAGTGACGTAATTGATGTATAGAGATGGTCCGTGATGAAGACCCTTAGAATTTGATACTAAAGCTCTCTATGTCAATCTCTCAAGTTAAGAGACCAAAGCCGTTGTTGGTGCATGTAGTAAATCTGTCAGCACAGAGACTGTAAGCCAGCGTGGAAAGCTACCTACATTTTTAGATTGTTTAATGCAAAGACATCTACTTCATAGTTTTTTTTTTTTTTTTTTTTTTAAGCTTTGACATCCAACTAATTTAATGGCCTTTGGCATAATGCAGATAATAGGCTACTTGCTCTCTTGTCTGTTTTGAAGACAGCTATAAAGTTTTGTCTGACTTTGACACGGCCATTGGATCTGTAACCTATAGTCTACTATGTGTTTTTTTTTTTTTTTTTTTTCTCGCAGCCTACGAATAATACCGTAATCTTTTGAATACAAAAAAATAATTCTGGAAGTTGATATTCCTGAGTGGGCGAATGACAGGTTAAATGATGACGCTCCAGGAGTAGTATCAGATCTGTGAGTCATTGTGAAGTTCCTTGAATTTCTGTAGGAGGTGTGTTTTCAATGAAAAACATTGCTCATTTGTTTGACTTATTTTCTATCATAAATGTTGCACAGTGGTAAATTACATAATTAAGGGCATCACTTACAATGTAAATGCAGAATTGCATTTGGCAGTGCACACTGAACTGTGTGTTCTGTACTTAATCTTGTACTGCAGTTTTGACTTGGCCTGCTTCACAGTAATTGCTTTAATGATTTAGATCGAACGTGTATGTTCATGTGTGTCCCATGTTTGACAGCAACT
Organism: Perca fluviatilis; assembly: GCF_010015445.1. Classification (NCBI taxonomy): domain Eukaryota; kingdom Metazoa; phylum Chordata; class Actinopteri; order Perciformes; family Percidae; genus Perca; species Perca fluviatilis. The sequence goes on along the minus strand of NC_053114.1, from coordinate 37,857,186 downwards.
GGAGAACAGCCTGAATGAGTTTGGGGAGCCATGGAAACTCAACCCTGGAGACGGTGCTTTTTATGGACCTAAGGTCAGAACATTTGATATTCCCAGCCAAACGCAAGATCATTTCAATTGTTCGAGTTGTGTAAAGTCCTGTGCTCCTTTCTGTGCTACTACAGATTGACATTAAGATCAAAGATGCAATTGGACGTTACCACCAGTGTGCAACCATTCAGCTGGACTTCCAGCTGCCTATCCGCTTCAACCTGACGTTTGTGGGGTGAGTCGCCTAATCAAAACATTGAGACACTGCTGAGGCTGTGTGCTTCACTGCACCTAGGGCTATATGTTTCGCAGATTTCACAGGAACCCGCAATATTCTCTCTGATGCAATGTCTTACAGGAAGGATGGGGACGACAAAGCCCGACCAGTCATCATCCACCGTGCCATCTTGGGCTCAGTGGAGAGGATGATTGCCATTCTCACAGAGAACTATGCAGGCAAATGGTGAGGTGCTTTCTGATTGCTTTTGCATTTAAGAGCTTCAATTAAAACAAAACAATTTATTAAATAAAATAAAAAAATAAATAAAAACATAATCCACGATGCCCACTGCTTCGATCAGTCCATATACAGTAATGTTTCAGAAGATAAATCAATCGTCATTATTCTAGATATTTTGTGTTGCAATACAATTTTTAGGGTGGTTATAAGTAACGTGCCATGTTAACTATATGCTCTGTATAGACCTTTTTCACGGCAGACATGTTGACATGTCATAGTAGGAAAAGCCCAGGTGTATTCAAAACCATTACTGATGGCTGCGTTCCACTTAGGAGAGGCTCTGGTATTGTTCATGCTGACTCACTGAAATAGCTTACTGGGACACTTGATGGGATTGAGCCATCGTTAAGGTTATCAGTTTCAGCTGTGCTTTTCCTACTATGACAAGTCAAAATGGCCCAATCCTAAAGTCCGGACTCACAGACTCACGGACTTTGGTGCGCGTTCTCGCGAAATTCGTTAGGGCTTAGTGTTGTCCCAATGTGGAATTTCAAAGGGCGTGAGGGTTTGAGTACACACTTACCGAGCCCTTTCCGTGAGTCTGCATCGATGCAGACTTCACCAAAGGGAATTACCCACAGTTCAAAGTGTTGTGACGTTTACCGCGGAGACGATAGGGAAATCCGGAAATTACGAAGGTAAACAAACGCCACGAACACCACCGACCAGGAACGGACCAACCTGTTGTCCAGCTCGTAAAACAAGAGTTTGGAATCAGGTAGCCGTCTCCTGGGCCTTGGCCGTGTGGAAAGCAACAAACTTAAAATGAAAATTCCCAAACCAGCAAGTGTCAGCAACATCTTTGTTATTAAACGTCGCCAAGGTAACCTGTGATCTCGTGAAGTGCTGTCCCGATCCCATTTCTACCTATTTGAGCCCATGTGGCCTCACACACTCACTCACCTGTACCTGAGATCAATTAAGTATGTGAGTCCTTAGTCCTCAGGGCTCACTTTGGGATTGGGCCAATGTCTGCTGTGAAAAAGGTCCATTGTTAGTAACATTTTAACCACAGTAGAGAGGCGAAGTCCCTCCCCTTCCGGTGGACCTCATGGGACCTTCATTTGGAAGAAATATGAACGGTAGTGAACGTGGAGAGGCAAATTCTTTTTTGATCCAGTTTTGAATTGAGCCATGGATTACAAATATGATGTTCGTCAATTTAAAAGATAATTTTTCAACCGAAGAAGAACGTCTCAGTTGGCCGTAGGTTTGTCATAGTACCACTTAGTTTTGTGTGAAACCGCTCAGTGAACTACATCTATTGTCTCACACAATTTACGTCACCTAGCTTGTTGCTCAACTTGCTCGCTAGCTGGCTAGCTAGCTTAGCTCTGTTCCACAACACACGTAACATTATCTTACCTGATGTGTTTTATCTAGGGAAGTGTTTTCAGCAGGGAAGCAAATGAACAAGCAAGATCCTCAGCTCATTTGAGTAACATTATATTGTAGCTTCAGCGAGACGTCATCCATGCGACATTGAAGTGTGTAGTCTTTCTAATTACGTATTTTCACAGTCTTATACTTCAGCAGTTTAATAACAGACTTTCTTCGGTTGAAAAATAATCTTTTAAATTGACGGACATCATATTTGTAATCCATGGCTCAATTCAACCGGAAAAAAAAATTATTTGCCACTCCCGTTCATATTGTTTTTGAAAGAAAGGTCCCATGGACCGGAAGTAGAAGGGTGTGACTTTGGCTCTCTACGTCATGCCCAGTAGTTCTTTTTGTCAGTAGGTGGTGAAGTTGTTACACCAGTATATCTTTGTGAAGATAGTTTCATTACAGTCTGTCCGTCCTTCCAACAGGCCTCTGTGGCTCTCTCCACGTCAGGTGATGTTAGTGCCTGTCAACCCCTCCTGTGAGGATTATGCCAAGAGGGTATGTCTTCCACTTCCCCCATCTTGACCACATTTAATTACAATCATATGAGTGCAGACAGTAACTATCTGTGGCATTCAGATTTGTTTAATGCAGAACCATTTCTTTCTCCACTTGTCAGGTGTGTAAGCAGTTTACTGAAGCTGGTTTCATGGCAGATGCTGACCTAGACTCCAGCTGTCTGCTAAACAAGAAAATCCGCAACGCTCAGTTGGCCCAGTACAACTTCATTCTTGGTGAGAAAATGTACAACACTGACTTACCTCTGATTCCTGAACATTTTCACCCCATTTTGCTGCTCTCAGGATTGCCGGCTGCAATCACTTCAAAAGTACATTTAATTTGTTACTTCCACTGCATGCAGTAGCCCCTCAGTCGCAATAGCGACGGCACATTAAACTGCTGTGACTTCATCAACGTGACACTTGCTGAATCCTTTCATCGACAGCGATGTTTGCACTTTGTCAATTTCTTAGGGAAGTATACAACGGATTTCTGTGGGCTGCCATTTGTATGCCACCGTGCCAGTGATAGCCGTGGAGGCTTTACATGTTGAGGATGTCTGTGTCACTGACACATTTTTTGGCCATAACTCAGTATACATACCCTAATTATGACATTTCACACATTGATTAATTTTAAATACAATTTAAAATTAATTTCTTACTTTTTATGTACACTCTGTTAGAAGTCACTACACACAGGCCTGAAATACACACAGGACCTATTTATGCACAAATGGAGAAATGTAAGTGGGCTGCCTCGCTACGGACTGAGCTACTACCACCCCCACATGTATAAAAGGATAAAATTATCAAGCGATGACATTTTATACCCATCTGCAGTTCAAACTAGTTTTTTTTTTTTTTAAAGTGTTCAAAAACCCAAACACAGATGAAATGTTTTCAGAAATGATCAACAGAAAACATGTGATTTGTAGTAAATGGGCTAAAACATGAAAAGAAATGAAATGCTATGGTCCTTTTTAGACTCTGGGGCTGTCACTACACAAAATTGGAATAATGAGTCAAAATAAAGATTCTTAATTGTTTGACTATAGCAAGTGGACCTCCAAGCTGGCTAACCACCCACAGTTGTTGAATTTATCCACACAAAGCGGGGAATGTGTTAGGGTAGCTGTATTTGTTTGTGGTGTGACTTGGCGCATGTCAAGCTGTTATGTCTTATTGTGTCTTGGCAGTGGTCGGAGAGAAGGAGAAGATGACTAACGGCGTCAATGTGCGCACGAGGGACAACAAAGTCCATGGAGAACTGTCTGTGGCCGAGGTGCTGGCTCGACTGACCCTGCTCAAACAATGCCGCTGTCCAAATGCGGAGGAGGAGTTCTGATCAAGACCAAGAACAATCCAGACTCTTTCATTGGAATGCCTCAACCACAGTCAGATGAGCAGAAAACCGACAAGTGATGGCACATGTAAAGATGGTGCAGTGAAAGTGTAGTACATAGAGCAGAAATCCGACAGAGGAACTGATGAGCTGATATTCTGGAAGTAAACGATGAATAGGACTACAAAACAACTGACATGCCCACTGCTCATGTGTGAAGGGTAGAAAAGGACAAGTATGTGTACTTACTTACTTGGTGTGGGTATTAAATTATGTCAAATGTAAGTATCTGAAAGGAAGTTACTTCATGATTTAATGAAACAATGGGCTTGAAGGTTATGTGAATTTGGCACTGATTTTTCACAAAGATATGTCTCTGTGGGGAACCCCAGAAATAAAATAAATCTATTGAATGCGAGTGTTTTTTTTTAACTCTCACAACAGAAATGAGTGTAGAGTACAAACCAATCAAGCTTTACACATTCTTGGATGGCTGCATGTCTCTACCTGTAATGCCAGATCCTATCACTGTCAGAACATACTGTATGTCAGACAGTGAAATGTATTTCTCCCATACTTCCTGTTCCCATAAATGTACTCCTGGTGCTTATGAAAGGACAGTGTTCGTGTTTGTTAGTGTCGTCCACAGAATTCACGCCCCGTAAACAACAAAGTAAATGTGACCTCATTACAGGAAAAACGTAAATAAATGGTAAACCGTTTATAATATATAGATCCCAGGGTTTTGTAGGTGGAGCGCAGGAAGTGCTGCTGTTTGTTATGCTGCATTTACCGTCATGGGAAAGTGGGGTACAAACTCTTTTCCATATCTTTTGGTTTTTATTCTCATTACTGTACAGTCACAATTAATTATCAAGATTACTTTAAAGATTGCGGTTGATTTTATTTATTTTTGTGCTGGAAGATCTATAAACGTCAATTTGCCAAGTGCTTAGATGGATCTAATCTAGGACGCATGTGAATGGTGGCGTGTAACAAACGCTTTATGAGGAATTTGTGTCAGCCAACCAAAGACTGTTTGCTGTCAGCTGAATACTACTTTCATGCCATCCATACGGCTTTAGTTAGATGATCAAACAACCAAAGAAAAGAAACCGACTGTAAAAAATCATAGACGTATGACTATGGTAAAAATCGACTCCCCAGACTAGCAGAGGATTGCTGACAGTTGCGGTTTTTCCTACTTGACTTGAATGTAGCTTTGGCTTGCTCTGCTGCAACAATGGCCACTATCTGTCAGATATGGAGACCGGACCGAGGACGGTGCTTCAAAACCTCCGGAATTGTTATCGTTTTGTTTATGGACCTGGTCTTACAGTGTGTTAATGGTATGTTTATGTTACAGATTTTAACCAGCTTGTCTCACGTTTATGGTTATCTTACGTCTGTCGTTGTCGTTCTGGCTTCCTCCTTCCTAGCATTAACGTTAACTAGCCAGCGAGCTAAAGCTAGTGCACCTAGCTAGCTAGGCAGCTATGAAAACATTTGTAGTAGTGAGTAACTTAGAGCTTATTGAGCAGTTGTTTGTCTAATACAACAGGCACCTTGGTTAATTACATAACGTTAGTGGTTTTTATTTTACAAGAAGTATCCCTAACGTTAGCCAGTTAACGTTAACGCCTCGCTAAAGTTAACGTTACTGTTAGCTAAGCATTAACGATAGCTAGCTTAGCTTAACGTTAACGCTAACTTTATTTTTATTTTTATTTTAGTTTTATTTAAACAAAAATCTGCATTATTAATTACTAACACGTGTACTGGACTTTTTAATTTATATTTAACCATACGTTGTTGGCGTCTCTGTCTCGTAACGTTACCCTTCTGCAGCAAACCTTAGTGGTGGCCATTAGGTTTCTTAAAGCTGGAACGTAAATTTAAAGATTTTCATTTAAGTCACTAACTTTATCTATCCCTGAAGGACGGAACACAATGGTGATTGAGCCTATGGCCCACTAATGAAAGTATCGTAATATTTAAATATTTGCAGTAACTGTGTGTCTGGCGTGACATCTGTATTAGCTACAGTTTTTCTCCATTGTATACACACAGAAATGGAACTATGCACACCATTTAGAAATCTTGAAGCCCCACAACAAGACTCCAGACCATAGGGGTGGGAATCACCACAGGGCCCACGATATATTATCACAATAGATATTATTGCGATTTAAAACATATTGCGATATATTGCAATTTATTACCTTTTTTCCAACCTCAAATATTTTTTTTTCTTCTGTTTGTTAATCTCACTTCAATATTGATTAAAAAGCAATTGATTTCATTATTCTAGTACCAAAAAGTGTAATTCTCATGTGCGGTTTATATAATAAAAGATCGATACATGGCGTCTAGAGGTGAGAATCTTCACTGATCTTTCGATTTGATTACGATTATCATGTCAGCGATTCGATATCTCGATGCATCACGATGCGTCAAATAAATGTTTCTATTAAAGCCTGTAGGATATTTAATTCATAGCTTTTCAAACTTCAAAAACAAAAACATTCTGCAGTGCTCTAATACTAAATAAATTGGATACATAAAACTACAGCACTGAGCACATGGCACTTCCTGAATGTTCAAAACATAACATAATATGTAAACAGAAATGTTGTTAGGCGTACATTAAATTGTAAATGGAAATAATCGATTATGAGCCTGCCGATTATCGATGCAGCATCGTTCGTGTCCACGACTCGATGCATCGATTATTTGATTAATTTCAACACCTCTAATGTAGTCTGTGTCCATACAGTATTGCCACAGAAAATATCGCCATACTATGCTGAATAGGTTTTCCCCCCACCCCTAATATACATATTAATATAAAGGAGCTGGGGGAGAAGGGTAATATAAAAAAAAAAAGTTATTTTCTCGCAAATGTATGACTTTATAATTTCAGAATATGCTAGTTTTTTTTCTTGTAAATTTATGATTTTAGTTTCAGCTTCAGTTTTTTAATCTTGGAATATTACCGTGGCTCTGTTATTTTTTTTCTTTCTATAATGGCCTAATACCTTGTCATAGATAGCTGGTGCCAAGGAGGGAAGCCGTTCATCTGCACACACAGCGCCATGACAGAGCTGGTTTATAATTGGCAAAGTATCTCTTAAGTGTACGCTATATTTAGAATATTAATGCTTTACATTGCGGTCAGACAGGGAACTGAAGCCTTTATCCATGCTCTCTTCAAAGCCGCCAGTCTCCGTTGACAAAACGGTAATTTTACCTCGTAGAAAATGGGAGTTGCTGTTATACTGCTACCTCGATCGGTTAGTTGCTGGTCTACTGCTGTCTCGATCAGTTAGTTTGTGTCATTGTGTGCCTTTCTTTAGAATTATGCAAAATAAAGCACCTTGGTATGTGCACGCAGCCAGCCAGCTAGGGCTGCTCCATTATGGCAAAAATCCTAATCACGATTATTTTTGGTCAATATTTAAATCACGATTATTTAACACTAGAGTTTACTTGCAAAATGTAGGCTATTGTGCAAAATAATCGTTTTTCTTTTTTCGATTAATCTGTTTTTGTGATAATTAGGAGCTAAAATCGTAATCGCGATAGCCAGCCAGCCCAGGAGGGCCTATTTTATGGTGAAAATGATTATTTATTAATAAAAATCTATTTAAATTGGAATGTGACTATAGCTTTCATATTGCCATCCTCAATGACATTTTATAAAAACAAAGGCTCACAAGGAGCGTTGCGTCGTGCCGAACAACGCCCCTTAGCTGTGATATAATCCCAACATACCACAGCCCGTTGTGAGCTATTGCTTAGGTATTTCCACAATCAGCACATGTATTGTTCATAAACATGGTTACCTGGTTGCTTGACAGGTTACCTGAGCTCTCCTCATGTTGGCCAGGAGCCTCCCTACACCAGAGATGCCCAGCATGCACCTGTCATCACCAGCCCAGTGGTCCCTGCTGCAGCCTCAGGTAAACACATCAGTTATTAATCAGCATTCATCATATTGACTGTAACCTAGAACTGGAGTTTCTTTTACAATGAACACATTGTTTTTTTAGCACATACCTGCAAAGGACTACAGCACTATTGAGAGTAGTAGGTAACCTAAGTCTCTGAGTAATTACATATTGTTTCATATTTGAAATCATACAAGCATTTTCCTACAGCTACAGAATAGCAAGGAATTCCTCATACATAGCCTAGTAATATTAACTGCAAATCTGTGCATCTATCTATCTATCTATCTGATATAAATATATATCTGTTGGATGTCTTCTTTAAGGTCTGCTGTATATATACAGTACAGGCCAAAAGTTTGGACACACCTTCTCATTCAATAAGTTTCCCTTTTATTTTCATGACTATTTACATTGTAGATTCTCACTGAAGGCATCAAAACTATGAATGAACACATATGGAATTATGTACTTAACAAAAAAGTGTGAAATAACTGAAAACATGTCTTATATTTTAGATTCTTCAAAGTAGCCACCCTTTGCTTTTTTTATTAATAAGGGAAACAATTCCACTAATTAACCCTGACAAAGCACACCTGTGAAGTGAAAACCATTTCAGGTGACTACCTCATGAAGCTCATTGAGAGAACACCAAGGGTTTGCAGAGTTATCAAAAAAAGCAAAGGGTGGCTATTTTGAAGAATCTAAAATATAAAAATATATGTTTTCGAATTATTTAACCTGCTTTGTTAAGTACATAATTCCATAATGATGTTCATTGATATTTCTTGGAGAATCTATACAAAGTAAATAGTCATGAAAAATAAAAAGAGCATTGAATGAGGTGTGAATTTTGGGGTGGTGTTATATATATATAGATACATGTGTATCTATAAATATATAGATACATCTGGTTATGTAACCACTGTAATGTAACACAGTTAACTTTCTGAAAAATTAATTTCTCTATGTTATAACATAAAAACAAGACCAGAGAAACAACGGCTTATTCAGGTAGGATTGGTCAGCTTTCAAATAGCTCTTTATATTTTAGGTTTTCCACCTTTTTATAAAATATTCTTTCCTACCCTGTTTCACTTCAAAGATAATATTGCTCTAGGCCTCAAAGAGTTAATTTCTTTTCCACAGAGCAACAACCGTTTCTCTTTTTCTTTTGCTGGCCAGCAGGCAGCCTTAATGGAGCAATCAGGAGTGAATGGCCTTGCTCGAGGATTCTTTGTTGGTCTTTTTGTGGAGGGCAGCGTTAGTCATTTACCTCCCACGGCCTTATTTTCTTAATTTGGCAAGATATTTAGAGGGATGCAGTTACAAGTGTATTCCCAGACACATTCATGATCCCAGACATAAAGTCATAAAATTAGCTTTCACCAAAACTTTGTTACATGAGGTTGATTATTCTGGCTAGAAATGAAAAGGAAAAACCTCCTGTAACTTAATGTTTTCCGCTCTGCAGTGTCTCCCACAGAAGAAGAGAGCTACGCTTTCAAGTGTCCCAGTGGGGGTCCGTGTAGTCGCCTGCCAGCTGATTGCATGCAATGCAATTACCAACACAACTGCACCTACAGGAAACCAGCTTCCTTCACTTGTAAACTCAAAAAAGGAGTTCACTGTATTGTGAGTAGAGTTCATCTTGTGATAGATCTATTCTGCATAACGGTAGAGGAAGGGTGTGTCATGTTTAGCTCATTGATAAAAGGGGAAATGAAAAAATGGCCAATCATGTCATGTTGTGCTTGTAGCATTTGTGTCAGCTATGAAACTGGAAGTGATCTAAATGTGGCTTGACAAAAGTCACCAAGCCATCTGTGGGAAGGTTACAAAGACGAAAGGGGAGGGCAGAGTTGTTGCGCCTTTAAGCCGGCAGCGGAGATATTGACAGAGCCGTTACGGCGTTGAACGCACGCCTGTGTGAAAGGGACAGCTGGCATAGCGGGACCGCATTCAGTACGATGTCGAGTCGACCCACTGGCAGGTCAAAAAAAGTGACAAAGCAGCATTCTGAGTAGCCATAGTTTAAAAAAAAAAAAAACCATTAAGGTCCACCTTCTCTTCCACTCGCTCTCTGCCTCTCTCAAACACACGCTCGGATGCTGCGGCGCCGCGGCCATCTCTGTCCTTCTCTCTACTGACAGTTGTGCTACTATAATGAATAAAGTTGGCGGTTTGTGGGTCCAGTTGGGTTCGCGTAGTTGATTAACAGTGCGGTTCGGCTCTCACACACTAGACGCTGTTGTGTTACACATCATGCCACTGTTGCTCCCGGAAGGCCAGCATGCTGTGTGAAAGCACACACTGGGGCAGCATTATGCCACCTTTGCTTGGTTCTGTGTGAATCAACAAAGTGGGCGTTACGGCAAACCTTTATTGCGGCTGTATTGCATAATCTCTGTGCGAAAGGGGCTAGTGATTTTAAGAAACACCTGTGGTGCTTTAATTTGGTAATATACTGTATGTGTTTTGACTACCTGTTTCTTTGTATTTGTAGGGAGAGTCGGGACAGCAGCAAACCAACTTCTCTCTCTCCATCACCTGTCAGTTCTGCTGGCAGCTGGACCCGTCTCAGTACCGCTGCTCAAACTCTACCTGTATGACGGTTTCCTGCCCACGCAAGCGCTACAACGCCACCTGTGACGTGTTAGACCATGTACATTGTTTAGGTATGATGAAGGCACTGCTGTAAAGCCTGCTCGGTTTCTTTCTTTCACTTCAGTGGGGTAGCTGTGTCTCAGATAGGCACTGTAGACTGGAGAAAGTGAGGGGTTACAGATTTTCTCACCTAGTTAAAATTTACAAAATGACCCTTTTGCCTAGAACAATAATGTGAATTGTTAGCCATTCATGGTTGCCCTTAAAGGTCCCATGGCATGAAAATATCACTTTATGAAGTTTTTTAACATTAATATGCTTTCCCCCAGCCTGCATATGGTCCCCAATTGGCTTGAAATGGTGATAGGTGTAAACCGAGCTGTGGCTATCCTGCTCTGCCTTTGAGAAAATGAAAGCTCAGATGGGCCGTTCTGGAATCTTGCTTGTTATGAGGTCATAAGGCGCAAGGTTACCTCCCCTTTCTCTGCTTTGCCCACCCAGAGAATTTGGCCAACCCATGAGAGAGAGACATCATGGCTTTCAAATGAGCAAAGTGGCAGTTGGTCAAGGCCACACCCCCACCCTCCACCTTGCCCCCCCCCTCTCTCCTCCTCAATAGCTACAGGCACAGAAATGGCACATACTAAGGAAAGCTCATTGTGGGACTGGTTCTAGTGGCTGTAATTCTGCACCAAGGCTGAATTTCGGGAAAGAGACTTCAGATACAGTATTAGGGGACCACTAAGGTCTATATAAAAGAGACTTCAGATACAGTATTAGGGGACCACTAAGGTCTATATAAAAGAGACTTCAGATACAGTATTAGGGGACCACTAAGGTCTATATAAAAGAGACTTCAGATACAGTATTAGGGGACCACTAAGGTCTATATAAAAGAGACTTCAGATACAGTATTAGGGGACCACTAAGGTCTATCGAAAAGCATCCAAAGAGCACCATGTCATGGGACCTTTTAAGTTTCCTATGTAGGGTTAGACTGTCTGTTAGGTGATAATAAATGTGATCTAAAAATAGTACTTAAATACGTAAATATGGCCTTACAATTTATATATATATATATATATATATATATATATATATATATATATATATATATATATATATATATATATATATATATAGTCTCAGTGGACATTGTAAGTTTATTAATGGAAAAAAAGGCGGTGGAGCAGGTCTGTGAGGTAGGAAGGAGCCTGGTTACGGAGGGCTTTATGGGTGAGGAGGAGGAGGAGGACTTTAAACTGGATGCGTCGGGGAACAGGCGGCCAGTGGAGGTTCTGAAGGACGGGAGTGATGTGGTCACGGGAACGGGTGTGGGTGAGGAGGCGGGCAGCAGAGTTTTGGATGTATTAATTGTATTAAAATATTCAGTGCATATGGCATGCTCGCTCAATATAGGAACCCAAATAAAAACCCAAAACACAATTTGTCAGGAAAACTAACGTCAAATGTCTCTACATATATTGTAAATGTGCTAATGGAAATGTGTTTTCAGTCATTAGTTCTCCTGAAATATTATTGTGGTTTCTTAATTTGTTTGGGAAATGTTTTAAACATCAGGTCCACCGTCTGTGTTCACGGAATGTCTTTTTCTTCCGTAGGTAAAAGACGTTTCCACAAACGTTTATATTGTAACTGGACCGGTGGATACAAATGGTCAACGGCGTTGGCACTCAGGTAAACCCGCCTCTAGTATCACAGTAGTTCTAACCAGCTTAGATGCTGGAAACATTCTACAAAAATGGATTTGAATCAGGATGTGTGCTCTAATGGCATTTTGACTGTTGTGCGTTTTTCTCTCGTTTCTTTCCGTAGCATCACGCTTGGTGGGTTTGGGGCTGATCGGTTTTATCTGGGCCAGTGGAGAGAGGGCCTGGGCAAACTGTTCAGCTTTGGAGGCCTGGGCATCTGGACTTTGATAGACGTTCTTCTGATAGGGGTGGGTTACGTGGGACCTGCTGACGGTTCTCTTTACATCTGAAGCAAAGCTCCAGGGAGACACGGCCGGATGGTTTGTGCCCTCTTTCCCTTCACACACGCTTCGCTCTCAAAGATGGAAGATCTGAGATACTGTGCTCTCGGAACGATTGCCTGCCCAATCTTGCTGTGCGACACGTCCTCATCCCATCTGTTGACAGGCAGGAAGTGTTTTTGTCAGTGACTCTACCCACACAACCATCAGATCAATCCCAATCGTTCTGCGTCCGTCTCCTATTGAGAGTCTGCAGATGGATCTGTGCAGGGGGATGAGGAGCTAGTCATTATGGCTATCTGGTTGCTTTGACTTAACTGGCGGTTAGGCTCTGCCGTGCTGATGTATAGACAGGTTTGGTTTCCTGTGGAGCAGTGCTTTCACAGACATCCTGCCACCTTGGAGCCGCGTGTTGCTCCTTCCTTATTGCACAGCTGTTTATAGTGACACCAGACACAATAGACGAGCTGAAAAGTAGTAGTTATCTCCTGAAAGAAAGCATGATGCAGAAAGCAATGTGTTCTAGTATTTTGATTCACAGTGAGTCTTGTGGATGTGTTCGACGGTTATTTTACACATTCTTCCTCCCCCCCCACTACATTGAGTCAGGCACAACTGTAAGAATATCGCCTTAAGAGCGAGATAAATAATACCATTGCTTAAATCAAATGTTGGAAATCTTGTTGCTAATGTCCACACGTTGTAAAACTAAATACAAAAGAGCTCTTGTATCTTCAAACATCAACTGGAACTGGTCGAGTACCGGATAGAAGTGCAGAGGCATGAACTCTTAATTTATGTCATCACTTACTGAAACATGTAGTCATATTTTTTTGGAAACGCAGAGATAATAATCTCTGACGGTGTATGTTTGTACGTGATTGATATTGAAACCCTTTGAATGTGTTGCACTAGAAACTGCTGTTATTTGTGGTTTCCCCGTGTTGGAGATATTAGAGATATCCCATGCATTCAGATGGTATTTTTCCTCACTCATCATTCTGCTCATTTGTAAAAAGAATTCTGTGTAAGATCTTTGCTTGAGACCGTGTGTGGCACAAATGGGCTCACCCTTCACTTCATGTGAATATGTTTTCTGTTTTCAGTGTCGGGTAATTTGAATGTTTCGAACACTGTAAATTACGTTTTTTTTAAGTTATGTAAATAAAATTGTGGAATATTATATGTGGTTATCGAATTGTACTTGTATTACTAACAGGTTGTCAGTAGATACACAAGAACCACAGCTTAACATTTTCATTCACTCGTTTAATGGTAGCATTTAATGGGGCCGCACAGCTCCAGGGCACAATTTTGGTCAGGTTTTTGCAAAAAGAGAACTGGAATTGGAAGGCATAAGAAAGGGTGACCAAGCCATTAGTTGGTGAGACCAATCACAATTTTGACTAGCAATTTTATGTTGAAAAGCCACATACTGAAAGCTAAGACATTTCAATTCTAAAATTCAGATAAGCATCTTGAAATTGAAATGACTTTAAATGACTCTCTTGTGTTCATTTGCAATAGGCAAACAGCATTGTTTCCTTAGTTCCACAATCATCCTGGACGAAACACTTTTTTTTTTTCCTGACCTGCTCAATGCTTTAATAAAGAGGTCAGCATCATCTCAATATGGGACTTGAGCAGGCCAAGGGGCCATTAGTTTGGGCCATCTATTTGAATGCTGTTCTCCTCACAGCCTCTGATTGGAATCCTCTATTATTAGCTGAGGTCATTTTCACAGATGTCTGTGCTTTTCCTCACATTAAACACAGTTGTGCCAGAAGCCTGTGTTACCCACAGGCGTATGACCGAAGGAGGGGGGTCAGGAGGGTGACCTAGTGGCTGAGGGACACTCCCTAAACTGTTTAAGGGCTTTTGAGCAAGGCACCGAATTAATGTTAATGTTAAACATTAACGGGTTAAACATTAACAGAGTAACAGGCAGTCAGTGGATCTGTTTTGCCAAGTATTTCATTCAACAAATCATGTCGATATCTCTGTCCTCAGGTTACATAATGTGAGGGGTTAAAAAAATCATTTCCTTTCTAATAAGTTCTTGGTGTTTGTGTTGACTTTTCTGATTGGCTGCCTTGCCGAGACTGTTGTAAATTTACTCCACCCTTATTCTAGTTCCTCATATTTGTCACCACCAACTCACAGCCACTACAGCTCCCTCCCACAGACTGATGCAAGCGTGTGTCACATTCTCTTGAGTTGAAACGTGAAATGCTCACCTATATTCTGCAAGAAGGAAATTCTTCTTCACCTTTTGGAAACCTGTAATTTCAACATTGAGAAAATGCTCCCTATGACTACGACTGCCTCAGCATGACGTCAGCTGTCTGAATCATACTGTGTGGTTATGTGTGTACTATTACCTGTCACTGGGTATAGCATTTAAATCATACATCATTATTATATGGTACATGCATTTTAAACTGATAAATAATAATATGATGGACTACTTCTGTATAACATAAAGCTGAATGTACAATGACATGAAATCAACTAACTTCTACAATACTGCGCTCAAACACAGAGCTGGAGTAAATTACATGCATTAAATATCTGTTTATTCATACATCAATGGCTACTGCCCAATTACAAATAATGGCCAGAGTGGTATTTCGTTATTATCCCTCTTTATATTTCATTTTGCTGCGAATAACGGTAATTATATGGAACTTCGTCTCATGAGAATAATAATTTAATTTTGTGGTACTTATCCCAAACAGTCATTATTCACATTGTTAGAATTAACAAATATTGGGAGTTGAGCCAAAATGTTGTCTGTCAAAGGCAGACAAAGTCACGACTTCCTGATTTTGAATTGCTAATCATGCAAAAAGGAGAACAAAAGTTTATTCATCCCTCTCTTACGCAATACCACTTAGTCCCATTGCAGCTCTGGATGTTGGAGCATCGGTTCTGGCCTTCTGTATCCAGCGCTGTCTAACAATGTGTGTCCTCTCATTAAATTCACTCCTACATGAGATAACATCTTGAACAAAAAGTGCATAAACAGAGCGCTGCTGCATTCATTTGAATTCAAAAATGTAATAACTCTGCAAGCATCCAACTGTCATGACAGAAATCATAGTGCCTGTAAATGTATTCACCACCCTTTGCATTTTTGTTTTGTAACACAACATTGACCCACAATGGAGTTTTTTTGTTGACAGTAATCAGCAGAGAGGACCATTTAATGAGTGAAAACAGAGCTCTACAATATGATCTAAATTAGAACAATTAATTGCGTATGTGCTTACGCCCTTTGCTATGACATGCAAATCATCACATCTGCAGCCAGTAGTGTTTTTAAAAGGCATATTATATTTGAGTGGAGAGATCACCTGTGTGTAATGAAGAAATGATAAGCGATTTTAAGATAAATACACCTGTATCTGAAAAGTTCAACAGCTGGTTGGTCATTTTCCAGGCAAAAAAGAACAAAGAAACATGTTTGTGAAAATGCTATTGAAAAGTGCCAACCTGGGGAAGGATATTAGGAAATTTTGCTCTGTACATGGGGCGCATGCTCATCCAGTTGAGCTACCCAGGTGCCCAGTTCAGGGGTTCTTGATGTGAAAAAGTTTGGGCAGTATGAAAGCAAAGGTTAATCTGAATGCAATATATATATATATATATATATATATATATATATATATATATATATATATATATATATATATATATATATATATATATATATACACACACACATACACACTTTCCCACAAGACAACAACCACAAACCTATAGCCAAAGCTAGACAGGAATGTACTGTATTCAAAACAATTCTGTCCAATTCAGAATCCAAACCTCTATCCAACCACAAATTGAAAATTGCTGTTCCGTCTCCACGCAACGTGACAGAGCTTGGACAATGGATGAATGGGAATGTCTACAGATGTGCCTACCCATCCACGCAAAGTTGCAATTGCTGTCAAAAAGGTCCCTCTTCTACATATTGACTGGAGGTGGTAAATACTGCAACCTGTTTATGTTGGGTTATATAGTTATATTCAATCTGGATCATTTGTAAATATGACTCGTTTTGTTGATCGGTGTCCAAAAAAAAGCCAAATTAAATCCACCACTTTGAACATTGTATAACTAGAACATGAAAAGTCAAAGGCTAGCAAATGTCTTGGCAGTGCAAATTCGAAGATACGGGCAAATGGGATTAATTACTTATGCAACTGATCCAACATTTAGTCAATGTTAGGTTTGTGGCTGGTTGATATATTTTATAATCCATCTCTTATCATGCTCCCATCTGTGCAATCCATTTAAAAAAAAAAAAAAAAAAAAACCACCATCAGTGTGCCAATTCTGCTTGCCAAGTGTCAAACTGCTTCTGCAGTCTTGGCACAGCAACAATATCTCACTTAAATCTTTTTTACATATTGAAATAGAAAATAGGATTGGATCATTGTTGGTTCATACTATCATGAACCACCCACCAAAATGTGCCACAAACAAAAGAAAGTGAGACTAATTGCAATTTTAGTGATTTATTTGTACAATAGGAATCGCACTGTACAAATACCCCAGCTCAGATGTATAGGCAAGAACATAAGAGCATTTTTTTTCTGCCTGACCTGAACATCCCTCAAACCTCACTGTGAGCTTAGACCGATGGAAACAGATGCCAAGAAACAAATAAAAATAAAGCTAAAACAATAAATAAAGCAGCTACGTGCCAAACAAATTAACATTTACAGGGAGAGAAGAGAACCTTCCCAACTAAGTGCCAAAGCATACTGAAAATACTGAAATTAAAAAAGGCAAAATAAAAAACTAAAAAAAAAAAAAAAAAATGTATCATTTCCAGATTTTAACTGTCCAACCTTTATGGCAGTGGAGTGATTATGGCCTCAGTTTAAATAATATGTAAACAAATTGGAACTCACAGTAGACAAACACAGAAAAAGGCATATGGGGATATTTCTATCAAGTCCATTTGCCTATGCCACTTACACATTTATACACCATCCACATACAATGTTGTGAGCTTTTACAGACAAGACAGGACACTTTTCCAAAAAAAAAAAAAAAAAAATTGAATTCCCTCTCCAACCCACCCCATGTAGAACAAGTTTAGACAGCAATGGAGGTGACATGGTCCATTTCAAAGCAATATCAATTAACATTCACTCAAATTTCCATTAGTAAATCACTTCTGTTACCATGGTAACTCAAAACGTATAAAAATATAACAAAAGACTGAAAACTGATGCACTCAACAAAAATATATCTACACAGTCTGAAATGTGGGGTGGGGACTGGGCGACACGGCCGAGAACAGCTCAAATTTCCAACGTATCATTTCTTTTCCTGGGGGATAAGGAGTGCATAAGAATGCTCCACATATCAAGTCTGAGTAGCGGCACTCTTTCCCCTCTCGGCAACAGAGACGCAGTGAAAGCCGCGGGTTCCGTCGGGACCCCTCGGCAGCCTCATTACGCCTGGCGGCAGGCCGTCGGCGTTCTGGATCTTTCTACCCAGCATCGGGCTGCCCACGGGACTGCTCTCCTGAGACGCCACCTGCTTGCGCCGCTGAACCCACGGGCTCCCCGAAGGGGTGAGGCTACTGTCTGAGGAGTAGTCTGCCCAGCGACGCCCAGCCTCGGGGCTCAGCCTGCCCTCGCTGGCTAAGGGAGACTTGTGGGAATGCGGAGATTTGCGCTGAGGACAGGGGCTGGCACGGGGGCTAGACCAGGGACTGTTACGCGGGGACATACCAGGACTAAGGTGATTGTTCTGGATGTTGATGCCTGCAGTGGTGGGGCTGAGCTTGTTGCAGGACTGGGACTTTCTGGCCAGCCTTGGGGACGTAGGGTTGCTCTCCGTGTCCGAGGAGCTGCAGGCCGAGTCGTCCCCGTGGTACTGAAGCTCTCTTACTCGGCTGTTGAGCGAGCGACTTTTGCGCATCCCTCCTTCTTCACGCGGCCGTTCTTTCGGCACCTTCTTCTTGGGCGGCTTGGTGCCAATCAGGACTACTTTCAACCCCAGCGAGCCGGCCCCTCCATCCTCACTCCCCACAGCTTCGTTGGCTTTGACAGCCGCCTCCACCTCCTCAAACTCCACAATCGCACACTCCTCAGTGCCCAGCTGAGTGTAGCGGCCGCTCAGCCTCTTCAGGTCTGCCGGCAGGTCCTTCCCGGGCTTCAGGACTCTCACAGAGGCGATGGCGCCGTACGTTCCGAACTCCTTCAGCAACAGCTTCATCAGCTGCTCCTGCTGAGTGGCTCCTCCCTCACCGCCTCCGTTATCCTTAGCGAGAGCTGCCAGCTCCGGCCAGCTCTGCAAATCACTCAACAGCAGCATGCGGCTAGGCAACGACTCGCTGGCAAAGACTGGCACTGCAGATTTGCGCCGCACCTTACGCCCCTCATCGTTCAGCTCAAGTATCTTTGAGTGTCTCAGAGCGTAAGCTGTTGTTCTCCAGTCACGAGTCAAGTGTTTCACCTGCAAAGAAACAATGCTTGCGTTACATGGGTGGGATGCCAAGTTTAAGAGGGCCGTCTCATAACAATTAGTTGATATATTGATCTGTAGAACTGCTTCTCAGAGAGTCATGAATCCTTTGTTAAGATCAATTGGTTAAACAATAACTTAAGCCTGTCAGCAAGGTTGATCAGCAGTGTGTACTGCCTTCCTTTCAGTCATACTTCCTGAATCAATAATTGTACCAAACATCCTGGCTTCACTGCATTACCCAAGTCACTGTATAATTTGCTCAGGTTTAAAATGAGTCACCCCAGTGTCATTAAGCTCATATGTGAATCCTTGTTTATATTATAAATGAGCATGGGGACTCCGATCACTTGCGGCATAGACAAATAAAAATAAAAAATCTGCATGCATAGGCCTAATGTAGCACCAGCTGTTGTGAATCAATGTGAGAATATAATTGCATCCCCAACAGCTAGTCATGTTGACACTAGAAACATCAGTCATTGCTGTTCAAAATTCACACGAGCCTGTACGTCAATGGAAATTAAAAATTGAAAGCTTTACCCAGGTTCCCATTTTAACCTTCTCCTCAGCCTTGCTTTACCTTAATTTGTACATTTTGGCAGAGTTAACAATATCTAGTATGTAGAATGTGGCTAAACATGTTATTGAGTTGACTATCAGCTCAGATATTGAAGGGACAGTTTAGACTTTATGTTGGGTTGCATGAGGTATTCATACATAGTCCATGCATTATGTACGTCGGCACGCCCAGAGTTTGGAGAACGTACTGCTGTGGATGGGGGCAGCAGCTTAAAAAATAAAAAAAACCACCTAAAAAGGCCCACTGTATAATGTTTATATAAAAAATATTTTCACCACTTTACCTTGCCATCAAACGGCCCTTTCCCACGGGTAACTGAAGCTGTTCTATAGCCTACATCTATGCTTTCTTGAAAACCACCAGACTACTTTAACAAAAAAAAAAAAAAACATACAAGAGTCCTTTTACCTTGTACTGTTGCTGGTCTATTGCTGCCTTGATCAGTTGGTTAGTTTTTGTTATTGTGCGACAGTGAATCCAAACTAACCCTTTAAAAACACCAAAGTCACACCATAACACTAACCAACCGAGGCAGCGGTAGACCAGCATCTCCTGTGTTCTGCGGGGGAAAAGAAATTACCATTTTTGTTAAAAGGAGTCTGGTGGCTTTGTAGAGAGCATAGATGGATATAACAGCTTTAGCTCCCCATCGGAAAGGGCTGTCTGATGGTAAGGTAAAGTGGTGAAAATATTCTAAAATATAGCATTCACTATTTATTTTTTTAGTTGGCTAAAATACATTGAGCTGCTGCCATCCACAGCAGTGCATTTCTTAGCTTCCGTTTCAAGACTCCTGCCTGCTTCTCCAAACTGTGGGCGTAGGTAATACACTGACTGGATAAGTACCTCCTACAACCCCATTTGAAAAAAAGTCTGAACTATCCCTTTAGGCCAGTACTACTAGTACTATAGCATGTGGTATGTATACTATGCTATAGCCAATAATAGCAAAGGCTCCGAGTGTAATTCCCAGCCTTATCAGGACAAGTAATCCCAGTTATTTCCAGACAATACCTTTGTTCCAAAGTGCTTTGCAGCCACGGTTACCTTTTTGAACGAAGTGAGCAACTTGACGCTGACAAACCCCAGTTTGTTGCGTCTGACATGTTTGAGCAGAAAGGCATCATGCTCCAGGTTCTCATCCGACAGGTAGTACTCAATCTGAGCAACCAACTTCTGGATGAGCTCGGAATCTGGGGGCTGCCAGCTCTCCTCCTCCAACTCCCCTCCACTGGTCCCGGCACCGCTGTGTGTGGGAAGACAACATGCATCATGGTCAGCACAAAATCTTCTCTGGTACATCACTGAAACAGCCGAATGCTTCATATCCTAAACTGGTCACATCTCTGCAACTGTTAGACAATTCACCTTCATTACACACAAGTTGTTGCCAGTAATGCATCTCCATTCTGCCATTTCCCTCTGCAATTTTCCTTGCAGCAGTTGACAAGCTGAGTCTCCAGCCATTGTCACCATGCCTCAGTGCCAGACCTCGACACCTGTGCCCCGCCAATCCTGAAACTGCCAAAACCTCTCCATCTGAAGGGCGCCGAGTCACAGGCTCTCCCTCCCACGCAGAATATGGTGGCTCACCAAATTAACTTCACACAGTTACCAATAACCGGTACCAAAAACGGCATAGCTGAGGCTGTTAGGCACAATTTGATTTCAGTCCGACGCTTGAATGTAACTGTGAAGCAGCACAGTCAGGTGGCCTTGCCCATTAAGAGTGAGGGTCTGAATGAAATTTTGTGGATGACTCATCACCTCCTCCCCTCCTTTTCCTCCCGCGCACACCCTCAAGTCAACATCTTTCCAGCCGGCTGACCACACAGCTGGCACAAGCCCACTGCTTCAGCTGGACTTCAGATAAAGAAAACCACGAGCTGAGTTTTTAAGAAGCGGAAAAATCTGTCACGGTCAACACATACAAGATAATTTAAATATGTGAACTAAAGTTAATACAGCAGAAATGTAATGGATACTGGATATATTTTTGTTTTTATTATATAGGCTGTGAATGAAGTTCACTTTCAAGTCACTTTTAAGTAGTGCATTGAAATCTCTGGAGTAATTTTGCAGGAATATTCGATTTAACAGCCTAAAAACCGTTGACAATCTGCACTTTCCTCTATCGGTTCCAAACATATCAGATGTTTAGGGATCTTAAAATACAGCCTGTGTGGAAGAAAACGTGCCATAAAGCACCGGTCTGTACAAGCGTGACAGCAGCTCTTTATGCCAGAGAGAGTCATTAAGGTGTGACCCACAGGCAAACTGAAAGGCTTGGTTTGGACTGAGCGATTTATTTTCCCCCTTGGCCTTTTTAATCACTGACTCACTCTTTGCGCATGCAGTCCGAGTAGGGAACATATAGGCCAGAGGATAAAAATAGAAGGTCATGACGCAGGGGAATTAGATTAAAGTGAAGGTGCCATCCTTTATCTCTAAGGTGTCTGGCTGTACAGCCCTGTTGCTGCCTACAGGTGGTTAAACACTTCCACACCACTCCACCTGGGAAATCGCAATAACATCCCACAAGTAGGTGTGGGAGGACTTACAACTCCAAATTGGGAGAGTTTATTGTGTTCCTCGCACATTGTGATTTTGTTGTGACACACACACACACACACACACACACACACACACACACACACACACACACACACACACACACACACACACACACACACACACACACACATTATAGACCCTATGGTTCCATTTATGCAGCATATTTCTAAAAAAATGAAAAAAATTCAGTGAAACAAACAATCCCAACTGTACCCACGCTGCATGTGCTGGGAGCCCACCCACTGAAGTTAGGGGCCAATCCGACGCAGAAAAAAAGGGCTACCTGTACTGTTCCACTAACCTCGACATCAGGAAAACGTTTCGGTCACTCTCCAACCTTACTGAACCTAGTCTGCAGGGGAATACACTTCACTCACAGTTATGGACAAAAAAAAAAAAAAAAAAAACTTAAAACATTTTTTTTTTATGAAAAGTCTGTCAAGGCCAAGGAGACCGTTTTTGTTTACCAAATGAGAGCCTAATCGACTTCAATTGGCAGCTAACCTGTTGTTACCACACAGGCATCACTGACCAGGACAATTGACTTAGAGTAGCAAATAACTCGCACCTTGATTTGTCATGTCTTCCGAATTCGTCCTCACTACAGCTGCCTCCGAGGAAGTCAATATTGTTGGAGGACAGTTCCTCGGGCTCCTCGTCCTCCGCCGCTTGAATGGCCACTGTTATCGTCACCGTCCCCATCTCCTGAGTGTGCTGGTCCACGGTGATTACCTCATCGATGCCGTGCTCCACTGACGCAACGAAGACGCACTCCGCTGGGTTCGGGTTGGGGCTCCCCACGGACCCACTCATGTTCCTCGAACAAGTCAAGGTGCTCCCCCCTGCTCCTTCACCTTCCACGGTTGTAGCAGCAGCAGCAGCAGCAGCAGCAGCGCCGCCTCCCTGGAAGCTCTTAATATCGCTTGACTCGAAGGCACAGACAGGATACGGGGCGCGTAAAGCTGCTCGACGCTTCTCCGGGCACCAGTGATGGCGGAGAAAGACCCAAGGGGCTCCGAAGACGCGCTCCACGGCTCGCCAAAGACCCCCGATCCAGATCCGACCCGACAGAGGGCCCTGAGGAGCAGAGGGGCTTGTAGCAGCCAGCGAGACGCAGCCTGGACCTGGTGAGACCGACGGACTGGAGCCTCCTTGGGCTTCTACTGCTGCTGCTGCTAGTGCTGCTACTTCCTCATATGTAAGAGGCTTTCTGCTTTTGAAACGTGCTCTGGGATTGGGCCGTGGCAGCGTCTCTTCGCACTCATTCCCAACCCACAAGCAAAAACTGACACAAAGCCAAGAGGGAGGAAAGAGAAAGGAGAGGCAGCGCATGAAGGCGTTCACCAAAGCGTGCATATTCCCCGCTCGCTCTTTTTTTTCATACACAGATTTTGTGGGCCTACACACAGACAGCGATGTCTTTTGATGTGAAGACGCGAACGCCCGTTTACGTGGCCCTAAGTAGGTGAGCGAACTCACGTGTTCCTCTCTAATTGGGGAATTGCCCGTGTCAAGGACGACCCTTTGTCTAACGCCGCTAATTGGATAATAGGCTCTCAGCGTCTGGTCGCACGCATAAGGCGTGTAGTGTATGTGCCTGAAGGAAAGGAAACACAATAGCGTAGCAGATATTTATGGCATTAATTGAAATCAAGAGATTTGCAAAATTAAACCATTAAACGCCAGGATTTTTTAAAATAGTCATGAGTGCCCCCCACACACACACACACACACACACACACACCTTACCCATCAAATAAATTACAAAATCAATAATTCAATTTTCAATTCAATTTTATTTATAGTATCAACTCATAACAATAGTTATCTCAAGACACTTTACAGATAGAGTAGGTCTAGACCACACTCTATAATTTACAAAGACCCAACAATTCCAGTAATTCCCCCAAGAGCAAGCAGTTAGTGCTACAATGGCGAGGAAAAACTCCCTCTCAGGAAGAAACCTGGGACAGACCCAGGCTCTTGGTAGGTGTCTGACGGTGCCGGTTGGGGGTGTGATGAACAGTGGCGATAATAGTCACAATAAAGATGATGGATCAGTGACTAGAAATAGTAGTTGTAGTAGTTCATGGCATAGCAGGGCACTACAGGGCGTCACAGGACGTAGCAGAGCACTGCAGGGCGAAGCAGGGGAGTAGCAGGACGACGCAGCAGGACTAAATAGAATAAAGGTTTAACAAAATTGTATTCCATTTTTTATATTGTATTCATTACGGTTCGGTCATATTTCCTGTTGTGTTGACCTCCCAACGCAATGGTCTACATTCTGTTTCAAAGCCTTCCTCAAACTACCAGAAGTGTTCAGAAACACACACGATCTTTTGTTTTACGAAACAAATTGTCAAAATGTAAGTGGGGGAATTACTGGAATTGTTGGGTCTTTGTAAATTATAGAGTGTGGTCTAGACCTACTCTATCTGTAAAGTGTCCTGAGATAACTCTTGTTATGATTTGATACTATGAATACAATTGAATTGAATTGAATTGAATTATTGACCCCCAACGAAATCCCAGAGACAGTACTGAGGATATGACCATTGTCTTTGATGGTAGCTGTGGTGCTGCTCTTGGCCTACGGGACCAGTGAAATCTCACAAAAATAAAAGTAAACTATTATTATTATTATTATTATTATTATTATTATTATTATTTTGTCTTAGAGATCCACTGGGACCTTCAAAAGTAGGCGTGGGGTCCCAGAGTTCATTTCCAGGATCACTGGTTTCAGTGATGGGGATTTGTAGCACAAAAGCATATGTAGGTGTTCCGCGAGAGCATTATTATTACAGTCATCTAAATGCGTCTCTGCATGCTGTACCTCTAGTCCATTTTCGTAGCTTGTTGTTGGCCTCCATCCTGATAGCCCTGTAAATCACCCACACCAATGTCGTTGGCTGTTGCCTGCCCTGCATGAAATATCTTTACTCCTCCCCACTGGCAAGCCACGCTCACAGCTGGTGGGCAGTCTGACTCATTCTCTGCACCACATGCCATACAGTGCTCCAGTTTGTGTACAATGCAGCATGGGGGGGGGAGACAGAGAGAGAGAGAGAGAGATTGAGAATAAGTGTGAGAAAGAGGGAGTAAAAGGGGTGAGGAAAAGATTGTCAACAAATAATCTGAGCCATTTAGTTTGTGATTGAGGATTTATTTCTCCAGAAGAAGCGACAGAGTCTGCCAGCAGGATCATTTCAACTGTTTCCAATTCAAATAAGCACATTTTCTAGAATCTGTCCTTATTCCGCCTTGTTTAATTACATTTACACCAATTTCGAGAAAAATTCCTGAACCAACAGAATTAAGATTAAAATGGTTGTGAAACTGTGAGACAAACTGTCCAGGAAGTGATACCAGGTTGGCATTGTTACTAAGCACCTGTAGGTTGTGTTGCAGATCACTTCCTCTTTTCAGGCATGGTTGTCCCTGTTTGTGTGACATAGATGGCCAAACAATCCACAAAAATGTGTATTGAAAGATGTGTCTGTTATTTTGTTCAACCTTATTTATATGTCACTAGGGGTGAACAAAAAACAGAGGCCCCTTTCATATACATTACAATAATGTATAATACAATACAATTCAGCAGCACCGCAAACTACAGCCTCCAGAGTTCAATCAACACCTCGCTACGTGTTCTCGACGAACTTCACGAAGACAGGATGCATTACAGGGCTAGTGTATTGAAACTAATTCAATGTTGGTGTACTAATAAGCTGGATACTCCGTGCTACTCGAAAATCTCTCTCCAGGCATTCTTGTAATTCACACCTTAATGCTTGTTCATTTTTCATAATTACTGTTTAACCACTTCCAATTGCATCATCAAACCTACAAGGAGAATCCCTCTTTGAATTGCCTCCCCTAAGTATTCTTCTTTAGAGGATTTTTCCTTTTTCTTGTCCTTTATATGCCTTTTAGAGTTTTGTTACTTTGCATGGTGCCAGTAGGGCTTGGAACATTGTATATTAGTTTATTTAAATAAACGTGGCCGCTCTTGATTTACGAGACTGTGATGTGATCCTGTTTGTACAACTCTGGTAACAGTCAGTGGAATTGAAGTCTCTTGAGTCGTATTGGCTTTGACTGAGTATGTCTATACCTTATGACCTGGAAGTCTGACAGTCTTTATAAAACATATGTCTGACATTACCTCATGTAGTGTTTGACTGCAGTAGATGTCTACGACCTCTTATTTTCAGAAGACACATGCAGCCATTAAATTAATATATATTGATCTACTGGTAGTACTAAAAGTCAATTAATTATAATATCTCAAATGCTGAGACCAATAATGCTACATCATTCCCTGCTCACAACTATTCGGTCAATGTTTGGTCCACCACTTTGGTCCAGACTGAAATATCTCAACAACTATTAGATGGATTGTCACAACATTGAGTACAAACATTGATGGTTCCCAGTGGATGATTTTTTTTTAAATGACTGGTGATCTACTGACTTTTCCTCTAGCACCACCATGAGGTTGACATTTGTGGTTTGACTGAAATGTCTTCACAACTATTGCATGGTTTGCCTAATGACCATCAGCCTCAGCTGTACTTTTATTGTTTAGTGCCAATAAGCAAATGTTAGCATGCCAACACGCCAAACTAAGATAGTGAACATAGTAAACATTATACCTGCTAAACATCAGCATGGTGATGGTAGCATTTAGTTCCAAGCATTGCTGTGCATAAGCACAGCCTCACATAGCGTCTAGCAAAGCTAGACTCTCGTTTCTTACTGCAAAAAATTGTCTTTGCAAAGCTTGATATTATTGATACGGTGTGACATGGCAAATGGAAGGGGCCTTGGCAACCAATCTGTGATCCCCTTTCCTGCCTGTTTCCTAGGCCCCGTTTACACGAAGGGAAGACGCAGATATTTTCCTGCGGTTTGGCCTCTTATTTACACGAAAACCCTGTTTTTATCACAGAAAACGATTATTTCTAAAAACTCCGGCCAAAGTGGAGATTTTGGAAATCTTCGTTTGCACGTTTGCATGTAAACTGAGACAAACGGAGGTTTAGGCAGCCGAGAGAGAGAAAGAGGACGTGATTGGTTGCTGTTGTTGCTATTGTCGGGATTCTGATTGGCTAACGTGGGCTTGAGCTTCTCGTTACACTGCCACCTACAGGTTTGCATGCTGTTGACGGCATTGACGGCATATATACACGGGTACATATAAACGAACACTTTTCTGAAAACGGAGAGGTTGAAATGTCCGTTTATGAAAATAGCCGGCCACGTGTAAACGTAGCATTAATGCCATATTTGAGATGTACAGCAAATGATGGGGGATGGTTGTGAAGCTGTAAGGAAACGTTTGCAACCCCATCTCTTGCAGCCATCACAGCAAACAGTGGGCTGTGAATTTGTAATGACCACAGATGTCATCAATTTAAAATGAAGAGAAATATTGTATTACATTAATCAAAATAAAAATAAGTGTAAAGCAACAAAGAATGTTACACTTAACCCAGGGTAACAACCATCCTGGTTTCTCATAGTTCAGGACTCTTATACACAGGGTGTTACATAAATAATGAACTGAAGCTTGAAATCATGAACCCAGAGATGGTAAGTCATCAATTTCTTTTCTCTGACTGTGCATGGCACAAATCCCTTCAGTTGCTCTGGATAAACTAGTATAAAAATGCTTGATAAATAGATTGACAGACAGGAAAAAACAGAGTGCTTTCTCCCTCTTTCTCTTCTCTCTCTCTCTCTCTCTCTCACACACACACATAAACACACACACACACACATACACACACACACACACACACACGTACACAATCACTGCCGGATGGTAGAAAACTGCAGCTCTGTGTACATTGTGTGAAGGCACAGTCAGTGTATGTCTCTATTTTATCACATATTACTGTAATTCTGCTTTAATATTATTTTTTTGAGAATATGTTTGCAAATAATGTTCCTGTTTATACACCTACAAGTCTTCTGTCAGTGAAGGCAGGTGTCATGCTGTGCTCCTGCCAACAAATCAGCACTGCTGGTACAATAACACCATGTGTATTTTTGCATTTTCTATGATAAAAAAGCTATATATCACTTTTGTTGTGCTGTATTACAGACTAAGACTGAATGTGTATAGTTTTCGAGAGTCCCTATATCCAGGTTTAAGAACAAATCTCATTAATCTCATTTTCACTGCATGTATCTGTATCCAAAGCTACATACGTTGATCCATACATAACTGGAATCTACATTGTACCTTTTTAAATATGGCCTGTCATACAAACTGTTGCTGATCATCCCCTCCCATAATATGTGTCAGCCTGTGCTTCATGAATAGATTGTGACAGGCAGTGTGTGGGAAGTCCCTTTGATGAATCTGGACTTGTGTTCTCTGAGCAACCGCTCATTACTGCCAGAGTATAAAAAGGCTGAAAATACACAGCACAATTTACTTTATCACATTTGGTGTTCCGTGGTGTTACTGACTGAGATTAAATGGGCAACACCATGAACTGTATTGTAAATAGAGCAAAGAAAGAGCATCAAAACTGTGGATAAAGACAGGGTCCAAATAAGTTTGAATTTACAGAAAAATAGCAGTCTTTCTACTAGAACATGTTTGCATGCTTTAATGTTCAAAACAACACATTCTTTTTCTCATACTGTTTGTCTGAATATACCTGTATTCAACCAGTCGGAAGTGCTCTGAATATAGTGCCCGTCTCTTTAAGCCCTCCTCCTGAAAAAGCATGGTCTGCTTTGATTGGTTAGCGTGTCCGGGTCTTTTGCATCTGAGCTCTCAGAATCTCTGCATCGTCATTGCAGCCAGGGAATGACTATAACGATCTTATAATACATCCATGCTATAACGGCATTTAGCTGCACTTTCTACCCCACACCCGTATGGAAGTCCTGACGGCACCGCCTCTGAATATGGGCTGTGTGCATTTCTCTGTGGATTGAGCAGATTTGATACTTTCACAGTACTCACGGCAGTTCGTGAAATGGTCACGTTATTTTTAATCTATTGATTCGTGTACAACAACACTTGTTTCCTGAATAGTTTGACCCATCCACCACCCCAACCAACCTCCTTATGCGGATTTTCGGCATTTCATACTACTCGCTACCGTAGTCGTGCTATGATCATGACATATGCTTCCCATTTAAATACATTAGTTTACATTTTCGTGCTGGCCAGCACGAAAAAAACATCCCCGTGAACACGAATCAATAGATTAAATAACCATTTCACGAACTGCCATGAGACTGGGTTGCATATTGCACCTTGACCTGCTTGTGAATAAAAAAAAGACATGGAAATCTCACTTTTTACAATGTGAAACCTTTACCTCTTGGCCACTTTATGAAGTATATATTTTCGTTTTCTCACATTTTAACTTGTCAAACACAGGTGTAACTATGAATGATTACAATACACCTGTGCCTTTGCTGCTGGTCAAAATGTTCAGCGAGAAGAATGTTCTTTTTCTTATTATGCTTTCGTTTTTTACACATTTCACTCAATACACATGCATGTAGTGCACAATTTATAATAATGGACAAACTGTAAAATAGGTATAAGCAAACTCTGAAAAGTATTGGTCTATGATCCAACGTCTACAAAATTGATTTTTTGGATTAACCTACAGTCAAATGCACCAAGAATCTCAGTCAGGGTAGATTTTGAGATGGAGGAACAGGAGGCTATTGGCAAGAATAAAGAATCAGCATATAATAAACCTAAGATATCTGAGAACTGTCATGGTTTACTGACACACCTGGAACAGAGCCATCATTAGTGTTATTTCTTGCACCTGTGCCTTTTCCTGTAATGACAAAATGTTCACTTCAGGGTTTTTGTCAATGTTTTTGTGGTCATAATCAAAGCAATCTTTTTCCTCAGCATTACATCAATTTTACCCGTAGTACAAAATAGAAAATCAAGTCAAAATGAAATGTTCACATGTGCAGGTACAAGTAATTGCTTGCTTTTTCAGGTGTTTTGTTTTAATTATGTTTAGAATTAGAATGGAAAAAAGTGCATGCAATACTATTATGTGTAATTTGCATCTGTGCAAAGATAGTACTTTTTTTTGTCGTACAACTTACTTCAATGTTTTGTGGTATTACCTACTAGTGTTGGTGTTTTTTGTTTGTTTTGTTTTTTTATATATATATATTTTTTTTTATGAAGGCGCTGGCCTCTCCAGTTGCCTCTCCGTCAGCTCTGCAAAATGAATGCTGAATTGTCAATTTTTCAAATATTAATAGTGCTTTATATGATGACTTTGGATGGGGATGGCAGGGCTGTGAGTCCCTCATCAGGATCGGGAAATCAACTTGCCAGTCACCTGGCAACTCTGCTAAAACACAAACATTTTGCTCATATGCCTATCTAATTTTATTCCAAAACTCAAGTTCATCTGTGATGCCATGACTGCACCCACATTTAAAAGGAAATGGCTATTTGTACATAGCAGGTGTACTCTTGGTGGGCATGTGTGATTGGTTGATACCCCTGACCTGTTTATTTGAGAAGTATATTCAGTGATGTAAAAAAACGTAAGGCTTAATAAACGTGACCAGCTTAATCCGACAGGGGGCCCTGGTGTTATGAGCTGTGCCCCTACTGACACCGGTTCTGCCCACTCTCTGTACATTATGCAAGCACTACTACAGTCCATACAGCAGACTACATTTTATTTTTTAAGATTATTTTTTGGGCATTTTCAGCCTTTATTTTTGACAGGACAGATGAAGACGTGAAAGGGGAGAGAGAGGGGGAATGACATGCAGAAAAAGGGCTGCAGGTCGGAGTCAAACCCGGACCCACTGCTTTGAGGAGTATACCTCTATATATGGGTACCCACTCTACCAACTGAGCTATCTGGGCACCTGACAGCAGACTACATTTGACAGCTTAGACGCAGTGGTTCTCAAACTTTTTTCAATAATGTACCCCCCTTTGAAATATTTTTTAGCCAAGTACCCCTTGATGAGTGCAAAGCATTTTTGGTAGAAAAAAAGGCTATATAAAGAGTTACATTACAGCTCTGCACCATTAGTGTCTGATTTACTTAACAAGCTTGTAACTGAAACACACTTAAATGTTACTTCAAATGTTTAGAATCCATAACTAAATTAATGTTATGAATTATACATGACTGATATATTTGAGATTAACATTTCAAAAAGGAATCCCCCTACAGTCTGTAGGGGGTACTGAGATTCCTGTAAGCTACAGTACTCCAAAGTACCTATAGGGGTACACGGACCCCCATTTGAGAAACATTGGCTTAGAGAACAAAAAGAACCAACCAGTGCTCTTGTTAGATAGGCTACTACCTGCTTAACCTGGCCTCATTGCTGTGTGTCATATTTTGACACATTTATTTGGAATATACACAATGTGAACACAAAATAATAATATTGTGACACAGGTTTCTTCTAGGCAACGTTGCAATATTAGGTAATAATAGAAGCATACCAAACTTTGACTAAAGAAACTATTATTTCAGGACTAGTTTCCCTGCGGAGTGCTTTTTAGTGACACGGGAAGTGAGTGAGGAACCGAGCAACACCGTCGTTGCCATAGCAACAGTGCTTGTCTCCGAGGAAGTTTGTTGTTCCTGTTAAGCTAGCTAGCAAACGTTACAGATGAATATCGTTTTTTTTGGAACAACAAACCTTAACTCTAGAAATATATTACTGTAGCAAATTAGTTACTTACTTATTTCTTTTAGATATTTATGAAAGCCATACCGCTTCTGAAATTGAACTTGTTTAGCTACACGGTTGGCCTGAATTTTTCACTTTAGCAGACGTTTGCTAAATGGAGCAAACTGAGAGCAGAACGATGCGATCTCAGAAACACAACAGTGTCAACGATAGATGGGTGTGTCTCACCCCCATGGTAAATACCACTTTTATTAGACTTTTTACCATTGGTTCACAGTATAATGCTTTACAGGCATAACCATTAAAAGTTTAAGCCTCAGGCTTGCTTGAAGTTAGTATCCTAACTAGCTAACGTTTCATGCTAATGTTTGAATCTAAGGGGTAGCCTAGCCATGAGGGAGGGAGGGAGGGAGGTTGTGTGTAACTTATGAGGGAGAAAGATGCACGGGAGGGTTCAAAAAGTTGAACAAAGAGACTGTGAGAATATACTGTAGGCTATATGTTTACAAAGAAGTTTTTAATTTGATTAAATGTATGTTTCATTCTGTTAATGTCTTTTCATTTATTGAAGTGTTAGTGTCACAGTTAAGTAAGGCTGTGTTTTGTTAAGTTGCGTTAAATTGCCTTTTGTGTATATTGTTTTTACATAAGTTTAGCTACATTTCATCATAAATGTACTTTGGGCACCAAATATAGGGACCGGTGGCCCATGGGGCCAGTGCTTAAAAATATTAGTGTCTATCCCAGGGGTCTGTCTTGTTTAATGCCATACATTTTATCTATTACTAAAATATTTTTGCAGGTCAACAGCTGCAAGTTGCACCTTACAACTGCCAAGTCACTAGAGAGAGCCCAGAGGATGGTGAGTCATGACAAAGAACACGCTGAGAGACAAGCTATGTGGTTAATAGCCTAGACTTTCCAATGCTTCACAATTTATCATGTTTACTGTTTTACAGACTGACTCGCAAGATCTTGTAAAAGAAACAAATATGAATAAAGGCCAAGCAATTAATCATTCTAACCCAGGTAAGCTTGAACCAATCCACTCATTTGCACACTCTACCATCCCAATTGGCCAAGAGTTGTTATGAGTGATTCAGCAGCATTGTATTGTATTATGAATGGCTAAGGTATGTAAATTATCTTATGGACTGTTTGCACACTTTGTTTCACTATACCATACCATATGTAGAAGACTTGCCCAGACACCTCTGGTGCCATCATTTGCCCGTTACTCTACAGATTCCGCTGTGCATAATCTAGTACCACTGGTGTGTGGTGCTCAAAGTGGTTTGGATGCAGTTTCACATGCAACACAAGACGCAAGAGACACATCTAGGAGACCAACCAACAGTGCAGGGGCCACTTACTACCGTAATGCGGTAAACCTTGCCAAGCCAGCAGGTAAATATGGCAATGGCAAATATTATGGATTTGGGAAACTGGTTTTATTGCTGAGTTTTAGATTTACAGTTTGTACTCTACAAGTATATAGCATTGATTTTTATGCAATGCACAATCATATTTTGTGCATCCTGAACACAGTGTGTAATGTCCATGTCAGGTGGTTCTGGAGGATATAAATACAATACAGTCCCTGGTTTTTCCTTCACTCGATTGCCCTGTGACAGTTTTGCGTCCAATGTTCAACGAATCGACATGGACAGGTACCTCTGACCTCTTTTATTTTCTAACCTATTAGAATTGTATCTGTGTAGTACAGAACGTGTTGCTTTAACTGTCACTGTAAACTGGACATATGATTAACATGTCATGTGTCACAACAGTTTTATGTACTATGTGTTCAGTGTTATTAATATTCTTGTGTCATCCCTATGCCATTAAGTTTAATTGGTTTTGGGAATTCAGTTCCAAGCATTGCTGTGCAAAAGTACAGCCTCACAGAGCCACTAGCATAGCTGGACTCTTAGTCTCGTTTCTTACTGCAAAAAATTGTCTTTGCAAAGCTTGATATTATTGATACGGTGTGACATGGCAGATGGAAGGGGCCCTGGCAACCAATCCATGATCCCTTTTCCTGCCTGTTTCTTAATTCCATGTCTGAGTCACAGTATTTGCACTAGAAATTATAAGACTTTCACCGAAAACGGCAAGTGCTCCAGAATGCCACCAGGGAGCAGCAAAGTCCCTTTAAAATACCCACCCCTTGTCTCAAAGATAAGTGTTTGCTAACAAAGAACTACTTCACTGATGACAGCGCAGAGATAAATTAATCATTATGTATCGTGAAATATAATAAATCAGTAATTTGCATCACTACATTGCATGGATTGAAGGTGAAGTGCAGCTGTTAAGTCCTGATCTGTAGTCATCCATATGAAGCTAAATTGTGCAAAATGTTCTTTATGTTTTCCAGGCGCTGTCTGGAGGAATGCCCCCAGTTGGGCCCTATGGATGAACTACAGCTTCTCAACCTCCAGCACAATCTAATCACAAGGATCCAGCATCTGTCACATCTGCAACAGCTTGTTTTCCTGAACCTGTATGACAACCACATTTCTGAAATGACTGGTATTGAATCTCTAAGCTCTCTTAGGATTCTTATGCTGGGGAAGAACAGGTGAGTTGTCATCAGTGGATTCACATGCAAACACAAGAATTTGAACACGTGTCTGAATTGCCTCTGTTACACTGATAGAATTTTGCAGTTCATATTTGTGGTAGTACAGCAAAAGTTGCAGAGCAGGTCTAATCTCCATCTCTTCCAGATTCTGTTGGTTTTTCCTAGGTGGCATTGTTTGTTTGAGTTTGTTTGTTTCAATCCTTGTTTCTTTCAAAGATAATAGGTGGCTATCAAAGGTGATCGTATAAAGACGTCAAAGGGCATATTGTTCTTTAATCTAACATCTTGAGATCTCTGGTTTGATGTGAAATGTGTAAATGTTGCATGTAGTTATTCAAGACATTGTGTTGTATGCATGTAAGGCTTTATGCATTTTAGCTGCTGCTACGTGGTAAGCTTCAGAAATGAGTGTTTTCCAGCAGATGCCCAGTTTAATTAGAAAACCATTCACTTTGGTGTTAGTAATCTTTATTCCAAAATGTCAGCAGAAGGAAGATTAAATTCATAAATCACCGTGTATGACATCAAGGTCTTACAGACGAACTCTGGCATTTTTATTCCTTTCTGTAAATTGTGACATTTATCTTTTATGACCTCCTTCCAGGGCCATATGTGGTTCTTGAAGGGTAAATAATACCTCAGATTTAGGTTTCCATTGGCATTTATCGAGAGACTACAGTCTTTGATCCTTACGTGTAATTTGATCTTAATCCATATGGTCAGTCTTGAACACTGTACACTGCTGTATGTTTGGTTTCCTCTGGGAATGTAACCTTTTAATATGCTTGATGGCCAGTTGGCTTTCCCCTGCTTGGTACCTGTTCAATAGCCTTCTCCACGCACACACGCACGCACGCACGCACACACACACACACACACACACACACACACACACACACACACACACACACACACACACACACACACACACACACACACACACACACACTTAGCCCATTTTCCTATGATTTTCAACATACATTGTGACAGTATTACATCTTATGTCATATTTTCCATTTTATGTCCCTTCTTAGAATCCATAAAATACGCTGCTTGGAAAGCCTGTCCAAACTGACTATCCTGGATTTGCATGACAATCAGGTACTGTTCCTTCACTACCCTCCCACCTCCAGCATGAGTGTGTCTTGGTCATTTAGCTGCAGATACTGTAACTGGAGATCATGATTTTCAGCTGCAGAAGTTCAGCAGAAGTGGATTGTCTCTTTCACCTCCTCTAAAGTGTTGCTAACTCGTGGCTTGCTATGTGAGATACAAGGATGTCTATTCGGGTTTGGACATTGTAGCCAAACTGTCTTGTTTCAATTTATAACACACAACGTTTTTAAAATAGTTTAGCTCTATTTTGTAGACTGATTGCCATAAACTGTATTATGAACAAATAGGTCCTGTCTAGCATTCCTGCTCTGCTTCATATTGCAACATCTTTTTTAAGTCAGAAATCTGATGGGTGTCATGATCATCCATTTACCAAACTCCGTTTTAAGGGACTTAACTTTTAGCATTTGTTTTAGTTCCAAGCACTGTTAGAAAACAAAAGATTGAAAACAATCAGAACCCACATGCTCTTGTCAAAGGTTTACTCCCACATCCATTTTCTCAGTGACCCTAGCATAATTTATTCAACAGGCACAACTGTTTCTGTGCTTCTAGCTATGGGAACGGTTTTGAGCTTAAGCAGATTATAATGTTCAATTAATTTGAGTAAAACTATTATTGGGGGCTGTTTGTTCAGGCCTCCACCATAGAGCCTGGCTCACTGACATTAAAGGCCTGGGAAATGAAATGATGTAAGTAACACTGATGTCAGATGAGGACTTTAGCAACCCCTGGACAAGGAAGATAGAATAGAAAGGCTTCCCTTGGTCAAATTAATGTTTTGCCAGCATGCCGCCTACGCCCTTCCTCAGAGAGCTACTCCAGAGACCTGGTAAGACTCCCTCCCTCTCTGATGTTGGCTGCTCTTTGCATAAGCAGGCGTCCCAATTACTATTCAATGACTGCTACACTGTAATGTTTTTGTCCTGTCAGAGGATGCTTTGTTGCCTCAAACTCTGTCCACTTGTCCACTCTACAGTTCATTTAAACAGTTGACACAATTGATAATGTGACACTTTAATGAGTGAATTAGTAAACAGAATTTGTTTGTACTGTCCTTGTTGGTAATGAGAGCACATAGCGTTCAGAGGTAGCCATTTGTTGGCAAGCGCCTTTTGGGGAGCAGATGATAAATCTATTATTCTGACCAGGACAGGTTGCTTTTCACTCACTGACTTCAAAACCTCATGTCCTTTGTGCCTTTAAATAACTGTTAAATCAACTTCATATCAACTATTCATGGTTTTCCAATGTCACTAAAGACCTGACCACCCAAATGTAATGCACAAATATAATATGAGATCATGAAGTGGGGGAACTCAGCAAGGACTTCAATTGCTTAAAGAATTGAAATAATGTTGGAAGTTGTGGTTATTCTACTTAGTCAGGTTGTTGTTGTTTAGTCACTATTGGCCATAGAACACCAGCTGCTTGTCCTCTTTTCGTTTGTTCTTTAACCACTAGCAGTACATCACTGTCATACTTTCCTTCTCCCATCCTCTAGCAGCGAGGCTCACATCTTCCCCCATCTCTTTTTCCGCTTTATTTCTGTAACAGGATGTCCTTTCATTTCCAGTTTGCTGGAAGTATTCAAAAGGAGATATTCTCTTTGGGAGTGTGCATCCAACCCACACTTGGCCTCACTGACCAAGTGTTGGGGTTACAATGTGACCTGACAATGTTGGATAACCAATCTTTCGTTAGGCGGTAATGTTTTCCACTCGAGCAGTTTGACTTGAATACTCCTACTACTACACAGAAGACAGTGGAGAATGCCCTGCAGGGTCTGTAAAACGAAGAAAAAGTATCACAGAGTTATAGAAGTTTGTTGAGCTCATGCCCATGGTAGAAATGATATCCCTCCTACAAATCAAGATGATGATTTAGTTTAGACTGAATCTGTCATGTGTGGGAAGCATAGCACTTTGGGTTAGGGTGAAACTGGAACAGAGACCCCCACAATGGTTCTCAAACATTTTTCAGTAATGTACCCCCTTTTGAATTGTACCCCCTGACCAGCGCTAATCATTTTTGGTAGAAAAAACAAATTGTCGAAGAAAAACAACGTGGATGGTTCCATACAATGCTCTTCACAAGTTAAATAAATGATCAGTTCATTAATTTAACAAAATTTGAGTGTTTAATTCAATTTTATAGCATTTAAGAAAAAAAAAAGTTAAAAGAATGTTGACAAAAAAGCTTAAAAAATTGCAAATAAACAACAAAATTGTCGGGGAAAAAAGCGACAAAAACATTGTAAAAATTGACAAAAACGTCAGGAAAAGTGTCGAAAAAGACGACCAAAACGTAGAAGAAAAAGTTTTACGTTTTGACCCAGAAAAACAAAACGTTGCATAGTCAACGGGAAGACAACACGAGGGTTAATAACCTCTGTAGCACAATGTTTTTTTGTGTTTGTGACCGCTTCTTTGACAATACTGGCCATTATATTGAATGTTTAAGATGTGATTACTGTATTGTTTACAAGGAACATGCCAAGAGCTGATGTTACAGTCTTGCTCAGGTCAGGGATGCCCAAGTCTGGGCCTGAGCTCATGTTAACCTTGTGAGAGTCTTTTCTGCTCACCTTTTATCTATTTATCTTTTATCTACAGCTATTTGCCATCCACTGACTGCTTTACGTTCATGAATTTTCCTTTTTTCCATATTTGAACCACAACCCTATCACAAGCCTTCCTATCTCTAACTTTTTGGGTACCCATTGTCCTGTTAGTGTGTGATGATGACTGTGTGTTGACTGAATGTATTCACTTCAGCTTTGACACCACAATACCACTGTTGTAAAGGCCTTTCAGTGCAGCGTGATGATCTCACTCTGTTGTATCCATCACCAGACTTGGGTTGACTTGATTCACACAGTTTATTGTCATTTTCTTGCTGCCACCTGTATATGAACACACCCACTGTCAGTACACTTGTTCATGCAAAAAGCAAATGTAGCAATCTACCCTCCCTGTTTTTTTTTCCGGTATTCAGAAACTACTATGCACTTTTATCTCTATTGTAATGCCCCTCCTAGCTCTCTAAAACAAGAAATAAATCAACTGCAATTAATCTAAAAGTGCACTGACTAGGACTGGGATGGCAAGCACAAATCACTTCCCATGTACCAGTGGTTCGCTGTAGGTTTATCTATTGATTTTAAAATCCTAGTTTTTATGCATATGAACCTACAAGATCTTCCTGACCATCTGGGAGTGCCGTACTAATGCTCTGAGCAATAAAATACAACACATTTTTTGTAGTGTCCATGTCATTTCCACGTTACGACTTAAAGCTCATGAACACACTGAAGTCGGATGAACGACTTTCCAACTCGGGAAATGGGACCATCCGTGCAGCATTTGAATGCATCAGTGTCCTTTGTGAAGGTCTGTGCTATCAAAGTACCATTCTAGTTATCTATATTTCTAGTTTTAACAACTTTTCATTATTTCATTTCATTCTAAATTTCAATTCCAAATTACCTAGCATTTTTAACATTTCAACTGATTGTTGGGTGTTGCATTTTGACAGAATCCTTGAACCCCTGAAGCCCTTTTAACCTTATCCTAACATGTACAGTGTTCACCAGAGCAAACCCATCATTCTCATTGTAACAGACACCAGGAATTCTTCTGAAGTATTTCAAGTGTCATTATGACAGGGGCCCCTACAGTAAGTATTCTCTCCCAGAGAGATGAGGGGGGACAACTGGGTATATTGTCACTGTTGACTGACCCTCAAATACTTGTTTGTTATTATGATTTGGGAGGTCATTCAAGATGTTACCAAGTGATGCAGATTGTTGCTGTGAATTGGTTCGCTCTGAGGTAAATGAGGGGAGTGGAAATACAATTTCTGTTTTTTAGTGTCTATTAGCAAAAGGTGTAGCCTCAGGCATTGCAAAGAAAATGGAGCCCACTGCGTTTTGGCTTTCTTGCTCCCCAAAAACATTTAGAGCCTTGTGTGCAAGGCTAAATCAATTCTAAATAGATGTCAACCGTCTGATGATGATTTAAATACATGATTTGCAGTTCCAGTGTGTTGTTATGCTCTGCTAAGCCTGCCTCCCCTTTGTGTCTCTATATACGTGAAATATCGTTATCTAAATTGCCATTTCACATTGTTTTATCTTTTTGTCACTGCGCTTTGATCCAGATCTGCAGGATAGAAAACATGTCTCACCTAATCGAGCTGCGAGTGTTGAACCTGGCAGGAAACAACATATCCAGAGTGGAAAACCTGCAGGGCCTCAACTGTTTGACTGAACTCAACCTACGAAACAACTGCATCTCTGTTGTGGTGAGGGGCCTCTTTCCCAATTAGCGACAGCTTAAAGCATTTTATTCACTGCATGCTCACTATTCTACTCCTTCATATAAAGGAAAAGGCCCCAACTGTTCATCTCATTTTCAACCAAGATTGTAGCTTCTGCTTCCCTTTCCCTTTATGTGTCTTCTATTTTCTTCCACTTGAAATTGCAAGTAGGAGTTAGAAATATTATAAAAATGTGTTACAAGATATCCCAGTAAGATATTTGCAATATACAGTAGTTAGTAGAACTTTTGTGGCTGCTGCCATAGAATGATTTAACTAGTTCTTTGACAATGTGCTGTGTCTGATCTGCACAGCTTATACCAATGCATCACACACATGTACATGTACATTACATTCAATTTAGCTGACCCTTTTTATCCAAAGCAACTTCCAATTAGTGCATTCAACCATGAAGTTACAAACTCAGAAATTCAGAACAGCAAGAATCACATAGAAGTACATTAGCTTCAAATAAGCTAAACTACAAAGAGCCACATGTAAGTGCATTTTTTATTTTATAACCATCTTCTTAGCCAAGAAGCAGTCGGAAGAGATGTGATGTTTAGACTTGTAGCTATCCCAATGTCAATAGGGGGCTGTATTGTATTGTATGTATTGGCTCAGTGGTGTAATAAT
Source organism: Perca fluviatilis (assembly GCF_010015445.1). Taxonomy (NCBI): domain Eukaryota; kingdom Metazoa; phylum Chordata; class Actinopteri; order Perciformes; family Percidae; genus Perca; species Perca fluviatilis. The sequence goes on along the minus strand of NC_053114.1, from coordinate 37,816,869 downwards.
TCAAACCGAGTCCCAGATTGTTAACTCTAGCTGCCTTATGATTTGTAAGAGCTATGGATGGTTTTCTGCATGCACCCTGACGACTGTTCCTAAGGAAAATGTTCCTCTTAGGATAAAAGTACTAGTAGCATGCTACATCTGGGCGCCTGTGGCTCAGGCGGTAGAGTGGTCGTTTATCAATAGGAGGTTCGGTGGTTCGATCCCTGGTCTACATGTCGAAGTGTCCTTTGGCAAGACACTGAACTTTGAATTTCTCCCGATCGGTGTGTGCATGTGCATGAATGTTTATCTGATGAGCCTGGTCCACCAGTGTATTAATGTGTGTGTGAGAATGGTGAATGGTGCCTGTACTGTGTAGTGTGTAAAGCACTTTGAGTAGACTAGAAAAGAGCTATATAAATGCAGTCCATTTACATCTTTCATCTTCATGTCATTCCTTTGGTTAATGTCCTATGGATGGCTACTGTTTCCTCGGTTATGATATCCCATGAAGCAGGTTTTACCGTCACAAAATAACAAACAAAAATGACATCAATAGAATCTTTGTAAGAAAGTCTGTGGTGAAATATCTCTCTCTGGCGTTACCTAGGGAGACGTAGCTCATTACCCACAACCTCCCTCCGACTTTATGGCGCAGTGAAAGAGAAACTGGATATTCTTAACACGGAAATTCACTCCCCTTGGTTTCTATAGTTTTAATCTGATAAACAGAACAGTGCATGCCAAAACAGGCCCCTTCATTTGTATGCAAATCCCTGAAGCCCTTTCCTGCTTTTTGGTAGAAAATAGGAATGGAATCCAACATTGTGTTGTTGTATAAAACCTCTTTCCATCACTCACCCTGTCCCCTGCCTGCAGGCTCTAATCAAGAACCACTTCCAGTCCTAATTATCGGATGTAATGTTTGATGCACAGGAGAGAAAAAGTGCTACCCCTCAGCAGATTCTTGAGTCTCTGTCATTAGTGGTGTTTGCTGCCAAGTGCTTGTATCAGGCACAAAGTAAATAACATCCTCCAGGTGTCCAGGTTTTCCCTTTCATTCAAGGCAGATGAAAAGTGGAATTCTGGATTATACAAAATATATAAAAAAATGTTATGCTATAATAAATGCTATGAGTTACTTATACGTAATTGATGACCTTCTTATATTTTAGTCTGAGTCAGCTAATACATAAATATATCATCATTATATGCCACATATGCATACTGTATCTTTAAGTTTTTTTTTATTTAGACACATCAATACAATTAGTATTTAGGTCATGTTGTAATGCATCTCTCTTAATGTTATCATCCACATTTTTCCATAGTTTTAACCATACATTTCTTCTTCAATCCATTACATTTTCATATAAATTAAACTCTAATGTTTACAACACAATCATTGATAAAACAGTGGTGATTTAACAAATCACTTCATAAAGCTGTTTACATATGCTCTCAGGTGGGCCTTTCCATTAAGACATCTTGTGGCATTCAGGAAGTGATGCATTTTATATTTTTGGCAGCAGGAACCGTGATTTGTTTGGAAGAGCTGGGCAGTCAGCATGAGCATTGATAGAACAGATAAAGCAAAAAAGCATCACCCACAGGCAGACTGGCTTATTAGTTAGCAGAACTGTTATAAAAAAGCAAGGTAACTTTTGCAATTTATAGTTTAATCCAAACTATTGAATAATAATACAAAACCAGATTGTTACCTCAGCATGTGTACGTGCATAATGCACAGCATCTGCAATTCTACCACACAGTACTTTGGGCCAGATGTGTGCTGGCTAAGCTCACACCTCAACTCTATGCTATTCAAAGAGTAGCCACAAAACCCAACAGCTTACAAGCTTTGAAACCCCCTTGGCATTCACATGTACCTGTGTGTTTATTTGAGCAGCTTTCATGCTCTTTTGTGGTGTATTTTTGCATGCAACAGAGACAGCGGTGATGAGAGGTAGTTCTGTGTTTGTGGAGTAACGCCTCTGCCAGAGCTCAGTATAAGTGTGAAAAATTAAGACACGCAAACTGTCAGTGAGAAGAGGGTGGATCTGGGATAAAGAGGTGAAGGCGCGGCCACATAAATACACAGCTGCAGGCAGGCACTCACAGCAACACAGCTCTACCCAACCTCATATCAGATACTGTCAGCTGATTGGTTCTGATCAATCAGTTTAAAAAAAAAAAAAAAAAAAAGAGACCACATTGGGGGCGTTTATTATGCAGCACATCAGCTCAGTGATGACATCATTCTGTCTGAGACAGGGCTGCTAAATTTAGTCTCAGACAGCGTGCAGCAGTGGCTGCTGCCTCACCAGCATCCATAGAGGGACTGGAACAGAAGAGACTGTGGGAGTGTGGTAGAGGGTCAGATTAAGCTAGCACTGGATAGCATGACTTGCAGGTTTTTAAAAGAAGGAAAGAGAACACGCCCCTGTACTGCGGAGGTGCACAGTAAAGCATTACACAATCTAATTTTACAAAAATCCAGACTTATTCTCATTAGACTTAGTCTCAATGCAGATAATCTATTCATTAAAATATGCTGTTGCCATAAGAATTATAATTTGTCCCTCCATACATCAGAAATGACAATGTCAATGTGATTTCGTTTTACCACTAGAGAGCAATAAACCTGGATTATCAAGTGCTAATGGCCAGCATGTTTACATACAGTTGACAAATTACATATCTGGCAAACAAATGACTTTTAACGTTCAAGTTTTGTGCAGAAAAAAATGTCTGGGTTGCTTTGGCTTGCTAGATGTTTTAACAATGTTCAGTCACTGATACCTTGTCTCGCCACCATTTGGTGGTGGACAGGTGCTGCATTGCGTAATGGAGTTTTAATGCTGGGAAAACAACCAATTCCTTTATTAAAACACACTGTTGTTGCAAAGTTACTTTTATTAATTCCATAGATTGAGCATCAACAATGTAACACAACACACACACAAACACACACACACACACACACACACACACACACACACACACACACACACACACACACACACACACACACACACACACACACACACACACACACACTTACAAACTCTCTAGCATTGCTCCTGATGTTGCATACTGTACTATAGTGAACATTTTGGCCGTTGGAATGGATGATTGTTGGGTGTTGCATTTGACAAGGATGAGTAACTGTGTACTATATTTATATGGTTGTGTGGATGGGGGTGGTAGGGATTTTCTAAATGTCAAGACTCTGTGCTGCAGTATTCGTACTGTTCTCTGCAGAGGAGAACTCAAATTCTCATTTGAATGGAGACTGGCAACAGTTCTGGTGGAGGCTGTGAGGCGTTGGCTGCAATATGGGTGGACGCCGACGCAGCTCATTCAGTGTCTGCTTTGCTTCCAGCATATGCAACACTGGTCACTGGACACACACACACACACACACACACACACACACACACACACACACACACACACACACACACACACACACACACACACACACACACACACACACCATCTGATTAGCTGAAGTCGTGGTTGTGACATTGCCTACGTCCCCTTGTATCCTCTTCAGCTTGCCAGCTGGCCAGCTGCTGCTCCTTACTCCACCCCCTCACTTAATTCTGCATTGATTTAGATGCTTCGAAAGAAACAGCCCCCATCCCAGTCAGTTTCCATTTAAATAACCGAAGCTATTGTTCTTACGTGAGATGGTACAGTAGCTAACTGCTCCGAGTATGTGCGACTGAATGTATATGTGTTCGAGTGGCATCCTGAGTTTGCCTCCTGCAGTAGGGGATCTCTGCATTAGCGCAGCACACACTCCACTCTCTCTCCCCTCCCCCTTTCCTCCTCATGCTCTCTCTCTCTCTCTCTCTCTGTCTCTCCTGCCCCTCCTCTCTATGTGCAGACAAGGCAGTGTGCTGTGTGTGTGTGTGTGTGTGTGTGTGTGCATGCGCAGGATGGATGGGGATGCTGTATGCTGGAGCTGAGAGCTGCAAGGTGATTGAGGGAATGGAGAGAAATACAGAGCTCTGACGACAGTGACGATGCAGTGCCCTCTTCCTGAGCACCTTCTCCTCCTCACATCCCTTCATCTCTCTCTCTTCCCTCTTTCTCTTTCTAGACTGAGGTGTACCGCCTGCCCTGCTTGCAGCGCCTCTTTCTCAGCTGCAACAACATCACCAGGTAAGAGCTCGTATCGCTTAACTCCCTCCTCCCCGCAGGGCAGGGACAGAGATGGTAGCCGGACGGTTCCTTGTCCACTCCCTTGGCTCTTGACAGGGCCTGGCCAACAAGCCGCAGGCAGAATACACACAAACGGTTTGCTGTGGTGGGCAGTTTCTATAACCTAAAAAAAACATAACCTGGATGTGTTCTTTATTGTTATTAATTAGCATGCTGTTATCTATGGGTGTGCCAGTACTTTAAAGTTATTCAGACAATCAGAGAAGCAGGCTAACAAGAAGGTTGCCGACCTCCATGGAAAATTAATGATTTAAAGGTTGAGTAAATTCAAGCATTTGCAGCATTGCTAGGTGAGAGTGTGTAGGATGAATGAGAAGTGTTTTTTGTTGCAAATGTCAGCCTGCTTTACACACATATTCCAATATCTGTGGTCTGTTTTTTTTTTTTTGCTCCTTCCTCTCTGAACCCAGCTGTAAAGGTGTTACTGAGTTAACCTGTTAAAACAGCATATCCCTCCCAATGAATAAGGCTGCTATAAGGAGGGGCCTGTATGTGGGATTCAGGGTCAGACAGGGTCTATTAGCCTTCTTGACCATAGTCACCTTATTCTGTGATAGATCTGACCTGACGTCTTAAGCCAGCCGTGCTGTTCTAGTGTCTGTATGATTCTGTATCTGATACACTGTTACAGTTTGTATTGTTAAACTTCTTTATGACATTATAGAGGGACACTATTCTAAGTGGAGCTTGATTATTCAACTAATTTCCATAATATGTACATTTGTTTTATACATTTTCTTTCTTCATATTTTTACTATTACTATAATGGCCTTTTGGTAAAGGCATTTTAATTCAAACTTCTCTTTTGAATGGTTGCTCACCATGGCATCGTAGAAAGGTGGCGGGTGTACATTTTGTTCAATTCTGATAGGAGAACAGTTGTGCTCTGTTGCTAGGTAGAGGGACATAACATATTGTCTACTTGGTGCAGTCAGTTTGCCCGGTAGAGGATGATGGAGCAAAAAAAAAAATCCCTCATGAATGTTTTTTAATTATTATTTCAATTGTCATAATCTTGCATTTTTGACTTTTAAAATACTAATAAGAAGTCAGTAAAGAAATTGGTGCAGCGATTGTAGTGCCAGATGGATTTGGAAACTACACACAATTTTCAACCACAATCCAATCTGCACACACAACCAACACACATGTTTTGATATTCTCTTCTGATTAGATCTTTGATAGCATCCAGGGACATGCATGTATACTTCATTACTGCAACTATTAATGAGTGGGTTTATCATAGTAACAATACCCAAGAGGACATTGGTCACTGATTATGAATGCAAACAACTATGCAAAATGCATGAGATGCAGTCAAGCACCATTGGGATCTCTCAAGTAGTCTTCTATAATCACTGTGAAAAAATGCTGTCATTATTGCTAGATTATAATTGTCTTTATTATAAGTTCATATATGTAATGACACAAAGTATAAAGTATTACTAGTATAGTATAAGGAATTAATAGCAAATAACAATGCCCTGTCACAGTACTGTATGTTCCAGTGCAGAAGAGAGGTCCAGCTGAGCCCACTGTGAGATAGGAGAAAATAATACTCAAATTAGTGCAGTTTCCTGACTACCCCAAATTGAAAATTTGCTTTGCATTTGTCATAGCACCAACAGTACTTTATTTTAATGTTCATCATTATTGTCTGACCCTCTTTTGCATCCAAAGAAACCTGGCTAGGATCAGGCACAGTGCAGTATAGTAGGTTCATAAGTGGTTTTAGGCAAATGAGTCATTAAGGTTATTATCACAAATTAGCTATGATAAAATCTCCACTGCCTTACTTACTGGTTTTTCATGTTTCCCTTTGCCACAGGCTGATATCAACAGTGTAGCGGATATTTTTCTCTTCATTGCCCGCTGAGTAATGTCAGGCTGCCAGTGTGCCTGCTAAATTACCAGTTGTTCATGTCTTCTTTTAGCTTGGCTCTATTCGGTCAATACAAGCCTATAAAGGTATAAGAATCAAGATCAATCTAGATGGGGAAGTCTTGTTTGACTAAAGCGGTGGATGACTCAGGCTTCCAAAAATGTACTTGTAAAGCATTCCGTGTACCTTGTTGTTTTTTTGTTTAACAATCAAACATTTGTTTGTTTGTGTAGCTTTAACTCTCGATCTCTTTTCAAAATGTTCTTTCTTTGTGCCTAGTTTTGATCAGCTAGCCTGCCTTGGAGAGTCACACTCCCTTTCTGAGCTCACCCTGGATGGGAATCCTGTAGCCCTGGAGACATGGTACAAGCAGGCCGTCCTGCGCTGTGTGCTTCATCTGAGACAGCTGGACATGAAGCGCATCACAGTAAGTCCGAACTGTGTGTGTGTGAGTGTTTGTGTGTGTAAAAAAACTGACTAAGGTGTTAAAATGTAGTTTATTGTCCCCTTAATTTTTTTTAATTTTTATTTCTACACGGTATTTTTGACGTGAAGATTTTTATCATGCCATTATGCCATAAGCAAACATGTTAAGCAGCAAAGAGGAACGAGGATGTAGAGTTATGACAAACTAAAAGCTATAAAACCCTCACAGCTCATGGTTGTGCTGTACTTTGTATTTACAAAGCCTGTGTTATATGTCATATTTGACAGTCATGTTCAGCTAATGGCCCAAACCTTTATGTCACTGTCGAAGCACATATTCCTGACTGCACTGTACATGTTGATTCTTGAGTGAGACTGTCTTGACCTAAACTTTATTGTGGTTTTACTGTTAAAGGGGTGATATAATGATTATATAGGGTATTTCACACTGTTCCTTATGGTCTCCTAATGGGTATGTAACATTGGTTGCGCTGAAAATGGCCTGGTTGCATGCATCCCTGTGTTTTGGCCTTATTATATATATATAGGGGTCTTGTTAGAAGGAGCAGCTAGGTAGCTAGCTATGTGTCCCATTGAATACAATGGGAAAATATCGCGGCTAACTAGGTACACTTTCGGCATAACTATAGTATATTTACAGTTTGAATTTTGTCATGCCACTTATATAACATCTACCCCAATGTCTTATAAAGCTAACTGTTGTATCCGATTCAAAATTAAGGCATTTTATGAATGCTGGGGGTCTTGTTAGGAGGAGCAGCTAGCTAGTTATGTGTCCCAATGAATACAATGGGAAAATATCGTGGCTAACTAGCTACACTTTCGGTATATATATAGTATATTTACAGTTTGAATTTCGTCACGCCACTTATATAACATCTACCCCAATGTCTTATAAAGCTAACTGTTGTGTCCGATTTCAAATTAAGGCATTTTTGTGAAAGTCAGAGGTCTTGTTAGGAGGAGCAGCTAGCTAGCTATGTGTCCCATTGAATACAATTGGAAACGATTGCGTCTAGCTAGCTACACTTTCGGCATAACTATAGTATATTTACAGTTTTAATTTCGTCACAGCATGTATATTACAGGTTCCCCACGGACAAGAGGCGTTTATTTCCCCAATCGTTTGTTTAAATAACTCAATACACATATCTATTATAAGATTAACTGGAACCTGCGGTAAGAGATTGCGGGCCTAACAAGCTCGCTGACCGCGCTCTCAGTCAAACACACTGGCCATTTAGCAGGAAGACGGGAGGGAGAACAGCGAGCTGCAAGCCCTGGAGCTCTGTCAGGGCAGCGGCGTTTGGTAGTCCAGTCACCCAGAAAACGGTGAGTTTGCGCGGGTATGGAGAACCACGGGTTGCCTGCCGTGACGGAGCTCAATCAAGCTCACAGCAGGCCGGGGTCTGTGAAGGAGGACAGGCAGGGCGGCGATGTAGCAACCCAGGCAGCACCGGCCGCTGAACTCCGACACACAGTCGACCAAAATTTGCAATTAGCCATCCATTTTCGTAAAACGGCCCATATTTGAGCTTTACATAGTTGATTTCTCGCATAAAAAAGTTTCAGAAGTGAATTTTGTAATGGAATAGCAGAGATCTGCGCGACCTAGATTCAGAAGACTACCTGAGCTCAGGTCAGTTGTGTAGCCTATGTAAATGTTGGGGCGTGACCGTTCTCTTAATACATCCATGGGCGTGACAAAGGTACAGCTCATGGAATGCTTACGTAAGCTTCTAGCTTTGTTGAGATTTGCCCGTTTTCAGCGGCAGTTTCAAAATATGAGATTTTAATAGTAAAGGGGTGTCAATGGGATTTTGAGCTTCTATGTATGTCCTATTTACCCACCGAACTGTCATTATTCAACTATGACAAGGTAAATCGGTTTTGCATTCTATCACCCCTTTAAAAACAAACTTACGATGAACCCTCATAGGCAGTCTCATATTCACTGTAAATGGGGTATCTCCAGGATCCTGTACATTGTGATGATGCTATACTCATTTGGCTTTGTTTTTGACATTTGTGCAGCATTCATAATTTTCTTGGTTGCATATTAGAGGCAAAAATGCATCAGTGACTAAACTATGACTATAAGCTAAGCATATACAATAGATGTAATATATATTCGGTTTAACAAAACAATGTTTATCCTAAGGCATAAACATGAAGTCATTGTATTTATATAACATTCCAGCAAAGTGCTACAGTGAAATACATCAGCATGCTTTTAGAGGCTGTCAAGCAGGGAGCACCAGGTCTGAGCTTGCACTTTAAATGGAATCTATAAGTACCACACACCTTGCCCTCAGAACCTCATGCTGATACAAAAAAAAATAAAAAATCCTCGTAACTCCTATTTCAACAATGTTCATGTTTTTACTTGAATTTTAGGGTACACGTGGTCCCTAACAGGTTTGGCAAGTTTCATGATCTCCAGGGCCCATTAAACCCCTCCAACCAACCACTGCCTGTAGCTGTCAGTCCTGAAAACAGGGATGGTGTTTTATTTCCATAAAAATTGATTTGATAGATTTGGAGAAAGTTTTGATATGACATAAACAACGTCAGCCTATGACTGGAGTTTCCATCTTTTCAAACTGTGTCATGATATAGCTGGGGGCAAACTTCGTTGTAGCTACTGAAGATCGAGATTTTCCCCTCTAACTGATTTAACAGAATTTGCCCCCAGTGCACTATGCTGTCAGCAGTAGAAGTCAGATCAGATTATCGGAGATAAAATCTATGCCTGACTGCTGGCAGATTGGCTGTGATATATGAATTAAATGAGTTAATACTGTAAATGAGGAGATACAGTACTTTCCTGTGTCAGAACTGTTTGGATTATTTTGAAAGCTAAATAAGGGAAATTTTTATGTTTTATGTTTTATAGTCATATTTTATTGACTGATAAAACATATAATATTTACCTGCAAATACATTTGAAATGGCAAAGAGAGCTTTTATGTGTGTGTGTGTGTATCTATCTATCTATCTATCTATCTATCTATCTATCTATCTATCTATCTATCTATCTATCTATCTATCTATCTATATATATGCAATTTTCAGAATGTAACTTAAATATGATTAAAATTTGTAATTATGTATTAAGCTGAAAGCCAAATAATTATGTGGAGGCTGCCCAATCAAAGACCTTGTTATCTCAATAAGAAATTGATCAATTTCACACAATAGCATAAGCAGCGCGTTGGTGATATTTTCCATTGGAAGCTGTTCTTCTCACAAAATTAGTTTAAAGTTGTGACATACAGGCCTTGCACCTTAATCTGTCTCCACTAGCTGACATCAGTGCCTGGACTCTAGTCAGGCTAGCATTTTGCCACTATTGATCAGACTGAAGCAGCGTCTCTGCTCGCTCGTCACAGACAGCTGAATATCCCCAGCTCTTAGCTGGCACACTCAGCTAGTGTTGGCAGCATTGCATTCTGGGAGTTTTGGCTTTCCCCAACAGCTGGGCTGAGTTGATCCGAGTCTGAAAATCGGACAGATAATCCTGTCATGCAGCCGGCTGATGTGAGAATCTCTCCCATCCTCCACAGTGGTCCAGTTCTGCTGTAGAGAACAGCCTTCCTGGCGGCGGCTTTTGTGGTTCCCCTCTCTCCTGAATAATTCAGAACTCATGAATGGAGCGACACTCTGATTGCACAAGCTTTCTTTTTCAGGACGAGGATCGGCGCATGGCTGGTGTACAGGCTCGAAAAGAGGAGGAGAAGAAGAGGGAGAGTCACAAGCAGACGATTCATAAGGTACCACTCTGATCGGATTTGCTCCTGCTGTCTTTGTCTGCCTGGATGTAGAGTTTGAATATGTAGCAAATACACGGGACGGCCTACATCTCAAAGAGTAGATGAACTAGTGTCCTCTGAACAAATGGTGCCCTTTTTTATACATTGGGTGTTGTATGGTTAGTTATTCTTGGTAAAAAGAAGATAACTACTTGGTTCAAAGTATTGGATGGAGCTACATACTGTAGCATTCTAAAACTACCACATACTGTATTGCTGATGAGATGTGATTAATAGCTGAATGTTACACTGTGTATACTGTAGTCTAAATCCGATGCCTTTTACAGTATTAGCCAGCTTCAGGCCATTATTATTTTGGGGATCATGGTTAAAGTAAGGGTTAAGTGTGTATTTGGAAAATAACAACCTCTTTGGCCTCTTATTGGTACTTTGTTACCCATCAAAACATGTTTTATAAGAAATATTTAGGTAATGCTCAAGACTTTTTTACCCTTTTATGTGACTGATAATGTGTCTTGATTGTTGAGGCTGCTTGGGCCATAAAATACACCTTTTGGATGCTGACATGGACTTCAATCAACTTTTCAAACGTTAGGTTTAGTGGCTTGACGGTTAACGGTGAAGTAGGGGATTTGATTCGCCGGGGTATTTTGGCGACGGTAATGTTATTTATGTTGTAAGTTAGCAGTAGACTTAATTAACCTGACCCAGGGTGAGTGATGAAAACTGCTCTGTCTGCCTGGTTCAACTCTGAGATTTTCTCGCATTGCACAGTGCTATGAAGGAATAATCTCCGAGATTACTCTATATTATACCTCTGTTTAGAAGTGGTGAATGTAAGCTACAGCTCACAGCAACTTTATACTATATAGTGTCTGGCTTTTAATAATAGACACTGAAAAGCATAGGGCCTTTTTTTCGCCAATCTCCACACAACAGTCGCGATGTTCCTTTCAGCTAACCGCTCGTGCTCCAGGAAAGTGAAGAAAAGTTAGTTTGGTATATTCAACAATCATGTAGCTAACATTGGAAGCAGGAAAAGAGTCAAAGACCGTAACCCCCCACCCCCGCTGTTGTAAAGTGTTCTGCATGTGACGTGCAGGTTACCTTCCCCCCAAACACGGACACACATACAGGTATGTCTCGCTTTATTAGATAGATGGGGAGGGGTACACTACAGTATCTTTAAATGGGTCTGTAAATGATACTTTATTTCTTTAAATGGTCTAAGATGTTTTGTCTTGCCCAGGCATCTGTTTTTGTTGTGTGTGTGTGTGTGTGTGTGTGTGTGTGTGTATGTGTGTATGTGTGTATGTGTGTATGTGTGTATGTGTGTATGTGTGTGTGTGTGTGTGTTTTCTGTCTCCGTCAGTCTTCTTCTGTCACATTAAGCTAGTTAGGGGTTGGGAAAAGTGTATGTAGGTGTGTGTAAAGTACATATTGATGGTGCTACTGCTGTGTCTGTGCTGCAGTGGGGTCTTTTGCTGAGTGATGGTCTCCGTGCGGAACACATTGACTCTCAGTAAACTAACTCCTGTTAATCCCTGGTGTTAAGAAAATGTTCAATTGAATGTTGCAGCCAAGAGTTCGTAAGGGTGAAGGATTCACTATGAATAATACTGACTCACCCCTGCATCGGGGAGTGGCACATTCCATAACTGAGCCTATCGAAACTACAGCTTGGCCAGAAAGGAACAATTGAAAGACAGCGAAGGAGCAGAAATCTTCTCTCTTGCAGGGTGGGGATGGCACTTTAACTGCTATACTGTAACTGCAGTTAAATCAAAAAGCTGCGGTACCAAGAGCAAATAAATTAGACCAGCACATGCATATGCAATTTCCGATTTAACTTTGAGGTGTAATATCTGCCAGTAAGGCCAGTAAGCAGTTTTCATACTTTCTTTAGCAACATACCTAGTATATGCCCTCTGTGTTCTGCTTAAGAGAACTGACACTTGAAACCTTCTGTGTGTGTGTGTGTGTGTGTGTGTGTGTGTGTGTGTGTGTGTGTGTGTGTGTGTGTGTGTGTGTGTGTGTGTGTGTGTGTGTGTGTGTGTTCATCAAGGAGAAGCGGCGTCTGGCGATCCGTAATGCAGCACAGCAGTGGGAGGGCGTCAGAGCCTGCCTGGAGCTGCCACCCGCAAATGGTGCTAAAGAAGAAGTCAGTCCAGAGAACAGCCCCGCCCACAGCCCCGCCCAGACCAATGGCCTCGCACAGGAAACATCTCCAGATGAACCCAGGTACACACCACATCAGCACAAGATGTTTAATGAGTGAAAATTCACACCGGATGGTGTTATGTGTGACTTGTTTGTTTCAAAGAGAAATGTAGAGGAATCACTAAAACATGTTATTATTATCTGACATTTTAAAATCTCTTTACTGTTACGTACTATATGTATGCGGTAAGTCAACATGGCTAACACTATGACAGTCTAATTATTTAGACTTGGTTGGACTGTAAATAATGTAGCTCAGATGGGAATCTGTAAACATAAAGAATGAATGAATGTTGGGTTTAGATTCAAAGGGTTTTGATTTGATACACAGTAGTCATGAGTCTCCTCTCCTGACAATTGGGTGGGGAAATCTGATCTCGGGCCTTGGTACTGATGTTGGGCATGGAATACCTGTTAAAAGGAGCAGTTGGCGGACTCATCTAAGGCGCCCTGATCATTTGAAACTAGTTTCATATTTGCAAATAGCTGGACAATTATGTCAGTACTGTTTGAATGGACACACAATAGCCAAGGTAGGTAGGTCAACAAGGTAGGAAAAGGAAGATTATGTTTAAAATGACAACCATAAAGAAACATCAAGATATAGGCGTTTACTTTGATTGACAGCTGAGATGAAGGGAAGGAATTGTGTCTTTTAACATACAATTCTGGGCGATAGAAGTGAGACTAGTATGTGCATTTTTTTGCATGCTCATCTTAATAATGTGTTGAGTATGATTTAATTTATAATCCTCTACTATATGTTTGTAATTACAAATTTGATTTCAAAACAACCCTCTAATCTGAGCATTGCTTTACAGCCTAGCTTCTCCTTCATCTGAAAGGGTTCTGAAAAGAATGGTATGCTCTGTTGCTGAGTTTGTTTGTTTTATTTTTTGTTTATCAGACGGGTAAGTCCAGGTTCAGGACCAGAGCGACCATCAGGGGGAACGGAGAGCAGACTTCGCACCAACAGCCGTCCAAACAGCCCACGAGATCCAAAGTAAGACAAAAATGCATGTGTGTGTGTACACCCACCCTGACATATGTGTCCACAGAAAGTAAAAAATAAGCAGCCGCACGGAAAATACAGTAGTCAATAGCGGTCAATAGATCACTAGAGTTCTCTGTGTTGACCAGTAACTGTATGAGACACAAAAAGATTTCACAATCTGATATTTTCTGTTGGAATCTATGATGATTTTGAGACAGATATATTGTAATATTGCGTAAAGGATCAGTTCACTCGAATTGCAAAGAAACACATGTTCCCTCGTTGGATCTAGCCCTGCAGAAAGTTTTGGTTTTATTTGCCAAGGTTTTGAGATATCTGCCATTGTGACACCTCTATTGTATTACTAGTATGGAATTTTTTTTCAGTTACATGAAGTAAATTTAAAAATGGTGTACAGACAGACAGACACTAATGAATACATACGTAAGGGTTGATGCCCGACGAGGTGTCCATTGTCAGGAATTAATGAATGACCGGGAGGCCAGTAGCGTCTGACGTGGAGCTTCGCCGGAGCTGCGCCGCGGAGCTTCGCCGGAGCTTCGCCGGAGCTTCGCCGGAGCTCTGTGAGTACATACGTGTCTAAGATGTCTGAAGACAGTTTTCTTCATCCACTGTTTATAACACGATGCTGGAAGCGCTCTAAATCAACAGTCTGTGCTAAGTTTATGTCAGCGTAGGGCTCTGATACACTCTCCTGCACAGAGTGGGATCCAGGTCTGGATGAGTTATGAGGGGCAGGGCTGAGATAAAAGTGGGGGCTGTGTTAAGGACTATTATTACATGTTTAAAAGAAGGCTTTTCCTTCCTGCATAAGGATATGAAAATGGCCCCCGAAGCGCAATCCCTCAATGGCTTTGGCTATCCTTTACAGGGTCCATTATAACTTCAGTCAACTTCAGGATTAGCAGGTTATGGTGATGAGCAGGGCTCACGCAATCCAATCCACCACACTCGTTTCAGATGGGAGTTGTATCACTTTGGCTTGTATTGAATGACAAAATACCAAGGGCCTTTACAAACCCTGGCACTACCAGTAACTTGAAAGATAAGCAAGATCTGTGACTTAAAGGTCAAAGGGTAAAATCTTTAAAATACCTGGGAATGTGTACAGTAGCTGGGAAATTTAAAGATAGTTTCGTTCACCAATGTGTGAATTTATTGAAGGGTTATAATACCTACACAGTGTATCCCAGATTACCGCTGATAGCTGTTGAGCTACTAGATGCTGACAAAAATTACATCATCCTCCTCGATAGAGCATGTAGGGGCAAATGATCGATGAACTTGTCTCTGGGTTTTTAGGCCCGTGAATCAACACTCTTGCTTCTAATGCATGACATCGTGGAACAGGTCAATGGGGGTGTTAATTCCCAGAAATCCCAACAGCAGGAGGTGGTTTATTCATTTGCACCCTGGCATGAGACAGTGTATGGTTTTGTTGCAGGTCATCCATAATCCTGCTACTCCAGAATCTCAACAGATTCTCGGTTTCCCATTCAGGTCAGGGTCTGGGCCTGGCACATCTCCACATCTGGATCTGCTCAGGGACAGCCTGGGGGAGCAGGGCTACCTCTTATGTGTGTTTCTTCCTTGAGTAACAAACTGGGGACTGCCCTCTATTTCTTTACCTCCAAGCACGCTGCTGAGGACTATCACCTCAACTAGAGACAATTTAACAGTAAAACACAACTTTAATTGATTAAGTTTAGAAAAGTCAGAACAATGTATATCATTTGACACACTATGACTTTTTTCTTATGATAAGATCTGTTGCTATGTAAAATGATCGTTCATTCAGGATTTCTAAATGGTTTTAGTTTCCACGATTTCTATATGGGCAATGTTTGCATTGTTAGATTTCTGAAAATTATGACTTTAATCAAGATGTCCATTGTTGCCAATCCCTATGATAAAGAAAATGTGTCATAAAGGGTTAAAAACTGTCAAATATAAAGAAAACAACTACACTGCCGCAGAATGTCGATAAATGACAAATATGGAAAAAAAGATGATGTTATGATGTCATCTCTGGTTTGCATTAGCAGCCCCAGTTTGGTGGCAAATTAGAATGAGGTTGATGTGAATATTGACGGCACATTCAACATGATAGTGTCAGTGTTCCTATAATACTGTAAGTTATGGGACAATAACTTGTTTCACTACCAACTTGTGACAGTGTGAACAATTTAGGATTTATATGATCTCATTTCCCCTGTGAGAAGGGCTTGGGGGTGCATTGGGAGTGGAAGAGTTATTTCTCAGAAATCCAATAGTGGTGTTGATCACCGTGTGGGGAGATGGAAAGGCCTTTATACTATTCATTCATTCATTTAAAAAAAGAGTTGTGCTGAGACCCTGAAGAGGTGGTTTTGCAGGCACATACTGTATATGATTTATCCCTATAATGGTGAGAACGAAGTTTAACAGGCTTCTCAAATGAAACCTTAGATCCAAAACCACCACACACTGTAGGAACAAACTTTACAGCAGTAGTCTGCAGCACTTGGCACCCAGTACATCTGCACTGCACCAGTAACTGCCACTTGAACCATTTGTTTTCACTTTTCAACTGTGAAATGATAAAATGCTCTTTTGAAATAACTGTGCAGAGAGTAATACCCAGTTTCATACCCATCACTCCCACACAGTATTTAGGCAATTGGAGACAATGCGTATGCTACAAGCCATGTCTTTGGGGGGGGATTAAGTTGTTGAGAGACGACGGATGGATGTCCTTTTTAAAACCTATAACCTGAACTAAAATCTTCAGGGACACGTTAAAAAAAAAAAAAAAAAAAAAAAGATATTCTAACATGACGGAAAGACATTAAAATGACAATAATCCAATAGTAACCACATTATTCAAAATCACTGACTGGACAATTAGGTTGTTATGCTAGCTTTGAATAACTAGTCTAACTGCTATATGTCTGCTGTTAGCTGGCAGATTATTTGGCTTCATACCTATGCTTCATACACATACAGCTAGCAAGAAACGTTGACAAACGCACTCTTCTAATCATTACGTTACACTGGGTATCTAAGTTAGTTAATGCCACTTTTGATATAGGAACACCAACTCCAAATATTTTACTATAATAAGCAATTATTATGGAGATATAAACATAATCGAAGCACTTACAGGATTTTCATTAGGGATTTCACTCTTTGTGAGGCTTCGTTTTTGCCGCGTTCAACAATAACATACGTGTCTGCGCCATAGACTGTACTGTATGCGCCGGAGGACCACAACAACAATCTAGCTGCCCTGATTGCTGCCCAATTGCGCTAGAATTACAAAAAGAACAAATTATTGTTATAAATATAAAACGTCACTAAAGACCTATAATTTTCACAATCATTTTTAATGTTAAAAATATTTGTCGGGGACCCCCCAAAATCTAAAAATAAATTCTTATAGGGGGTCCCTAATGACTTATGGGGGGTCCGGGACCCCCCAGACCCCCCTCATTACGAACACTGATTCTGCAACATTATATCCATTCTCCTAATATATCCATGGTATCCCCCCATATTTTCCTATGATCATCTCTTACATTTGATCAAGAATGGCTTTCATACAGGGTGCATGGAGGGTCACCTTAGGTGTCATGTAAGAGTGTCTGGATACATATGACGATTGAGTGGGATATTCACTGGGTTATTGGTTCAGGCTGTATTACATGATTAATCCTGTTGTTGTATTTACTCGCAAGTGTAATTTTTTTAAAGCTGTAGCTCTCCCAAAGGGTATTCAAAACTAACTGAACTAATTAAAACTGACTGAACTCTAAGGCAGACTACGGCTTCAAAGAAGACTTTGAGTTCCGTCACACTGTATACTTATATAGACACAAGCAGACCACACAGAAAGTTTTCCCAAAAGCCTAACAGCCATGTGGGAAAACTTTGCCCTCTCCTGAGGCACCTGACCATTCACCTGTCTTTTACACAAGAAAGAATCAGTTAAAGTGACTCAAGGTCAAAGTATCACCTCCCGAGAACCTGGTGTCAGTGTCGAGTCACGTTCCTCTTTTAGCATTTTACACGTGTGATATGGACTGGGGGAATATTCCACTATGATTACTGGTTACCATCTTTACTTTTCAACACAATCACTTAACACAAGTACTCAATTGTTGTTTCGAAATCAAAAATCTTTGGGTTTTGTACTCTTGGTGGGGAAAAAAGCAATTTGGAGATTTTTTTTTTTTAGACCAACTGTTAACTATTAAGAAGATAAGAAAAATAATCTACAGATTAATTGATAAGGATAACAATCGCTAGTTGCAGCCCTAATCAACAGCAAATTACTATGGTGCATCAGCCAAATAATTTGTATATGATTGGGTTGACCTTTTATAAACTGTATGTAATAAACCAAAAGCTTTAACTTGCTATTTTTATCTTTCAAGGCATTATGTTTAAGGCCTTGTAAAAACAAATGTATTTGGATCTAGGACAAAAAAGAAATTTAAGAGAAAATACTTACAGTCTCATATTGCAAACATCAGTATGTGCAGAGGTGGGGTTTTGTTTACAACTAAAAAGTTGATCTCTGTCTCCATCACTCGTCTCTTCTCTTGTCTTTACCTGGACCTCCTTATTTTTTTGACCGAGACTCCAATCTACTGTAGTATACCTCTCATTTTGATTTAGGCCTTTAATTATCCATTTTAATTGTTTGTCTGATTCTCCAAATCTTTGATCCTCTTTTTGCTGCTCCGTTATGAGAGTAAACTGTTCCTTTCCTCTGGTACAGAGAGGAGTCATCTCTGGGGGGTCAGTCTTACTGAGCTGCAACAAAGGTGGCCTTTTTTTTTTTATTAAATGCTTCAGTTACAGTACAGCTCAATTTTGTTTCCTTATTTATGTACCCTCTCTGTCTACAGCATGTCTGCTATCCTTTTTGTTTTTCTGTCCTTGATTCTTACTCTTTTCTCTTAAACACACACAAAAAAACTAAATCTAAAACTAAATCGGTCTCAACAAGAATCTTGGATTAGAGTTCTGTAATCAAAGGATTAGTCTTCTAACCACTATGGCTTTCTGTTGCAGCGAGATTGGGAGGGTGTGAAATACGAATAGGGGTGATTAGTTTGTTGGCGGGCTGATCAGTGTTGAGTAGCGTGCAGCCAGTAGCCATCTGATGCCCTGCTATGCTGAAAAGTCCCTTGAGTGTCAGCAGACCCAGAGGGCTGAGCACATGGGCTCGGGCAGGGAGATTATGCCTCCTTGAGACTCGCCCAGATTCTCCACTCTCACGACTCTCTTATCAGGGAAGGGCACTTCAACTGTCGTATAGCAGAATAGAAAGCAATTAAACAAGACAAATAGGACATTGACTAGACCGCTGCGTGTTCTGTAGCGATGTTGCTTTTTCCTTCTTTTAGCACAACGTTTGCCTTTTCAAACAAATGTGAGCAAACCACTTTTGGCACAAAGATATTCTTCAAGTTTCACAAGGCAACACATTCTGTGCATTCAGCAAATGAAGACTGGTTTACAAAGTGTGTTTTTGTGTGCGTGTGTATATTTTTTGCAGGCTTGTGGAGGCAGGGAGCGGCAGTATTCAGAGCTTGTCCCTCTCTGACAGTCACCTGGCGGAGCTGGATGGAGACACGCTGCGTTTATTCGGAACGGGAGCCCTGGAGGCCCTGGAGAGGGGCTGGGGAGTTCAGACTGCTGGTGCTGTCACTGTAATAACCTTCCGCTACATCAACTTTGACGCCATTGTACCAACACTGCCTCGAATAAGGATCAAGTTCCCCAATCTATCGGTGAGGACACTAGATACATACCATAATGAGCCATGGCATTGTGTTGACTTAAAGAAGAAACAAAAAGAGTGTGCATTTTTCATTTTACCTTCAGATGTGATTGTAGTACATGCTGAGTGTCATTTAACACCAAACTGCCATGACATGACACAAAGAGGGAGGATTTTGAAGGTGGAGCCTGCCCTCTCACAGCCCAATAGTTCTTATTTGTCATTATCTTTGGCCTTTATCCACACAAAAAAAATTGTCCCAAACTAATCTAACATCATCTGACCATGGTTCCCACGGGACCTTGAAATCCTTTATCGTTTGTGAAAATAGACATAAATAGACATGGGTCACTGAAAATTCTTGACTTTTTATATTTTTTTGCAAATATGTTTTACTCAAAGTAATACTCAAAATACTGAAAAAAAGTGGGCTGGGATTGTGTCTACATGGCTCTCACGACTAAAATCCAGTCCAAGATTTACTCTCGTCTGGCAGCCTCTTGCTCATTACTCTCTCCTTTTGTCTTCTGAGTTTCCTCCATCAACGTCCTCTTTGGTCTCTTCGCCTCTGTCATGAAGTGCGTAAAGGCTGTTGAACCCGGTTCAGTTGCGCGCTGGCCCGGCTACGGCACGACACCAGTGTAAATCAAAGAGTCGAGGCAGAGCATCCGGAGGACATCAAAGGGAAAAACAGATAACATTTGTCTCCCTAAAATATGATCCAGTTTCACCCAAATCAGTGGTAGTGCCATAAAGCGTTGCATACTTCTCCCGGGAGAGCCACAGGGCTTAAACTTCTTAAGGCATGGTGCAGTTTTACATTTACATAATACTTAATTCAAAACATTGTACACATTTCCTCCATGGCAGCATTTTAGGCTCACAAATGGTATCTTGCTTGAACCCCTGGATCCAACCTGCTCGCCAAAGTTACATAGTGGGACAACAGGTGTTTGGGGCGCGCAGTGGGAATGCCAGAGGCACCATTCTTCATATTTAAAGTCAGTGTAGCATAAAAATGATGTTGAAGTGTTTAATTTAATGTAAAATAGTTAGATGATGTTGCTTTAATTGTCAGTGAGCTTCTGTAAAACCTGCTAGTTCTCATTATAAAAATTCTCAGTCTTGTAACAATTATTAACCATGATCGTGTCTTAAACTATACCATGTTGGGTCCTTGAATTTGAGGGAATTGGGTCTGGAAAGTCATTGAAAAGTCCTTGAATTTGATGTTTAAGATGGTGTGGGAACCCTGTCCGACCTTGGCAGATAACTAAAGGTGCTGGATATCCAGTTGTGGTCGTTCTGAACATCCTGCACAAAAACATCCAATTTCTTATTGGTTCTTTTGCGGCAGAACTACTCCCAACCTAATTTGTCATATTTGTAAAATTGTGTCAGTGCTGTGGTAAAGAGAGCAATAGTTGAAATAAACCTGTTTTAAGTAACTTTTAAGTAGGCTATATTCTTTATATTAAATATTCTGAACAAAACACTTTGTTCATGTAACATACAATATAATTAGGTGGATATTTTTATCCAAAGCACCTTACAGTTTCCTGAAAGCATATTTTTTTAAATCGATTTCTCCAAGAGTAATAAAACTCGCTTACACTGTCAATCTTTGCCATGATCAACTAAGTGAGGCTTCAACAAATATACAGTTGCTATATAATTCTACATCTCTGAAACCAACTTGCAGGGTTCATACGTTTTGAAAAAAACTGGAAAAGTTATGGAATTTGAAAAGTGCAAATTCCAGGCCTGGAAAGGTTTTGGAAACATAAAAAGACCCAGAAAGTTTTGGAAAAGTCATGGAATTTTTTTTTAACATAAAAATAATATAATAATAATAATAATATGTCATTAATAAATGTATTTTCACGTTGTCTTAACCTCAACATTCTATTCGGGGAGCGATATTATGAATCCCACTATGAACCACATAAATTGTCATTCATTTTATAGTTAAACATCTGAGGGTAAACTTTAACACAGATTTGTATTCTTATTGTATAATGTCGACTGACATTTTCAGGAACACATAGTCATGGAAATTTGCCAAAAAGTCATGGAAAAGTATTGGTTAAAATGCATATGAACCCTGAACTTGTTACTCTTTCTGCAGCACCTGATCTTCTTGGAAACCAACATCAGCCGTCTGCCCCAGCTGGCTGCCTTGACTCAGGTGAGGCGTCTGGACCAGCTGACCATCCACCCAGAGGGCAACCCAGTGGTCAGTCTGGCTCTGTGGCGCTCCTTCCTCATCTACCGCCTCCACCACTTCAACCTGCAGAAGATCAACGGCCAGGAGGTGAAGTGTTTAATGCATTCCTCCTGCCGCCTTTTTAAGACACAAATATAGTAACCAATTTGAACAACAAAAAATAGTTTGACTTTTTGCGAACTACACTTGGCTTTCTGGTGGAGAGTTAGATTGATACTACTCTCATTTCTTCCCATTAAATGTAAGGCTTCTAGACATCGAGCAGCTGGTTAGCCTAGCTAAGCTCATGGACCTAGCCTGGCTTTGTCCAGCACCTCTAAGGATCACTCATTTACACTTTATATCTTGTTTGTATCACATCTATACAAAATGTCCAACTCATCTCATCTAACTCCCTGCCAGAAAGCAAATAAGCCTATTTCTCAAAATGTCAAACTTTTCCCTTACATTTAAAGGAAGGTTGGGCAGCCTGTGGTTCTCACCACTGCTTTTCTACTCGCGTCTCATACCGACACACACCCACACCCACACCCACACACACACACACACACACACACACACACACACACACACACAACAACACAAACAAACAAACACACAAACACACAAACAAACACACAAACACACAAACACACAAACACACACAGGTTAGAGCTATGCATTCACACAAAATGTAGGCATCTTTCTGCAGAGGTGTATGTGTTTATTTGTGCTTTAGAACGTAACCACCCTGAAACAATCAGAAAGCAACATTTTATTCCTCTGATTCACTGCTTTGTTCGGCGCACCCTCTCTTCATTTACTCTCAAGTTCGCCTGACCACCGCTGCACTCTTCGCTGCTGTTTTTTTTTTTTTCTCTCTCTCTCTCTCTTTTTTTTCTCTCTCTCTCTCTCTCTCTTGCTCTCTCGCTCTCTCGATCCGGGGAGGATGGGCCACTGTGTTTACAAACAGTAAGCGCTATTGACTACATACTATTATACCTTTTAAATTATGGGCCCATGTCTCCTGGATTGATCTACTGTACTTCTAAATTAGAATTCTGTAAAGACTTTGTTTGATTAATGATTTTTATTTTATATTATATCTGCTGTCTCTTTTTTCTTACCTTGTTTTCATTGTGTTAGTTTTAATGTTTCATCCCAAACAGCTTCTGTTAAATGTTCTTAGATGTAACACAGTACAGAGTTGTACTACTGTGCTGGGACTGTAACTTTTGACTCAATGGTATAACCCATGACCAAGCTGTAACTCTTACTTCTGTGTTTTCAGAGTTTACAGATACACATGAAGTTACCTATCAATCAAGTATCTACTGTTGTGTGCTTGTATGTCTACCTTAGGTCACCATGAATGATGTGATCGCTGCAGTGCGTGTGTTTGGGACACTGGGTCATATAGCAGCCACCGAAACTCCACGTTGCCGGCTCCTCCTGCTGCTAGAGGAATCCAGGTGAGAACTTGATATCAGGCAATTAACCACAACATAACAGTAGCTACAATTAATTGACAGGTGTGTGCTGTGTCCAGGACTGTGTATGTTGTTCGTTTAAATATGTCAAGAATGTATGGATTCTTACATGTGCATATGTGTAAGTTACAGCTTGCGAGCGTGCAGGCTAATGTACATGCATGTGCATGCCTGTTCTGTGTGTATTTGCCTCTATACATTTTGTGTGTGTGTGTGTGTGTGTGTGTGTGTGTGTGTGTGTGTGTGTGTGTGTGTGTGTGTGTGTGTGAGAGAGAGACAGCGAGACAGAGCCTGGCAAAGAGGAGCCAGGGGAATTAGACTATGTGTCTCTGGGTAAGGGTGGGTTCTTGGCACTTCGACACAAACATTCTTCTCTCTCCCCAGCCAAAAGCTCTCGAGGTCTGTCACTCGTTGTTAATGAAAAAACATCTTTGCAAAGCTAAAATCTGTTGAATTTTGTCACGCACAGGAGCGTTTTTTGAATGGTTCTCATTATCTGGTTGATTATGGGCAGCCTAAAAGGTCGAAAGCAAAGCATATAGTACCATAGTATTACTGTTCTCCCAAAGATTGAACTATTGCCTGGTCGAGTCATTGACTGGTTAAGGAAACTGTATTACATGTGATCTCTCTAAATAACCTCGATTTTGATGACATGAAGGAAATTTATTTCTTTGAGTTATACAGTTAGAAGTTGAAGACAGTGACAGTAGGCTCAATGAAATATAAAAAAAATGTATTGAGTAATGAGCTGCCTCAGTGTCCTCAGTTTCCCCTTCAGAATCTGAAATGAACTATGCTAGTAAACTTTAGGACAACTGTCTCTCGGCTTCATCTCACCCCGGTTCATACACTGTTATGGATAGATAATAATAGTGACTGTGGATACATAATATACAAGGGCTGAAGATCATATTCGCATCAGCACTGAAATCTTAATCACTCCATGCAGAGTCATTAGCCCTTAAGTCAACATATCTATTTGTTTCACTAAATGCTGTTAGATTTGTCTTTGTATCTATCAAAACCTTCCTGCTGTAGCCTGTGTGTAAAATAAAGTTTGGTTTTGGATGTTATTTTACATGTAGCTATGAATAAAGACTTTGCTCATGTAAATGTGCATCATAGGGGTTCTTGTCAAGAATCACTGTAACCTACACATCCTTACGGAATCTCATTTCACTAAATACTTTCAAATATCATTTTAGTAGACTGGACTTTACAGTATCTTGCAGTACAAAGAACATTAACTGTATTGCCTTGTTAACACATGTGGCACCCCAAGTAGGATAACATGTATCCAAAAAAATCTATTTGACCCAGATGTGGCACTGTTTATGTTGTATGTAATCATTAGCTATTAGATTCTGATTACAGTTTGTCTTGGACACATACTTCTGTAAAATGGACCATTTGGCCAGGTTTTTCCAAGACAAATTGTTTGAAGGGCAAACAGTTACCACTACTGTTCTCTGCTGAACAAGGCTTTTTGCAGTCATCACTAGCAAGAGTATACATTACTTGTTACCAGCATAACACATATTACATGTTACACAATGTCTACAATTCATCACATCATAAGGTGCCTCTGTTACAGTCTTATATAAAGGCTTAATTTTAAGAGGAGGAAATTAAACCAGCTGAGATGCTCCAGCAAAGTGATCATGTGACACGGGATTCATGAATATGGAAAGTGGCTGATGAAGCCAGATAAGGTGCCTCTGTTACAAAGTGACGCACGTTCGTCACGGAAGTAAAGGCTGGACTACAATAGAGCAGTTTGGAGCAGTTTGTGAACAGTTTTCTGAGTTTTCTGTTGGAGATGGAGAAAAGTCCCTTTTGGGTGGACTTTGGACTTTTTCACTTTGTAAACCGATTACATGCACAAAAAAGATATATATGGTAACACAATAAAGGAAAGGGAAAAAGCCAAAAAGCATAATATGAGCACTTTATAATACATCTAATGAGTTATAGTTTGTATAGCTTTCATTGGCTGTTTATTTATAATTCTGCACTGTGCACAAGTTCTAGTAAAGTGAAAGAAAGGCCTTAAACATTTTTTTTTATTAGAAAAAGTTTGTAAGGACAACGATTCCATGTATTGCTTGTCAGTGTTGTTTGATTTCAACCTCAGTTGACCCTTGAACTTTGTTGAGAATGAGCAGAGTTCACTTCTTGGAATTCACATTTCATCACTAGGGGTCCCGCTAAATGGAAAATATTAAGGAAAAACTATTTTGACATGGAAGTGAATGCATCCACTATAATAATACCTTTAAATAGATTTCAATGGTTTGTAAAACTCCAATCAGCAACTAAATGATCATGTAAACTTTTAGCTCAAAACCCAAAATGGAAAAATGAACTCTACAAGTAGTTACAATGTTTCACACAATTGACTGAGTTGATCTTTGTTACAGTCCTATCATAACAGCTGTTCTCTTAAGAGATGTTTACACTCAATTACACTCTATTAAGAAATACACACACACACACACACACACACACACACACACACACACACACACACACACACACACACACACAGGTTTGTGGCACTATCTTTGTGGGGACCCGTCATTGACATAATGCATTCCCTAGCCCCTTACCCTAACCTTAACCATCACAACTAAATGCCTAACCTTAACCCTTACCCTCACCCTAACCATAACCTAATTCTAACCCTAATCCTACAACCAAGTCTTAACCCTCAAACAGCCCTTTAAACTTGTGGGGTCCAGCATTTTGGCCCCACAAAGCTGTCGGGACCCCACAAGTATACTGGACTCCCGGTTTTTGGACCCCACGAATATAGTTAAACAAGAACACACACACACACACACACATCGTAAATGGAATATTTGCCTCCAGCCTCCACTGAAAAGATTATTTCAGCATCCTGGCACTGGCCTGTGGAACATGTTGGTGCAGTCGTGTAACACATGAGATTTCATACTGATAGACAGCAACATTTGATGTAGTTTACATCACTTTTAAAGTGAGTGAAATTAAAACACTGACATTTATGGAAAGGTATTCAAATGTACAAAATATTACAATTTTTTTTGTGTGACAGTTTGACTCTCACTGAGGTGAGACATTTTATTTGACAGACACAAGAACACACCTTTATTACCTTGGTGTCACTCACTTTCTGCCACTGTTTCTCCCCAGGTGTCTCTTCAATCTGTGTCTAACTCATTCTTCTCTCTTCATCCTGAAGGAAACGTCAGCTGCAATTCCTGTTAGAGGGACGTGGCAGACGGGCAGGACTGAGTCCGGAGGAGCTGCGAGATAATGGGAAGCTCCTGGGAGAAGGCCTGAGCAGGGCGCTGTTCAACTACCCAAGCAGAGACTGCAGTGCAGAGAGCCCTGAGGTCAGCTTTTAACATGTACTTTTTTGGCCAAGTGGTCTGAGATACTGCAACAACTCTTGAATGTGACTAAAAAGTTAGTAAAAGTTTGAGTACCACATTAATCCATTTGTCTACCAACAGCCAACTGGGTTTTGGAGTCACATACCTAACCCCACTGTATGTCAGCCTACATCTCTTTGAAATCAGTTTAACCAATAAAACGGATTTGATCTTGTAGTAAATCTGTGTGTGGTTTAACAAAGGAGCTAGAAGCTACCAAATCAGGTGGCAAAAATTGCTTTACCAAACTCAAGTATTTCGATGTAAAAGGCATCAATATTATACCATTATAAATCTAGCACACCGTCAGACAGGGATCAACACTCGCCATCCACCCTGTCTGTATACGTAATTGGTGTGTGAGTGCATTGATGTCACAGAAGTTATTATGTGGCCACCTGCAGTCCCAGATGTTTTGCTGAATGCACCATTGCAACACCAACATCTGATTTTACTTTCTATGCTATTGTCGTTTAAAACCATGCTGTGCTCCAAGTGCCAAACATAACTCAAACTTTATTTCCACTACAATAAATAAATAGGGTTTGGAACAATGGAAGGTTAATTCTATCAACAAACAACACCAATAATTTAAAGCAGCACAAATGCAGTCATAATACAATTACAACCACCCTTCCAGTGGGTGTGGAGTGGCACATTTTAGATTGTGTTTGCGTAGATCAGGCACCATTACTTTTCTGCCTTGTGCTTAGATTGCCTCTTTCACTTTGATAACCTGCGTCCACCAAGGAGTGGATGCTTGCTGAGCTTTTTTAAAACCTAGATCCAGATTTTTTTGTTGTTATCATAGTACCTAGTATGCAAGCTTTACACCTTCCTCTTAGATTTTCCTGCCACTGCACCTCACTTTAATGTACTCAACAGGGCTGATAATTCTCTTCTTTTCCTCACAGGAGGGCACTGTGGAGTCATCGGAACGTGCTGCCATGATAGAGCAGTACCTGCAGGAGTTGGTCCAAAGGGCATCAGACACCAATCTGAAGGGTGAGGCACTACACAAGCTCTGGCCCTCCATGTTTGCTGAGATGGTGAGGGACTGTGTGTTGGAGATGAGGGACCGAGCAGCCTTCCGCCAAGCCAGCCTTGCGAGGCTCTCTGAGACCAAGTGAAGTCATTCACTCTTAGACTACACACACAAACACATGTGGACATAGCTTTACATAGCCCACAGGGCTTCATCTGAAACTCCATTCACATCATCACTCAGTGACTTATCATCACTGACTATCAGTTATTCAAATCGTTGGAAACTAAGATCTGTGATCCCCCAGTGTGTGGGACGCTTTTTAAG
The DNA here is from genome assembly GCF_010015445.1 of Perca fluviatilis. Classification (NCBI taxonomy): domain Eukaryota; kingdom Metazoa; phylum Chordata; class Actinopteri; order Perciformes; family Percidae; genus Perca; species Perca fluviatilis. The sequence goes on along the minus strand of NC_053114.1, from coordinate 37,789,123 downwards.
ATGGCTGTAGACTTTTTTTAAAGAAGTTATTGTGACAAATCCGCCTTGATTGAATGTAGATTTTCGCTGAAAACACACTGTTATATTCATCAATGCTTGGAGCTGTAACATACTTGAAGAAAGTTAAAGGGACTTATTGACTCCCAGTGCATTGTGGCCCCTACGGAGCATACTCTGCACTTTTAAAGCTTTCTGAATGACCCCTCTTCACGTTTAATGTTATCAGCTGAAAATGGCCCGGTGTCTCTTTTGTCGAGACTAATGTTTCACGCATCACTCTCTCACTTTCTCCTGTCTGACGTAAAAAGAAGAGGCACAAAGAAGGACAAGGACTTTTCTTTGTTTACCACTGATTTTCTGTATTGTAATTAGTATTAAACAATTCTGTATTAACACTCAGTTTGTGTACATGGTTTGCATGGTTGTTCTTCCTGGAAATCTGTCATGGCATCAAATGGGTTCAGATCAGCTGTTTTGCTTGGTGTAAGTGTTCCCCCCCGTTCCTATCACATGAGTCTACCTCTAAAATACATCAATGCTCACGGCCATCTCTTAGACTTTACCGTCACTTTGAAGTCAGCATTATCAACACCGTGTGTGTGTGTGTGTGTGTGTGTGTGTGTGTGTGTGTGTGTGTGTGTGTGTGTGTGTGTGTGTGTGTGTGTGTGTGTGTGTGTGTGTGTGTGTGTGTGTGTGTGTGTGTGTGTGTGTGTGTGCGCTAGCAGATCCAAGAATCATGAAGGGTCCTCTGGGTAGTGTGAACTCAGACTGGAATGTCCCTGAAGGCTTAGAGGCTTCACCAGTTTATCACCACCTGTTCCTGCTCCCTTCACTCAAACCATTCCGCAAAGAATTTTTTAACCCTTATTTAATCAGGCATGTCGGCGGAAAACACAGCACCAGCCTGAAGGAGCAACTGCAGGGGGAGGGAGTGTCAAACAGCATCACACACACAGACCAAGGAGCTGTTCAATGTCATCCACTCCAGTGGACATCAAGGCCTTGCTAACGGGTTAAAGAAGAGACTTTAAGAAGACAAGAAGTCAGGTTGTATATTACACGAGTTTGTCTTCTTCCGGTGTTGGATTGTTTTCTGGTTTTAAATGGTGACGATCACTCTGAAATAGGGATCGACCGATATAGATTTTTTTTAGTGCCGATGCCGATAGCGATCTTTTTTTTATCAGCCTTAGCCGATGACCGATACGGGCTGCCGATTTTCTTGAGCCGATATTTGGAGCTGATACTGCATTTGCTCCCTCAATTTACATCATAAAAATGTAAACCCTGCCACACTGGATTTGTTTTCGGAATCTGCTCTGCCATTTCTTATTTCTAAAAATAATAAACAAAAACACAGATGAGTGTCACTTCTGCAATCATCTTACATTCATATCACCCAAATTATGTGTGCAATGTGCATCATACTGATGGGTGCAGCGTCTCCAGCAACACAGAGCTGCCTGTGGACGTCTGTCTGTAAATAATGCCAGGAAAAAACTATCTGTGAACGCAGCAGCAGCAGCATATCGGCCAATGCCGATACACGTAAAAATGCAAATATCGGCCCGATATATCGGCCAGCCGATAAAATCCGTCTATCGCTACTCTGAAATAATCTTTTTCTATCTATCTGTGAATGTTCTCAATCATCCAGGTGGTACACAGAACGTAGTTGGTTTTGGGGTTACCTGTCCATAAAGATCTCATACGAACATTGAAAAATAAATGCAATGTTTACTTTTCTTTAACAAGAAACCATTCGGTGCAAGTGTCAGCACAACATTGCTTTGTGCTGACACATTTAGTAATTTCATGGGACTACGGCTGTCAACATCGTGACACTTGTTTCCAAAGGACTGACACAACAACATGACTAGTGACAGCATGCAGACACAGAGGCAGAGAGCAAGAACAATGTATCATCGTTGGAAAGCAGTTTAGAATTCCAAACAGTGCAGTACTTCCTGAGGCCCACACAGTTAACAGCTCAACAAATTAACATGAAGTCCATATGTCTTGGTGAGTAATAACACACAATCAATCTGTTGCTCAAATTAAAAGTTGTATTTGTTCTTTACAGAGGCTTTCCATATTTGGCCGAGAGTGAGGGCAGTGCACCAGGCCTGATGACTGTCAGTGCATGACAACCATTATATATTCAACAAAATTTGTGTTGGTAGTGGTGGGGTTTAAGGGTTATCATTTTTTTGTTTCGTCCGGAGCAAGGGATTGTTATTCCTACCCACTAATATGACCCAAAGGAGCATTTGGAGGCATCTTGTCCCATACTATTAACCATTTATAATAACGCACAGTGAGGACTGAATGTCTGTTGGCTGTTGCAGCAACTGGCATTCGAATCCGACCTGCTGCCCTTTGCTGCGTGTCATCCCCCATCTCTCTCCCCCTTTCATGTCTATCCACTGTCACTATAATAAAGGGAAAAGCCCCCAAAAAATAATCTTAAAAAAGAGAAAGTTAGCTCATTCATCAAAATGTATATCAATTTTAAAAGGGAATTACACAAGTACAAAATTCTACAGAAGCTTAATCGCTGACTGTAGGCTATATATATATATATTATTTCTTTTTTTGAAGGGGGGGTTTCAGTTAATCTGAGTTATGCTCATTAAAATGGCTTTTATCTAAGTTGTTAACTGAACTCTTGGGCTACAGATGGAAGTGACGTGATAAATCAAAGCACTGTTTTTTCTGTCACATCTGCATCATTGTAGGCCTTGGCTCTGCCAATGCACAGTGGAGATTGGCCAAGAAGGACTCAGGTATTGAAAAGTTATATATATAAGTATATAAGTAATAAGTTTGTTGGTCCCACTTTCTCTCAGTCTCAGTTACCTACATTTCCCAGAACACTTCTTGATAACCCCCAGAGAACATGCCTGAACTTGTTTCATTCAGCTGTACATTTTATAGCTGTACCTGTTTAAAAGAGTAATTTAATCATTTTTGTACACATAGAGGAGGAGTGACAGCAGCTTTATTGTACTAATATGCCCTTCTTATATATATTAGGGTAATGTGATATCTTCACAATTTGTGTTTGGGTGCAGACATGCAATAAACCTAAGCACTGGTTTGGATGCTGCAGTGTTGACGTGCTCGGCCGTCTGATAGACTTTTGTCTAGTCTGGAGACACGGCTGCCAATTCGTTCCACCTCACAGGACCAACTATTAGTTTCTCCTGGAATGAACCAAGTGCATTGTTTATTGTTAGCCATGCACTGCAAAAAATAACCACCTGAAACTGTAATTTCAATTTATTTGGAGGTTTAAAATCACATTTTTACCAAAAGCAACAAACAATCTGATAACAGAAATGAACAACATATTTAGCTTATTTCTAAATGAACCATTTTGTCTTTCTTATTTCTTTTTTTTGTACTGTGAATCAGATCACATTATTTTTGTTACCAGGCAAGTATTCTGGCTGGTTTGTTCAAGCTTTATTAACCAATGATTACATTAATAATTCATTTCTTTTAGCAAATAGGTCTACTAAAGTAATGTACAATATATTATTCTGTTGAAGTATCAATGATTTTATTTTATTTTTTTAGTGTAGAGTCTGTCCAGTGGCAAGTCCGTATTGCATATTTTTGTCCAGTGTCCGACAACAGATAGTCTCCTCTACAGATCTCTTCTGGAGAGGCCTTCGATGGGTCATCCGGAACGGTTCGTTAACAATGCTTTAATTGGAGGCTTGTTTGCCTTTGAAGGGTTTGGAAACATTGGGGTTAAAGGCAAATTCCTGAGCAGTATCAACATCTACGCACCAGTGAGGACAGTCAGTAGGGGCACCAACAGGACCAGCTCGCCTGCAGATACCTAGAGAGATGAGGTGCAGTAGCACATGAATGAGCGGAATTGATTCACAAACTTACATTTGTAGATGCACTCACACACTCAATTCCACTGTATTTACAGATTGAGTTTGGCTAAATAATGAAGCAAATGTCAAGCCAGCATGTTTACAGAAAATGGCTCTAATGAGATGCATGCTGTATGTCACACACAAACCGTATGGTGTAAACCACTGAACCTTGCACAGCTCTGTTTTGTTCTGTCAAATTAAACAAGCTGAACACAACAGTACACCAAGCTTTTTCAGTTTATGAATATGAGAAAGTAAATTGATTTTGAAAAAAAGTTTCACCACACTCCCCTTCTGTAGGCTGTAAATCCGTAAGTGTGCAACACTTTGGGGTGCACCCTGATAAATTAGGAGGCTTTTGTACAAACCGAGTACCATTGTTCACTGAACTTAAAGGTCTTTTAGTTTATACAGTTTAGTTTTTTTGTTTTTGGACACCAAAAGTCATGGCTGGGTCCGGGTGACATGCTTGAATTAATTGTCTTGATGGTGTCCATTAGTAGATTATTAACCACTATATGTCACTCCATCTTGTTGGTCATTTTTCTACCTTTGAGAAAACAATTCAGCTGTTTTCAGTCCTCCACTGTTTTTTTCTGTGCACTCTGTTCCCATTTTATACCACAGACTAAAGCATCAGTAACCAATCCCATCGGCCAATAGAAGCATCAACTGAAGCGTGAGGAGTGCGGCCAATGTGTCATCACCAAGACAAATTACGTTTTCGTCTGCATAGTATCTTCATGGCATGATACCACAGCTATAAGTGGGAATATATTCATTTCTGTGATTTGGATAAACTGACCCTTTAATCCTGTGGTAATTACATTTTGTATAATGCTCTTTAGTTGCGTGAGTGCTACCCTACTTCTTTTTAACGATGTTGTCAAATCAAAAGTAACACCATGCATATGTTAAATTAAATGCCAAACAAAAGAAATGACTTGCTTCTTTTCTGTCTTTTGTTAAACCATGACAGGGCATACTCATTTCTAAACATGGCCACAATGGATGCAGTTGACTGATTGTATATCCCTGTTGGTGAGATCATTCACCTGTCTGTGGCTCCAGTATGCACATTTAAGTGTCAGAGAGACGCACTGGAGACGCGCCAGTCACGGAGTGGGAAAAAGAGGAGACACACCTACATATTTACATGGCACACACACACGCACACACACGCACACACACGCACACAAAAAAAAAAAAAAAAAAAAAAAAAAAAAAGAGAGAGAGAAAAAAAAAAAAAAAAAAAAAAAAAAGTTGTTGCGGCAGAGGGCGCAGCAGAGGTTGTTTTCTTTCTGCCGTGTCGGTTTCCAGCTTTCTGTCATTCTGTGTCTTTGTGCGTAAAAGCAGACCCGCCGGAATCACCATGATGACCAAGGTTCGGGGTTTCTACTGCGCCAGGATTTGATTCACAACTCTGGATACGGATTTGCTGACTTAAATGGCTTAGCACAAAGTCTCTGTAGGGAAATCCTGAATTTCCACCTGGATTAAAGTTTCGAACAGTGAGGATACCTGCGCTTGGGAATGAATCTGTGAACGCTACCGTGGAGGACACACTAATTAGAAAGTACAGTGAAGTAGCAAATATTTCACCGTACCCGCATCATTGACCCTACAGGTAAGTCGACATAATGATATGTGGGCTGTTGATGTTGATTATTAATTCATTTGTGAACTAACAAGTGTGCAGGACTTATTTTATTTATTTTTTTTGACCATCATGTCTGGTTCAATGAACTTAATTTGGACAACAGAGCTGAGATAATATGGTCTGGGGTGAGAAGTGAAAGTCCTTCCCTAACTGGACCTCAGATATAGGGTAGCAGTTTTTCCAGCAGGGGGGGCTTCCTCATTAGGAGTAAGAGGCCAGAGAGGTCAACTCACATGGTCAAATGGGTAGAGTCGTTTATTTTTTCTCTGAGTCAGTGTCTTGAGGGACAGTTAGACAGATGGATGTAGTGTAGTGGCAGTTGTAAAAGTGGCAGGATTCTGACATACGTGGGATATACAGCACACAAAATGATATTATGTTGATGGATAGTGATTAGACAGAGTTCCTTTTGGATTTTGACCCTCCAGTGCCTCTATGCTGGGGCCCCACAGACAGCATTAGTGTTGAAAATGTCAGTACGACTCAGGTGTGTATGCTAATGTGAACTTCTCAATTTTCACTTAAGTGTCCAACTTTAAGAATCCAGGAGCTATGCAGGCAGCCTGTGTCTGGATTGTCAGGTAATCTCAGATTCTCAGTGATTGTTTCAATCATGGATTACTTATTTGTTTAAACGTTTTTGTATCAATTTGTATTTGAATGATGATGAATCTCTTTGTTTCTATTTTGTCATTCTCTGATTACCCATAAATCTTTTAATTTAGCGATATTTTGTTAGCACTACAATGCTATGTATATTCTTGATTCTAAACCAACAATGCCACTTACTGTAATTAAAACCAGTATCACCAGTATCCTTTCTGTCTGTTTCCTGTAGAGCTTCTGTCCTCCTGCTGTTGCTTTGGTCATACCTCCTGGACTGCCAGCACACAGGTGACCACAGGAAGGTGAGCAGCAATTGTGTGGCAAGTGTCGCTACTGAAAAACTAAAAATCTGTGTTCTAGCATGTGTCATCTATTTGACACCCTCATGCACGCGATGTTAGACCTCCCACGAATATTTCCAGGAATCAGTCTGATCGCATGGTTGGCAAATGGAACGCTCTTCTTGTGGGACATGGCATGCATGATCGTGTCTTGGCATAGCCAAATGCCGCCCTAAAGTATAGACTTTTATACCTGCTTGTTCTGTCCCAGTATGTGTAGACAGTGAGAGTATTCCCATGGGGAACTTGACCAGGGTGCTAATCTGTTAACTTGTAATGAGAGCATGAGTGAAAAGCACTGTTGATTGTACTAAAACAGAGAGGCCTTATGTCAGCTGTCAGCAAATCACCCCATGACCTCTGGAGCCACAGGAACCTCATGGAAGAAACTAGTGGATGTACCTCTTGGATGAAGCTGACTGACAGATCAACTATCCAGTCAGGTTAGAGGGGGTCGGCGCAAGTCGGCTTCATGGGTTTCCATTGGGAATCCAGCTGTGTGACCTATGGCTGACCCGGGGGATGACAGTGGCGTTAAGTTACAAAGGCTGAAGCAGGGTAGAGGAGGTTGGGGGTGGGGGGGGGATGTGTCTGAGATCTCTCTGAATAGCTGCACAGGCTGATTGACAGGAGAAGAACTTCCTGCCAACTCTCCCTAGTGGTTCTGTATTCTCTTTCCATTCGCTAAAAGTCAAAGGCAGCTGAGCTTTTACTACGGCCATGTGTTTGCCCAGAGAGGTTGCTGTGAATGGAGACAAAGTGCTCCTTAAAGAGCAGGATTTCCACACTGTTCCATGGATAAAGCTGACTTGGCACAGGGCTTCTCCTGGCAGGTTCCTCAAACAGTGATCACTGCTAATACGTCCCTGGCAAAGTTGCGCAGAGGGATAGAGTCAACAGTGAGAAATGCAGGTAGCCAATATGGGATAGGCCACTAACAGACACCCACTAATCAGCCAAATCAGGGCTTTATAACCGTGAACAGAGGTCTGTTTCATGGACAGTAGTGGGAGGCGGAGGGGCAGGATACTCATGTTGATGAGATGAGGTCACTGACTCGAGTCTTTATACAAAGCCTTGATCTGGGGAGATTAAAGTCTTGTTGATGGAGGCTTTCCATCAATCCTTGGGACACACTCTCGCTCTTTTGCACTCTGGGGTGTCACTAATTTTGGTTGTTTCATCTCCATGCAGGTTACTCAGAGGGCAGAGCGCCAACAGGAGTTCAGGGCAGAGCATGGAGAAATTCAGGGCTCCTGGGGCGCCTGGGGGCCCTGGTCAACCTGCTCCCGGACCTGTGGAAGAGGGGTACAAGAGCAGAGCAGGCCCTGCCTGCCTGTTTACACTCCATCCCAATACCCCTCTAGAAGAGCTGGTGTTCACCCCCAGCAACCAGGCCACGTCATTTCAGCCCTGCGGCCAACAGTTCCTCTGCACCACAACGCAGGCAGGTCCTCAAACAGCAGCAGCCGAGGAGATCAGAAAGAGGAGAAGGAGACCCGGCCTAGTGGACGCAGGTACTGTATGATCCTGCACAGGGTGATGATGAGATTGATTTTGTGCTACAAAACAAACTGAGGTGTTGAAATCAATGTTCTTACAACTGGAATTTGTAAATGGAAGGCTGTGATTTTGTATCTATTTAACGGGAGTGTTTAGATACAGATGACTGACAAAAGGAAACACCCGATAAGATGAATGAAGAAACATAACAACACACGGCACGAGGGGTCAATACATGGTTAGATTGAGTGTGAAAATAATGTTAATGATATTCTACGGCCTTCACCGTCACCAGATCCTAAACCAGTTGAACACCAATAACACATTGTGGAGCTGGGTTATAGATAGCGCTTTCCACTATCACCATCACCATTAAATGAGGTGAAATCTTTAAAAAGAATAGTGTTAATCTTTCTAGCTCAGTTCCAGAGACTTGGAGAATATACTGTATGACAAGGCTCAATATGTAAGACACTGTATGCTGGTTTTTCTTTTAACTTGTCACCTATCAGTAGCTTCCGACACAACATGCTCTGCAAATAGCCGCAAAAGAGTAAAAAAATTATTACTGTCTATTATCTATTTTATTGTAATTCATAATAATTTATTTAACCTGAGTGTTGATTAGGCATTCAAGAAGTACTATGAAAAGAACTATCAAAATTGGAAGTAATCTAAATATTGTGATGGTCCATGAAGAAATTTTTTCAGTATTGCAGCTCTTGTCTTTGTCAAGATCTGCAAGTCCTTAAAGCGTCCGTACGGCTGTGCTGCATGCTGAGCAGTCTGGTCTAAAAGTGACTTTTCCGGAGCCCTCACTGTGGGCCATCTGACTGCCCTTCAGTGGAAAGCTAGTCTTTTATGGATGTAGTCAAAAGCTCGGCTTGTGCTTGGCAGCTTTGTGACCTCCTTCCTGTTGTGCTTGCATTTAAACAAATAGCACTGACAGCTGAGTAATGGGGGGTTGTTTGAGTTGGACTCTAAGGAGCCAAATAATGACAAAAGCTCCCAGAATCATGCTTCTGGGACCTGGATGCTTCTCAAAACCTGTGTCAGTTTCCTCAGCAAAAGAAGAAATTTAGCTAAAAGATAAAATAAAAGGTGTGTACCCAAATGTACTGGATGGCCTGTGTTGTACAATCTCTGGTTGGTTTTAAAAGGCAGAGTAGATGATATTTTCTATAGGTTGACAGACGATATGTGATTCAATTGTGTGCTTCTGTGTTAGCGGGGATGTGTGGAGGTTTAGAGATGGCAGTGACAACTAGTACAGTTAAACTAGTACAAAATCATTGCTTTAGTTCAATCTCCTCATGTTTGTGTCTTCAGGAGGGTCACTCAGATCATCCCGGGGAGGTATGGCTACGGGAGAGCTCCTTATGTTGCTCCTCTTCAGACGGACACAGGCCAGGGCTCAGGGACGGCTCGCCCTCACAGACAGAGACGCTCTGCTGCAGCTGATGCCCACCACCCTACCACTAGTGGCCGCGGTGGCCAAAGGTCAAACAACCTGGACCCCTCCAAAAACCTCCATCGCTATGGCAGACCCTACATGCAGCCCCGGGCACAGCAGCCCAAAAATAACCAAGTCTGGGCCCCCCTCTACCAGCCTGGTTCGGCCAACCATGCTCAGGGCCAGCAGGAGCCACAATCGAGCAGCCAGACATCTGGACCACAGCAGCACCCAGAGAGACCCTACAACCCCCTGCCTAGTTCCTTCTGCACAGGGGAACATGTTCACTACAGGATCTGCAACAGTAATGTATGCAAATCTTCACCTTGTTCCTATTATTATTTTTAGCATGTTCACTAGGTATGGCAAGGCAGCATTATATGTAACTGTAGTACATCATTATATGTATTAATATAATAATTGTAGCACATTTCAGCAACAGGGCAATTCAAAGTGCTTTACATAAAACACTAAAGAGCAGTTAAAAACAATAGAAATATAAAAACAAATAATACAAGATTTTATGTATAAGCCTTTGCTATGTGCGTAATCCACCTGCAATCCTTGCCGTTCCCAGAACGGCCGGTCTCACTGGACTTACTTTTTAATTCTCATTATATGCTTACATAGATTGTCATACAGTTCCAGTGTTCAACAATGTAACTTCAGTAACAGTTAAAAATATAAAAAGAGATAAAATACGAGAATAAAAGTTACAGTGCAGTATAAGAAGTGAACAATTATTTAAAGAAAGGCAGCATACAAAAAAAAAGGTATGGGCATTTAATGGATAGATAACATGATTGATTTTGCTTATTGTTCTGGTTTTTATTTAGTTTTATTTAATGCTGTCAATTAAAATATTTAATCGCGATTAATCGCATTAATGTCATAGTTAACTCGCAATTAATCACAATTAATCGCACTTTGTTATCTATTCTAAATGTCCCTTGATTTCTTTTTGACCCATTATTTTTTCTCATTTTAATGCTCTTATCAACATGGAAAAGTGGATTGGCTTGCTTTGTGCTTTTGTCGCCTGGCTTTGACGAGGGGGTGGAGAATTGGCATCAGCTGTGTGCTTGGTCATCAAGTGGTATTTCAGACTGGACGTGCTGCGATGATAGCTCAGTTCACAACGACAAAACACACAGATCACTTTGGTCTTGTCAATGGAACCATTTGGCAACTTTTTAAAAGTAAACTTTCCATTCAGAATCTTATTGGCATCCATTTTGGCGTCTCACACTCGCCATCCACTCAAAACGCAACATTAGCCTACTGCTCTTTGGCCGGCTCGCAAGCCCAAACAAGTGTGTGCGGTGTGCCTGTTGTTTTGTTTCCAGTCTAGCTAGATCCGGTGTGGTGTTGTAGTTTTCTAACGTTATTAGTTGTTGCAACAGCATGTGAAAAAAACTACAAAGTTTGCTGGGCCAAAAAGAACGTTAATCTCGCGCAAAAAAAATTGACGCCGTTAAAATGGGTTTGCGTTAACGCCGTTAATAACGCGTTTAACTGATAGCACTAGTTTTATTCCATAATGAAGATAATTCTAAAAAAAAAATTTAAAATGTGAGAGCAAAAGATAGAAACATAACACTTGTACAGACAGACATCTCGCAAGCTCAGTTTTTTCCATAGTGCAACAGTGAATTGAGCTTACTAAAAAGTATTCAAGTATCGTACTGTATGTGTGGCAACAGCCATTGAGGTTTACAGTAAAGACCCACTGCAGGTGGAGCGAGGCTGTGCTTTGCAAGGTATTGTGGGGTTCCAGGTGGTGCGGTACTGACCAGCGATGAAACAAAGGCATGGGTGGAAAGTTTAGTTGAAATTTTTTTATCTTTTTTGCAAATGAGGGCAAAACATGCCTGCCGGGATTGCAGTATGTTGCTGAAAAACAGTGATGAGTCAGGACATTTAGTGTTTACCTGTGGAGAAGATCATTATTGTACTTTCTGGGATCTCTCTTTTCTATGTCCCCAGCCTCAAGGATTACAGTTACAAAACTAAATGAAGGGCTGCTTGGCACAACATCATGTAAATTGTGGGAGGAAGTGCAGGTTTCTTCACACGCCCACCACGACGAGCAAGGCGGACGAGAACTCCATTTTTGTCCAAAAACTATACAACACAAAATATTTGTTAGAATTTAAAGATATAAAACTGACACTAAATATTTTCCAATATTGGTAAAGCTATTGGCTTAGCAAACCTCATCAGTTAAACCCCAGCTGTAAAGTGTGTGGATGGGCTTTGCTTATCTGAGCCGAGGTTATGGAATCCATCCTGTACATTAAAATAAATTCAAACAGTGTCTGGTTCTGTATATTGTCTCTGGTGTGCGATGACACAGATATTTAAGCAAAGTAAAGCAGACCAGGGGTTTGTTTAGACAAAGGAGCTATGGGGGGATGTCAGGGAGGTTGAGTTACACTGGCGAGCCTTTATAAATACTGGAATCTAACCGCTTTTGGCAAAAAAGACTGAGATACAAGCACAGAGTTAAAACTGTTAAAACAACGTGGGTCATCTACAGCAGTCAATCAATAGCTACAGAGCGTGACAATGAGAAATGTGAGCTTGCTCCTGTTACAAAAGGATTTACCTGTTGGACTCCGTCTTTGTGGACTGTGTGTGTGTGTGTGTGTGTGCGTGTGTGTGTGTGTGTGTGTGTGTGTGGGCCATCCTCAGGCCTGTCCTCCATCCAGCAGACATATCAGGGCTGTTCAGTGTTCTTCATACAACAACCAACCTTTCATGGGCAGATTGTACGAGTGGGAACCTTTCAATGAGGGTAAGTTATATGTATACAGCATGTGCATATGTATATGTTATTATGGAATTGCAGTATTATTTTGCAGTATTACTTTACTAGTTAGTTTAGTACTTCTATTACTATAGTACTGTTTTTGTTTATCTCTGTGTACCCTGGGACGAGTAACATCAGGTGGTCAGAGATTCAAAAATTGCATTGTGATAGCATTTATGTTGAAAACTTCAAATTATGGTAAATAGTGATCTGTAATGATCATATAATTATAACACAAAAGTAGTAGGCTGATGGGAATATCATTAGTTTTGCTGGTTATGGTCATAAACTTAAGTAATGGACAAATGAATGTGTTGACCTGATGATGGTTATGTCAACAACATTATTACAATTCATCCTGAATTGGACATACAGTAAATGTGTGTAATCCAATAGACACAAACAGAGAGTTTAAAAGAGGGTAACCCCAACCCCCCCCACCCTTGAACAAAACAAAATAAAAGAACAAACAAGTAAAACAGTCTGTTTATAAAAAAATGTGTTTAAGAAGTGACAGAACATGTGTAACCACATGGGTCCTGCCTAGATGTTTGAGATAACCTAAAAAGTACTTCATCTTAAGTTCGCACACATTTCATAATTAATCACATTTTCACTGTCAGTTACATCTTCAGCTGCCTGACCTATATGAACTAAGGTGTGTAGCGATGTAAGCACTGCAGTATCACCTGTCTGTACGCTCCCTGATAAATGTTCACCCATACAAACTCTCTGACTTTACTCCCTTGAAGTATCCAGGCAACAGTCAAAACAGCTCCTGAAATGTAATTTCTCTGAGAAGAACACTAATGGAAATAACAGTCTCCAGATTAATATCCTGTCAAACACGTGTGTATTTGAGATCTCGTCTTTGTGCTGCAGACCTTGACTCACGGGTAATGCAGATGTAAAGATTAAATAACCTCAGGTAAATGTAAGAGGTTGAGTTTGGATTATTTGACACCCATCTTGAACAATGCTTAACGTACTCTTGTACATCCGTTTAAGAAATACCTTGCTTTTGGGCTTATAGTATATCTGATTGATAATGCACCTGAACAAATTGTAAAGTACAGGGGTCAGAATCCTTTGTGGCCGCTCACTGCGGTTTTTTGTGTCATCAAATGAAAGCGTTTTAGGGATACATTGTATTGTTTGTTTCATCTAGCTTTTGTGCTAGCTCCTGATGCTCTGCCCAATGGGAATCAGACACTTTCTGAATTTGTAAACCCCTCTTATGTGCTACTTTAGGGCACTTAAACGCAGAATCATTTCCAAACTGTTGCTATGTTTCCATTCACTGACGTTTTAAAGAAGTGGTGATTTTTTATATATATATCATTGTAATCCTTTGAGTGTGCATTCACTGTGCTCTACAAATTCATCTATTCCTTATATTTCACATAGTTGCTAAGTATTGAATTTCACCCTCTGAGGTCTAAGGGCATTTTCACATATATTCTTCAATGTACCTTTTTTAGGGTATTTGCATATATTATTGCATATATTCATATCAAAGTGTTCAGAACAAACTTAGCTTTGCGTATATTGACGCACACAATTTTTCTAGAGCAATGGGTGAAGAGATAATTTGCCGCTAATGCTGAAACATTGATGTTGGCTTTTTCAAATTCCTCAAATCTCTTTTGAAAACAACCTTTAACTCATGATGTGTTGTAGGAATTGTTTCGGAGCTTGAAATGATTTTGCCAAAGTCTTATAGGTTGTATACAGTACAGGCCAAAAGTTTGGACACACCTTCTCATTCAATGCATTATATTATTTATTTTCATGACTATTTACATTGTAGATTCTCACTGAAGGCATCAAAACTATGAATGAACACATATGGAATTATGTACTTAACAAAAAAGTGTGAAATAACTGAAAAAATGTCTTATATTTTAGATTCCTCAAAGTAGCCACCTTTTGCTTTTTTATTAATAAGGGAAAAAATTCCACTAATTAACCCTGACAAAGCACACCTGTGAAGTGAAAACAATTTGAGGTGACTACCTCATGAAGCTCATTGAGAGAACACCAAGGGTTTGCAGAGTTATCAAAAAAAAGCAAAAGGTGGCTACTTTGAGGAATCTAAAATATAAGACATTTTTTCAGTTATTTCACACTTTTTTGTTAAGTACATAATTCCATATGTGTTCATTCATAGTTCTGATGCCTTCAGTGAGAATCTACAATGTAAATTGTCATGAAAATAAAGAAACACATTGAATGAGAAGGTGTGTCCAAACTTTTGGCCTGTACTGTATTTATATTTAAATTATTTTGTAATATCGCTTTTTGAGTGGGAGTTTTTGTCAAACATCGTTTGGATGCGCCAGTGCGTCTTTTGTCCTCAGAGGGTTAATGTTACATGTAACAATGTTGTTAATGTTGACACATTATAAAAGTATTGTATTTACACACTAGATGTAACTATGTAGATTGATGTAATATATATATTGATATGTCTTGATTTGTCACAGCCTTCTAAATCTCCTTTCAGTTCCTGGGGATCAGCATTGTGAACTGAACTGCCGGGCTATAGGGTTCAGGTTCTACGTGCGACAGTCGGAGAGGGTGATCGATGGGACGCCATGTGGGCAGAATGATACTTCTCTCTGCGTGGCGGGAAAGTGTTCGGTAGGCCACTTCATAAACCCTTCTTTATTTGAGCCTTTAAGTCACAAGCCAGCGTCTTTACTTCCTTTACCCTATGACTCTGCCCATTTCTACCAGGTCCATGGTGTTTTTGAAGATGTATACCAGAAATAATACATTCACGTGTTTTGCAGAAAATGCAAACATGAGCTTCCTGAAGCTTTGTTTTTATAAGTTGACAATGTTGTTGGATCCTAGCGTCCTTTACGTTTGAATATCTGTCGATCAAAGTACAATTAATAAGAGGACACGGAGGATGTATAAAGATTCTGGAAGTTTACTGTACTTATATGCACGTACTGTATATACAACGTTATTTTGCATGGACATAAATGTCAAAATCGATAGGGGATCACTTATTTCATCCACATTTGCATCATGAATGAGCAGGTGGTGCACATATTTTGGTCAACACTTTATTTGGATATTCTATGCTGCAATCTTGGACTATGGCTCATGTTTGCCAGTGAGTTATTTGCCTATTAGATATATTATATCTCTATCTCTATTCAGTAAGTAAGCCATGACCATACACTAATAATAACCCAACCTGAATGTTTAATCCTAACCCAAACATTGTAAGTAAACCCAGTACATCATTTAAGTGGCACGACATAGTCAGTTGATTATAAAAGATGTAAAAGAACTGGACACTTGATCTCTAGTATGTATGTAGCAATGGCTGTGACCAGCAGAGGGCAGCATGGCATCAGAGTGAGAGCTCTTCATATGTGATGTGGAGGAGTGAAGTGGAGGTCAGGAGGAGGTTTCTACCCCCTTGGGCCTAAGCAGGAAACCTGGGATCTCAATGTAGGACATATTTCTACTTCTGACCCCATATTTTATACACACCATGAAAACATACCTGTGAGTACAGAGTTGGAGAGACATAAATTGCTTGTGTGGGCCTGCTTATGGCTTGCTATATTGAGTGTGCTGGATTCACTTTGACGTTCTTTTGATCAGGGTTTAACTAGAAGAAATATGTTGGAGAAGGAGCTCATTTCCAATTTGGTTGTGCTGACCTCGCTCTGTTAACCCCGTGTATTTCCCATGCGCTGTAATCCAGCAACAATCTCAACATTAAGATTTAATCAAGATAGAAAGCCCTCTGATCTCTCGTTTTGGCCTTGATCACATTTCCACTGTTAACACACATGACATGAAGATCCTTCACGTGGGACGGATTGATTTATTTTTAATAACGGAAACTAAATTGTGATTCATGAGTCTGAATGCAGGAATTACACGAAAAAATGTTCTGCAAGTGTTAATTCTTTTTTTTCCCTGCCTCAGATTAAGGGCCGATTATTTAAGGATTCAAATTCATCAGCAGTTTTTCGGGGAGATTTTTCAGAACTTTTTCTCAACGCTCTCCCAGCTTTCTCAGCTGTTCCAGCCATTTTAACAGGAGACCTCCTCCATGAGGATGGAGTACAACCAAGCACAGTCTGGTATACTGTATGTGTTATTTGTTTGATGGTTTCTAGTATTGGAAATACAGGAGGAATATTATATCATCAGTATTTTGAAAGTTGTGTCTAATGCATCGTGAGCACATTTGATAAATTCTCTGGTGAGGGTCGAGCTGCATGAGTGGATTTTACAAGTGGGACACGTTACATACAAGATTGTATTTTACAATATTTTTCACACAATCATGACATAAGACTGTTTTTAGTTGTTTCTCTGTGTTGTAGTGATTCTTTTCTGACCTGACAGAGTTTAATTTCTGTTTAATTGGTTGTCATAGCAATGTGTCCCTTTACGGCTTTTCAAAGTCCACTTTTCACTGACTGGTCTCTTTGTCACATTTCCTTCAAAAACTCTATATGTTCTTTTGCCGCAACCTATTTATGTTGGCTATTTTCCAGAGTGATATACTCCGAAATACCAAGGACTCTACTGTATTACCTCTGATTTAGATCAGAGCCAAACCATACTATAATGTCTTTCTAATTATTCAAACGGAGGGGATACAACGGGTCAGACCTTGTCCTTGCACAGCACAGAGATACTGAAGTACATATTTCTGGAAACTCAAAACACATTGATGACATTGTCAAGAAACAACTAGTCTATATCCTTTGCGTTCTACTTCCGGGATTGCTCCATGTATGCATGTATTTTCCATTTCCTTCCGCTTTCTTGGTGTTGGAATCAGGGGCATAGCACAGAATTCTGGGCCCTGTAGAAAGGCATTTTCTATGGGCCCCTCCCCGCATCCACAGCTGTTCATTCTAGCATCTTTTTGGGCCCGCCCTGGGTACTCAGTCCCCCCCCAGTCCGACGCCCCTGGTTGGAATTTTAAATTCGGTGGATTTATGAGGACTATTGTTGACTGCTCCTCAGATCTCTGCAGGGTAAATTGAGACAGGAGTTTAGCACCGCCCATGACAATTCTGATTGGTTTAAAGAAATGCCATTAAACCAGAGCACCTTTTCCTCCCATCTTATCCACCCCGGATAAGCGGACGAAGATGGATGGATGGTCCTGTGTGTGTGTGTGTGTGTGTGTGTGTGTGTGTGTGTGTGTGTGTGTGCGTGCGTGTGTGTTAATAAAGTAAATAACAACAGAATGAAAAAAGGGGGCAAATAAATGACTTATTATTATCATTATTATCACCCTTAATATAGACAGGATGTAGTATACCTAATACGATATTGAATAATTTCATGCAATGCAATAATAATAATTTATTATTTTATTATGTAAACATGATGTGACGGTGTTTCTAGACCTTTGTGTGCACACTAACACATCACATATGGGTGACTGTGTTTTAATTAGTGACTTTTGGAAAATGAAAGGTGAATGAATTAGAGAGAAAAGGAACAATGTCATGAGCTGAGGTTGAAGCTACATTATACTCACACAGTATAGCAGCTCACTGTTTCCTTTGTGAGTTTTTTATTTATTTTTTTACATTGCAGTAGTGTCTTGAGGTTATTTTAGTTTTGGCTTTAATATTGGTTCTCGGCTGCAGGTTGGGGCAATGATCTGATTTTTTGATTCTTAATCATGATTATGAAAAATTAATTGAAAGCATTTGGACTGTACTCTTGGCTCAATTATCTTGTTATTTTAACTTTCCATATAAACCAAACCACATAGGTTATATGCTTGTTGGGGTGACGCACTGCTGTTGGTTACAGTGGAAACATTATCTTCTACTTTACAGCCCACAGTTTGTGTGGTCCCTGATACTTCTTCCTGACACCTTTCATACTGCATGAATAACAACCCAGCTCTGTCCATTTGACCTTTGGCTCCTGGTGCCACTTCAAATGTACATCTCAGATTTCTAAATCTGACACAGTGACACCCTCATATTGGCCTGATAGAGAGACTCGCGTCTATCCAACTAATGAGGCAAATCAAGGTCTTTTAAGGTTTGTACCTTATAGTTTTGGACTGTAGCAGGGCTACAGCTTTTGTCTGATGGAGGACTGATGTGATTTCTTCCTTATCTCACACCTGGACTGTTGCCTAGCCTGTATGCTGTATTGGCACCCCAATGCTTGCCCTGCACTGTCTGAGATGGGATGGAGCGAGGGCTTGGTGACGTGGTTGCTAGCAGTTTGACCCATAACAAAGGTTTCAGTGTGCTTGTCCATCAAAAAGGTCTGGAAAGTTTAGAAAGTGGCAGATTTCAAGGTTGTTTCCATGTTGGTGCACTGTCCAGAGTGCCCACACAGATTTCAGTAGCCTGCTACATTTTGCTTTCCTTCATGATTTGGAAAACAAACCATTTTTTGTCAATATTGTTTTCAAGAGGGATTGTCTCAACACCTATGACTTGAGTGTTGGGCAGATTTATTAGAGTATCTTCAAAACTTCAGCCTCTTTGTGCTGGATGAAGTTAGTTCCTTGCTCACTGTCTGTGGTCTCTGTACAGTAGTTTAATGATCTTTGAGATACTAACAAAATCAAGAGTCTATTGCCCTGCTAGCAGCTCTGTGAGGCTGTATTTAGGTGTAGTAGTGCTTTGAGCTAAATGCAAACATACTGACAATGACAGTGCTAACATGCTGATGTTAAGCATGTTTACCATGTTCACCATCTTAGTTTAGCGTGTTAGCATGCAAACCTTTCGATTAAAGCACTAAACACAAAGTGCTTCTGAGGCAAATGGGAATGTCATTAGTTCTATTTCACCTGATCCTAATGATCACCACAGATATTACAGTTCATCATGAGGGGAACATGAATATTGGTACCAAAGTACATTATATGGCAATCTATCCAATACTTCATAGTCAAGATGTTATACTAAAATCCAAAACATCTGATGGTGCTAGATGAAAAATTAGGGGATCACACAAATCAGTAGGATTTAAGTACTACTTCATTTTAGTTAAATTATAGGATTATGATTAACTATGATTTTCGAGAGTTATGTCGAGTATATTTGATATCCTTTGATCAAATTCTTTTGGATCATCATTTGTCTTTAAAAAGTGGAAACGCTGAACATTTCCTATAAATCACGTGTGTGTATATGAACATGTTGAACCAGCCAGCTCTTAGGCACTGAAACCTCCCTGAATGTGGTTACTCATTTCAGATGAACAGTGAAAGAAAGATCCCTTTATGGTGGGAATTCCATTCATCTGCGACTTCTCTCTCTTTATACCAAGGAAGGGCATTTGAGAAGGGTGTGTGTATTTTTAAAGGCCGATCACTGACACCACACTTCTCTGGTGGCGGTGGTGGGCCTAGCTGAGGGTAGAAATCGATATAGCTTGCACTTCTCTAGACCCAGTAGGTTTGCACTACTTCCTGTTGCTCTTTACAGTTAGGTGGTAGACGATGATGAAAGAACGGGAAAACAGTTGTAAAAGCTGAAGTTGAAATCTGGTTGATACATGTTGATGATAAAAGTAGCATGTTTTAATTCAGGTTCTATTAGTATTAATGCTCACTAATAAGCAGTGCAACATTTAACTACCAGATTTCGGCATGGATTTTGACGTAGTGTTCTTAATAAAGATGACAGATAAAATGAGGCTACGTCTGACTCAGTGCAGTGTCGAGGTCTCAGCATCAGTCATCCTCTGACTGGCATGTTTCCCAGCACCTAGAGCGAGTCTCAGGCCCAAACTCATCAAACAACATCCTAGGCCACTCCTCACTTCTCTCCTCTGACAGCTGCATCTGTTTTATGCATTCCCCGCTGTGGTGGACAGACAGACTTGTTAAAAGGGAGATGACTGCTTTGATATACAACCTGTCTGGTGAAGACTGGTGTAGATACCTCAATCCCATCTCTGTCACGACAAGCCCCAGCTGCACGCTCACAGGGTGTTCCCCACCATTACCCACTGCAGATGGTTATCATGTCAGCAGGGCCTGTCGTCAGGTATTGGACATGTGCAATAACAGTTATGATGGGTATTTGCTGAGGAAAGATGCTGTCTTTACAATCAGTACTTTTTTTTACTTAGTAATTTTAACTCATATTGCATTCATTTCTAATGACTTGTTTTAGCCATGCGAGCTGGGATGGCAGTGTAGGGTCAGTCCACCACTTTGAGAATTAAATATCTGTATTTTGTACAGATATTCATGGTACCCAGATGATGTATCCTAATGACATGGATGATCCCCTGACTTGAATTCTGCTGTATTGCCACCATGAGATTGAAATTTGTGGTTTTGAGTGAAATGTATGGACTTATTGGATGGATTGCCATGAAATCTGTTGTAGACATTCATGCTCCTCTCAGGATTAATTGAAATTACTTTGGAGGTTTACCGACCTTTTATCTAGCAACATTATGAGATCTCACTCACTTGCTGAGTTCAGCATGTGTGCAAAGTGAAATTTTAAGATGGATTTGTCTGTAATGGAAAGTGGTAATGGAAATACCAAAAACAAAACATAAATGAACAAAAATATAGAACTGCCTAATGTATCCCTTGAATGAAGATAGGCCTACTGTTCCTTCTAGCTCCCCTCCACAGGGAGTCAAAGGTCAGGTTCAGCGATAGAGCGGCAGCACTGGAGCTAGTAGAGATACAGTATCCTGCTTAATGACACTTGTTAGAGCACTTGTCCCTGTCAAGAGGGCTTGCATATGAGTATTCCAGTTGAAAGACAGTTAAGACAAATGGTGTTTGAGAAGTTAAGGTGTGAGGGAGATGACAGATTGATGTCTTAGTTTGGCCTAAACCTCCTGGTTCTTAATGGGCCATTCCCCTTACTGGGTCTTACTGGCCCACGTCGGCCCTAACTGGCTCTGTGGGACCTGTGAACTCCGGTAGGCTTGAGCGCTCTGGGTTCGGTGGTCAGACACTTGTTCTGCACCACTACAGCTCATAAAGTTTTTCTTCAGGAGACAGGGGAGTGTTTAACCTTGTGAGTGGGGCCTCCTTCAAGCTGTGAAAAAGCAGAGTGTCTGCATTTGATGGGATCTCCATTTGATGTGTTTCCAACACACTGCTGGTTCCTCTGTTTATATCCTGCTTTTTTTACGTGGTCTGGTACTTTCCTCCAAGTAATGTTCTCCTCAGTCCTGCCTTAATTCCCTCTTAGTCCTGTTTGCTAATATACATTTTTTTTTAACTAGTTTAAATGAATGTTTGTATGAAGGGCAGTCATTACTCTCAGGCTTGTTGGTACATTGGCTGGGTTATATTTTCATGGTACCACATGGGACTATTAGGGGACTTGAGGAAAAGTAGCAGACAGCCAGTGTTCAGCTTGGTGTTGAACTTCCATTTCCTGGTCATATTCTGGCAGTTCAGCAAAACAACAGCTGGGCCAGGGCCTTCAAATATTGGTGTCAGCTGAAAAAAGAAAGCGTTTGCACAGATCAGATCCATATGCTTTTTTCTTATTTCTTAGTCTTAATGACCATCAAAAATACCTTCACTGGATTGTGCGCAGATGAAGGAAGATTATGCCCAAATGGGGCAAAAACTGGAAACATTAGAAAAGTTGACTGTGGTGTGAAAGATTTTTTATATACTCAATATTTGTTCTACTATATCCACTAAACTGCTATTTTGTGATTCCTTTCCATTTTCATTGTGTGGGACTCTTTAGCCCTGCTATGATCATTAGGCATCTCCCTCACAGTGTGCTGACTCATGATATCATGATAATGTGTGGTTCTGTGTGGAGACTAAGCAGGACAGATGATAGCTGATAAGATGGATGGATGATGGTGATTTGAGGACAGTTGATGTATAGTGAGCTACGTGGCTGACCCACAACAGGTTGAGCTCCGCAGTGGAGTGTGTTTTAAGGGCAAAGAGCAGCCAGTGCTATTTTTAGCACTCAGTGGTCACACAGCTCTTCCTCAGACAAACAGCTGTTGACAGTGATTGGTTGCTATCTGGGTGGCTGTCAATTGAGGAGACAGTTTAGCACATTGTATGCATCATTGGTTTGTTTGGAATGTCTGAAGCACTCAGTGTGTGGTCAGAGCTCACTGGGCACTTGGGATTTAGGGTCATTTGATAATAAGATAAGAAACGTAGGCGTGAGTGTGTCAGGTGGATGTTGCACTTCCGGTACCTGTGTGTGAGAATATTATGTTAGACACTTTGTGTGCATAATAAAAGTAATGAATTATAAATGCCTAATTGTATATTTCTATGTCAGCATGTTTTTATTTGTATGTGTCTGTGTGTGTGTGCTTGTATGTGTGTAAATCTGTTACTAAGAGTGTATAACAGAGAGTGTGTCTATGCTGTAGGTTCCCTGCTGCTCAGGGTCAAACCCCATTGTAAATCAGACTCTTATCTGATGGCGTCTAATAGCTTTATTAACAAAAGGCCTACAGCAGGTGTTTAAAGACATTAAACACAGAAAACAAATGAGTTGACTTATTTGGTCTATGTGTTCATTGTCTTGTCAGTCACAGTTTTGTGTTAGACCAAAGCTTCTTGTTGAGGTCAAGATTATTGAGTAAGAAACAGGCCTTGGAGCGTATACAGGCAACGGTCTGTGTCTGTGATTTTCACCAAAAAAACAAAACAAAGTTGTTACCAAATTTTTAAGCCTTTATCCCATTCCCATTCCCATATCCCATTATGTTGCAAATATATTTCAAGAGGAAAGACAAACACCATATATTTAATTGATTCATTGATTTTATTTTATTTTTTGTGCATGCAGTCATTACATACATTAAAAGTCATTATCTTTCTTGATGAGAGCTTTTAAAGCCATATTTCCACTTGATAAAACCTGTCTAAATGCAGCCAAGATAATTTACACTGTCTTTAGCAGTTGTATGGAACTCTCCAACTTTAACCATAAAACCTGGTCAAATTTTATTTCAGATCCAAAAATAATTGCTTTAGTTTTTCCCAAGTGTACGGATAATCTCTTATCTTTCTAAGATCCTCTCTGAGGTTATTCTCAACCACTGTTTTTACTTTAAATGCTACCTTATTATCAGCATTTTAAAAAGATTGCATGAGGCAGCTACTTTTAAGTAATATTATGAAAATAATAAAAAATATCATCTTAATATATGAAAATAATAGAGGCCCTATAATACTACCCAGTGGCATCCCACATCCCATAATTCTTGACTCTGAAAGTGTCCCATTAATGTCAACGATTTGATTATGATTTGATAGGTACAGTATGACTGTGAGTCACCACTGAACTGCTATTCTGTGATGCTTTTCTATAATCAGAGTGTGGCAGTTGTGTGTGCTTGAAGGGTGTCACAAGTCTACCTGTATATCCACACTGTGAGCAACATGATCAACAAATCACTGAAAGTCCAATTACTTGCTATAAAGCTACAGAATGAGACTGATTTAATGTACTTCACTCACTTATGTGGCACTGCTCTTTAATTCATAATACTACCGGTAACCAAGTGCAACATTGACAAGTGGTTCATTTCAGCTGTTATTTTTAGTTCTGTGCTGGAAAGTTACATTAACTATTTCATTTTTCTTCTGGAGACTTTGTCATCCATCCTCGGAGCAGTGGCTTCCCTCAGCCACACCTTGCCCCTCCCAGCCCAAATCTCCTGTCAACCTGCTTTATTCATTAACCCACCTCCCTCCACTATGCTCCTGCCTTTTTTAGTGAAATACATCGCTCAAAGGAAACAATCATGGGACCTACATGCCTTTGCTGACTAATATATTTCCCAGATGCACAAAAATCATGTGTTTTCTCTTCATACTTTTTGCATTTTCTTAACTTTTGTTTTTGTTTTAGTTAACCAGTTAGAAGAGGTGAATGAAATGAATGGAGATGTTGGAAAATGATTGAAAAGCAATAGAGATTTGTTAGAAATTGTGAATATGGTTGCCGAAATGAGAAAGTATGTTTGCACTGCTGCAAACAACTCTGAGGGCTCTGCATGTATGATGCATGATGTAAGCTAGATTAATGACAGAGGCATGGTAGCTGCCAGGTAGAGTGTTTCCCACTGAGGCCACACCTGCTAAAAATGTTTGCAGTCATGGTTCCGCTAATGAGCTTTGGATTTAAACGTCCTCCAAACTGCAAATGCTATAAAACGCTGGAAACGTGACAAAAAATGAGAACAGGAGCTGAATACAGCTATTGTATGAGCGTGTGTCTGCTGGACCCTGACAGTGTACAGTCATTTTCAGCCCACCTGCTGTAGAGCGTGACTCTGACGTGTGTGGGTTGGAGACTGGAGGAATCAGGCGCCTGGAGCCAAGGTTGATTCAGGGCTGACCCAGTTGTTGAAGGAAACAAAGACCCCAGGGTGTACTGGAGAGTCAGTCTGGCCCCGCCCGACCTCTGGGCGATATGCCTCCATAATGAGATCTGTCCAGATCAGAGGCAGATCAGGGGAGCAGGAGACGATGTATGTTGGTTCATCACGACGGACGGGCTGCCGTTCCCTTCCAACAGCTTACTGTGCATACTGTACACTCTGGGTTGGAGGATGAGGGGTTAACTATGAAAACAAAGCTGATTGAGTGAGCCATTCACAATTTCAGTCTACTACTGTTTTGTTTGGAGAAAGTTGCATGCTACTGGCAGGATGAAGTCGGACAGATTTGTGTGTGTGTGTCTTAGTTGCAGGTGTGGAGATTTTTGTTTCTTGCTACACTTCCATGCACTCAGTGCCTCTACTTGCTCAGTGAAACAGCTTTACAGAATATTAGGAAAGGTGGCAGAGTGTGATTTATTATTAAGTATAGTGCTAATCTATAATATAGTATATTGTATAGTATATACAAGTATAGTCATATAGTGATTTGCTATCAAATGTATTCCACTGTTAATTTTTCCATAAATTGTCTCATCATGTGTCTCTTGGCTTGCTCTGATATGATGTGCAGGATAGGGTAAAGATAAGCAAATTATCTTTACCCTACCTTACAAATACCTTCCAAACCTGAAGTGATTTGATGTCAGTGTGTACATTTGAATGTGTTCTGGTAGAGAAACAGTCATTTTAAGAAACGTAAATGTGCATTATATTCACAAGGGTGAATGACCAAGAGCAAGTGTTCTTTTATAACATGAATGACAGTAAATGTAATGAAGTAAGGTATACAGTGTATAAATATCTTCCGAAAAAGATTCAATATGTCACCAGTAAAGTATTTAATCGTTTGTTTTCTTCTTTGTATTTTTTATATTGTAATATCTTGTCAGTCCATCTGTCCGTCTGCCTGCCTCCCTCTCCTCGTATTCCCACCATGTGTGCCCTGGTGCTCGGCCAGCTGAGACACAGCCTTTCAGTGCATACAATAGACTTTGCAGCAGCCTGTTGTGGTCTCTGTGTGCCACTTCAAAACAGGAAAGTTTTCAATTTTCTTATGCTTACTCCAGAAGGCTCTTTGTATAGAAACAGATCCAGCCACAGTGTCCCTGATGCGCTAGGTCTGCCTATATAATTTTATAAGAAAAACAACATTCTTCGGATGAAGAATGTACTCCTTACCTCAGTATGTCTTTGTCAATTAGGGTTTAATGTCGTGGAAACAATGGTAGTGCAATAGGAAAACCATATGATGAGTCAGGTTTTTTTTTGGCTGCAGAAGTTGTGCTTCAAGCATTGAAACTGGTGGGGGGGGGGGTGTCATAGAGGGCAAAGGGATCTTATTGTTTTTGAGTTATTGTTTCTGTATCTTGAGAGTGAGCAGAAACAACAAAATATGTTTTTCATGTGGGGTTATTTCCACTTCAGGGTGTTCATTAGACCTTGGAACCTTATTATTTCCCCCCTTTTTCTGGTTTGAACGAAGTTGATGTCCAACTTAAGTGTATAATTCTGTAATTCGTATTTGTTGGCATGCCCACCTGCCAATTATTTCCACACAATGTTAACCACAGTGGTTTTGCTTACACATTAATTTTAGCCCTGCAAGAATTTCCTTCCTCTCTTACTTTTTCTTGTCACATCAAAAATATTTCCCAAAGCTTCCTCTCCGTCTTCCAATTTACTGTCAGCAGTAGCTGCCACACTCTGCCTCCTTTCCCTCCCGCCTCTCTCTCCTTCCTATTCATTTTCTACCTCTCCCTTCTCTAAAAAAGCCCCAGTCCCCCCCTACCTCCCTGCACCTCCCCCAGCTCAGTTTACAAGGGAAGCTCGTGGAGATCAGCTCTGTGGTGAGTTTTTTTTTTTTTTTTTTTTTTTTGGCATTCTCAGAGCTACAGAGGCAAGGAAGAGGCTGACGGGAGCAGCCACTGGGTTCTTATAGAAGCCTGAGTGACTGGTCGAACATTTCTGTGGCCACATGAGAGAATGCTGTCAGGACTGGCTCTACTGCTGCTCGTCTGCCTCCACATGCGCGTGCAGGGGAAGCCGCGGTCACAGGTAGGACCCGCTTCACCTCTGTTGGGTCCTGGTGGAACTTGGGAGAGAGTGGGAATTCCCATTGATGCTAACACTCTGGCTTTAAGAGTTGCATTACACGATGCACTGCTCAGTGTAAGTCTCTTTTGTACTCTTTATAGAGAGGTTTTGGAAGTCGTTGATGTCACCAAGAGAAATTCTGTGCTAATATTGGACTTGGAGATTAAATTAGATCTGATTAAGACATCTACATTTCATGGATGTAGATATAAGTAAGCCGGGTACTCATTTTACAACCAGTTTTTAGTGTTTGTAAGCAGCTCTGGACAGTGTTACTACATAACTTGGACTGTCATTGTGGCCCTATGATCCTATGGTCCATCTATTGAGTGTTTTCACTGTGGCTCTGCTTGCTCTCCAAGTGGTTTATTTTTCCACCGCACATTCACCGGCTACTTCACAGTATTAGATTTCCCTCTGAGTGGAAGACTCGGTGAGACAAGCCTGTTTTGGGACAATAAAGATGTACTTGGAACTCTATTAGGGATAGACTGCAGGCATGAATTAGCCTGTCGCTGCCTGTGGCTCAGCTAATTTTAGCTCACCTGTGCTTGCTGATGATTAATGAGACTGGTGTGTGAGGTGCCTGAGGTCTTTAATGCAAACTTGTGAAGTGCCGAGGTCTTGATGATGATGTTCTGTGCCAGCTTTATATGACCCTTAACTGCATAGCTATCTATTACATATAAATGTTGGAATCTGTTAATGTATAAAATGCAGGTCGAGTTACTCGTGTGATAGTTTGTGTTAGCACCTACTTAGACGTTAGAAAAAAAGTGTAGATTATCAAGAGCAGAAATTAAATTAGAATTATTTGAGATTTGGGATGGGTAATGCTGCATGAAAGATAATGGCATATATTTATTTAACCATGTTTTACATCTCGGCTCTCTGAGACCCCAAACAGAAGTGATTTGTCATTTACTATAGCAGATATGTCACCAGTTTATTGATGCAAATTCTCATAACATTAATAAAATGTAAGCTTATTATACTTAATTTTTTTTACCTGTTTAAAAATGGGCCTAAGGTAACCCCTAACAGAACATCGAGGTTGTATTACAGGCACGTTTTGTCAGAACCACAGTTAGCACAGCTCATGTCAAAATAACAGTGACATCATTCGACACATTTGACACTTTGACGTTAACTCAATGAAACGTTGAAAGTCCTCCTTTTATCATAATAATAATAACTTTATTTGTATAGCACCTTTCATACAATGAAATGCAGCCCAAAGTGCTTTACAGTGTGGTATTAAAACAAAATACAATTATTAAAGAAAAAAACCTCATACCTGAAAATGACAACATACATGAGAGGGGTTCATAAGAGAATAAAAACAATAAAAAGGCACAGAGCTAATAGTAGAAAAGTGGCAGTAGAAAACAAAAGCTAAAAACAAACCACATGAACTAAATTCCAGCTGAATAGGTAGGTCTTTAGTTGAGTTGATCATGTCATCAATCTATGTTGTTTTGTGGTAGTTTCCAGTTGGAATCAAAGCCATTACCTTGCAGTGTTGACACCCAGCAGAGGCCCTTTGCTCATTCTGTTCCCAAAACAAATCAGAGGAGTGATGTCAGGAGAAACCCAATGCGCTTTTATGACTGTAGATTCAGCATGCTCAATGCTATTTCTGAGTGTTTTACAAGCATGGGAGTCTTTAACGAAGAAGCGCTGCCCTGCTGTGAGGGCAGATTGTGGTGTGGATGAGGCCTTCTTTTTACTGTTGGGATCAAATGTCCTGCCACTCATGCCTACATTTCCATTCACCACTTGGCGATGCCTTGCTTACAGCTTGTGGGATATCTTGCAGATATAAGATATGATGACCTGATGTGAATTTTGAGACTTTTAGTCCTGCAAAAATAATTCGAACAACACTAACATAAATGCAGGTAACTTGCTTAATCAGCAATATAAAAAGGCACAAACAGCTGTAAATTGTAAATTTGTTGGAACCAGCGCCGCCACTTGTTTTGTCTTGTCCTCCTCTCATCTTTTCCTATGTTAAATAATCCCAGCTTGTCTGGGTTCCCATTTTGGTTTGACACATGTTGATATTGGTTTCATGAAAAGCTATGTTGTGGAGAGTGGAACGCTGAGTAATTACTATCCAAAACACCAGAACCTGTGTTTCTGTTTGTGGTTACAAACCATGGTTAGTCTTCTAGTTAGTGTTCCCATTTTACCAGAGCCAGAAGTGAAATCTGAGGGAAAGGAACACATTGAATAAATCTGCAAGTTTTGAGCTATTGATGAAGTCACATCTTCCATGAAGTACATGCATCACTGGGCTAGAGTTGAAGCTTGATTCATCTTGTTTCCAGTTAACTTTCCAGAAAGTCTTGTAAAAGGGGTCTTAAATATGCACTTGATGGACACATACATGATATTGTGGTAAAAGACTCCCACCTCTGCCCAGAGCCCTTTGCTGCAGGTCTTCCTCTCTCTCTCGTCTTCCCTCTTTATCTCAATAAAGCACACAATGCCTATCTCTTATAAAAAGGCTCTCACCAGAGGCTGCATGTCCCGGGGAAGAATCTGCATCCTCACAAGTTGATAAAGAAACCGCGTTGTTCTTGTAGCAGTGTAGAGGTAGGTAGTCCTGGTATTTTATAAGTATAATAAGGAAATATATAAAATCTGAATACTGTTACTCTGCTATACTCTGTTAACTTGGATACTTAGGTAACGTTGGCTGTGGTTAAATCCAATAAAGAGCAGGAAAAAGCTGCTAACATTACCCTAAACTCTGATAGCAGCCAGGAGCTGCTTCCACACAGATGGGAAATACTAAAGAGTTTGTGTAAGTAGTCGTGACAGGGCATTTTTTAAACATAACCTGTAGCCCCATAAACAAATGTTAATGAGGTGCTCCTTGCTTTTGGAACTTGGAAGTAACGTTTTGTTACTACTGTAGGTAGTAAGCTTGCAATTGCAGTTTACAGTAAAGTCGATAAACTCACTGTTTAACACGTTCCTTGCTCTTGTATTTTTTGGTTTTTGGAAAGACAAAAAAACACCACCCTCTAATCTCTTTAAGTGCTTAGTATCTCTCTTACTACAGCCCTGTGTTTACCGCGTCAACATGCGCAGAAATGCAGAAAGACCTGACAGTAGTTACAGTTTCTAAGCTATGATTGGACAATCACTGTTTGTGGGAAGGGTTAAGTGAACGGTCTAATCCTTTCACATAACCCAAAGAAGAAGAAATCCATACCAACAATGGATGTGCCCTGAATCCTGGAAAAGAGGAACTTTATCTAATATTTTGTACTTAACTGTGTATATTTCACACAGGATGTAACAGTCCGTTTATTAGTGAGAATGTCACATGTGAACTTGATAACAGTGTGGCTTCCACATATGCAGATGTGTTTGAAGTGCTGACTGAAGTAAAAGCAGTGTCTCCTTCACTCGCTCATTAAAACCAGTTAAAGATCCACAGCATCCCAGCATGTGGGAGGCAGATGTTGGTAGCCGTGACAATCACAGTGTGCACTTCATATGAAAGAGAAATAAAAATTTATTTAATCACGGTCTTACTTGATTTTTATGAGATGTCTGTGAAATCTCAGTAATGTCATTTCCAGACTCCGCATCGTGTCCTGAGGTCACTTCCACTATAAATTCTTTGTCGTTGGGATGATGTTGCCTCTGTATTCTCAACCTGGAAGCTAAGTTAGGGCTATATTGCATTTCCAGATGAACTGGGGTGTCACAGCTGACCAAGTCATGATAACTTCATTGGCAATTTGCCAAATAAAATTATAACATTTCTACGTGTGAAGAGCTGAAGAAATCCCTGTGGTCACCAAACAGCCCCTTTATAACCCCACGCTCATAAAAATGCTTTAAAATACTGCACTACCTCCATACCAGGATGAATTTTTACAGTAGGATTACAGATCATACTGTAGCATGCCTTTATTCCTAGAGGTTTACCCTGAGGAGCTGTGCTAATATCTCACTAGCTTTGCCAGGCAGGAAGTACACATCTCACACTGCTCTCAGTAGGAAAGCTGAGAGGGAAACCACTAAGACACAGGTTAGAAGGTTCTGGTGGGATCTGAACCTCAGCCAGCATGGATGCATGTGGATTCAGACTTGGGCGGGGGGGGGGGCTTAACCGCTGCACCATCTCCAGACTAAGAAAACATACTTTTATTCATAACATCCTCCATTTCATTGCAGAATTATGACCAGCAGAATGTAGCCATGTGAGTTTTTCTCCAAATATATATAGGTGGAAATATCCAGGTGATGCTTCAGTGCTTGACACAGACTCTTTACTTGTTTATGTTAATCTCCTATCATGTCTAGTGTAGCCCTGGTACCGTACAGTTGTGGACTAACATACTGTGGGAACCTCTTTACCTGGCATGCTGCCCTGGACATGGGAAAGAGGCAGCAAGTCACATAAAGTTTGTATTTGAGTTGTGCTGTGCCTCTTAAAGCCCCTATAAACATGAAATTGTATGTCGACAAACTGCCTCACTACTGCTGATTTACAATATGATTTGGTTATAAGCCACTTTATTTACTATGAATTATTGTCTTGGGACTGTTAGCAATTATATTTAGAAGATGTAAGAAGCTAATGTCTGAAATGTTTGTTGGACTTATTTACTGTATAAATACAACAGACCTAGGGCTGTGCAATTAATCAAAATTTTAATCACAATTACGATTTTGGCTCCTAATAATCACAAAAACAGAATAAACGAGAAAAACAATTATTTTGCAGATTACGTTTTGCAACTAAACTCTTATTTTTTCTTGTGTTCTGAATAAAAAAAAAGTTCAAATGGAAAAGGTATTAAGGGGAAATTTCACAGTTCAAGGTGTTTTCACTGTTGATTTGTTTAACTCATTCATTGTTTTTAAGGTTCAATAATTGCAAAATCTTTCCAAAACACAATAAGTAATCGTGTTAAATAATCGTGATTATGATTTTTTTACATAATCGACCAGCCCTAGTTGAACCTAGGGCTGGGCAGTATATCGATAATATATCGATATATGGGGCTAGATGTTGTCTTAAATGTTGGATAATGCCACAAGCGTTGTCTTTTCCTGGTTTCAAAGGCTGCATTGCAGTAAAGGGATGTAATATTCTGAACTTACCAAACTGTTCTAGCTTCTAGCAAAATATTTCATTTTCTCCATCTCGCCCATCTAGTTGATGCTGAGCCTTGTGTAATATTTTATGTCTACAGCTTCTGTTCACCTGGGTATAGTTTGGGCCAAAATGTGGATACTGCTGGTGCAGTGGATGTAGTGCAGCTCTGTGACCCAGTGTCAATCTGTTAGCCTTGGGCTTGATGTGTCTGTCAATCGCACAATTTTCTGTCTGAGCACCCTAAACACTGGCTGACAACGTTCATCTGTTAGATGCAGAAAGATGTGCCTTCACTTTCCAAACTCTATTACATGCTTTGTGATTTTAAAATACATTTTATATCTCATCCCGTAACTAAGGTCTCAGATACAGTCTCTTTAGCAGCCATGTTTCTGGAAGACACCCGACCACTTATTAGTTACCCAGGAGCACTAATGTTATTTGAGCAGACATAATAATGTTAATAAAGCTGTATAAATAACTCATCCTAATTAAAGTATCATCTTGGTCACAGAATAATCTGCGTAAAATATCTTGACTGATGCTTCAGGCCAGTGTGACAAAGAGCTGTGATGCCTGATGATATCCCACTTCACCCAGTAAATAACCATGTCTGACAAAACCTCACAAAAGATTTGAACTGCTGCAAAACAACAGTTCATCTTAGGTACACAAACACACTCTTCTGCTCGACATTCCAGCACCAAGTAGAGCCTTTTTTCCTCCACATCTCAAACTTAATTTACCTCAGGAGTTAAAAGCCTGCGTGATATGATATAATTCTTAGCATTCACATTGTATTCAGATTTGCATTCCTAGTTTGAAGCCACAAATCAGGCCTCCTGCATGGATAAAAGCACTATTATTGCAAGGCAACTGTAACATTATGCCAGAGCTGCCGGGAAGTGATTTAGTGCCTGTGCAACTGTATATCTTGACTTTGTGCATGTTTACTGTTAAGGAATGATACAAATGTCTGATATTTGCCCCAATTCTCTGGTAGTGGTTTATTTGCTCCCTCTAAATCTTTATTTCAGGAAAGAGATGCCTCTGCACACATGGAAGTGAAACAGCAAACTGGGAATCATTTGTACAATTATGTTCTAACAGACAGATCAAGGGGGCCAGTGCAAATCATCACTCATTTATGGGCTACAATATAAAGCTCTGTATTAGGTGCTTGGCCTCAGATCTAGTTGCAAGAAATTGTTAGAGGTGTCAGAACTTTTATTCAGTCCAGTGTGTGATTTTCTTTATACGCATTAATGCTTTTGTTGCATACTGTCTGTAATTATTACCATGCACATTTATTGTGCTTGTCAGTTTGCCCCCTTTAAAGCTCCACTAGTCTCACATTGCCAGACCTAATGTCACAGCACTGTGAAGTATGGTCTGCCTACTCCACACATACATTCTAGTATAGGAGGAAAAAATGCTTGAAACAAAGGGATTTTGAGAATGGCAAGAGAGCGGAAGCAGAGGGACATCCAGCGCTCTGCTTCTGTCAGGCAATTATCCTGGAAGTGTACTTCCATTGATCCAGACTAAAGATAGATAGATAGATAGATAGATAGATAGATAGATAGATAGATAGATAGATAGATCGATCTTTATTGTTATTGTGCTCAGAGTACATTGACAATCTGTTTAGCAGCTCATCAGCAGTGTGCATAAAAAAATTGAATACATAGAACAAAGTTAAGTAAACAGAACCCAAACAAAGGCAACTAGAAAAAATATGAACAAAAGCCAAATATATAAAAGGTATCTTAAAATGTAAACCACAAGGGATTGTGCAAAACAAAAAGCTGCACTAATCAATATGTCTGTTAACAACTGGTCAAATGACTACTTGTAACGTGAAAGTTGTTGTTCATTGGGATGAACAGAGTAAACAGAGAATTATCCCCAACTCTGCACTTCTCTACAGTGCGTTTTCGAGTCATTCGGCTCATAGTTTGGGTTGAACAGGCCGAAACCTTAATGTTTTAAACTGGCAAAGTTAGCAACTAACAACATAACAACGTAGTGGAGCAAAAGAGATAGATATTTCCCTCAGGAGTTGGTGGAGACAAAAACAGAGCTAAAAGGAGAGCAAGCATTGCATTTAAATTAGTCAGACTCCATATGAATCTTGCTCAGTGTCTTTTGAATGTGTGAATAGGCAGTTGTCCGCAAATGTGCGGAAATGTTGTGCTTATAGCTTGTTTCAAAGTGGCCGCAAATTATTTAAAACTGCTTTAAAAGACTTCTTTTATGAAAAAAGAATTGTGAGTAGCCTAACCTGTCCTAAAAATAACATTTCCTGACACATAGGGGCCATAATCCTTGAAATACAAAAAGTGAAAGAGTGCCTTGAGTTTAAGAGATTTAGCGAAATATGAGCAAAAGCCCCTTCCTTCTATTTGTAAGGTCCCAAAACTCACATGACCCCAGAAATGAGTTAAAATCACTTTCTTATTCATTTTAGGACCCAGCACACTCAATGTATGTGTTAACATTTATCCTATAACTCACAGTTTACTCGGCAGGCTAGTAACTATATACTGACCACTGTGACCTCAAGGTTTACAGCCTCTACCAGAGTTTATTTTCAATATTCAAACATTATTTGGGTATATGGGTTATTATTCGGTTTGATGTAGATAAAAGGAAAATAAGTAGATAGATTAAAAAAATGTTGATGTGTATGTGTGTATGCATGTGTATATGTGCTTGTAGGTAGGTAGATATATATATATTTTTTTTTACATGTTCAAAATAAACTAAACTGAATACTTAAAGCTGCAAAGTGAGTGGAAGTGCTGCCATCATGGGCCTATAGTTCAGTAGGCCCGTGGGGAAAAACAATAGTGCAACAAGATAGTGACCAAAACTCACCTCTCAGGATCTCTGGGTCTCATTCTAAATGTCATGTGTTTTCTGGGAGAAGAAGAAATCTTCAGTGACATGTGCCTTTGGCTTTGTGTGAGTTCAGTTTGTTACAAAAATGCTGCAATATGATGAGTTTATCCCAGCTGCATCGCGTGGGACAATACCATCAGGATTTACTTTAAGATGATGTTGTTTTTTAATGTGCGCGAGTTGACTGGGAGTTGACTCTACCGTCCTGACACATGTAACCATTTCCAGATGAAGGTGGGCTTTAGCGGCGTTTAAAAAAACGTTATGATTCCACTGAAAACATGGCGATTTCCCTCACCAGATGGCAAAAGCCACCCACAGAGAGAAGGTGGAAGAAAGCATTAACGGTGGTCTCCGAGTGAAGAAACTCCAAAGCTGCCTCCTCATTCATCAACCACCATGAGATTTCTGTTTGGGTGCTTCTAGAAAGAGTTGGCGAGGCTTTCGCCAAGCCGTGCCTGCATTCATTTGTCCTGACACCAGCGACACCTCATGTTGATGGGTTCACGGTTAAGGTCACATTAGTCAGAGACAGCCTGAGGGATTATTTAGGGACAGATTAGGATGTTAGTGTTGTGTGCAGAGTTTGTCTTGACACTTGGTGTTTTAATGGTGCAACTGTCCAAATCACTAGATATCAAGGAGTCCCTTTACTCTCTAATGCTTCCTGCAGTGTAGAAGTAAAACCTCTTGGCTCTTCCCATATAAGAAGAACAAAAACCCTGTGTTTTTTTACATCCACAGTCATACGGTACATTTCACTGCTCATTCTTGTTTTGATACAGCCATTTTCCCATCCAAATGGCCACAGATAACCTCTCACTGTGTCAGCGTCTGTTTTATGAGAGGGACATTTTTCCCTTTTTCAGGCAAAGGCTGCCTAGCTATAATTTTGTTGTTTTAGTTTGAAGGGATTTATGGTGAAAATGGAGACGCAGAGAAGATATTCATTGGTAGTCATGTCACTAACAGTCCTCCTTGACTGCATTTTTATTTGTTTTCCACGGTAGATTCATTGTAGCTTGTCAAAATGTCCCAAAATACGTTTCACCATGCATTATGAATTCCTTTATTGCTGGCCTGGTAGTCTTCTGAGTTGCTTTATATTCACCTATCTGTAAAGTTCGATCATGAAACGCAGCAGTTTTTCTCTGAATGTTATCGTGTTATGTTTAGGGATTTTTATCCCGGCTTTATTCAGCCCCATGCTGTACTGCAACATTCCACACTAACCACAGAAGCGTTTGGCAGTTTTATTTTCTTTTTTTCCATCTCTCTTAGTTTGCTGTTTTTTTCTCTCATCACTTATTTCCTGTGTGGAAGGAGGCAATTCATGTTTGTTTTGGCCCAGGTGGTGTTTTGGCCCAGAACACAGTGAGCTGCTGCGGGTAGGGAAGTGCCAGAACTCCTCTTGAGTTCAACCCAACTGCCACAGTCCACCCCTGGCCACCATTTCTTCCTCCATTTCTCCTGCTATACCTCCATCTATCCCGCTTTTCATCCCTTTACTTTACCTTTCTCCACCTCCTTGTCCTCTCCTTGCTCTCTGTCCTTTCCCTCTGCCAGCTTACGGCTGCTCAAGTACAGCTAAACCCATGAAGATGACCACAATGTTTATGACTTATTATACACTTCCTGTAAATTAGTTTGTCATTCATCTTTAAAGTTAGTTTTGGTACCTCATGACTAGGGCAGGGTATCATTCAAAAATGTTCGATACCAGTTCCTAAACAATACTTTTTTCGATACCAATTTTATAAAACAAAAATAAATTACAACATTACATCTTACGGAACAAATCTTTTTATTTATTTTTCAGCTCCTACTACGTGAGCCCCGTGCGTAACGTGTAATGCTAAACAGCCAATCACAAGCATTATTAGAACATGGTAGAAGCATGCTGCATGCTCATTGGCTTACTGACGCTAATGAGATTTACTCCTAAGGTATTGGAAGTGGGTATTGAATGACGAAGCATTTTTCAATACTCGATACTTAAGAGGCAATTCGGTCGGTGCCTAAAAAGTATTGATCGAATGGTCTGTGTTGTTAAGGAAGTTGCCATATTTTAACATGTTTTTGAGCTATGAATGTTGGGTCCAAATCATCTGAGGGAAATATGCTTGCATGGCATTACAAGACAGAGCAAGAGGAATATGCCAGCTTCAAACAGGGAATACACATGGAAGCCATGCAAGGTCTGCAAACTGACTAGAAGGCTGGGAGTTTGGCTGCTGTCCAATCCCAGAAAGCCTTTGTATGATTATGTCCCACCCCCCCCAACGATGCCCACTCTCTTGGTTTCCTTATTGGTGACTGTGGTCTGTTTTGGACTTACCCTGGCACTGCAATAACCACAGCCCAGTGTGTTTTTGTGTACGGTAGCTCACTCGGACCGGTTTTGGTTGCTCCACCACCTGTTTGCACAGCGAGTTGCTTTTACTGCTGGTTTGAGGGAATTTATGGACTGCTGATGTTAACTGTTCTGCTTTTACTGTACCCAGGTTTCCTGTAATTTATTACCACCAATGTGACACAGAAAACTCCCACCCTAGAGATTCAGGAAGGAAATTCTGGGATCAGTTTAAAGTCACGCCAAAATGATGCCTTCTGGAAAGTGACAAGATCTCTTCCAATTAGATATATTATTATTGTAATTAATGGTATGAGTTTATGGAGTTCATTTTGTAGGAACAACTTGGCTCAGCTTTGTAAATACAATCGTTAATACCTAATTAGCTCGTTATTCTTAAACAACTATATTATTGAACACTTTTTATGCAAAATCGTAATAATACCTCAGCTGTGAGCTGTTTCACTTTGTAATGCTCGTCAGTCCACACTTCTTCATTAAAATTGTTCCTCCTCTGTCTCACAGGATCTAGGCTGCGATGAGTACCTCGGATCAGGGAAGGCGATGGACAAGTGTGGAGTGTGTGGAGGCGACAACACAACCTGCAGGCTGGTCTCTGGGGTGTTTAAACACAGTTTAACCAAGATTGGCTACCACAAGATAGTAGAGATCCCAGAGGGAGCCACCAAGATCAACGTCACAGAAATGGTGAAGAGCAGAAACTATCTAGGTGGGGAAAGAAACACTCATCACATTGATACAGCAACATATATCCCACACACCTTTTTCATTATATTGGTGCACTTAAGATGTCAGTGTTCTGCTCACTCTGCCACATCACTCACTTGAAAGCTATGTCATTACTTACTGCTGCTGTTCAGCAACCCCATGTAGGCTTTGAGGATTTTGAGAATACCTTCCCACAGGGGAAAGCAATCATTGTCTCTCCCGACTCCCTGCTGTGCTGAGCTTGGTGTTTTCTTCTGGGGAGGGATGAGGTCAGAGCCTAGACGCCAAATATCAATGCTGTACATATTTTGCATTCACACAATAATCCATTCCATGTGAGTTGGCTGAGTGAACTACATTGGGGGAAAAATCCAACAGAGATTTTTCAGTTTCTTAGCAGCATGTTAGTGTGTTAAAACCATAATACTGTTTGCATCTATTAGTTTGCCTAAAAACAGGGGTTTTAGCCTTTGTTGCTAAATCGTCTGAGCAGTTAGTAATGCTTGAAAATGGAATCACTGAGGCATTGGTATTGACTGATATCCCACTTCTTTTTTCTGCTCTATTTTTAAATATGAGGCCTCTTAGTCTTTGCTGAAGTACTTGTGTTCTGTCGCAGCTTACCCTATCGTTCAAAAATCGTCACGTCCGGTTTCAAAAAACCAAGATGGTGACAGCCAAATTGCCAAACACAACACTTCAAAACAGCAGTCCACAAACCAAGGGGTGACGTCACTGCTGCTATTTCTACAGTCCATGGTTTCCATCTGGGTTTACAGTTTCATCAGTTGCAGAGCTCTGCATTTATTCCAGTTCAAATTAAAAGTATGATACAATTGGGAAAAAAAAATAATTAAATAAAAATAAATAAATAAATGCATGTGATGAGTTGACATTTGACAATTTTTGATGATTTATGTGATTAAAAGGCAGATCAACCAAGGGGCGGTGTCACTTTTTCAGGATTTCTCTGGCATGCAGCCTATATTACCACCCACCAATGTGGTGCAGCCTTTCATTGAAACCTCTGAGTGAAACACAGTATGCAGATAATTGGCGTCTTTTATAGAGGTGTAACACTAAGACACACAAGTGGGTTATTTTCAGAAGTGACTGTTGGAATGTCAGACATTGTTTAATGAGAGCCATGGCCCAACTCAGAAGGAGGTTTGGAGAATCCCCCCCCCCCACACACACACACAATCTGTAAGAAATAGGACGAGAAATACTGAAAATGGATTCAGTGGCTACCTTTAAAATGCCAAATACTTGGATGCCAAGTACGTTTGCCTTCTTAAATTTGAGCTGACCATTTATATACACACAAGTACACAGAGTTATGTACAGCCACATACACAAATTTCACATACACACCTTCCGCAACATTTACACACACGCATACTGTACATTCTGGACAGCACTTAAGAAAAAAATCGTGCATGGGCAATGGCTCCTTTCACTTTCAGAATGTTAGACACAGTGAAACGTCCTTGTGGGTAAAATAAACCGGAGTCATCTTAGAAGTCAGCTTTTTTAGACTTGATGAAGATGGTACAAAATTCCAGCATTTTTTTAAATGCAAACAAGAATATGAGACAAGGGAAGGAATCTAGCAGGAGCCACTGTATCCTCTCCATGTCCCTGATTTTCCCTTTATAGGCCTCTGTTCTACACTGTGCATCTCTAATGTGCTTTTAGTTGTCTAAACACTCTTTTACAAGCCTGTCTAATGTTACACCTCTAATGCTTTTCTAATGGCCTCTTGTACCATTCCATGTACCAATCCATGAAATCAGTGGAAAACATTTTGGGAGATTTTGTTACAGGATTTGCATGAAAGATTTGCCAGCACAAACATATTGTCACGTTTCTAAAGAATTTTTCTTTAAAAGTGCACGTGGGAGCATTTATTCCGTAAGCTATAATTACTTTTTTGGGTGGAGAAAGTCGGTGTCAGATATTTATTTATTTTTATTTTTTTTCTCATTCTCTCATCAAACAATAATTATGTGGAAGTGGTTATGGCAGTATATTTTCCTTTTTGTTTAAGCTCAGGGCTGTCAGTGGTGATTGTGTGGTTATTCTCTCTGTCTCTTCCAGCTCTCCGAAGCCGATCGGGGCGATCCATCATTAATGGAAACTGGGCTATTGACCGACCAGGGAAGTATGAGGGAGGGGGGACTATGTTCACCTACCGCCGACCCAACGAAATCAGAAGCACAGCTGGGGAGTCCTTTCTCGCTGAAGGACCCACCAATGAGATCCTGGATGTTTATGTAAGTAACAAATCAACTCTGACCTACCAGAAACTAAGGTTGGTCATTGTATGATCACTTTTCAGAGCAGATATCATTTTAGAAGGACAACTCTTCAAATATTTGAAGGTGGAGAGTATTATTTTACAGTACGATTGTTACTGAGTCTCATCTACTTTGCCTCAGATGATCTTCCAGCAGCCAAACCCTGGTGTCCACTACGAGTACCTTGTCCCCTCTGAAAAACCGGTCGTCCCTCAGCAACCAAACCACAGACCAGATGGTAAATGACACCCACTCTGTACACCCCTTACTGTTTATTGCCATCAATACATTTCATAGGCAAGACAACTGAGAAAATAACTGGTGAATAATCGATAATGAAAATTAGCATTGGTTGTAGCTGTACACAATCAATCTATTTAAACACCAACCAAAACCAACCAAGCATTTATTCATGCTCATATTGCTAATAAAAAAATGTCACTTTCCCCATCCATTCACCACAGTCATAACTCATGTGTCTATGCCTGAAAGCAGGGAACACTGTGAATGGACAGGGTGGATACGACCATCACAGCAACACTCACCAAGAAAACTTCAATCCAGCAGGTGGTGGGTGGGACCCTCCTCGTCTCCCAGACAACCAGGTTCCTGCCGTACAGCCACCCAGACAGGAGAGAGAGTACAACTGGAAACTGGCTGGTGCTACAGAGTGTAGTGCCTCTTGTGGTAAAGGTCAGTCAAACTTTTTATATTTTAGCTTTTTAGTGAGGATGACTCCATTTCATAGAACACATTCAATTAGTTTTTTTTTACTGAATATTTTATTCTATTTCAGATATAGAAGTCAGTGCTTAAATTAAATATCTGCTTTGTGTGAATTTTAGGATTCAGATACTCCATCTTTCACTGTGTCTCCCGGCTGAACCATGGCCAGGTATCAGATGCTCTTTGTGACAGCAGCAGTAGACCGACTCCGCAGGAAGAGGCCTGCAACCTGCAGCCCTGCCCAGCCTTGTGAGAGACCACACTTTTCTGTTCTCACACTTGTGTGCACTGCTAAATACTACTAAGTTGAAAAGACTCTCCACTCAAAGAGAAAGTTTACTAAATAGCATACACACTACTGTTATAAAATGATGACTATACGTTTATTTTTAAATGGTTTAAAACAGATAATAATAATAATAATAATAATAATAATAATAATAATAATAATAATAATAATAATAATAATATTAATAATAATAATAAAGACTGAGGACTGAGTTTGAGCCAAGAAGATGCTGTGTTAGTGTACCTGCTAGATTATGCAGTATCTATGCGGTATGCAGTCTATGTAAACATCTGTTTTTTTCTTTATACTGTATAAACAACATGTATATAATATACATACATAAATGTACGTAATATACACTGCCTAGGATACCCTCCTAACACCAAGCTCTTATGATTTCCCCCCGAGCAGCTGGGATATTGGAGAGTGGTCAGAATGCAGTAAGACCTGCGGCCTGGGCATGCAACACCGTCAGGTCCTGTGTCGTCAGATTTACGCCAACCGCACCCTCAACGTCCACACGAGTCGCTGCCGACACTTGGAGCGGCCCGAAATCGCCACTACTTGCCAGCTGAAGATCTGCAGTGAGTGGCAGATACGCTCCGAGTGGACCACTGTGAGTGGCAGCTGTGAGTCACAATGTGACTGCATTGCATTAAACACTTTTACTTAATGTTTTATTCGTTTACATCTCAGTATATATATATATATATATATATATATATATATATATATATATATATCTTTATTACATTGTACTTCTCATTATGCATACACATTTACATCCCTGTTTACATTACATTTTATTTATTGTGCAATTACTGTCTACCACAAATATATATTATTTTATTTGATATATATGTTATCCCTATATTTTAACTTCCGCACTATTTTATATCTAAGATTCTCATTTTTTTACTTGCGTGATTTTCCTTTTATATTGAATGAGCTTTGTTGGAGGGAGCCTGAGATCTAATATTTTATAACAACTGCTTCTCTGTAATTGTAAATTTGTAAAAAATAACTTAAAGCTTGAAACATGAATTGCACCTGTCTGACATGTCTCTACAGTTAGCGTACATCATCTTT
The DNA here is from genome assembly GCF_010015445.1 of Perca fluviatilis. Taxonomy (NCBI): domain Eukaryota; kingdom Metazoa; phylum Chordata; class Actinopteri; order Perciformes; family Percidae; genus Perca; species Perca fluviatilis. Next base: position 37,746,850 of record NC_053114.1, on the reverse strand, counting down.
AATGACATACAGCTTTAAAAAAAAATCAATGAGGTTCAACAGAAAGTTCTGTGCATGTTTGAGATTTTTATCCCTGACATCATTATGACTTTTTTCTTTAGTTCTATTCTTTGACACTTGTATCAACTTGTATTTCAAGGAAAGTTCAACATTTTGGGAAACATGCTTACTCTCATACTGTATCAGACATTAAGAAGCTGGAGCCAGGAGACGGTTAGCTTACAGTGTAAGTTTCAAAATGACAAGTTGTGGTTTTTTTGGGGGGGGTTATATCCCGAACTATTTCTTGGCCCGGCGCTGTGACTTCTGGAGTCTCAGCTGGTTTCCTGGAAAGCCTCACCGTGACGACAAGACTCCAGGAAACCACTGTGCTTGGTCAAGAAGTATTCTCACACATAACCCCCTTAAAACCGCAACTTGTCTTTGTTACCCTTTTGGTGTTTGCGCAGATTAAAACGGCTGTGATTTATACTTTTATGATAACAGTGTATCAAATGACCACGGGAAAACAATGTCAAAGCTGTCGCTCGTAGTGATGAACAGAGGATTATCACCTGAATCTGCAGCTCACCTCGGCTTTAAGGAGCTTTATCCAGCAACCCAAAAGTCTCTCCAGCAGTGCTTACCTCTACAGTACAGTGTTAACCATGTGGCCTGTGTCTCCATAGTGTTCGGTGCCATGTGGGCTGGGTCAGAGATCACGGGAGGTCCACTGTGTCAGCAACGTAGGCGACTTTGTTCCTGATGAAGAGTGCAACATGAATTTGCGGCCCACTGATGTAGAGAACTGTGACATGGGATCCTGTGCCAAGAGCTGGTTCTACACCGAGTGGGGCAATAGGGTAGGTGTTGTAGTCTACTACAGGGACATGTAGTAACTTTCATTCATTCCTAATAACAGTGGTAGTCATTGTATAGATTTGTCTTCATGGATCTAGCAGCTGTTTTGATATTCAGATAATATATTGGTCTTTTAATATAGATTCTAGCTGCAAAGAAAGCAACTGTATATTGATATTACCTGGATAGAGGGTCAGGGTGCTTAAGAGTCAGAGCCATAGTGAATAATGTGTTGCCCTTTCTGTAGTATGATCATGAAGGAAAAGTGTGAGGAAAGGAAATTAGTATTTTTGTTTCACAGTGCTGCAGATCTGATGAGCCTCTTAACTGCACCCTATTATGGCAATACAATGGGATGAAATGAAATACAATGATTTAATATAATCCAATTCAGACTTGAGGGAAATGAACCGCTAAGTTAGGGGAGGTATGAATTGTTCAAAAGCAGGCCAAATTGAATCTTAGTAATATATTTTGCCCTCACAGTATATATAGGCTACTCTCAATCAAAGTCAACTCCAGATTTGTTTTAGTTCTATTTAAATCAGGTTATCGCCAAGTATTTTAGACTTCACAAAATAAAAGCCCACAGTGATTTAAAAAAAATAAGATTATAACATTTTTATTTTTATTTTTGCCAGTCGGTGAACAACGTGAATTGTAAAACGAGCGTTTACTCCACAGTGCTCAGCTGAATGTGGGATGGGCGTACGGACGCGGGGAATCGTCTGCCTGACCAACCACATCAGCAGCATTCCTCTGGAGGGGTGTGGCAGCGAGCGGCCCGCAGATTCTCAGGTCTGCAACAACGGCCTCTGTGAGAATCGCATCGAGTGGTTCACAGGCCCCTGGAGCCAGGTATGAGAATGACAGAAGGTCCCACTGGGCTAAAGGGGAAGTTGTCTTGAGTAGCTAAATGTATGGGATTTTACAGTGATTTTACATTAACATAATTTCTTTTCCTGTCTCAACTTTTGAACTGTGTAATTGAATCCATATTATCTCAATGCTATGGTTGTATGTGACCCAGTGCTCTGCAGAGTGTGGCGCAGGTAGCCAGCATAGGTCATTGGTGTGTCTGATAAAGTCAGATGAGGGATTCAACATCATGCCACCGTATGAGTGCTCCTCACTGGATCGGCCCCTCAGCCAGCAGAGCTGCAACCTCAAGGCCTGTGGAGCAAAGTGGTACCACACTGACTGGAGTGCTGTGAGTAAGATATGAAACCCTCTCCCCTTTTGCTTAGATGCCCTAAGGTTGATGCATCGACTCCCTACTGCTCTCACTAACTGATTCATGGCCAATCAGTGATAATAACCTGGGTATCTCAAAATCCTATTTAGATACATTGTAGTATACATTGAGCTTACAGACACAGAAAGTGTGTCAATCACAGTTAAGCTCATTTATACAGTAGGCCTTTGATTTGTCAGAACAGGGTATAGCAAAGAATAGTATGCTTATTTTCAGGAAGTCATTTTTGTATTGCATTTAAAATCTCAAATTGTGAATTATGTTCATATTCATCACACTCTGGTGAATAGTGCTACTATCTCAGGATACACGGCAAATTGCTTTGTACTAATATTTACCATGTGTTAACGACCCCCTGAAAACTTGGATTCAAACATTATTCATAACATTACATATTCATCATTAACTTAGCAACAATCAAACGGTATTAATCAGGATGGTGTGGGTTGATTTGATCGACAGTGACCAAACGACTCACTAACTGTCATCGGATTTTGATGTCTAAACTCCGATTGTACCATCACCTTTTATCCAACTCTGCCCCGCCTCCTTCAAACCACTGAGAAGTGCACAAAGAACAAAAGAAATACATCTTTTGTGAAACAAACCAGATAACTTTGGCAGAAAAAACTGTGTTTAAGTAGGATCCCATCACATAATAAAAAACTAATGGAGAAAATAGATTTCCAGGCCTTAAAAGGTTCAGTTCGCAACATTAACAATGTTTGAAAAGTAGCAGCAAAACGTGGCAGTAGATCAGCTTTAGGGGGAAGTTTTATTATCCTGGCACTGACTGCTGTCCCTGACCCCTGTCCTTCCAGTGTTCAAAAACATGTGAGGGAGGTTTCCGTGTGCGGGAGGTGCGCTGCCTCTCTGACGACATGCTGTCCAGCGAAGGCTGCGACCAGCAGCTGAGACCGGCAGCCAAGGAGGACTGCAACCCAGAGCCCTGCATACCTAGCATAGGTCAGTCATTATCTGCTATCTGGAATATTACTCACTTTTCCTAATGATTTTAGCATCCTTAGAAACACAAGTGGCATTATTGTTCTGTTGTTGACTGTAATGGCCAGCTGGGGAACTCCTTGCATGAAGAGTAGATGAGTAATGTTCTGTGCCAGCTCAGAATGCTTGAAGTGGAAATTGCATCTTGAGCAAGGTGCTGAACCCCAAACTTTAGTCAACAGTAGAAGTCCGAGCAGCACTGGGAAGCTATCAGTGTTGGTATCTCTAGGATCTATTGTCATGTGTTCTTAGTCCGCTCTCTTGATTCAATACGAGTCATATATTATTTGCTGGAACTCAGCAATACAAGCTCAACTGTTCTTTTTTGTTTCAGATGAAAACTGCAGAGACAAATACTTTAACTGCAATGTGGTGGTCCAGGCTCGCCTTTGCGTGTACGATTACTACAAGACGACGTGCTGTGCTTCGTGCTCACGAGTAGCTCACAGACAGTTGATTCATCTGGGCCGCAGCTAGCACTCTCTACCAGGGTCCCTCAGCTCCGTGTTGGGCAAGACTCAATAGCCGCTGCAGGCACTTTGCTCCTGGGCCAGCCAGGGGAGTGGACCATGCTGGACCTTGGCTTAAATGAACACTTGTTTTGACTGCCAAGGATGGAAACTGAAGAAGGGACATCTCTGTTGGTTCATTTAGAGACAGCTGTTGGGAGAAAGGAATACCTGAGAAAAGTGGAGGACAGGAATCCACTCACTGGATAAACAGAGCCCTGGAGGGGTGACAGAGATCAGTAACACACCGAGGAAGCTACAAAACACTTTATGGATTTTAACCGCCACGTTTGATATAAAGAATCCATCTGTTTTTGTTTGAAGGCGAGCAGTTTGCAGCTGTCTTTTACCTATAATGGCTGTTGTGTATTACATGATATGAAGAGGAGAGCACCTGTAAACTTTTTAAGGTGGTATATATATATATATATATATATATATATATATATATATATATATATATATAAGGTATATGTTCTAATATGGTTCTGTACACTTCAATGCTCAGATTTATGCCACGATGTCATATGAAGTTGATGCAGTCTCACCTATAATCAATCTATTTACCACCCACTTTGTTGACCAAAGATATGTAACCTCCACAAACTGAAGACAGTGACGAATTAACATAAACCTTTGAAACAAATACTGTGCATCAAACCCTCCATTGTGCTGATGGTGAATCCTTTATGCAGCATGGATTCACAAGAAAACGTTAAATTCTTTGTGGCACAGATTAGGTTTTTCTGATTTCCTAAGCAGTGGCAAACCACTTCTTTTTCCCTGCCTGCACAGCTATGAGGTGTAAATGCAGCCTATGTAATATGTATGTATATATGTATGTATGTATGTATGTATGACAGAGTGAATGACAACGGTCTTTTTTTAAGGGTTCTCAGACAGTCTTCCCAGCAACTGAAGAGAAAAAGGCCCTCTTTATTTATTTGAGTGGCTCCCCAGGGAGGTTACTGGTTTATCGGCCACCGGTGGCCCCTTTCTGGCTGTGGGGATAAAACCTTTGCTGGCTCTCCTCCAATCACAGCCTCTGAACTGAATATAGGCATTCCACAGCCTGCTGGATGGTAGAAGCAGATGGTTGAAAACCCTAACGTATTTTTGAAGAGGTGAAACAAACTGCAAATATATTTTGTTTTTCTGTGGAAGATGATCATTAAACATTTGTACAATTCCTGATAAATCGCCAATCATAAATACATTGACATATCCATGAACTATTGTTAGTGTTTGATTGTAAAGATAAATCATTGAAGTATTTTGATCTGGTATGGCATATATAAGGTTTACATTAATAGTAAATATTTGTTTAGGAACCAGCTTTTCCTGCCAAATCACCCCCTTTTTTTTCAGTTTTATACACAACGTGCACACAGTACCTCTCAAGTGTTCAACTGTTTTTGTGTTATATGTTTAACATTTCCCTCCACACACTATAAACTTACATCCGATTCATAAGTACTGTATATGTATCACTGTTTAAGTTCAGGATGACTTCAACAAAAAAAAACTTCCTGTATTTGCCAGCGTGATTCTTGATTTTCCACAAAACAATCAAGAAGAGTGGAACTAAAATACTAACATTCTTCAGTATCTCACATATGACTGCAACTAGCAAAACATCTGTCTTTGCCTTATTTTACATTTCTAATGTTCAACAGTTGATTTTTAGTAAGGAGTGTTCTTGAGATTTTCTGAAATAAACAAAATTACTAATTATTTGTACACTTTACAGCATACTTTTCTCGTGTGATTCCTTGATTCAGTTTTAAATCACATAGAGGATGAGATATCGATATTTCTTGATTTAAGTCATCCATCTAGAGGACAAAGATGGTATTACAACCTGCAGATTTATAGAAGTTCCACCGCTCATAATGCACTGCTTCATCTTCAGGACCAACTGTCATCAAAATCCGAGGAACAAGAATGTGTTCTCTTCTTCTGTCTAGATCAGAGATCTTCAACAGGGGGTCTGTGGCCCCTAGGGGGTCCTCAGAGTTACTGCAGGGGGGCCGCCAAATTATGGTACAATGTATAATAATTTACATAATGTTTTGTCAAAAATTATAATGTCTTAACAGGAATCCAACATATTATTAGCAAATATAAATCAGCCTATTTGTAGAAAAAAAAACAGTGATGATAGGCATACTGGCCTATAGGTAAGGTAGTCACTAAGGTAGACACCCACAGACACCACATGTATGTTTTAACATTAAAACATGATTTACAAAAACAACTATTATTATTTTAATATCTTAGTATTCTATGTACTGTGTATGTAAACAGACTTTACATGTTATTGTAGGCCCAGTTTAATATGCAAATTAATCTTATACAATATATGTAGTAGGAGGTCCCTGCTCTGTCTCTCTCAGTTAAGGGATCCTTGGCTTGAAAAATGTTGAAGACCCCTGGTCTAGATACTTTACTAACCATGGCTGGTTGTGATGTGGGAAATCTTCTGCTCTCTCCACAGGCTACCCTCCCTCACTGATGCCCAGCAGGTGTCCCAGGCTGTGGGGCATGAAGACGGGGACCAGGTGGACCTTGTCCTTCCATATTTCCCATTTGTTCAGCGATTAGACTATGAAGTGAAACCAAATGTATAACAATTGTTTTGATTCAAATTAGTTTATCATCATAGCTTTTTACTCCATCAAAAGGATTCCAGGCTTTTCAATGTTTCATCAATTTTCCTTTATTTTGCCTTTTGACTAGAAACACAGATAACGCGTGTAATGGTAAATCACTGATTTGTTGTTTTATTGCTTGTATTTCTCACAGTTTCTGTCTTAAGCACAAATGTGTCAAAGTAGAAAATCAGAACTGGAGTGATCCACTTTCTTGGTCTTAGTGAGGAGTCAAGCAGCAGTGTTCGGAATCAGCTGCAGCTGTCTGATTGATTTTTTAGGGAGACCTGTAAAGACAACATTACAGTAGTCTAGTCTACCGAAGATAAAATCATGGACACGTTTTTCCAAATCCTGCTGAGACATAGGTCCTTTATCCCTTGATATATTCTTAAATTGATAGTAGGCTGACTTTAAAATTCTTAAACTGGCTCTCTTCCTGCCTGTTGCTTCTTAGCCTTGGAGAGAGCTGATAGGAGCTAATAATTCATCCCCTCCCATTTGCTGTCAGCCTTCAAGAGGGTTAATAATAATAATTTGTTAATTCTCTTATTCTCTCCTGTGATGAACTGAACCTTCTTTGTGCAAATAATCTCCACTGACCACTAATCTCCAGGCAGCATGGGCGATTTTAGACCCTTTTTAGGGGGGCTCAAGCCACCCTAGATTTCATCTCAGCCCCCCTAAAAATTATAATAATAATCAATTTTAGAGCTTAAGTGAGAGTTTGTGAACTTGTCTGTTAGTGACAGAGGACAAACAATTACCATTAAAGAAACATTTTGGCCAATTGGAGATGGTTGTGCCAGACTCCCGCCTTTTCCTGAGGCTCTATCTAATCTGTCAGAGGGAGATCAGGAGTGCGGTTGTGAACATCCCCAGAGAAGAAGTTGGTAATTTCATCGTGCAGATTAGAACCCAAATTGAAACGTAAGCAACTAAAATTGCTGAATGTTAGAACATTGTGTCAAATTGGTCGTTATTACTGTGACTTAGTATAAAGTGTCAGGTTTAGTTCCATCGTAGTGTTTATAGTGTCAAAAAATGTTAGCTGACGTTGTTTTTCAGTAGCTAGCTCAGAGATTATCAGATAATGAAATTGTTGATTTAGCAGCGGGTGGTTAACACTTTTGCAACGCACTATATCCATGTCACATTCTCATTAGGGCCTGAGCCCCCCTAAAGGTCTGATCTTAGAATCGCCCCTGTCAGGCAGTAGATCTATTCATTAGACATGGCCTGTATTCAAAAAGGCCAAAGCATGATTTGCAACAACATCTCAAAATTCTTTATCCATGTTGCCATCTGACAGCTGAAAGCCTTACTTTCCACAGATACAAGGGTACGAGGCGTGATGCATTCCTCCCTTAGTGTGGCACTAGTGCTGGAACAGGCTGCAAAGGAAAAGCACAGCATGTGATCACACAAAACACTAATTAGATGAGGAACTCTCACTGGCCTCTTCCTGACTCCGTGCTTTTTAATGTTTATTTTAACCTAAATGGGGGTAGATGGGGGATAAACTCTTGGCACTTCTGGACTGGAAGTGTACTCAATAAAAACTTGGTAATCATACAATGCAGTGAAATAGTATAGTGAAATTGCAAGTTAAAAAGTCAAACAGAGTTGATTGTGCTATTCATCTTTTGATTTAGAAAAACAAATTATAATGTATAACTGCAGATTTAGAAATGAAAAAGAAGACAATGCTGAGGGCTGGATGATGTCTACATAACGGTAGGCTAAATTATAACATTTAAAATGTTTTTTTTTATCTTATTAACATCTAACTCTGAAGATTAAAAAATGGATAATGTAGCAAAAAAACATAAACTGTAGGCCTACATTATATTGCAAAAACGTATTGCATGCGGCTTCTGTATTATTCTCTGCACTTGTTTGTGTGTCTACTTGTATTGTATTGTATAGCCTATTGTAAGGACGCAAAAATACCACCGGTTTTATACCATTGGCAACTACAGGAGGCTACTTTACTTACAACAAGGAAGTGACATTTAGGGAATGAAGAATGTACACCAGTATTTTCAGACAGTGTGTGAGTCTAATGATGGAAAGCCAAAAAAGGAAAAGGGAAAGGTGGCGCTGAGATGGTCAGACTCAAAAGGAAAAAAAGGGATCGTATTGCTGTGCTGTGTGTTGTTCCCCCCCCCCCACAACACCAGATGTTTTGAAGTTCAGTTTCGTAAGGATGTAACGTTAGTGAACTTTCAATTCAACACTATTGATATTTGAGGAGATATTTTTCATCGTTAACAGTCTATAAAAAGAACAAGGTTTCACAACAGACCAAATTTAAAGCATTTTAAAACTTAACTAATTAAACACTTACCATAGTTTCTGTCGCCCCCATGAGGAATTTTAACGCAGTTGCTACGTAGCCACGGAGGATTAAAAAAAAGCATGATTGACTCTTCAGAAGAGGTAATTATCTTCACTCGAGTTTCTAACCCTAACAAACTTTGAGCATATACATAGGCCTAGATTACCCTGCTGGGTATTTGACTTGTAGTGAAGTACATGCTTGTGTCTACCTTCTTCAATAAAAACATAATTTACCACTTTACTGAGGCTGATCTCTCCTCACAGATGCACAGTTACACCTGTATACTCAGCCAGCAGTGAATGATACAGAAATCCTTGAGAATACAATGAGGTTAGGGTTTAACCTTTGGTACAGTCCAGGCTGAATCAGATATGTAATGTTGGTTATCTTAGCAGCAAAGCCATGGCCAGAGATCAAGATTAATGACCAAAGACCTATTGGTTACAAGGATGTCTATCTGTCTATATCTATAGCTTAACTCTTTCTGAAGACAGGCTGCACTGCGGTTCATCCATCTCTTCAGGCTGAAATGTATTGACCAAATCCTGATTATTACCTCCAGAGAGAACTGAAAACATAACAGGTCCCCTCTCTTTGCTCAGTAAATAAACGATTTTTCTGAATTTGCTCAAAGATTTTCCTATCAAAGCTTTGATTAAAAATGTTCAGAGAAGGAGAGGCAAATTATTGAAAATAAATGCATATCAGCATTACGACATCAGAAAAAGAGTTGAGTGATGGTGGGCACAGGGTGGGGAAAAAAAGTTATTTCCGTTATATAAGGTTATAGTTAGGCTTGTGCAATTTATGACCATTCTAATCTTGAGCCAGAGTGCTGTTGTTGAGTCAGTCTCTGTAACCAGAACGCCATCCTATCTTCTGTCTCCCTGTCCTTTTCAGACCTGTCTACTGGCTGGGTAAAGACACCCTGAGGGTGTCTGCTGCTCTGTTTGCAGAGAACCGTCGACGGCTGTGCAATGCGCTGAAAGCCAAAGACGGAATGGTGCCGCAGTCAGTGGTTGTGCTGCAGGGAGGAGAGCAGAAGCAGAGGTACTGCACAGACACAGACGTCCTTTTCAGACAGGTAAGTAGTCTCTAGTTGACTCTGTGCTAAACTGAGGCTGAGGAGGGGGCAAGGTATTGCATTTATTTATCCATCCATCTATGATCCCCAAGCCAGCAGTGAGTTTAAGTCCCTCCGGCATGTCCTGTGTCATGTATCTTCATACTCTGTCAAAAATATGTAGGCCAGCCACTCTGCAGAGAAATAACTTAAGTTCATGATCTAATTTTTTCCAACACTCCCATCTAAGCTTGTGACTATAATTGGATTTTGACAAAAATCAAAGAGCAAATTGAACGTTTGTTTTGTTGTTGTTGTATTCACCTCTGGGAACTGGTCTTAGCAAGGACATCTTATTTTTTGTAATGTAATTATCTGACTGGAAGTAACCTTTAATCTCCCTCTCTAATGTTTTGGCTGATTCTTTCAATTCTGCAGGAGTCTTTCTTCCACTGGGCTTTTGGAGTAACTGAGCCTGACTGTTACGGCGCCATTGATGTGGACTCTGGGAAATCCATCCTTTTTGTTCCAAACTGCCTGAAAGCTATGCTACTTGGATGGGAGAGTGAGTCACACTAATCTTCAAAGAGCGGTGTACATGGCCAACAATCATCACCAGTGGGTCCATAGCTATGAGCTGTAACTTGAAGAAAGGGTTGACAAAGTCATGTGCTACAGTTACATCTTTTACACCCAGTATAAACATGTTTTTATATGAATGTTTGTATATATATTTTTTTATTGTAAATGGCACCAAGAAGCATTTAAGATGTAGACTTTTGTCCTCACCCAAAACACCTCAGACATATTAGACTATACTGATACCAAAGCCAGCTGCAGTAATTCCAGTCCACACGTTACACATGTGTAAGAACTGAAGAATAAATTGCATCTATTAGTTTTTTTTTATTAATTGCTCATTTAGAAAATTATTAATCCTCATGCAAATGGTCAAAACTACAACTTTAAAATGACTTAAACTCGCAGATGAAGACTATTTAACACATTTTGCTGCTTTCTTTGAAAACGTGACAACACGCTGATTGCTGTGCTAGGCTAATTTCATGAGTAAGTAAGTAAGTAAAATTTATTTATACAGCGCTTTTCACAGACAAGACACAAAGTGCTTTACAATGTGCATAGACGATAAAAACATAGTAAAAATAGTCAAATACAACAGATACAATTATCAATAAATAAAAGACGTAAGCTACCCAAAAGCTAGCCTGAACAAGTGATTCTTCACCTGTCCCTTAAAACAGTCCACATTCTCAGCAAACCTAATGCCGGTTGGCAGAGCATTCCAGAGTCAGGGTGCCATAGCAGCAAAGGCTCTATCCCCACGTCTTCAGACGAGTGTGAGGACAGGGTGTGGATTATAAGAAATGTTGCATACAGTGTTGCAGACTCCCTAGTGGTTGTGTGTAAGATAAAAAAAAAAGTCACGTACAGTGTAGTGAAATTCAATCTCTGCATTTTACGCTGGTGAGTCCACACAGTATTCCGGGATGGGAGGAAAACGTGCTCTGGTTTATTGGCATTTCCTTAAACCAATCACAATCGTCTTGGGTGGCGGTAATTGCTGTACGGAGCAGCGGCGCCTCTGCAAAATAGCCTCGGGAAATAACTTGTTTTGGTGGAACATGTGTACGTTTAAACGTTGTTTTAGTCATGCAACAGAAAACTCTGATTGGACAGATTTACCCTGCTGAGATCTGAGAAAAGGTTAACCATTGTCCTCATAAATCCACCTGAGTTTAATATGCCAACACAAAGAAAGCCCAAGGCAACGGATATCCAGCCTAAATGAGTGAAATCTGGCAGAATTTTTAACTTAGGATAGGTAAAATGTAGTCTATATCGTGGAACGTCCAGGATATAGACTACATTTTACCTATCCTAAGCATTACAAGCAATGGACAGCCACATAGCTGCATCCGGGGAAGAAACTTAGGGTTCAATGTTTTGCTCAGAGACACGTCGACATGTGGCTGGAGGAGGCAGGGATCGAACCGCCAATCTTGTGGTTGACGGCTGACCCGCTCTACCGCTGATCGACAGACACCCAGAGAAACCACTGGACATAATGATCTGGAAATAACCCGCAGATTCTTTACCATGTCTGATCTATGAACCTCAAAGCATCTTTTGTCATCTGACGTGTATAAAAGAGATCCTTTACACATTTAGCAGTTACATGATCAACCCTTAAAGGAACACGCCGACTTATTGGGAATTTAGCTTATTCACCGTAACCCCCAGAGTAAGACAAGTCGATACATACCCTTCTCATCTCCGTGCGTGCTGTAACGCTGTCTGACGGCTCCAGCATTAGCTTAGCCTAGCACAGATCCTGCAGGTAACTGGTTCCAACTAGCCTACTGCTCCGAACTGTGACAAAAGTGACAAAATAACGGCAACATGTTCCTGTTCACATGTTACATTATTCCGCCTGAGAATATAGTTCCTGGTTTGTTTACGGTTAGAAGATGGCTGTCTCATGTTACGTTGTTTTTTTGTACACGCTGTGACTCTACAAATCACATCATGTAAATAGGAACATGTTGGCGTTATTTTGTCACTTATTCGGAGCAGTAGGATTGCTGGAACCATTCACCTGCATGTTCTGTTATGGGCTGATGCCGCTGGAGCCGTCAGACAGTGTTACAGCACGCACGGAGATGAGAAGGGTATGTATCGACTTGTCTTACTCTGGGGGTTACGGTGAATAAGCTAAATTCCCAATAAGTTGGCGTGTTCCTTTAAGACTACTGAGTTCATTAGCTTTGCTCTCTCCCTTTTTAATCTGTTGTCCTACTTCAGTTCTGCTAGTGTCTGCCAGAACTCTAACATAACCCATTTTTTGTGTTTTTAGAGATTATCTTCTTAAAATGTCTAATGAGTGTAAGTCTTTGTGTTGGTTGACTGACAGGATCTTTCCTAAAGACGTAGTGATGAAGTGATGTAAGTCTGTCTGTGTTGGTGCTGGTGTTTACAGAGTGCCTGTGCGTGCGTGTGTGTGTGTGTGTGTGTGTGTGTGTGTGTTTTTAACAGTTTTCTGTGAAGTAACTGAACCTTGATGTTCAGTCACCTTTCATAAAGTTACTGCAAAGGACATTATTGCCTCCATAGACTGTTTTTAAAGGTGAAAGTCGTCTCTTATTTGAACCTCCTGGCAAAGCTATCGGTGGCGCCAGGTAGTAGGACCAATATTCATTTTGTACTAGGACTTTCTAGTAGAAAGTGTCATTGCCTATATTTTTAGTACAGAGCATGCAGTCCAAGACATCATTGGCTATTGACTGAGGAAAATGCAGACAGTAGTTGGACTCACAGAGCATGTGGAGCATCATACTGATAATTAATTTGTGCACAAAGATCAACGACCAAAATTTTTTGGGGACTTTTGTTATTGAATTTTAATTTAAATGTGTGACCCACAGCACCATTATCTTCATTTTAGTCTAGTTTAAACAATACATTCCTGTTCAGACTGTCTATAATTGCCTATTTTGGGAGTTTGGGAAAACAATCATGTATATTGGTGTTGACAGAAGATTCACAGCAGAATATATTGGAGGCTTGACAGCTCCAGAGCTATTTTGGAGGTCTGCATGTTGACATATCAAAATAATATAATCAGACTATAATACAACAGCTTTCACTGGCGTTTGAGATGATCCCATTCAATTTAATATGCATTTCTATATTTACACAATAACATTTGATGACTCATCCTGCTGATGATATTTCAGGAATTTTAACACCTCTGCTCCTGCCTGCAGGTGTTAGATTTCCGAGTCACAGGTTAGGATGCTAATTATCACCGCAATTAACAGCCAAGTTTTCCATGAAGCTATAGCAGCTCTCAACACTGCAGTGTATTATTAGAAAACATTAACTCATATAATAACTGCCTCTGCATTTGTTTAACTAATACTGCCATCTCCTTCAACCAAGTCTACAGCTGACAAACAATTGTCCATCTGTCATTAGAATAGATCATCGGCCTGGATATAAACCAGTTGAATGTCCTGTTGGGACATTTGAATGCACTTGGTGGTGATTTCATTTGTTTTTGTGTTTTTCTCCACGCAGCGAGGTCAGAATACAGATAGTGGGAGCATCTGCCGTGAAGCCTCCTTTGAAGGAATTAGTCGGTATGTTTAATTGGCACCACTTTGCATTGGCATAATGATACTTTGATTGGGGAGGGTTTTGTTGTTTGTTTTGGTTTTATAACCAAGGATACAGACTGTCATGCATACACATTTTTTGCAAATTAACCAAATTCTAAATATAATTGAATTTAGCAAACCATCATGCTTTTGCTTGTTATCAATGTTATTGTGTTCATTTTTAACTCCATACATTACACCCTTTTTTATTCTACACTCTGACCCTGATTGCTTTGAAAAATGAGTCTTGTATACTTATTTCATAGCTATTATAATAATTTGCATTAAATTGCATTTGATTTGCAAGTGTATACAAATATTTATTCAGATTTAGCTAATAAGCCTCCATCGATGAAGCACCTCCATTAGGGTTAGGTATAGGAGTAGGATGTTTGATGGAAACTTCCTGGAGGTGATGCTGGTGATGGGGAGGAGGTGGTTAGTAGGTCTGAAACAATGACATTTAAAGAAAAGCATTTGGGAAGTGATAGGCTTGAGAAACACGGTCAAAAAGATCATTGGTCAAGTATGGTGATGTTAGAATTGTTAATGCAGGGATTTTGACAGCGTGGGAAAGAGGAAGCGACGGAGAAAAAATAGCAGACATTTACTCATGGAGGAATAAAGGCAGAACTTAAGGGAAGAGATTCTCTTTAATAAACTTTGGCCAAAGCTTCATTTATGTTCATAATGTTAGTTTCTTGTTCCTTTTTTATCAGCTTCCAAGTGAACAACACTCTTTTACACCCAGTCATTGTGGAATGGTAAGTAATTAATTAAAATACATTTTATAATATTATTCAGAAAGCCCACTCAAGATGAGTATTGAGGCGGTACTGTCATCGCTCCCTTAATTACCTAAACATTTCTTCAGACAGATTTTGACACGTTTAACTCTTTACTTAAGGCAATTGTGTGTCTGCAATCAGAAACAGGAGCTTGTCTTTGGCTTGTTTTTCCTCTTGCAGAGTGAGAAGCCAGTCCGCACAGATGTAATGGACTTCGTGCTTGCCTGGTTGTCCTTGGCATTAGAGTTTGCACCTTTCAGATGAATTGACATTTTCTGAAATAAGGAGGAATGCTTTTCAGACACACCTCCTGGGGAGAAAGACTTGATTGAACCTCTCTGCTTCCTCTTCTCTGAGGAGCTCACATGGCTCTCTTTTATAATGGGCTATTTTTTAAACTTTCATTAGTGTTACCACTGGTTACCACTCCCCTGTGTTATTTATCTGGTAATAGTATTGTAGAATCCTCTCCTGTATCAAGCCACCCAAAGTGCAGCTACTGCTTTCCAAACACAAATGAATGAGAAATGGTGAGATCACCAGGCAACAAGGCTTCAGTTCTAATATAGTATTTCAGCTTAGATTTAAATCAAAGACTGTAATACGTTTTATTGTGGTTTGAGACATTTTCAGCAGCTGTGCAACAGTAGATTATGGCAGTTTCCCACTGGAATTTCAAGAAACAACAGGTCTCATTAATATACAATGTTCCTGGGAAAGATGGAGGACCATCTGCTCGACATTTGTTCTCTACATCAGTTACTGTATTAGCAGTGTATATAAAAAAGATGGATTTCTTCCTTTAGCTCAATGTGAGAGTTGAATTCTGTATATATTTGTTGGCTGTACATTTGATAAACTGGCAGCGTATCGATCAGAATGAGAAAGCTGCTCTCTCACTTCTTGTGTCTGCAGCCGTCTGATTAAGACTGATATGGAGCTGGAAGTCCTGCGCTACACCAACAAGATTTCCAGTGAAGCCCATAAAATGGTAAGATACTTCTCTGATAGACAGTGCATCTGCAAGGGTGCTCAAATTGGTAAGTTTTAAGTTTTCACACAAAGGAACAGAAAGAACCGAAGGAAAAGAAATGTTAAGAGCATAAAGTTAAACGACCAAAGTATGGAAGTATCAAGCAGCTTATTGAGTTTAAAACTCGCCCAAAGGATTCAAGATGTCAGGATCCTCTAAGGCTATAAACTGTTTAAACGCTATCGATTTTAACTTCATCCAGTAGCTCAGAGGCCAGCCGTTAACAGAGATAGCCTTTGACCAATAAGCTGTAACATTAAAGCAATATTTTACTTCTGCACAGGATTTCACTTAAACACCATGACTAACCTCTTCAGGGGTTGAGGAGCAGTTAACCTCTCAATCTTATCTGTCCTCTGAAGTTCAATATCGTTTTCCTCCTGTTGTTTCCTCATTGTTACGAGTGTGATCAGTTGACGTTTTTAGAGGTATTTTCTTTACCCATCTGTCCCCAAAGATGGCAGATTTTCAGCTTTAAACTTCCCCTGTAGGTGTGCAGTAAAAATAGAAAATATTCTCCCAAATCAGTAGTGCTTAAGGGCACACTCTCACTGACTGTTGAACTCTTTATGACTACTTTGCGTAAATCCTGCAGGCTTTCACCTACCTAGGATTGCTATTTTGCATATAAACTGAGTGAACAGCAAATAATCAATTAAGCTACGTTAAAAAGTGTTATATGGCATATCAGGTAGTAACTTTGGGTGTGCCATGTACAGAGGGGTCAAGCGTTTTGAGCCACCAATCAGCAACACACAGAAAACTACAATTGCTTTGTGCATAGGGTAAACATTGATTCATTTAAAAAGAGTCAGCAACGGTTATATCTGAATCACATACAATCTCACTTTTTCTCTGTAGATCATGAAGCATGTGAAACCTGGACAGAAAGAATATGAAATTGAGAGGTAAGTGGTGCACTTTGTCAACAGATCCTCTTTGTTCATTGTACTATGGGGTTCTTGCTTATTAAAGGTTTGCTATATTATGTCACTGGTAGACCTGGCACTGTCAGGTGTACATGGCCCTTTACTGTATACTTATGAGTATAACACCCTAAGTAAAGCCTATGAAATATAGAATGAAATACTAGACAGGTTATTACTGGAGCATGGTTATAACCAAATGGAAATCCAATCTAGATTCAATATATGTGTGTGTGTGTGTGTGTGTGTATTTTGACTATGAACGGACAAACGATTGAGAGAGTCACAGGATATAAATATCTCGGCATGTGGACTGACGAAAAGCTCTCTTTAAAGTTTCACACTGATAATCTTGTGTGAGACTAAGGCAAAAAGTTGGCTATTTCTACAGAAATAAAAGCATCTTTCTTATGTTTTGTAGGAAAAGGGTTGTTGAAGCAGTTTTCATGTCGGCCTTGGACTACAATAATGTAATTTATAGACATGCATCATCTTCAACTCTTAAAACTCTGGAGTCAGTCTATCACTCTGCCTTGAGATTCATAACCGGTCATGTCTATGGTCACATCATTGTATTTTATTAGAGTGTTTGGGTGGTCTTCTCTCCAAGAGAGATGTGGTACTCACTGGTATCTCTTCATACTGTATATAAGGTTATTGTTGGAAAACTACCATCTTACCATACAGAACTTCTCCCGTACTCAGAGCTACATTACCAGACTCGCTCCGCTGACTGGTTCCACGAGCTCACTCTGGACTTGGAAAGACTGCTTTTAACTTTAGTGCACCTGACTCCTGGAACAAATTACAGCACTTCCTTAAAATCAACTCACTTGTGCCTTTTGAACAGAAATCTGCTTTTAAACCTGCAAACTTCTACTTGTAATTGCTTTACATAATTGTACTTTCTTTTGCATCCTTGGTATCCAAATTTTTTTCTGAAATCATTTTTCCAATTCAGAAAGTTTGTGTCTTTCTATTTTTCTTATAATGGCGCGCTTCTTTTCTGTGTTTTTGTTTTTTTCTTTGAGATTTGACTCGATGTGATTGTGAATGAGGGCCGCCCCTCAATGATCTCTCAAGTATAAATAAAGGATAATCAAAACAAAACTGCTTGTGTTGAAGGTGTGAAGTGGGCCGACATGCACCGCATGGCTGACCGGGTTCACCTGGAGGAGCTTGTGAAGATCGGCATCCTGAATGGCAGCGTGGAGGACATGTTGAAGGTTCCGTCTTCATGTCCCACGGCCTGGGACACCTGCTGGCCGTCAATGTGCACGATGTGGGAGGATACCCTGAGGTGAGAACACAAGACTTAAATTCTGATATTACCCACATCACAACCAACCGTTGGTAAGTGTTGTAACAGTCAAAGTCTCCAAACAGGAGAAGAAAACACATTCCTGTAACTCCGATGTTGATGTGTCATCATGAATAATGAAGAAACCCTCGATATAGCAGTGAGAGCACAACAAAAAGAGGCCAATCTGCAGAAAAAAGGGCAGGATGAGGGCAGGAGAGAGGAAGGTAAAATGTTGTCTGAACTCTGAACAGATGGTTTCAGGATGTGGTGGAGGATTGTGTATATTTATGCACTTCTGACAACTAAATACAGAAGGACAGTTAACCCACATAAGCTCCAGTGGAAGTGCTGAGAATGTGTCAGTGTGTGTAGTACACTGTGAAGTTAGCTCAGTAAATATGAATACAGTCAGTCTGCGGACACGTGACAAATTATACTGTTGGCTAGTTTCAGTAACAGACAGTCAGACCTACAGGAGATGGCTCAATGAACTGACGTTCATCTCTAATCACAGTGTGAAAAAGAATTGTTTTTCCTCCCTTCTGGTTAGAAGGTTTTGTGCAGTGGACTTAAAGACTCAGAGTGCTAAAACAGTCAAATTAAATTAGTTTTATGGTAATCTGCAGAATCTGAGAAACTGATTCACAAAACAATTGTTTAACACTTGAAAAATATTTCCTGTAGCAATGTCTGTGCTCAAGGAGAAACCTCCGTTAAGTCTAAGCTGCAGATATCCTGCAGCAGGGGTGTCAAACTCAACTTCACGAACGGCCACACTGGAAAATGACAATCACATTTAGGGCCGACATGTATAGTTTATTGACATGCTTTTATTTAATCAAAAGTCAAATATTTTTGACTGTATTATTGCATGTCTCATACAGCTTTCTCACTTGCAGTTTGGTCGACATAGCGCCCTAAATAGTCAGCAAAAAAGTTCCTTCCTTCCTTAGCCATCACAGTTTAGCAAATCAAGCAAAACAATGATTACATATTTTACAACAACCTGTTTCACAGCCTGAATATAAAAACTCTCTGGTTCAGGGGGAATTTCTGAGTCTCAAAGCCGGTAAATCTGCCAAATTCTTCTTTGAGTGTCGCGTAATAACAGTTTGTTAACAGTTTCCCAACAGTTTTTGGTGCACATCTAGGCGGCCCAACATTTATTGTGAACCTCAGTTGATATGCATTGCCGGATCAAAACTTGCAAGGGGCCGGATTTGGCCCGCGGGCTTTGAGTTTGACACGTGTCAGTATTTTTCATCCAAAATAAAAAAAATACTAGCTCAACGCTATGATCAATTTACCTCAGTCTAAGTCCTGCTAGGTTAGTTCAGCTACATTCAGGGTTCAAAATTAACTTCATTGTCCACCAGCCAAATGACAAGTTATTGTTGAAATTTTACCAGCCGCTCAATAGATGTTATTTTGTTTTTTTGGGCTGATGAGTGAAGCAAATCTACCAGCCACTTCCATATTTGACCACCATTTGGCTGGTGGATGGTGCTTATTTTGAACCCTGGTTACATATGAGTGAGAAACCAGGAAATGTTGTTGTGGAGCTGTTGTGGAGCTGATGAAGTGTGGAGAACATCAAAGGGCTGCTTAAGAAAGTTATCCGTCTCCATCCGTTTCTTCTCATTAAGAGTGAGAGTGACCCAACCACCACATATCGAACCCTCACGTTACAAATCTTAGCAGTTTTTTTTTTTTTATTATTCTTATATGTTCCTTTTTGTAAAATGTGATTCACAAATAAATGCTGTGAAATGAATGTCGACAAACATTTGAATTTGCAACTGTGTGCAGAAGAGTTTTGTTTATTTAGTTGGTATTGTGTACAAGTATTCTTTCAATATAGGAAGATACATCTTTTATACAAATTAGTACATTGGACCACAAACTTTCTGTGAACCACAGGAACCATCTTGTCTCATCTTAAATCAACATGTCATATCTATGTATTCTTTTTTTTTTTTTTATGATTATTTTTTGGGGGCTTTTCCCTTTATTTTTGAAAGTGGATAGACATGAAAGGGGGAGAGAGATGTGGGATGACACGCAGCAAAGGGCAGCAGGTCGGAGGGTATAGGCCGCCCCCATATCTGTGTATTCAGATTCGACATGGCTGCTGAACCGCGTAAAATAGATGCAAACGGCAACCATGTCTTTAGAATGCACTCAATCATCATGTTTCATTGAAGGATGACAGTGGCCCCTGGTGGCCAATAATTGCAAGTGTGTATTTTACCTTAAGCCCATCTGCCCTGCCTTAACATTTTTACTGTAGTATGTTTTATTTTAACATCCATCTTTCTATTGCAATCCTTATTATCCTAATTTATTTATCAAATCATTTCTCCAATTCAGAAAGTTTGCGTCTTTCTATTTTTCTTATGATGGTCTTCTTTTCTGGCTTGTTTTATTGTCTTTGTAATTTTTCCCGCTGTTATTGTAAATGAGGGATGCCCCTCAATGATTTCTCAAGTATAAAGCAAGGTTGAATGAATACATGTTTTGTAACAACTTCAGACATCTGACCACTGTTCATTTTAACAATGCAGACATAGTTATATAAACCACCATGCTTGCCAGTTCAGCTTTTGACAATATTGTACCATGTAATTATTAAATTGGTACTCAGCAGTTAAAAAAAAATACGTGGTTTAGTTTATTTCAAAGCTCCATCATAACCCAATTTGTTACCTACTTCCTAACCTTTGGCCCTTGTACGTACATATTTTTCCTGGTAAAGGGACCCACCTCTCAAATGTTCTTGTATTCTGTTATATATTTAGCTCCCAAGCACTATAAACGTACCTCTGATCCACGAGTACTCAGTGTATCATTGTACAGGATGACTTGATTGTGCAATTGATTCAATCTGAGTGGAATAACTGTTCTGAATGTGCCAATGATAGCCTGACTGAACATTCAAGAATATAAAGAAAAAAAAATACCAGAATCGACCACTTTGAGAATACATTTTGAAATTACAAGTGTTCAAAGACTGTCTGAAATACAACACACTCACTTTGTTACCATTTGTTTACTTTGCAGAATACTTTTCTTGATGGATTCTTGAAATGATACCTTCATTGTTATCATTGTTTTACATCACACACACAGGAAAAAAAATGATGTCTCGGATTGAAGTCTTCCATCTAGAGAACAATGGCAGACTGACAACAAAAATATTTGAGATGTTCCACTTTTTCCAATAATATACATGTTGATTTAAGATGAGACAAGATGAAGTTTGTGGTTCAATGTACTAATTTGTACGAAAGAAGTGTCTTCCTGTACTGAAAGAATACTTGTACAAAATACCAACTAAATAAACAAACAGAACTCTTCTGCACACAGTTGGAAATTAAAATGTTTATTTAAATTAATTTCTCAGCATTTATTTTTGAATCAATGTTTACAAAAAGGAACATATAAGAATAAGAATTATTTAAAAATTAAATGTCTTTTTCCCAGAGGCACAGAAATGAACACTTTTAATGTATTAACGTTGCCACTTTAAGTGACTGCTTACATTTATCACAATTCTTTTTAAAAACATTATGTAAGCTTTATAAAATGTTCTGTATGAAATTTTCATGTTTTTTGGTTATCATGTGTTAATTCAACTGCTTAATAAAAATCTTGATTGTGTATCTGTTGTATAAATGAGAAATGAGAGTGAGAGTAATAACTTCAGTTACACCGAAGCATTTTCATTGTTGTTTATCTGCAGTAATCAATGACATCGCAGCGTTGAGCTCTTCATCGTGGGAAACCGATCAGAATTTGTCACTGCTGGCGACGGGGCTGAAGGGTTTTGCAGAGTCGGCCATGAACGCTTCGATCTCCTCCACAGTGCGAGGGACGCAGGTCAGCAGCTCTATACCGTCAGCTGTCACGGCAATGTCATCTTCAATGCGAACCTACACACAGTAATGACACAGCAGTCAAGCATGGTAGAATTAAAAGGAGGAGACGTTCAAAGAGGCAAACTCGGTCAATGCAAAAATGCAAACGCACATGAGAATTTATATTTCGAATCTGTGCTGGATCAGTCACTGAAAAATCTGAATTTACATAGTTTGTGGCCTTGAATACCATTTAGTTAAGTGTGAACGTATCACAGCCCTCATTTATGATAATTTGCCAACATAGTGGCTAAGATCAAACACAGTAAGTCCAACAGGGCAAGAGCGGTTAGACAAAGACACAGGTTGTAGATGAATCCACAGTTTTGCCATTTTATCTAAACTACTTATTTAAAAGTGAACATTAACGTTATGACCTAAAGATCTAACAATTCTGTTAGGAAAACTGTGCGAGCAGACTGACCCCTCCAAAGCCGCGAAAGCGAGCCAGGACTTGGTTGTTGATGAAGCAGCTCTGGGCAGGGTTGGCCAGGGCCTGGTCCAGCAGGTGGTTGATGAAGTATATGCCGGGCTCCACGGTGAGGACCATCCTCTCCTGCACCAGGCGGCCCATCCGAAGACTCTTCAGTCCAGGCTCATCAACACGGTCCACCCCCTGGACAACAGTAAAAGCCACAGCTACACAGTTATAACGACTGTAAAATATATTTTATATATATATATATATATATATATATATATATATATATATACACACACACACACACTGTAGGATATCTGCAGCTTTGACTAAATGGACACTGCTACAGGAAAACATTTTTCAAGTGTTAAACTATTTTATTGTGAATCAGTTCTTTAAACTGTTTCTCTGGCAGATTACCTTCTCAGACAGCAACAAATGTTTCATAATGCATTCTGTTTTCAGTTTCAGCTCTTTTACATTCAGATTATACTATTAAACTAAAAGCTTCTCACTGGAACTATACAATTTTTCCAAAGGATTAGCTTTTGTGTTCCCATATTGTCTCTTGTTCCATTTTGACAGTGTTCATTAATATAAGATGCTGTATTCAGGTGTGGTTGGTTTCCACTTCCAGGTTTATTAACTGTAACCAGTGGCTAGAGACGGTAAAAAAATTAACAAGAATAATAATTTATATTACAGTAATATGTAACTTCATCATTGTTTTTTAATTCTTAACTAAAATATTGAAGTTATTTACATCAGTCCAATTAACTACATTGAAAAAACTACAATTCCTCCTTAAACAGCTTAATTGAACTACTGAACTGCTTCATTGTAACTTCAGAGAGGCCTCCTTGTGATGGTACAGGGCAGTTGACAGGTGTGAAGAAACTGACTATTGAAAAGGATGTGAACCCATTCTTATAACATGGGTTAACAGTTTTGATATCCTAGCTTAATAAGATGGGCTGCAGCACTGACAACATTGTCAGCATTCCAGTCAACAATTTATTATCTACAAGAGGATACCAACTAGGGAAAATATGACAATAGTGAAAATATGGGTGGAAAAAGTTTTAAAGTGTTTCTGATATTTTTCTCCAGAATATATATATATATATATATATATATATATATATATATATATATATATATATATATATATATATATATATATATATATATATATATATATATATATGACACACACACACACACACACACACACACACACACACACACACACACACACACACACACAGTAGGATATCTGCAGCTTTGACTAAATGGACACTGCTACAGGAAAACATTTTTCAAGTGTTAAACTATTTTATTGTGAATCAGTTCTTTAAACTGTTTCTCTGGCAGATTACCATAAAAGTAATTTCATTTGAGTGTTTTAGCGTCTGAGTTTTTAAGTCCACTGCCATATTCAGTGAGCCCTGCTTCACAGTGTACTACACACACTGACACCATCTCAGCACTTCCACTGGAGCTTCTGTGGGTTAACTGTCCTTCTGTATTTAGTTGTCAGAAGTGCATAACTGTACACAATCCTCCACCACATCCTGAAACCATCTGTTCAGAGTTCAGACAACATTTTACCTTCCTCTCTCTCCTGCCCTCATCCTGAACTTGTTCCTGCAGATTGACCTCTTTTTGTTGTGCTCTCACTTCTGTATCGAGGGTTTCTCCATTATTCATGACACATCAACATCGGAGTTACAGGAATGTGTTTTCTTCTTCTGTTTGGAGACTTTGACTGTTACAACACTTACCAACGGTTGGTTGTGATGTGGGTAATATCAGAATTTAAAACTTTTTTTTTTTTTTACCTATTTTCCTATGTGTCTAAGTCACTGATGGAAACAACAATCTTTTGACATTGGTCCAGTATTAAGCAAGATCGCAACAAGCTACAATATAAGTTATTGGGAAATTGCGCACCTTTAATTTACATCCACAAAAGTGCTTGTTTTACCACAGACGTGCTCAGATTGTTATTCCAAGTATCTGACAACATCATGGAAAGGATTCCTACAGACGTCTGTGTTAGATCCTTTTGTTTAAACATTCCTTAAATTGCTATCGCTAAACCCATCAGACTCCATGTAAATAAACAGTAATTTTAGCATCATAAAATACACTATATTCAAAGTCGATTTTCCACTTTTACAACAATCACCACTCTAGGTTTGGTTGAAATTAGTCTATATCGACGACATTTCATTTATAGTTCAGGTGCTGCTGGACGTTCCGGCAGGGTTAAAAAAACAGCACTTTTATTGGACAAAATTGGCAATGCACATTTGCCCTATAGGATTACATTGCAGAAGTTAACCTTTAGGTATTGTGTTCTCACCTCAGGGTATCCTCCCACATCGTGCACATCGATGCCCAGCAGGTGTCCCAGGCCGTGGGGCATGAAGACGGAGCCCATGTGGACCTTCAACATGTCCTCCACGCTGCCATTTAGGATGCCGATCTTCACAAGCTCCTCCAGGTGAACCCGGTCAGCCATGCGGTGCATGTCGGTCCACTTCACACCTTCAACACAAGCAGTTTTGTTAATGAAGAGCAGAAGTTTCTTTAACCCAAACTTTAAATTTAAGTATGGATGTTGATATTTTTTTAAGTGTACTCAATATTTAAACTGAATAAAAGATGATAACCTGGTTTAATGGCAGCCATGACTGTGCGAGAGGATTTGAGGACGGCCTCATAGATGACCCTTTGGTCTGGAGTAAACTTGCCGTTGGCTGGGAAGGAGCAGGTGATGTCTGAGGAGTAGCAGTAGTACTCTCCACCCATGTCGAAAAGACTGCAGGGGACAAAACAGTCAGTCAAATGTTTTTCCAAAGTGCTTTGGGTTTGTGTCCTAAGTGAGTTCGAGTTGTTCACAGTGCAACAAACATGTACACAGATAGCAAAAACACTAAAGAACACAACAGAAAAAAAATAGTAACAATCAGTGTTGGGAAAGTTCACTTTCTACATGAACTAGTTCAAAGTTCAGTTCACAAATTTTAAAATGAATTAGTTCAGTTCATAGTTAATACTTCAAAATTTTGAACTAAGTTCACAGTTCCAAAAAATAACTAGTTCATAGTTCTTTTTTTCCATATGTTGCTGCGAGCAATTATTTTTCAAAATTATTGGCACAGCCCATAAAGAACCACAGACAGCAATTATTTTATCAGTTTTAACACTGAAACTATGCGTCAGATTTCATCTTCATATCCAATCAGTTCAATGTGCCGTTTCAGGTTTGCTGTGGATGTGACTGAAGTGCGGATTTTCTTTTTGAAAGCCGGCGGGCAAAGTTTGCACAGAAATGTAAGATTTTTCCCATCCTCACTGACCTTGTCATAAAACTCGTTTAAATGATCATACTTTGCTGCTTTGTCGCCTCCACGCTGCTTTTTGTTTTGATGACGCATGCGGCGGTGCGACATCGGTGGCTGGTGTTGCCAGATTGGGTGTTTTTTCCGCTACATATTAAGGCCTGTTTACGGTGTGTTTTTGCCTGGAAGGCTCTACAGAAATCTGGCACCCTATCGAACGAATTTAAACTTAGAGAGCGCGCCGTTCACAGACACCAGAATGAACAAGTTCACAGTAACGTTCATCAGCCAGTAATACAGTACGTTCAGTTCACGTTCGCCCAAAATATGAACGAGTTCACGAACTATCGTTCACTGAACGCGTTCAGGCACAACACTGGTAACAATGCCTATGCTTAGTGGCACTTCAACAAACAGGAGAATATGAAGAATTTGTGAGGGAGTTACCGGTCAGTTCCAGGAGGTGCTTGCATCTAAAACCAGCCGGAAGTTAAAAACTGCTGAAAGCTACTCACCACATGTCTCCACCCGTAATTGTCTTGTCGTTCGGTGCACCAGCATGTCCGTAGTGGAGAATGGAGGAATTATTGCCCCTGTTAAACAATAACACAATATGTGAATTGAAAACACATAAATAGTCTAACTATGAATAAATACTCAGTACAAGGTGGTAATTCCATTATATGTGACTTATATAAAGCTACCATGAAAGCAAATTTGAATTAAATACTGCATTGCAATACAACATCAAAGAAAGTCCAATCTCTTAAATAGAAAACTCAGACACAGTGTCTCTTTAAAGAATCACTGTGACGATCAGGTCCTCATTTTTCAAGCTCTTAATTTGAACAGGAAATAGCTTGTATCCATTTACCACTAATCTACAGGAAGTACTCATTCCACATGGCCTTTAACACAAAAGGCCACAGCATGATTAGCGGCAGTGTCTCAAAATTATTTAACTATAATGGTGCTGCTAGCTGACAGTAACCCTGCAACAAAGAGGAAGTTGATGTTGCACTCTCTTTGCAGACATGGCTTGGTTTGGCCAATAAGACTCCTTGGATATTCATTTCAGATTTTCAGGTAAAAACAATGCCTTACGTTCCACAGATACAGGTGTACGAGGTGTGACGCATCCCTCCCTCAGTGTAGCAGTAGTGCTGGAACAGGCTGCAAAGAAGAAGAAAAAAGAAGCAGTCCTTCAGAGCAAAACCCCAGTGAGAAAAAGGAAACTAAATAGTTTCAGCACAGCAGAGATCACAGGAAACAGTAATTTGCTGAACGACCTTCACTGCCCTCTTTCTGACTCCGTGCTTTTTTATAATTTATTCAGCACTCTGTCTTTAATCATCTCACGTTCACGCACATCAAACACTTCTATGGATCTGGACAGCATTGCAAAGCTGTGTATGATGAGTACAGAGATGTTTCCTGGTGCACACAGCAAGGCCAAATTATAGCTGCTGCACAGCTTGACTGCAAGGGCTTACATGAGGAGAGAATTCAAAATATTGCCAAATTTTACCACACTACTTTTACCATGAGATCAAAATTTTGTCATTAATTTAATGAACATTGGAGAGTTAGTGCATAACTTTTTGATATTAATGAACAAACCGTTACGTTCAAGCCATTGCCAAATGAGTTGATACAAAGCTAATTAAGACCATCAGCTCCACACAACTCTCTCTGGATTTCTCAGTATGGCTACGTTCAGAAGATTGTGGCGTCCGGTGACTTTCCATCACAGAAGCTCAAGTGAAGATAATTAATACATTTTCTGAAGAGTCCATCATGTTTCTTTAATCCTCTGTGTCCTCCTTAGCTACTAGTAACTGCGTGGAGGAGGGGTGGGGGCGTGTGTGCAATCAAGGAAGGCTTGTACGATGTGGACGCGCCGACAGTGTTGTTGTCTACTAAAGCCCCTGACACACCAACCCTCAGTCGGACTGATCAGTCGGCTCCCCGAGGTCCAAAAAGTGCCTTGGAACGCACACTCTGGAGCGTACATTCTGCACGCGTGCGAGACGTAATACAAAAAAATTAAAAATGGAAAGGACAACGCTGTGGATCTGGCTTCTCCAGCCGATGGTAATGGCGGCTTGTTCGAAATACAATCTCGTATTTCACGAAAATAGTTCACTGAAACGTGTTTCTGAAAACATTTTAAGCGAGAAATAGGCCATGCAGTTGCTGGGATTTCGTTCGTCCCTCATCCCGCTCGTTATTTCCGGGTTAGCACTCCACCAATCTGATTGGTGGAGTGAGTCCGACTGTCCGACCTCTGACCCAGCAAGTCAGGTTGGCCAAAATGAAGGCTGACAGCTCCTCCGACGGACGACGGCATGGAACACACCGAACAGACTCGAGGTAACCGACCTCGCGAGACTGTCCGACGGCTGATTATCGGGTTGGTGTGTCAGGGCCTTTAGAATTCCTCATAGGGGCAAGAGAAACTACGCACTATAGCTTTAAGTGAGAATTTGCAGTAGTTGTTTACAGTACTGTTTACAGTAAAAATTTTGACATTTCAAAAAATCTGGCTGGATCGTTAGTGGAGGACAGTCTGAAGATGCAGTGGAGCAGTTTTGGTGTCAATTGAGCAAAAACTTTGGGAAGGACTGGGGTTTAATTAATTGGACAGTTTTTGAGTAAAACAGAGTGATGGACCTCATAATTCCTGCAAGCTTGAAGCACATGAACATTTCTGCTCAACTGGGCCTTCATTTTGGTAAAAGTTGCACATTGGTAGTATGTATGCATGACTAATGTGTTAGAATGTGTGTGAATTTTCAAAGTTTTAAACTTTAGACAGGTGCTGTAGAGACACCTTGTACTCTTTGAGCCCACAAAGCCAGTTAAGGAAGTTTAGCATAGGACTGGACTTATGTGCAAAGTTTGCTGATATTTCACGCATGGGAAGAAGAGGAAAAACATCCACAAATACAATGAGCGTGACTGACGGCTGCTCTGGTGCCACAGGATTTAAAAAAACAAAACCGCTAAATATCTTACTAAAATATAAAAACAAAAAACTTACTAAATTACCATTCTAATCACGCAGTTTATGTTTTGCTCCCAGCTGGACTTTAAAAAGCTACAAGCAGCCAATTATGGGTTAGTTGTGTTTCTCAGTTGAAATGTGTTTTTGGTGAATCAGAAATTATCGCTCATTTCACTGTGACACATGTCCAATACAACAAAACTAAGTTCTGAATCTAGATTGGATTTCCATTTGATTAAATCCCTGCTCCTGTAATAATCTGTCTAGTATTTCATTTTATATTTCATAGGCTTTACTTTGGGTGTTATACTCATAAGTATACAGTAAAGGGCCATGTACACCATTATGTCTACCAGTGACATAATATAGCAAACCTTTAATAAGCAAGAACCCCATAGTACTTACTCCACTGTACCTATAATAACAATCAGTTACTGGAGTGTCAACATGCACTGAGGCATGATGTTTCTTTTTGTTCCTCCTCTGACTCAGCGGGGTGTAATTCAAACGAGTTCATCACAGCAGCTCATTTCACATATCAAAATAAAGAGTTTAACTTATCCAGTAACACTGATTTAATGAGTACAGTGACTGTATCAGCATACTGTCTATGCAAACGAAAGTGACAGGAGCAGAGCAAAATAAATTAAGGGCTGGTTTAATCCCCACATATACTGTAGATATTACCATAGCTATAATGGAGTAGACAGACATGGGCCTAACATGTCTGGCATGAACAAAGAGGATCTGTTGACAAAGTGCACCACTTACCTCTCCATTTCATATTCTTTCTGTCCAGGTTTCACATGCTTCATGATCTACAGAGAAAAAGTGAGATTGTATGTGATTCAGATATAACCGTTGCTGACTCTTTTTAAATGAATCAATGTTTACCCTATGCACAAAGCAATTCTAGTTTTCTGTGTGTTGCTGATTAGTGGCTCAAAATGCTTGACCCCTCTGTACATGGCACACCCAAAGTTACTACCTGATATGCCATATAACAATTTTTAATGTAGATTAATTATTTGCTGATTTACGCAAAGTAGTCATAAAGAGTTCAACAGTCAGTGAGAGTGTGCCCTTAAGCACTTGCTGATTAAGGAAGACATTTTCTTTTTACTGCACACCTACAGGGAAAGTTATAGCTGAAAATCTGCCATCTTTGGGGACAGATGGGTAAAGAAAATACCTCTAAAAACGTCAACTGATCACACTCGTAAAAAATGAGGAAACAACAGGAGGAAAACTATTGAACGCTCAAAAATATTGAACGCTCATGGTGAGTGACTTCAGAGGACAGATAAGATTGAGAGGTTAACTGCTCCTTAACCCCTGAAGAGGTTAGTCATGGTGTTTAAGTGAAATCCTGTGCAGAAGTAAAATATTGCTTTAATGTTACAGCTTATTGGTCAAAGGCTATCTCTGTTAACGGCTGGCCTCTGAGCTACTGGATGAAGTTAAAATCGATAGCGTTTAAACAGTTTATAGCCTTAGAGGATCCTGACATCTTGAATCCTTTGGGCGAGTTTTAAACTCAATAAGCTGCTTGATACTTCCATACTTTGGTCGTTTAACTTTATGCTCTTAACATTTCTTTTCCTTCGGTTCCTTTTAACAGTCCCTCCAGATAAACGCGATTATGCGATCACATAATTCAATGCATAATCAGCCAAAGTCCGCATATTCATGCGGGGGCTGAATTTTTTCAAATATGTCGCACTTTCGCTGCATAAATTGCTGACTTCCTCGCAAAATATGCGGTGCTTCCATGATTTCATAATCCCCGCATTTTCGTTGCAAAAAAGTCACATATATCTTAGCAGAAAGTTGAAAAAATTTTGCTTTTACTTCACACAAGAGCAGCCATTTCCCCCTGTTGCCATGGGAATGTTATGAAGTGACGTAATTACGCAACGTGAACATCATTGAAAAGCAGGGTGTTAAAGGTTGAATTTGACATGTACTTTGAGTCTCTTAAGTTGGTATCCAATAAGAAAACTATCTTAATATCTGATGTCTACTCAAATTTCTTTAAGTGCTCCTGCTGTCTATATTATTAACGACTTTTGAAAGTCTGTCTCTTTTGTATCTTTTATTTCCCTCTGTTTAGACTATTACTTTTATTTTTACTTTAATATTATATTATTTGTATATATTTTTGTATCTTATTTGTTTACTTATTGCAATGACTGAATATCTGTAAACTATTTTTGGAAATTAAGTTTAAAAAAAAGCAATTTTTGCAAGTTCCCGCATTTCTGCATAAATATCCCGCATATTCCATGACATTTTTTAAGAAAACGTGCCGCATAATCAAGGATTTTTGCCCGCAACAATCACAAAAAAACTCTGCGCTTTTCTGGAAGGACTGTTTTTATTGTGTGAAAACTTAAAACTTACCAATTTGAGCACCCTTGCAGATGCACTGTCTATCAGAGAAGTATCTTACCATTTTATGGGCTTCACTGGAAATCTTGTTGGTGTAGCGCAGGACTTCCAGCTCCATATCAGTCTTAATCAGACGGCTGCAGACACAAGAAGTGAGAGAGCAGCTTTCTCATTCTGATCGATACGCTGCCAGTTTATCAAATGTACAGCCAACAAATATATACAGAATTCAACTCTCACATTGAGCTAAAGGAAGAAATCCATCTTTTTTATATACACTGCTAATACAGTAACTGATGTAGAGAACAAATGTCGAGCAGATGGTCCTCCATCTTTCCCAGGAACATTGTATATTAATGAGACCTGTTATTTCTTGAAATTCCAGTGGGAAACTGCCATAATCTACTGTTGCACAGCTGCTGAAAATGTCTCAAACCACAATAAAACGTATTACAGTCTTTGATTTAAATCTAAGCTGAAATACTATATTAGAACTGAAGCCTTGTTGCCTGGTGATCTCACCATTTCTCATTCATTTGTGTTTGGAAAGCAGTAGCTGCACTTTGGGTGGCTTGATACAGGAGAGTATTCTACAATACTATTACCAGATAAATAACACAGGGGAGTGGTAACCAGTGGTAACACTAATGAAAGTTTAAAAAATAGCCCATTATAAAAGAGAGCCATGTGAGCTCATCAGAGAAGAGGAAGCAGAGAGGTTCAATCAAGTCTTTCTCCCCAGGAGGTGTGTCTGAAAAGCATTCCTCCTTATTTCAGAAAATGTCAATTCATCTGAAAGGTGCAAACTCTAATGCCAAGGACAACCAGGCAAGCACGAAGTCCATTACATCTGTGCAGACTGGCTTCTCACTCTGCAAGAGGAAAAAACAAGCCAAAGACAAGCTCCTGTTTCTGATTGCAGACACACAATTACCTGACCGGAAGGTTTGTGAGTTAAACGTGTCAAAATCTGTCTGAAGAAATGTTTAGGTAATTAAGGGAGCGATGACAGTACCGCCTCAATACTCATCTTGAGTGGGCTTTCTGAATAATATTTTAAAATGTATTTTAATTAATTACTTACCATTCCACAATGACTGGGTGTAAAAGAGTGTTGTTCACTTGGAAGCTGATAAAAAAGGAACAAGAAACTAACATTATGAACATAAATGAAGCTTTGGCCAAAGTTTATTAAAGAGAATCTCTTCCCTTAAGTTCTGCCTTTATTCCTCCATGAGTAAATGTCTGCTATTTTTTCTCCGCCACTTCGTCTTTCCTACGCTGTCAAAATCCCTGCATTAACAATTCCAACATCACCATACTTGACCAATGATCTTTTTGACCGTGTTTCTCAAGCCTATCACTTCCCAAATGCTTTTCTTTAAATGTCATTGTTTCAGACCTACTAACCACCTCCTCCCCATCACCAGCATCACCTCCAGGAAGTTTCCATCAAACATCCTACTCCTATACCTAACCCTAATGGAGGTGCTTCATCGATGGAGGCTTATTAGCTAAATCTGAATAAATATTTGTATACACTTGCAAATCAAATGCAATTTAATGCAAATTATTATAATAGCTTTGAAATAAGTATACAAGAATAAGTTTTCAAAGCAATCAGGGTCAGAGTGTAGAATAAAAAAAGGGTGTAATGTATGGAGTTAAAAATGAACACAGTAACATTGATAACAAGCGATTTGCAAGATGGTTTGCTAAATTCAATTGTATTTAGAATTTGGTTAATTAGCAAAAATGTGTATTCATGACAGTCTGTATCCTTGGTTATAAAACCAAAACAAACAACAAAACCCTCCCCAATCAAAGTATCATTATGCCAATGCAAAGTGGTGCCAATTAAACATACCGACTAATTCCTTCAAAGGAGGCTTCACGGCAGATGCTCCCACTATCTGTATTCTGACCTCGCTGCGTGGAGAAAAACACAAAAACAAATGAAATCACCACCAAGTGCATTCAAATGTCCCAACAGGACATTCAACTGGTTTATATCCAGGCCGATGATCTATTCTAATGACAGATGGACAATTGTTTGTCAGCTGTAGACTTGGTTGAAGGAGTTTAGCTTTATTTCTTCCACTGCACTTTTTTAAGCAATTGATCAACTTAAGGTTTTTAAAAGGTTTTTAAAAGTTGACAATGTTGAAAATTCAGATTCGTAACAGCAGATATTCTGTGTCAACATTTAACAGCTTACACACAGAGAAAACGAAAAGGACTGTGTTTTTATGTTTGATATGACGAGTGACGTGGCAGATCTGCCGGGGCCTTTTACAGAATACCATGCTTTAGGGTGGTTCAGTAAAATACTCCCACATGACGCTTGAAGAATTGGTCCTGTGGTCAGCCATCTGATATTATAATAAATGTATATATCAGGTAATCAGGTAGGAATGAGTGATGCACTGTTGTAACTACACTCTACGATACGGAGAAACCAACAACATACCAGTGTTAGGAGCACTGCTGGTGTCAGGTTGGACAGGACATCAGCAATCTGCAAGGAAGCAGACATGGATTCATTAGAAGACTGAGACACACACAGCAGAGCAGCAGAGACAACAAGCACCAGTTTCCTTCTGCTCTCAGTCTGCAGAATAAAGGTCACTCCGGCTGACGCCGCCGTGGCTACGTGGTCTCTCTGGTACTCAGCAGCACACTGAATGACAAACCTCAAGCGGCTTTATTACTCCTCTGCCAACAGCCTAAATGTCAGATAACAGTTCCCTGTTTCAGTGCTCAGAGACACTGGTGATATTTGAGCATTGTTAGTACTATTAATACCACTAAAATTGACTTCCTAAAACTTCCACTGCAGAAAAAGCCCTCCCTAACATCTGAAATCTAAATACAGCTTAATTATGAGACATTGGAAAAATTGCTCTCATGCTTAAAAGTTGTATATGCTGTTGAGAGGCTATCATTGTCAGTTAAACAGCGATTCAATGAGTCAATGATTAGCTGCAATAATGAATTCAACCAGTAAAAACAAGAGGTTGCCTAAACCATTTTATCAGTAACAAATCTGACTTTTTATTTCCATTTTTGACAGAAAATATCTCACTAGAAGACATTTGAGCTCTAAAGGAATTTAATGCATGAATAAAATGTCTTTGTGTGCAGTAGTTGTAAGCCACTTGAGTAAAACACATTTGTCAGTCAAGTTAAGTCAGACAGAAGAACTCTAAGGATTACAAAGCAATGAGGACTTTCCTGAAATATAACAAAAACCAATGTGTTTTCTTTTTTTTTTTTTTAAGAGCTCACTTGCACCCAAACAAAATAGGCTTGAGAAGGCAAATGTGACTCACTGCAAAAACATAGAATTTTCTTTAAATATCATCACAGATCCAAAAAATATAGATATCAAGAAACTCTGCCAACAATAAAAAATGAAAGTAAACAGCAGCCAGATACTTAAAAAAGATGAAAAACACATTATTCATTCGAATTTTGTTCACCACAAACTGCTTCATTCAACACCCTAAGAAGAGCTGTTTGGATGTTAGGCAAGGCAGCTCTGATAAAAGAGTGTGTGTGCGTGCAACAACACCTTCCATGTGTAAGTGTTTCAAAAATAGCTCAAATACTCTTGACCTGGTTCGGATCAAAAAGAAATATTGTTCTCTTTTCTGTAGGCAGCATTATTAAGAGATTGCTGAACACCGGCAACTGATGTGTTTGTCTGAGGAGATGACAATATTAGTTAAACAAATGCAGAGGCAGTTATTATATGAGTTAATGTTTTCTAATAATACACTGCAGTGTTGAGAGCTGCTATAGCTTCATGGAAAACTTGGCTGTTAATTGCGGTGATAATTAGCATCCTAACCTGTGACTCGGAAATCTAACACCTGCAGGCAGAGATGTTAAAATACCTGAAATATCAGCAAGATGAGTCATCAAAGGTTACTGTGTAAATATAGAAATTCATATTAAAGTGTATGGGATCATCTCAAATGCCAGTGAAAGCTGTTGTATTATAGTCTGATTATATTACTTTGATATGTCAACATGCAGACCTCCAAAATAGCTCTGGAGCTGTCAAGCCTCCAATATATTCTGCTGTGAATCTTCTGTCAACACCAATATACATGATTGTTTTCCCAAACTCCCAAAATAGGCAATTATAGACAGTCTGAACAGGAACGTATTGTTTAAACTAGACTAAAATAAAAATAATGGAGCGGGGGATTAAAAATAAAATTCAATAACAAAAGTCCCCCAAATTAATTATCAATATGTTAATAGCCAATGATGTTTTGGACTGCATTCTCTGTACTAAAAATATAGGCAATGACACTCTCTAGTAGAAGGTCCTAGTACAAAATTAATATTGGTCCTACTTAGGGCTGGGCGATATGGAGAAAATCAAATATCACGATATTTTTGACCAAATACCTTGATATCGATACCGCAGCGATATTGTAGTGTTGACTATTGGTGCTTTCACAAAATCTTTACACAATGAGATTTTTGATAAATAATCATCAGTAATGTGGATATAATGACTGAGTGGTTAAAGGCATATAATAGAACAGTTATAACAGTCTGGTAAGTTCAGAAAATGACAACTTTACTGTAATGCAGCCTTTAAAACCAGGAAAAGACACCACTTATGCCATATTACGATATTACGATATCCAAAATCTAAGACAATATCTAGTCTCATATCACGATGTCCATATAATATCAATATATTACCCAGCTCTAGTCCTACTACCTGGCGCCACCGATAACTTTGCCAGTAGGTTCAAATAAAAGAATGACGACTTTCACCTTTAAAAACAGTCTACGGAGGCAATAATGTCCTTTGCAGTGACTTTATGAAAGGTGACTGAACATCAAGGTTCATTTACTGCACAGAAAACTGTTTACACACACATTGTAAACACCAGCAGCAACACAGACAGACTTACATCACAGGCGTATTGCACCTCATCGACAGCATACTTCGCCTTGAAGTGCTCTTTAGGAAAGATCCTGTCAACAGATGCAAAAGACACAAAAGAAAAGCACAGTCAACCAACGCAAAGACTTACACTCATTAGACATTTTAAGAAGCTAATCTCTAAAAACATAAAATACGGGTTATGTTTGAGTTATGACAGACACTAGCAGAACTGAAGTATTCAGGACAACAGATTAAAAAGGGAGAGAGCAAAGCTAATGAACCCAGTAGTGTTAAGTGCTAATCATAGAACTCCTAAATGTGTAAAGGATCTCTTTTATACACGTCAGATGACAAAAGATGCTTTGAGGTTTATAGATCAGGGAAGAGCAAACATGTGACATGGTCAAGAGTCAGGAACAGGTTATTTCCAGATTATTATTTCCCATGGTTTCTCTGGTTTATTACCTTACACATAAGCACTAGGGAGTCTGCAACACTGTATGCAACATTTCTTATAATCCACACCCTGTCCTCATGGAATTAGCCTTGCACAGCAATCAGCGTGTTGTCAAGTTTTCAAAGAAAGCAGCAAAATGTGTTAAATAGTCTTCATCTGCGAGTTTAGGTAATTTTAAAGTTGTAGTTTTGACCATTTGCAAGAGGATTAATACTTTTCAAAATGAGCAATTAATAAAAAAACTAATAGATGCAACTTATTTGTGCAATTTATTCTTCAGTTCTTACACATGTGTAACGTGTGGACTGGAATTACTGCAGCTGGCTTTGGTATCAGTATAGTCTAATATGTCTGAGGTGTTTTGGGTGATGACAAAAGTCTACATCTTAAATGCTTCTTGGTGCCATTCACAATAAATAAAAAAATATATACAAACATTCATATAAAAACATGTTTATACTGGGTGTAAAAGATGTAACTGTAGCACATGACTTTGTCAACCCTTTCTTCAAGTTACAGCTCATAGCTATGGACCCGCTGGTGATGATTGTTGGCCATGTTACACCGCTCTTTGAAGATTAGTGTGACTCACTCTCCCATCCAAGTAGCATAGCTTTCAGGCAGTTTGGGAACAAAAAGGATGGATTTCCCAGAGTCCACATCAATGGTGCCATAACAGTCAGCCTCAGTTACTCCAAAAGCCCAGTGGAAGAAAGACTCCTGCAGAATTGAAAGAATCAGCCAAAGAATTCGTGAGGGAGATTATAACAGTCAGCTAGAAGAGATGGTTACGTCCAGTCAGATAATTACATTACAAAAAATAAGATGTCCTTGCTAAGACCAGTTCACAGAGGTGAATACAACAACAACAACAAAACAAATGTTCAATGTGCTCTTTGATTTTTGTCAAAATCCAATTATAGTCACAAGCTTAGATGGGAGTGTTGGAAAAAATGAGATCATGAACACAAGTGATTTCTCTGCAGAGTGGCTGGCCTACATATTTTTGACAGAGCGAGAAGATGAACATTGCCAGAGAAGCTAAGAACTGCACTTCACTTTGCAAGAAGCCAGGTGAGGTTTTTGTGGCACCTTAATAGAATATCTTTCGGGATTGTGCACAACTGAGAGGAGATTGGCACAGGACATGCCGGAGGGACTTAAACTCACTGCTGGCTTAGGGATCATAGATGGATGGATAAATAAATGCAATACCTTGCCCCCTCCTCAGCCTCAGTTTAGCACAGAGTCAACTAGAGACTACTTACCTGTCTGAAAAGGACGTCTGTGTCTGTGCAGTACCTCTGCTTCTGCTCTCCTCCCTGCAGCACAACCACTGACTGCGGCACCATTCCGTCTTTGGCTTTCAGCGCATTGCACAGCCGTCGACGGTTCTCTGCAAACAGAGCAGCAGACACCCTCAGGGTGTCTTTACCCAGCCAGTAGACAGGTCTGAAAAGGACAGGGAGACAGAAGATAGGATGGCGTTCTGGTTACAGAGACTGACTCAACAACAGCACTCTGGCTCAAGATTAGAATGGTCATAAATTGCACAAGCCTAACTATAACCTTATATAACGGAAATAACTTTTTTCCCCAGCCTGTGCCGTAATGCTGATATGCATTTATTTTCAATAATTGGCCTCTCTTTCTCTGAACATTTATAATCAAAGCTTTGATAGGAAAATCGGTGAGCAAATTCAGAAAAATCTGTAAAAATCTTTACTGAGCAAAAGAGAGGGGACCCGTTATGTTTTAAGTTCTCTCTGGAGGTAATACTCAGGATTTGGTCAATACATTTCAGCCTGAAGAGATGGGTGAACCGCAGTGCAGCCTGTCTTCAGAAAGAGTTAAGATATAGATATAGACAGATAAGACATCCTTGAAACCAATAGGTATTGGTTATAAATCTCTGTCTCTGGCCATGGCTTTGCTGATAAGATAACCAACATTACATATCTGATTCAGCCTGGACTGTACCAAAGGTTAAACCCTAACCTCATTGTATTTTATAGCTCAACAATTTCTGTATCATTCACTGCTGGCTGAGTATACAGGTGTAACTGTGCATCTGTGAGGAGAGATCAGCCTCAGTGAGGTGGTAAATTATGTTTTCATTAAAAGGAGGTAGACACAATCACGTACTACACTACAAGCCAACTACCCTGCTGGGTAATTGCCCAGGGATAAACACATACACACACCTTGTGAATTATTTACACTTTTTTTCCTAGGATTGTGTCAGTGAGGTACTCTGGTAAACTCTGTTCATTTTTGAGGAAAGAGTTTTTGGTGTTGCAATGGATTACATTATGTCACAAGGTGTACCTGATTTGTTCCAACCTCTGGCTAGAGATCACCTTATTACTGCTGATAACTTTATGATTACCACAGCACATTCTCGCACGGTTTTATCTAATGATCACAAGGTGTCTGCCTGGGTTGTGTCGTGATCACAAGAATATTAAGTTTGTTCATCACTAGATCATTAGTTTGCAGCATAATTCAACAACAGTTATTCTATGATCATGAGAAAACAAAACACAAATACTGTTGGCTTTTCATACTCGCATACATTACCATTTAAAATGCTTTCAATTTGGTCTGTTGAGAAAATGTGTTCATTATTTTTAATATGCTGTCACTGATGTAAAATATCTCCTCCAATATCAATAGTGTACATCCTTACGAAACTGAACTTCAAAACATGTTGGTGTTAGTTACACAGGGACAGACGGTGAAGTAACGGTACACCTGCTGACAACTGCTTTTTTAATATCAGACGAGCTCGCGAGTTTAGCGAAGTAACATATTTACGTTTAACCCGTTTAGTAACAGCTTTATGTTTAGTACATCTTTATGTTTAGTAACATGTTTTGTTCAATGACATCTTTACGACAGTAAAAGCTAACAGACTTCTAAAATAACTAAATGTTCTAGTCAGAAGGCTCAACTTACTGTGGTCGTGCTGCATCCATGTTGACGTGCTGCTCCAGACTGTCACGTGCTGACAGCAGTCACGTGAGTTGTGTACGGCTCTGGCGCTGATCAGCTGACGTGTATTGTGCTGCGTTCAAGTCTTGAGGAAATACCAACTTCAAAAGTGAAGATATATTTAGAGGCTTTTGTGGTGCTATTTTATCAACTTCGACTGTCACTTACAACGTGTTGTAGTCATTAAGAGAAAACAACATCAAATACATTAAGAAACCTATCTATCTATCTATCTATCTATCTATCTATCTATCTATCTATCTATCTATCTATCTATCTATCTATCTATCTATCTATCTATCTATCTATCTATCTATCTGATATCGACAGTTATGCAGACATCATCCAGCTCTCAGCTCCCTGTCTATTTCTTCATCATTTAAGCTATATCTGCAGTTATACCTTAGATCTTTTTTATTATTATTATTATTTTTTTTATTGAAAAGAGGAATAGCACAATTACTGTAACACACGTGACCTTGTAGAGTCAAACTGGAGATCTGCCTACTGTTCTTTTTTTTTGTCGTCGTGCTGAGGAAGTGAAATTATTCATGGTCATGAATATAAATAAGCCCCCACTAAGACAATTAAAAAAAGTTCTATAATCTACAGGGAACACACAATGTGTTTAGTTTCATATGCATAGGTGCCAGACGCTATTATTTATGTATTCATAAATTGTTTCTTGCGCTTTGTTTTTCAAGGAAGAAGACTTGCTTTGTAACCAGTGTACCCGATTTAATTGTCTACAAGTTAGAACTGGAATGAGAAATACATCATTTTTGATTGATTCTTTATTTTAATTATGATACAACATACAGTAACACTATTTGTCTTTTCCAGACAGTAGAACATCTTCTGTAACCTTTGGCTATTACATGTCCTTAAAACTGTAAATACTATACATTTCAATTCCAGCCAGTAGCCTACGGGAGATAAACTTCTACACAGAATATCTAAACTAAAAAGTATTCTGAAAACAAAGTGAGTAAGACCTTCAGAGGCACACATACAAGTGTTACAGTGTAGAGAATACAGTCTCTTTTTATTCGATTTGGCAATGGTGCTTTTACAGTAAATGCAGTAGGGGGAGATGCAACTCTCTTTTGTCACAATGCAAGGAGAGTTTGAGAAATAATTCATTATTATGAGTGACTGCAGATACATGTTGCAGGTAACTTTAAACAATGTGTCATAAAAGACAGCATCCAGGCGACAGACTGTCAAGAGGTTTGGTATATGAAACATGAGCAGCTTTTACTGTGAAGACAGGTAGGTGTATGTGGTAAAAAGACATTTTGACATGAGCTGTTTTTCTTCAGAAATAAAGTTTTTATGGTTTCATACAACTACAATCTACTAATCCAAGTAGATGAAAGTTATCTTTATTGTTTATTTTAACCTCAATGGAAGTGGAAGTGGAATTACAACAATTACAAGAATGATATACATGTAAACAAATAGGAAATAATAAATATGCTGCATATAAACTCCACTGCCTTTTACAGTTGCGTTGTTGATGCGTAGTGGAGGAAGTGAAGGTGGGTGTTTATGGAAGTCCATGACCATCTCCACTGTCTTGTTGACATTGAGCTGTAGGTTGTTGTCTGTACACCATGCTGCCAGTTGTGACACAGTGTCCCTGGGGGACTCATTATTGTCCTTGATGAGGCCTAGAACTGTTGTGTCATCAGCAAACATTGGCTCAGCTTGATGGAAGTGTGGCTGGAGGTGCAGTCATTGGTTTACAGGGAGAACAGATGTGGGGAGAAGTGCAGAGTATAATTATTAGTATAAGAGAATAAAGTATTTGCAAATGTCATTTTTCCTTGCCTATACTTTTGTGTGTGTGCGCACTTGTTATTTGCACTTGATATTTTGCTGAAAAATGAACACTGAAAACTTATTTAGATTTCCAGATATTATTAATAAGACTCTTAACCTTTCCATCACCCTTTCTGCCAGTGTGGTCTCAGTTAAATGAGGCCATTGCTCTCAGTAAGTTTTACCAAATGTGAACTAGAAGCAGTTTACCCAAGTACTTTATGTGCATATATTGGCTACGTTTGAAAAGGCCAAAGTACAATCCAATTATAGTCATCCTTGTTGTTTTTTTGCAAAATACAATAAACGTACAGAAAAGTCAAATTAGTTCCCAGACAAATCAATGGCTTGATTCACACTCCTTCCTAACATGCCACAAGAACATATCCTAACGTTACACACTCATAACTTTGTTGTTCCTCCTCAGTGGCCCCCTGGCAAAGACGAAGTGTTTGTGCTGGTTCAAAGCAAGACTCTGGGACACCAGGCGTCAAGCCACGACTGTCACTGTACACTGAGTGCCAATTCCCCTGCATCCTACATTTTTATCTCTAGTGCCAGCTGTAAGTTGTTCCGATACAGTTGTACTGCTCAGCTTTGAACTCTTCACTTTTCTCCTTGCGGGCGTTAGACATTTGCAATGGAAGGAGGAGCGTCCTCAAAGACACTCAGACTTTCAGGACAAAAGAGGGCCAAAATAACTACATGTACGTGTAGGCCAGCAAGAAAGTTAAAGATGAACTAGCATACGTTCTACTAGTGAAAGACACTAAAAAAAGTGGATTATGGAAAATAAGTTAAGCCAACCTGATCTCACAGAATTCCGTGAAAGGAACACGGCCCCTTAACTCAAAATCTGTGGCGGTTTCACATAATCGCCGAAAATTCTGTGATGGGCCCACGGAAGAATTCCGTTAAATGAACACGGCCCCTTAAGTTAAGGAAAAGGTCGTGGGTGGGCAGGACAACAACGGGTTGCGTTTAGGAAAACAAGAACGGGACGGGACGGCTGTATACAGCGGACAGGTTGGGTTTAGGAAAAGAACAACGGGACGGTTAGGGTTAGGAATCGTGACCCATCCACCACTACCCTATGCAGATTTTCAGGCTTTCATACTACTCGCTAGCGT
Organism: Perca fluviatilis; assembly: GCF_010015445.1. Lineage (NCBI taxonomy): Eukaryota > Metazoa > Chordata > Actinopteri > Perciformes > Percidae > Perca > Perca fluviatilis. Next base: position 37,704,549 of record NC_053114.1, on the reverse strand, counting down.
TGTCGCTCTTAATGCTATGTCATCTTCTCAGTGACTTTACTTTGGATTGTTTTCGGTGGTGGCCACATGGACTTTTCACACATTCCGTGCCACCACCACGTAATGCGGTGTTAACAGTTCGTGATCATTTCACAGAATTCTGTGAGACCAGGCTGGTTAAGCATTGATGGCTTGTGACTGGAAAGTTGCTGGTGTGTCTGCTCAAACTGGCACCAGAAGCAACCTGGGCTTAACCCTTAACAAGCAAGACTGAGATTGTTGAGGGCAGCTCCCAGATATAAACTTGTGTATATATTCCTTGCTGCCTACCTGTATCTAAAGAATACACTTAGTGAACATGCCTCATTTAATAAAGCCTAAAAAAAATATTTGCAGCTAGCATTTTTTCCATAGAGTAATGAAGAAAGTTACTAAATAGTCCGGTACAGAGGTAAAATATTGGTAATGCTTTCCTGTTGCCCACTGGAAGGAGAGTCATACTGGAGGAGGTAAAGGATTTTTCACCACTTGTGTAAAGACGTGTATTTAGTCTTATTTTGGTGAAATATGACTATCAGTGTATGATCATATTTGTGCGTGTGGGCTATCATGCAGGAGTGATTTGACAAGGTTCTTTGAACATTTCGATACTTTTTGATCCATTTCAATGCCTTCTCGCTGTTACGTAAGAATTAAATATTTAGTGGTTGGAGAAGAAACAGCCAGATGTCATCAGCTTCACAACAACAACACTTCCTGGTTTCTCACTCACATGTAGCTGAACTGACCAATCAGACACTAGCAGATCTTTGGCTGAGGTAAACGTGAGGAAAAACACAGAGGTAGATTCTGGATGTAAATATGTGTAAATCATAACTGTGTAAACACAAATATGTAAATAGTTAACTGTATGAACATTGCAAATATATTTTTTTGTAAATTAACTAAAATATATGAACTCACTTGTAAACCTTACATCACTATACTGGAATCCATTATAACCATCATGAATGACCAAGCTACCGACCAAACGAATGTGGGATGAGACTGTTATGTTCTAAAGATAGATTCAATGACTTTAAGATTTCTCCAGGAACTAACCCAAACCCTCTCCTACAAAAATGCTTCAGTCAATTAAGCAGATAGTGGAGTGTGGCGAGAAGCACTGTTGACTCAGATTATTTACTCTCTTCAGATGACCAGAAAAGGTTTAATTAAAACACAAAAAGCTGCCTGCAGGCAGATGGATTCGGCTGAGTGGGTTCTTTCTGTAATACCTTTGGTGTCTCAGACACACATGTGAAAATGTAATTGAATTGTGACAGAAGTGGGTAGAGCATGAACTTTTGCCACAAGGCATCAAACCATATAAACAAAAAAAAAATTCATCATTCAAATATATTTCATTCCTTTAAAAGCTGATTTTTTTTCATGTTACTGGCAATAGTCTATATCCACAACGTTCCACTTCGGTGCAGCCAGGATCTTTTCGGGCGGATGCCCCTCACCTTCCGCTTTCTTTGTGTTGGAATTTTAAACCTTGGTCAATTTATGAGGACTATGGTTAACTGCTCCTCAGATCTCTGCAGGGAAAATCCAGACAGCTAGCTAGACTATCTGTTCAGTCAGAGTTTTCTGTTTCACAACTAAAACAACTTTAAAACGTACACATGTATGTTCCACCAAAACAAGTTCCTTCCCGAGGCTATTTTGCAGAGGCACCGTTGCTCAGGGTACAAGCCGAAATGGGTTTCCTCAGGAGAGTGGCTGGCGTCTCCCTTAGAGATAGGATGAGAAGCTCAGTCATCCGTGAGGAGCTCGGAGTAGAGCCGCTGCTTCTTTGCGTTGAAAGGAGCCAGTTGAGGTGGTTCGGGCATCTGGTAAGGATGCCCCCTGGGCGCCTCCCTAGGGAGGTGTTCCAGGCATGTCCAGCTGGGAGGAGGCCTCGGGGAACACCCAGGACTAGGTGGAGGGATTATATCTCCAACCTGGCCTGGGAACGCCTCGGGATCCCCAGTCAGAGCTGGTTAATGTGGCTCGGGAAAGGGAAGTTTGGGGTCCCCTGCTGGAGCTGCTTCCCCCGCAACCCGACACCGGATAAGCGGATGAAGATGGATGGATGGATGGACCGTTGCTCTGTTCGGAGCTTAGCGCCGCCCATGACGATTGTGATTGGTTTAAAGAAATGCCAATAAACCAGAGCACGTTTCATTTATACAGTATTTATTCATAAATTTAGTCATACTCCCAATCTCTCAGTTTTAGTTAGTGCATGGCCATCAGCCAATCGGAAATATAAATTCTTAGGCCGAAGGCACATTTTCCCAAGCTGCTGGATGACAGTAGTCATGTTTCCATCTAATTGTCAAGCAAATTGTAAACAAACTTTTAAAAGGTTGCAAAAAAGAAAAAAAAAGAAAATGCGAATTAAAAGCATTTCCATCAACTGGTTTAGAGCGAATAAACTAGACTACGCAAAACGTAGTTTCGTCACAAGTTGACGTTACGCATGGTTGTAGATTGCAACTGGCTTACTAAATCAAAGAGTTTAGAAGCTAAGTTCTTTGGCTAAATGGAGAGAGGTAGCATTGTACAAGTTGGCCACCTGTGCAGAATACAGGGTTGTGGCAGAGACATTTAGTGTAAGTAAGACAACCGTTCACCGCTGTGTATACACGGTGTGCAGGGCCATATGATTCAAGCTGTTGAACCAATTCGTCAATTCACCCGACGTGGCTAAGGCATAGGCTATAGTGCACCGCAACTCCACTACGTACCTTGTGCCATAAGTGTATGGCGCACTGGATGGGACCATTGACATATATATAATGGACCAATAGACCCCGTTGCTCTGGACGGAAACCAGTGAAGGCTATTAGAAGCACTCTTCCGGTGATCTCTTGCTTTACTGCGCAGCCTCCAACTGAGAGAGACAACGTAAATGTGACGTGTGCAACGTGTCTGAAAGTTGTAAGTCTTCTGGTAGCTGTGCCAAGAGAAATCTCAATCATTCCCAATCTTACAGAGACGGAGAGTGTAGGTATATGTAAGGAGATAACATAAGCACAGGCTAATTATTGCTAACTAACATGCTAGTTAACATTAGTAATTAAACCTAAACAGCTAACGTAAGTCGAAACTGCCTGCGAGCTTCTCCTGTACTATACGGTAATTCCTCTACTGTGCGACAGTAAGTCACTTGGTTATGACACAATCGTTAGCCTATTTTTACAAAAACGTCTGCTACGGAGCCATAACGTGAGGTACAAGGTAATGGAGCCTTTTATACATTGTCGTGTTTCTTTAGAACTAAACAATGGACAAATAGAGTCTTTCAACGCTTCAGATGTAAAGTTATTTGCAGTCAATTGACGTAAAAAGAAAATGGCGGTCAGTGGAATGCTAACAGGAGGTGATACCTTTGTAGCAACAAAATGGCGCCATCGAAGGTTTGAGTTCTGAAGCGAAGCTTACCCCGGATGGGACCCATTTCCCGATCCTTCCCCCATGTGAAGGATACCGGCACTATAGTCATGTGAGTACATGTTCGCTACGTAGGGTGACCAGATTTCCCGGAACTAAAAACAGGACACTTTGTGCGTGACCGTAGTGCTTGTGCACGCACACGCTTTTTAACGTGAACATGTGCCAGCCTAGGTCAGACATAGACACAGACAGATTAGACACAATTTTGCCAACAGTACACGTAGGCCAACTGCTCACAACATAATGGGGTATCTCAGTTAATAATCATGAATTTTCTTGGTATGTACCCTACATATCTAAAAAATAATATTAAAAGACATTGAGTGAGTTTTGTGTGGGACCAACTTTATTTTTCAGAATTAAAGCATTCTTTTGGAAAATGCACCCACTAAACTTGTGAAAAACTTTGTGAAAAGGTAGTTTTCATTGCATGGCACTAAACAAATTAGTTGGAACTGCTGCCACAGGCTTGAACTAAAGTTATGTTAACACTTTACGGTAAGAGTATATGAATTATGAATTCATGCATGAATTAATTCATGATTTGTGCATCATTTCATTCCTTTATAGCTTATGAATCATTAGGAATTTACATGAGTTCATAGCCTTTCATTCATGACCTCATGCATGAACAACACATCAACTAAAGCATTAGGTAAGGTGGGTACATCATTATGCACAAGTTGTGTTCAAATCAGTATTTGCGCAGTGATGACCACATTTTTTTGCAGAAAAATAATCATGATCATGCTTAATAAATCATAATTCATAATGATGTGCCCACGTACCTAATGTTTTAGTTGTGTTGTTCATGTATGAGGTCATGAATGACAGACTATGAACACGTCAATTCCTGACAATTTCATAGTGGTTGGTGTAAACCGGGACATTTTAGTGTCCCGACAGGCTTTTGACGGGACTCGGGACACGCAACTCAAAATCGGGACTGTGCCGGTCAAATCGGGACGTCTGGTCACCCTATCGCTAAGTCACAACTTATTCGGCAAAGCTGTTTCCATCTCCCATTTTGCGCATTAACTCTTTTTTCGAAAAAGGCAAAAACCACCTCAAGCGAGCGTAAAAACGTTTTTGTGAATTTTAGGACGTTTTTCCGAATTTTCTAATGCAAAACACGTTGATGGAAACATGACTAGTGTAAAGGTGTGCTTGGACCAGAGAACTCAGGTGTGAAGGCAAGAAGGACATGAATGTGAATAAGGAGAGTGCTAAAAAAGAAACTCTAAATACTTGAAATCAAAAATAGTGTGGGCATAACTACACCACTCTACTGTTAAACAAATATAAACAACAGATTTTTTTTCTTTTTTTAAACTTTGTTAGATGCAAAAGCATGACATTTCCTTCAGCCAATAGGAGGTAAACTTCATGAACAGAAGATAAAGACTATTTGAGACTATGAAATGTGGTCTAAAGTGAGAAACAGGTCACACTTGATGATGACAGCAGTCAAAGATCACAGAAAATGCTAATCACTTCAGAGCCTATGTCTTCATCATCTGAAGCACTTTCTTCCTTCCTTACCCCTCCTTTCCTGGTCTGCAGCTTTACTACAGTATGTTACAAAATGTTCTCTAATCATCACACAAGCAGCCACATCAAAATTAACAGTATGTCTTCTACAAGATGTGAATGAATGGGTGATGCAGCATGGTCCTGTGTGTTCGCATGCCCTTTGAACTCCTCCACCAATTTAAGACAAAAAGTTGTATTTATTATATTTATCATTTGAAGTTATTCTGATAATAATCAATACAACTGACTCATGACAAAGCAAGGGAAGATATAAATGTGGGTTTACAACATAGCAGCATAGCGGGTTATAGGACAAGGCTAATTATTGAGATTAATTATTCTGATAAGTCGTTTTATACAGCGCTAACAGTTTCATTGTTCACTGATTTCGGAACAAGAATCGGTCCCACACAGTAGGAACAAGAGCACTGTTGATTGAATATTGTGCTGTATAATGCATACATTAGAACTCTACCTGCATGGAATCTACTGATCACTATCTGAACAACCACAAAGGGCTGTTAACAGAAGAATGGAAATTGTAGCTTAAGCTCCCTCAGTAGGGGGTCTGTTTGAGGTAGAGTTACGCTGATTAGTAGCTCCTGAAGCAGAGTCTAATTACAACACCCTCCACTCCAGTCAGAAAGAAAACCAAAGTTGCTTTGACAAACTCAAATGAGAACAGCGCAGGAAAAATCACACTTTTCCTAACAGTGAAGACAGTGTAGCTTAGTGGTACATTTGGTATGGTGCATATTTCATGTTTCCAGATCTGTTTTGCTTGTTACTTTTTATGGGCTGTATTTTAACTCTGTGGACCACACCATCCTTTAAGACCATCTTCAGCACTCTTTTGGTCTCAACTGTATGGTTTCCCTGTCTCACAGTATGTGGTGTCCCACTTTAGTTTTGTTAACCTACAGCATGGTCTCTTGGTCAGAAAATATGGCATAATTCTGCTCTGTTATACTGATAACAGTGACAATCTACCACCTTCCTCCCAATTTTTTGATTTGAATTTATTGGTTTGGATTATTTATTGATGAGTCACATTTGCTTTGATTTCAGCCTTTAGAAGTCCAAGCAATAATCCAGACATTGCACACTGTATGTAGAATGGGAAACATTATTTGTGGCCACATGGGTGACAGTCCCAATCAATCTGGCTTTGGCAGGTGGGATTGATCTATTGAGGCCACACGTACACTGCTCCAAGGTCAGTGTACTTTCATCGTCATGCACATGCACAGACTATTCACCTGTGTGGTACATCCAGATTGCATGATAAAGCCCTTAAGGAAATCATCTGATTGATTTCCTTGCATTTCATGATAAATTGGGTTTATATGTTTTTATAAGCCTATGGGATAGCATTTTTCCCAACACACAGAAGACCATTTAGTTAGACAGACACATTTATAACTATTCATGAGGTGACCTGGGGGATTGGCAGTTGTAATACAACACACACAGACAAAACCATAAACATACCAACAGTAACTTTACTGTATAACTTATATCCATCAAAGTTTGACAGCCACTAAGTTTGCATTATAGGTGCAATGCTTTTGGCACAGGTATGATGTGCCAATTCCTTTCCATCTGCCGAGATGCCAGAGCAAGAGATGAATGGTATAGTAGAGTTAGCTGTGCTTGTTTCCATCTTGTTAACGCACTTCAGAGGCCTGCTGTTGTCAGGAGACTCGCTAGACGTTGATCTCCAGAGAGCTGAACAAGATAAACACTGCTATAGGAGGCAGTGGAGACCTTCAGAGCTGCATAAATAACCCTGTACAGAGTAGAGGACAAGGTGTTCTGCTCTGCTCTCTTTGCACAGATGGAACTGTTAAAGCTGCATTAAGCTGCAAGTAAACAAGGAGTCTAATATGAGCCAATCAAGTTCTAATGGCTAAACTGTTAGCAAACACTTGCAAGCTTAAGGATCCATCAGAGCAGTCCTCTCTCTGACCAATAGTTGAATTTCCATTGCCATTTAAGCCCTGGTTTAGTTACCCTGGCCATGTTATGCTGGATATGTAGCTAATAATTGGCTTGTGTTAAGTTGTGGGTAAAAGAGCAGCTTCCCCCAATTTCCTTTGAACCAGCATTTGTGGTTTATCGGGCCAAGCAAATGAGCGGAAAGCGTCTGAAAACTGCACAGAGGTGCATACTAGATTTGTGCTTCTCACTTGGATCAGCAGTCAGCAGCCTCACATTAAGAATCATTTTGTTCAATATTAATAATTATATCGCTCAATACAGCTTTAAATTATATTGATTTAAGCTGCAGAATGTACTCTATATTATGTGTTGGAAAATGAGCCAAATCAGATTATCACAATCACAAGTCTGTAATATAATTTCTTACATTCTGCTTTTCAAACCTGCTTCTTGTGGCAGCTATTAGACTCCTTTTTTTTCTTCTTAACATAGCCTTAACCTGTACAATATGATGCATTGCTGACGTAACAAAAAACAATTTATCAGGTTATAATTGAATTCATCCTTATATCAATCCCAATACTGATAAATTAGCATTGTGTTATTTATTTTCTTTGATTACGTGCAAATAAATGGACTCATGCAATCTGCCCATTAGTATGAATAACATATGAATAACATTCTTGTTGTCTGTTGTTCACCTAAACAACACTTTTTCATCAGTAGTAGCAGAAATATTACTCAATATTACTCAAGTTATGTATAAGCATGTCCACTTGCAGTGGAGACAACCTTGCTCACAGCCTAAGATGTGTCTGATTCTTCTTTCTCTATCACATAAACAGATTGTTCTCTTAAAGTGTGTTTAAACAGATCAAAATATATTAAGGGAATCACCATGATAATTATTAAAGTTGAGTAAACATTATAAACATGATATTACCGCAGTCCGAACAATTCCTATTGGATATTCTTATACAATGTAAAGTGGTGTAATACAACAGGCCTACTCCTTTAAATAAAATTGTCCAGTTTAGGTTGAGATGACTAATTTGATTGACTTCATGATATTGAATAAATATATATATATATATATATATATATATATATATATATATATATATATATATATATATATATATATATATATATATATATACAGTGCCTTTGCGAAAGTATTCGCCCCCTCAAACCTTCCCTCTCCCCCCCCCTTCAGCCCCCTTACTTTTTTCCCCTTTTCCCTTTTTTCCCGCCCCAAACATAAAGATATAAAACTGTAATTTTTGTGAAGAATCAACAAAAAGTGGGACACAATCATGAAGTGGAACGAAATTTATTGGATATTTCAAACCTTTTAAACAAATAAAAACTGAAATATTGGCGTGCAAAATTATTCAGCCCCCTTAAGTTAATACTTTGTAGCGCCACCTTTTGCTGCGATCACAGCTGTAAGTCGCTTAGTATGTCTCTATCAGTTTTGCACATCGGAGACTGACATTTTTGCCCATTCCTCCTTGCAAAACAGCTCGAGCTCAGTGAGGTTGGATGGAGAGCGTTTGTGAACAGCAGTTTTCAGTTCTTTCCACAGATTCTCGATTGATTCAGGTCTGGACTTTGACTTGGCCATTCTAACACCTGGATATATTTATTTGTGAACCATTCCATTGTAGATTTTGCTTTATGTTTTGGATCATTGTCTTGTTGGAAGACAAATCTCCGTCCCAGTCTCAGGTCTTTTGCAGACTCCATCAGGTTTTCTTCCAGAATGGTCCTGTATTTGGCTCCATCCATCTTCCCATCAATTTTAACCATCTTCCCTGTCCCTGCTGAAGAAAAGCAGGCCCAAACCATGATGCTGCCACCACCATGTTTGACAGTGGGGATGGTGTGTTCAGGGTGATGAGCTGTGTTGCTTTTTACGCCAAACATAACGTTTTGCATTGTTGCCAAAAGTTCGATTTTTGGTTTCATCTGACCACAGCACCTTCTTCCACATGTTTGGTGTGTCTCCCAGGTGGCTTTTGGCAAACTTTAAACAACACTTTTATGGATATCTTTAAGAAATGGCTTTCTTCTTGCCACTCTTCCATAAAGGCCAGATTTGTGCAGTATACGACTGATTGTTGTCCTATGGACAGAGTCTCCCACCTCAGCTGTAGATCTCTGCAGTTCATCCAGAGTGATCATGGGCCTCTTAGCTGCATCTCTGATCCGTCTTCTCATTGTATGAGCTGAAAGTTTAGAGGGACGGCCGGGTCTTCGTAGATTTGTAGTGGTCTGATACTCCTTCCATTTCAATATTATCGCTGGCACAGTGCTCCTTGGGATGTTTAAAGCTTGGGAAATCTTTTTGTATCCAATCCGTCTTTAAACTTCTCCACAACAGTATCTCGGACCTGCCTGGTGTGTTCCTTGTTCTTCATGATGCTCTCTGCGCTTTACACGGACCTCTGAGACTATCACAGAGCAGGTGCATTTATACGGAGACTTGATTACACACAGCTGGATTCTATTTATCATCATTAGTCATTTAGGTCAACATTGGATCATTCAGAGATCCTCGCTGAACTTCTGGAGAGAGTTTGCTGCACTGAAAGTAAAGGGGCTGAATAATTTTGCACGCCCACTTTTTCAGTTTTTATTTGTTAAAAAGTTTGAAATAGCCAATGAATTTCGTTCCACTTCATAATTGGGACCCACTTGTTGTTGATTCTTCACAAAAAATTACAGTTTTATATCTTTATGTTTGAGGCCTGAAATGTGGCAAAAGGTCGAAACGTTCAAGGGGGCCGAATACTTTCGCAAGGCACTGTATATATATATATTCTGGAGAAAAATATCAGAAACACTTTAAAACTTTTTCCACCCATATTTTCACTATTGTCATATTTTCCCTAGTTGGTATCCTCTTGTAGATAATAAATTGTTGACTGGAATGCTGACAATGTTGTCAGTGCTGCAGCCCATCTTATTAAGCTAGGATATCAAAACTGTTAACCCATGTTATAAGAATGGGTTCACATCCTTTTCAATAGTCAGTTTCTTCACACCTGTCAACTGCCCTGTACCATCACAAGGAGGCCTCTCTGAAGTTACAATGAAGCAGTTCAGTAGTTCAATTAAGCTGTTTAAGGAGGAATTGTAGTTTTTTCAATGTAGTTAATTGGACTGATGTAAATAACTTCAATATTTTAGTTAAGAATTAAAAAACAATGATGAAGTTACATATTACTGTAATATAAATTATTATTCTTGTTAATTTTTTTACCGTCTCTAGCCACTGGTTACAGTTAATAAACCTGGAAGTGGAAACCAACCACACCTGAATACAGCATCTTATATTAATGAGCACTGTCAAAATGGAACAAGAGACAATATGGGAACACAAAAGCTAATCCTTTGGAAAAATTGTATAGTTCCAGTGAGAAGCTTTTAGTTTAATAGTATAATCTGAATGTAAAAGAGCTGAAACTGAAAACAGAATGCATTATGAAACATTTGTTGCTGTCTGAGAAGGGAATGAATACAGCAGGATAATGCTCATATTCTTTACGTCCTCTGCATATAAATTCACACCATGAGGGTCTTCAGGGTATACACTGAGACCCTCATGGTGTAAATTCCAGCCTTGACCTTCACAAATGTAAATGCAGTCTCATGCCAAAATAATTAGCTCAAACAGCAAAACTATTTCCCCTACAGGCTGGAGAAAGTGGCATATATTCTGTAACTCGCTTAAGAAAGGTGATGATGACTGTGGCTGCATTCAGCAGCACCCAGATGCCAATGGGGGTGGGCGAACATACAGTAACAAGTAGGACTCGTGTGTGTGCATGCATGCACAGTGTGCTTGAAGGTCCCATGGCATCACTTTATGAGGTTTTTTAACATTAATATGCGTTCCCCCAGCCTGCATATGGTCCCCCTGTGGCTAGAAATGGTGATAGGTGTAAACCGAGCCCTGGGTATCCTGCTCTGCCTTTGAGAAAATGAAAGCTCAGATGGACTGATCTGGAATCTTCTCCTTATGAGGTCATAAGGAGCAAGGTTACCTCCCCTTTCTCTGCTTTGCCTGCCCAGAGAATTTGGGCCCGCATGAGAGAGAGAGACACATGAGAGAGAGACATCATGGCTTTCAAACGAGCAAAGTGGCAGTTGGTCAAGGCCACACCCCCACCCTCCACCTTGCCCCCCTCTCCTCCTCAATAGCTACAGACACAGAAATGGCACATACTAAGGAAAGCTCATTGTGGGACTGGCTCTAGTGGCTGTAATTCTGCACCAAGGCTGAATTTCGGGAAAGAGACTTCAGATACAGTATTAGGGGATCACTAAGGTCTATATAAAAGCATCCAAAGAGCACCATGTCATGGGACCTTTAAAGCAACGATTAAAAAACAAGTGAAGGCTCATAAAAGGAATTCAACTTCTGTTTGATGCTGTTTAGCTTTCCAAAACAAGAGTAATAAAAGTATGACAGATGGTGGGGAAAAGGGATGAGGTTAGTGGGGGCAGAGCCAAATCCAGATCAAAGGCCGCTCTCTCGCCCCGCAGGTTAAGCAACAGTCACATCCATAACCCAGGACAGCTGTTTATGATTGAGGAGGATTAAGGGCAGTACACACATTTCATCAGGATTTGCCCTAAAACTAGATTGCTCTAAAGCCTCTCACTTTAGCTGCTAAATAATTTCAATTATTATTCAACTTCTTTCCAGTGGAGGTCAGCTTTGCCAGTGTCCCAGGCATTTGGCAGATCAGTCATTATTACCCTCACATGTCCTTCAGGTTTAACAGCGCAGGAGTAGAAAGAATGGAAACCATCTGTTTTCATTTCTAAATGACACAGATGCTTCTCTTAGACACACAGTCAATCACAATACAAGGACAAGGGAAGCTGTTGAAAAACTGTGAAGAGTCTGAGTCTGTTGTGGACTAGCTACAGTGTAAGGACTCTGTCATTGTCCACAGCTGTCTGAGTTTTCTGTGAGGGACAGTTCATTAGGCTGAGAGGGACAACCAGGGGGAAGCGGTTGATGTTATTTTAAAGCAGCTTTTACAATCCAATTACATCACGGCACGCTGAATAATGGCGGATCACTTAACCCAAAATGAAAATGTTTACTCTTCTACAAGTGTTAATTAAGTCAAAATCAATTATTAAAGTGAAAAATAAAACAACAAAAAATTTTCAGAATTAAATGCCACATGTCATCGGAATTGCGTGCGTTTGCAAACCAAAAATATACAGCTGTCTTTTTCATAAGGCAGTGGTTCCCAAACGCTTTCACACCAAAGACCCTAAACTGACACAAATTAGACCACATACCCCAATTTAATAAGATTTTTGTCCCAGGGGCCCCCATCTGATAGGATTTTTGCTTTGTTTCGATTTCTTTGTTGTTTGCATGTAATCAATCCAAAAAAGTCATACATTCTGTCTAGGGATGGATTTCAAGACCCGGGACCCGGTTCCAAATTTCTCAAAACCCAAAAATCAATAAGGTCCGAGCTTATCGATACTGCTATCGGGACTAGTGGATCGTATAATGCTATGTCGAGAGAGAGAGAGAGAGAGAGAGAGAGAGAGAGAGAGAGAGAGAGAGAGAGAGAGAGAGAGAGAGAGTTCTAAGAACTTGTTGGGTTTTGGTGCTGCTGTTTGGTGACACAGGTGGTCAGATTTAAATCTGACTACTCTCATGATTTGAACACAATCCAGCCACCACATGCACACTGTACAATATATATAGCTATATTTGGAACAAGCGGCCATACAGAATTATGTTCTTGTATTATTTGACCTTAAAAAGACTGCAGCAGATCAACTGCAGCTTGGTTTCACCAGGCTGGAAAGGCCAGGTGTTTTGTCTGAACGAACTACATGGGCGAACAGCTCCTTGAGTCCTTGAGCAGCACATGAGCAAACACATGCACCCACAGAGAGTCTTTCTGTCTCTCTCCTCCTTCCCCTTTCTCTCCCTGTGAATTTTAAAATAAAGAAACTGGAGGCCATCCAGGACTTTAATCTGCACTTCTCCTTCTACATAGTATACACGCAAACATTTAAGCAGTCTGAAGGTCAGTTATGTTTCCATGGACAAAAAAAAAGAGGGGGGGAATATGACATTAAAAGAGGCAGTGTTGTTAATCTCTGCTAATGTAACATCCTTGTTGGTTTGGTTGAGAAGGTGAACAGCTGTTCGAGTATAAGATCAGTTTTGGATGTGTTACTCTGCAGAGAAAACTATACTAATTTAGATCAATTAACTCTATGTAGTGAACGCGGAGTGTCAAAAGCAAAAAAGGAAAATGAAAAACCTCTCCTTGCTGCCTTGTTCATTACATGGAAAAGTGATTTGCAGACTATCAAAGAAGGTGAGAGATGGCTAGGTGTGGAAAAGCTATAAATGAATTGTGATAGGCTGATACATCATCATTTTGGACCCCCCGTTGTGGTGAGTTACAACGTGATGGGAAGTACCCACTGAGATTTTGCATTGGTTTTGAATTAAGAATATACTGTTAAAGAATTGTAGTCTATCAGTCTGTCAGTCTAGTCTGTAAAAGTGCCGTTTGCCACTCAGATACTTTTATTTCTGTATTATTTGAAACATCAGCATCCTGGAAAATGCCCCAAGTATAAAGTGTTATATATGTGTAGTTTCTTATATCACAGCAGATAGTCCGAGGTCATAAATACTCATTAGGTGAAGATAGTGAGAGTTGGGGAGACTGGCAGATTAATGAGAATAAAGGACTCTGTGTGTGTGCCAGTGTAATGAGTTTATAATACGCCTAACCCCGCAGAACAAGCTCAACTGATAGAAACTGTGGAACATAAATGTTATTTAGGCTTTGGAGGGGAATGGAGGGTAGAAGTTAATTGCAGATATATTGGGCTTTATATTCACACAGCAATGCCCCCTGTCCTCAGCGGTGTGCTGTGACATCTGCTTATTCATTTAGCTCTGACACTCCATCACCACAAACTAATTGTGTCTCCCGCCAGAGATAATATGAGATTAAAATATTAATATAATTTAGCAAGATAATGCATGCAAACCCCCTTTTTTTATCACAAAATGAAGGGTCTATGGAACTATAATTTTAGCTGTGCAACCTGCAGCCAAACCTAGAGCTACCCCCACCACCATGGAAAATCAATGAAAGAAGTTAACCTAGTTTTGGTTTAAACTTTAGGTAAATTCATTATGTCTGTCGGTTGGACACCACAAATGAATTGGAATCTTCTGCCAATTGATTTACACTCAGTGGCAGAGTGTCAAAATGTGAACAGCTCAAAGTGTAGCCTTGGAGACTAGTAGAAGCTGAATGCGGAAAGCTTTTATTCAAATATTGTGCATTAAAACGTTTAACTGATCAAAAATCAAAAGCCTGGTATGTAAACATGCACTGTAATCAACATTCATTAGTCATGTTGAACGGACTGGAATGTCCAGCAGACATTTTAAGGTAACGCTTGCTGAACTCATGCAATGGACAGAAGAATATGAAATGCATTTTCATTCTCAGACTCAAACAACTCACAATACACAATACAGATGACACTTCCATCCTCCTCTGGGACTGAATGAAGGCCTTCCACAGCTAAACACAGGATCCCAGAAAGCACAAATGTGCCTTGAATGGTTAATTTGCTTAATAACACAGTGTGTTAGACATGTTATGTTGTGCACGGAAAATAGGCTCCTATTTTGCCTATAAATCTGTCCCAAATCATGTCAATGTCCAGCACTTTGGTCAACCTGGTTGTTTTAACCCAACTTTGTATTCATGAAAACAGCAAAATTTCAAAGTGGGTTTGTGTGGTGCATACTTTCTGTGTAGATCTCAGTCTCGGCCCCCATCGCTAGCAGATGGGTCTGACCCAACAAAAATCGCAACATCAAGTCAAGTCAGGTCAGCTTTATTGTTAGATGTGATATACATGCATGACATACGGCACAAATTTCAATTTCAGTCCTCTCGGACCCCCGTGCAAAATGCAAAAAGTAAATAAGTTTCTATAAATAGAAAAGACATAGAATAAACATTCAACAATTTAATATGACATAAAAACAATCAACAATTTAACATGATATAAAAATAAATAATCAACAATCAACAAGACATAAAATAAGAAATCAACAATTTAACAGGACATACAATAAACAATCAACAATCAGACTCACAATCAAGGCACTTGAGTATTTTTGACAAAAATAAACAGCATAAATAAAAAGTATTTAAAATATTTAAACAGGTGAGGTACAGCGTGTAGTGCAATAAATAAACAGGGGAAGTGAAATGTGCAGTCCCCTGAGTTCAGAGTGTATGAGAGTGTTGGGGTGGGGGTGCAGTCCTAGTCTGTGCCAGGGGCAGAGGGGCAGGGTGGGCAGAGGAGGAAGTGAGGAGGGAGGGAGTGACGGTAGAGCAGGGAGGGAGTTGAGTCTCCTGACAGCCTGGTGGAAAAAACTGTCTTTGAGCCTGCTGGATTTGGCCCGGAGACTACGCAGTCTCCTCCCTGATGGCAGCAGGCTGAAGAGGCTGTGAAATGGGTGGGGGGTCACCTGCAATCCTGGTTGCTTTGCTGGTGAGGTGGGTGTTATAGATGTCCGAAAGGGGGGGGGGGAGAGAGACACCAATGATCTTCTCAGCTGCTCTCACCATGCGCTGCAGAGTCTTGAGGCAGGACACGGTGCAGGCACCGTACCACACGGTGATGCAGCTTGTCAAGATGCTCTCAATGGTGCCTCTGTAGAAGGTGTGCATGATGGGGGATGGTGCTCCTGCTCTTCTCAGTTTGCGTAGAAAGTACAGGCGCTGTTGGGCTTTTTTGGCCAGTGATGCTGTGTTGTGGCTCCAGGACAGGTCTTCAGAGATCAGCAACACAAGTT
Source organism: Perca fluviatilis (assembly GCF_010015445.1). Lineage (NCBI taxonomy): Eukaryota > Metazoa > Chordata > Actinopteri > Perciformes > Percidae > Perca > Perca fluviatilis. The sequence continues at coordinate 37,688,714 of NC_053114.1, read as the reverse complement.
TGGAGTTGCTTTCTTTGAGAATCCAACCCTATAGCTAACTGCACCACCTGTTGCCAAAGTATCGTCACTGACATGAAGATGGAATATAATGAAGCTGACTAGCTCAAAGGTTTCACGTTGCCTCGAGCTCGAGCACCTACGGAAAATACTGAGCATCCACATGTGCCAGACTGCCAGTAGGCTACATTCATTTAAAATTAAACATTGCAGTTGGCGCTAAGTGGAGCGTGTGAGCTGATCAGAAATCAGAAATCTGGAAAAGCTTTATTGCCAAGTATGTTTTTTACACATACAAGGAATTTGTTTTGGTGTTGTAGGTGCATGTCACACATTCTCTAAGAAGGTTAAGAAAATGCATAGTATGGAATATAAATAATATAAGTATAAATATATATACACAGTATGTATTAAAAATAAAACTAGAAAGAGCAGTACAGCAGAGTAAGTACAGTGGCATGTAGAGCCAGAGGTGGGGAATGGAGAGTGTCAGGGTGGGTTCCGGGCCTTGTTGATAAGGCTAGTGGTGTATGGGAAAGTCCTAATGGACCTCAGCCTCCTGCCAGAGGGGAGTGGCTCAGAGAGTTTGTGGCTGCGTGTGGGAGGGATCAGCCACAATCTTTCCAGCACGCTTCATTGGCGGCAGATTGCAGCCAATCACCTTCTCTGCAGACCGAATGACATGCTGCAGTCTGCCCTTGTCCTTGGCAGCGATAGCAGCGTACCAGATGGTGATGGAGGATGTGAGGATGGACTCAATGATGGCTGTGTAGAACTGCACCATCATTGTCTTTGGGTAGGTTGAATTTCTTCAGCTGATGTTCAGCTCCCACTTGAGGTCCTGGGAGATGATAGTTCCCAGGAAGCGGAGAGACTCCACAGTGTCAATTGTGGAGCTACAGAGGGTGATGGGGGCAGGTGGGGCAGAGTTCTTCCTGAAGTCCTCAACCATCTGCACTGTCTTTAGAGCGTTGAGCTCTAGGTGGTTTTGATTGCACCAGGTCACCAGGTGATCAGCTTCCCACCTGTAGGCGGACTCATCACCATCAGAGATGAGTCCGATGAGTGAGGTGTCGTCCGCGAACTTCAGAAGCTTGACGGACTGGTGACTGGAGGTGCAGCTGTTAGTGTACAGGGGAGAAGAGCAGAGGAGAAAGAACGCAGCCCTGGGGGGATCCGGTGCTGATGGTCTGTTAGTCGGAGACTTCCCCAGCTTCACATGCTGCTTCCTGTCAGACAGGACGTCAGTGATCCACCTGCAGGTGGAGTCAGGCACACCAAGCTGGGAGAGCTTCTCCTGGAGCAGAGCTGGGATGATGGTGTTAAAGGCAGAGCTGAAATCCACAAACAGGATCCTTGCGTAGGTGCTGGAGGATGTAGTGGAGGGCCCAGTTTGCAGTTTTTTATTATCGAAGTTATTACGCGGTGTGTTCGTGGTCGGCCACTGTCCATTTCCTAAGGTTCTGAAATGCAAACATTTTTGACTAGGCTACTTTTTTAAAGGGCGCGGTGCTTGTGAGCACCCACGGAGGAAAACATCAATCGACGTCTATGATAGAGGAAGACTGACAGATCTAATATACTTGTTATAATTCTATTTACAAGACTGTCAATGGGAGACGGGTATCTTTCTGCCCTGTCAGACGCCCTCCCTCTCCCTCTGCCTGCAACCGTGTGTGAGTGACAGCCCGGTCAGCAAGCTTGTTACGCCCCACAATCTCTTGTGGAGCATTATAACCTCGGAAACCACAGGTTCCAGTTAATCTTATAATGGATATGTGTGATGAGTTATTTAAACAAACGATCGGGAAATAAACGCCTCTTGTCCGTGGAGTCTCCTGAGAGAGCTTCAAGCCAGCTCACAGCGGGTCTGTGAAGGAGGACAGGCGAGGCGGCAAGCCAGCGAATCCCCAGCAGGCCCCCGCCAGCTGTCACGTCAGACTGTGGAGCTTCTGAACTCCGGCACAGTTGGACCAAATTTGCTATAGAGAGCCAAAGTCCCGCCCTTCTACTTCCGTCCATGGGACCTATCTTTTGAAAAAAAATATGAACGAGGGTCAATGGAGAGATAATAATTATTTTTGATCCCATTTGAATCGAACCATGGATTACAAATATGATATTCGTCAATTTAAAAAGATAATTTTTCAACCGAAGAAAGTATCAGTTTATTGTTAAACTGTTGAAGCATAAGACTGTGAAAATACGTAATTAGAAAGACTACACACTTCATGGATGAAGTCTCGCGAAGCTACGATGTCTCTGTGTATCGCATCGGGGATGGTGACGTTACTCAAATGAGCAGAGGTGCTTGCTTGTTCTTTTGCTTCTCTGCTGAAAAAACACTTCACTGGATAAACACAGCACTTAAGATAACGTTACATGTGTTGTTTAACAGAGCTAAGCAAGTAGCTAGCTAGCTAGCGCAGCCGAGCATCAAGCTAGGTGAGGTAGATTGTGTGAGATGGGAGATGTAGTTCACTGAGCGGTTTCACACAAAAACTAAGTGGTACTATGACAAACTATGGCTAAAGTGAGACTTTCTTCGGGTTGAAAAAATTATCTTTTAAATTGCCTAACATCATATTTGTAATCCATGGCTCAATTCAAACGGGGATCAAAAAATAATTTGCTTCTCCCCGTTCACTAGTACCGCTCAAATTTTTTCTGAGTTTAGGTCCCATGAGGTCCACCGAAGGGGCAGGACTTCGCCTCTATTAGGCATCAATTTTCATAAAACGGCCCATATTTCAGCTTTACATAGTTGATTTCTCGGATAAAAAAGTCTCAGAAGTGAATTTAGTAATGAAATAGCAGATGAACAATGTATAAAGTTTCCAGTTGTTGGCCACAACAGCAATCTGTGGTTGTTGTGATTGTTGCAGCTTTGCATACCAACACACTTTGAATTTCTGATTGGCGGGCTAGCTGTCAATGCCTGGACTGGCTGCAGGTCCCGCCACAGCTCCACCTGTGTCCTGGTGATTTGAAATTGTGCAAACGCATATCCTTTTCAAGGCATTTGAGAAGGAAGGAGTGGTAGCATGCAAGCTCCCAAATTGACGCCATCTGAGAAATGAAGTTTTGGATCATGTTCAGCTTCGCAGCTTTACCTGTATGCTAAAATATACAATGACTGAGGAAGCCTAGTGACGAGTCCATAGCAACCAGTTCATGTGTTGAATTTGTTATTACCCATTGTGCTTTGTTGGTCTCAATGTTTTATTGTTTTATTTCATGTGAATACTAGTTTACTAGAGTAACTTAGTATTTGAAGTAATGCATTTAGTGTGCATTTAGTGTGCATTTAGTTTCCATGCTTATTGTGTTTCCGCAACAATAATTGTTAGTGAGTAAATCTACTGAAATGGCCACCATAATAGTGGAGTGTGATGTGAGATGAGAAAGTACAGGTAAAGTCATGTATATCATGGTTATAAAAAACAGTGGCTATCTGTACATTTGCTTGCAAGTGCCAACCAGTACAGAAGGCATCAATACATTGTTGGGGAGGGTCTGCGCCTTTTTCCAATCATTTTGGAGGGTCATAGAAACATTAGTGATGGAACAATCAGTTCGACAACACTAAGAAAAATGTATTGCTGGCTAAGGGAGGGTCAAGTCTATTTTGACTAAAGATCCCAAACTGCTCCGTAGCTCCCTTTAATAAAAACTAACAGCCCTTTAGTGCTTGTAAATCGCCTTAATCATCCTAATTCAATTCATAATCTGGATGTCCTTTTTCACATTGACTGCAGCAGAGGGAAAAACTTTCGCCAGTTTACTAATCAGACAGGAGAACCTAGCCTGCACACAAAAAACATCAATGAAGTGCTATTAATGAATGCATCTTGCATCATACATACTTTCTGTGGATAAAGCATTGGTTGTTTAATGTTACCACAGCTGAGAACTAGGTGGGTGCATGATCCTCAAAGGGGCTTGAATCTCAAAAAGAGTCCGTAAGACTTAAGGTTTGAAGTAACAAAAGAAAAGAAAGTCTACCTCAACTTTTCATTCTTTGAACTTAATCATGTTGGATGGAGCATAATTCCATGTTTGAAGATGTAGAATCTTTTTTTCAACAGTCTTTTTTTTTTGCCTTTAACATTTAAAAAAAGTGATCTTTCTTTTACACAGGACACCAGGGGACCTCTGGCAAAGATAATGGCGTCGTGACTTATACTATCTTGAACACCATTAAAATAGAGACGTAATCTCCCTGTCATTTGCTTTTTGTTCCTAATTTGAGATCTAGAACACACATTTGTAATCAGATCTAGAGATTAATAATGTGGGGAAAAGATGCCCGACGTAAATCCTTCCCCAAAAATGCTTAAAGGTCAGTTAGTGTAACAGTATACAGTATATACCCTATGAAAGATCTTATTTAACAGTGTAAAAGAGGGAATTATGAAACCGCTAAATGCAATTTGAGGACATCTAAAAGCCGGAAAAAAAGTATCTTATCAGCTGGATGAAGTCAGAGGAATATACTGTAGTTAATATAAAATGAATGTGTGGGTGGAAAACCCTTCAGCCGCATGCAGCTGAGGACATTATCTTCTTCATTAATCCTCATAGACCAGAACACAACACCATGTACTGTGTGATTAACATTGCACTTAACCAATACTACCTTTACCTTAAGTTCGAGAAAACTTTCTAGGGCATAGCCTGACAACTGTCATTAATATTCATTCATACATTGCAAATTTAATTGAACTTTTCCTGAGGAACAACAGTGTATTTTTCTTAGGGTTCGCAGCAGTCAAAGACGCTGAAAACAACTTTGAACACACATGTCCTCCTCTAAGCCTTTTGGGTTGATCAAAAGCTCCTCCAGAGTTTGTTTCTGAAAGGGGCAGCTTCTCTCAAAGTAGATGATAGGGAGTGATCCTGGTAGTTACTGAGTGGGAATCAGCAGGGGAGGAAATTCACGATCCCATCTTATCTTGCCTCCCACTCACATCATTACTGGCCTCTATTGCTTATGATACTCATTGCCCAGTAGGCAATGCCATACTGATCAACGCTTGCATGCCCCCTGCCGGCTGCAAACCTAAATAGTAAGTGCCCTGGCATGCCAGAAATCAAAAGAAAGTCATGACTTGTTATCTCAGCTTCAGCTTTTCCTAGCCTTGCAGAGAGCCATATCTCCAGCTTTGAAGTCAGAGCCACTGGCAATGTCCTCGCGCTGCTGCCATCAAGTGAGCTTCTTCATTAAACCTTGAGCTGCTTCTAATTACGGATTATATCAGGAGGTCCCTCAGTGCTGGGCACCTGGGCAGGGAACAATGTGCATGACACAAATGCCAAAATTCACATGGATGCTGGGGATACCGAAGCCCCAGCAGACAGGAAAACTATCCATATCTCACTGCTACCCA